>NC_137145.1:24396351-25596351 GCF_949319135.1 Squalius cephalus
AAATGGCTGTTAGAACATTGCTAGGTGGTTGCTATGGTGCTTTGCCATGGCTACTAGGCTTTTGTTAGGTGTGTTGCAGTTTTAAGGCATTCTAAATCGCCTTGTGTTGTTAGGTTGTTGCTATGCTGATCTATAGGGCTTTTTACACTGCGCTTAACCCAGGGTTAGCACCGCTTTTTAAACGGGGTTATGAAACCCAGCTCCAGGGTTAGCACCACTTTTGCGCTTTCTGAGTGGCTGGTAGTACATTACTATGTGGTTGCTATGGGGTTTTGTCATGGCTACTAGGATGTTGTTTTTAGGCAGATTGTGTTCGCTAAACAGTTTTTAGGGTGTTCTGGGTGGTTACTTGTTTGCAGTGGAGTTCTGGGTGGCTGCTAGTCCATCGCTAGGTTGTTGCTAAGCATAGGGTGTTCTGGATGGTTACTAGGGCATTACAATGAAGTTTCTAAGGATGTTATAATCTAGGTGGTTATTAGACCAAAGAGTGTTCTGAATAGTTGCTATAATGGTATGGGCTAGGTTGTTGCTAGGTGGCTGCTAAGATGTTCTGAGTGCCTGTAAGAGTGTTGCTAGGCTATTGCTATGGTACTCTGATTGTAATGGGATTGAAAATGTGTTCTGGGTGGTTACTAGGGTGTTGCTAGGTGGCTGCTAAGGTGTTCTAAGTGCATGTGAGAGTGTTACTAAGCTATTACCATGGTGCTCTGATTTTTATGGAATTGAAAATGTGTTCTGGGTGGTTACTAGGGTGTTGCTAGGTGGCAGCTAAGGTGTGTTGGGTGGTTACTAGCTGTTCGAAAGTGTTCTGAATGGTTGTTTATTGGCTACTAAGGTGTTATGAGTGGTCGCTAGGGTTCTTTGAGTGGTTGCTAGGTCGTTGCAAGGATGCAGGTTTAACAGATTTTATCCACTAAGTGAAAATCTGATTAAATTTGATAAATAACAGTATGAGCACACTGCAAGCTGCCTTAGCAAACACCACTAAAAACTGACCATAATCAATTGCGTTTTTTGACTTAACGGTGAGGAGAATAACATAATATTTTCAGTAAACAGTAATATTTTCATTGACCAATTAACTGTCAAGACACCACTTTATCTAATACATGAAAAGATCCAAGTATTGACAAAACCGAGCCGCAAGATGTCTTTCAGCATAATGTGATATAATCATATTCTTTATATAATTCTTACTTTATGTGCTAGAAGCAAATAATACTGAGCAAACATAATTTTCAGGTATGACAACGACCTTCTTCACCACATGATTGAGCCAGAGAAGACAAATAACGTTTGCATTTCCTGTTGTCAGGAGCGTATTGTGGATCTGAAGCCATCACCAGAGAGGCCAGAGATGAGCCAGATATGTGAGCGGTCAGATTGGATGGTATTCAGGTATAGATTTCATGTCACCGTAAGAAATAACCCTGAGCTCGGCTTTCCTGTAGCCTTTAGTGGAGATGTATTCAGAATCGAAGGCAGGCGGCAGCTTGAGAAATACCAAAGTGTTTAGCAGCCAAGCACCTTAATGGGGTAGACGACAGCTTCTTTGACTAATCGCTTGGCAGCCTCCAGACCTATAATGTCGTCCCAGCGCACGTTGGGGTTGTGTAAATAGATATCCTTTATGGAGAGACAGCAGAGAAAGAGGAAATTGAGTGCTTCAATAATACATGGTCCACCTTGTGCATGTATCTGCACACACAAATGTCACGCTGTATTATAAAACAGATAGCACTGCACTCTAGTGTTGCATTAATGTTGAAAATGCACATTCATTAACACAAATGTCTCTTCATTAACTGACATATTGTCCTATTTTGTCTTTAAAGTAAAATATGGTATAATGGGTGAAACATCAAAATCAAATGAATGAAAATGAAGCCTGTGTTAGGCTTATCAATATATTTTGCATTGTGACTTTATTTTTATGATAATTAAATTCATTTCCCCCACACAATCTCATTACCATAATGAAAACGTAATAATTGTTCTGCTTTTTGTTGATTTTAATTTAAAGCAACAATAGAAATATGAAAAAAAGTAATGCTTCAAGTGCATGGAAAAACAAACAAACAAATATATATATATATATATACAGTGAGGAAAATAAGTATTTGAACACCCTGCTATTTTGCAAGTTCTCCCACTTAGAAATCATGGAGGGGTCTGAAATTGTCATCGTAGGTGCATGTCCACTGTGAGACATAATCTAAATAAAAAAAATCCAGAAATCACAATGTATGATTTTTTTAACTATTTATTTGTATGATACAGCTGCAAATAAGTATTTGAACACCTGAGAAAATCAATGTTAATATTTGGTTCAGTAGCCTTTGTTTGCAATTACAGAGGTCAAACGTTTCCTGTAGTTTTTCACCAGGTTTGCACACACTGCAGGAGGGATTTTGGCCCACTCCTCCACACAGATCTTCTCTAGATCAGTCAGGTTTCTGGGCTGTCGCTGAGAAACACGGAGTTTGAGCTCCCTCCAAAGATTCTCTATTGGGTTTAGGTCTGGAGACTGGCTAGGCCACGCCAGAACCTTGATATGCTTCTTACAGAGCCACTCCTTGGTTATCCTGGCTGTGTGCTTCGGGTCATTGTCATGTTGGAAGACCCAGCCTCGACCCATCTTCAATGCTCTAACTGAGGGAAGGAGGTTGTTCCCCAAAATCTCGCAATACATGGCCCCGGTCATCCTCTCCTTAATACAGTGCAGTCACCCTGTCCCATGTGCAGAAAAACACCCCCAAAGCATGATGCTACCACCCCCATGCTTCACAATAGGGATGGTGTTCTTGGGATGGTACTCATCATTCTTCTTCCTCCAAACACGTTTAGTGGAATTATGACCAAAAAGTTCTATTTTGGTCTCATCTGACCACATGACTTTCTCCCATGACTCCTCTGGATCATCCAAATGGTCATTGGCAAACTTAAGACGGGCCTTGCCATGTGCTGGTTTAAGCAGGGGAACCTTCCGTGCCATGTATGATTTCAAACCATGACGTCTTAGTGTATTATCAACAGTAACCTTGGAAACGGTGGTCCCAGCTCTTTTCAGGTCATTGACCAGCTCCTCCCGTGTAGTTCTGGGCTGATTTCTCACCTTTCTTAGGATCATTGAGACCCCACGAGGTGAGATCTTGCATGGAGCCCCAGTCCGAGGGGGATTGACAGTCATGTTTAGCTTCTTCCATTTTCTAATGATTGCTCCAACAGTGGACCTTTTTTCACCAAGCTGCTTGGCAATTTCCCCGTAGCCCTTTCCAGCCTTGTGGAGGTGTACAATTTTGTCTCTAGTGTCTTTGGACAGCTCTTTGGTCTTGGCCATGTTAGTAGTTGGATTCTTACTGATTGTATGGGGTGGACAGGTGTCTTTATGCAGCTAATGACCTCAAACAGGTGCATCTAATTTAGGATAATAAATGGAGTGGAGGTGGACATTTTAAAGGCAGACTAACAGGTCTTTGAGGGTCAGAATTCTAGCTGATAGACAGGTGTTCAAATACTTATTTGCAGCTGTATCATACAAATAAATAGTTAAAAAATCATATATTGTGATTTCTGGATTTTTTTTTTTTAGATTATGTCTCTCACAGTGGACATGCACCTACGATGACAATTTCAGACCCCTCCATGACTTCCAAGTGGGAGAACTTGCAAAATAGCAGGGTGTTCAAATACTTATTTTCCTCACTGTATATATATATATATGTATATATATATATATATATATATTATTTTTTATTTTTATTTTTTTTTTTATATATAATTTATATATAATTTTTCTGAATCTTGTTCATTGTGTGGACAGTAATTTAGATTTATAAATTTTGAAAAAAAAAAAGTGTCAATATAGATTGATTTTCAATGTATCAAAGTAAAACATACAGTAAGGATGTTAATGAGGATTTTGGGAGAGTGAGCTTAACTGAAAAAAAAAAAATCTTAATAGTCCTGATAAATGTTCTTCAATCTTAATGCATTTTTTATTTTTTTGTGTGGTAAAATGTGTGGAGACCCTAAAGGGACATGGTAGTTGGAAAAAAATATGAGATGGGAGGAAAAATAATAAGTCAATGCTTTTGCGTACGCTCGTAAAATGTTTTGCTTAGAGACTTTGCGTTTGCTCATAAAATATTTTGCGTTGCCCAGAGAAACTTTGCGTTCGCTCGTAAAATATTTTGCCAGAGAAACTTTGCGTTTGCTTGCAAAACCTTTGCATTCCCCGAAAAATTTGCGTTCGCTCATAAAATGTTTTGCGTTGCCCAGAGAAACTTTACGTTCGCTTGCTAAATGTTTTGTGTTCCCCGAGAAAATTTGCGTACGCTCGTAAAATGTTTTGAGCTCTTTGCGAACAAACGCAAAGTTTTTTCGGGGGAACGTAAAACATTTGCGAGAGAACGCAAAAGCATTGATAAATTATGTGTCCTCCATCTCATATTTTTTTTCTTCACCACGTCCCTTTAGGGGCTCTGTGAAAATAAGATTAGGTTTACCCTAATATAGTTTTAAACTGCCATACAAGAGAAATGGTTTGATAAGAATGAACTTACTCTGCTAATAACAGCTGCAAGTTCCCTCATGTCACTGTTCATCCCACTGAAGGCACTTATGGGCTTCAGCAAACGCTCCTGTTAGTCAAATATAACAGATATTAGATCTCAACAGACACAGATTGTCCAAACCAAATAAATGTTTTGTTGTTTCACAACTGTAACTTGTGGCAATCAACTGAATATCTCAAAATACTCCCAACAGAGCTTAAGTTGTATTCAACCTGGAATATTCCTTTCACTGAATGAGAAATACCTACCGAGAAATCTGTGTCATTAGCGGCACCTTTAATCGCATCTTGAATCAGGTTCCTGTAATCAACCTGATGACCCTGATATGAGGGGGAGAAAATGATGGCAGAATTTTCATTTTTGTGACAAATGTTTGAATAAACATCCCACGGGTTCTCCAAACTTTGTTTTTTAAAGAAGAGAATGACCTTTCTCATGCGTGTTCCCTCTTCAGGTCCATTCCTGATGACAGGAGACACATTCAGACCAAATCCTGATGTCTCCACAGGTGTCAGGCTGTTACCTTCCTGGACAGATCAAGCAAAGCTATATTTAACATTTACACTTTAGGATAGAATATTTTCTTCAAACATAATTATTATGTATCAGATTTATATGGAAGCTTGTTTCCGCCACAGAGAGAAAAAAAAAAAAGGTAATTGTGATTTTTTTTTTCTAATTTTCAAAAATCTTTTCACACTTCCGAGTTTAAATGTCACAGTTCTGAGAGAAAAGTCAAAATAAGATTGACTCAAAATGACCTTTTTTATTCCATGGCAGAAACAAGCTTCATAGATGATGTTTGGAGACTCACCCTGGATTTACTGATGTCTCTCCCTGTTAGTTTAGACTCAGACCTTTTAACAGTGTTTCTGGACGGCGGTCGCTGGACGGAGTTGATTCTTGGGAGTGTCTGAATGGATGATGATGATGATGTCCTTTTTACATATGAACACACGGTCAATAAACAGCAAGTCTTTGAATATTCTTGTGCTAAAAGTACTGTACATACCTTCTTTTACCACAACTCTTCACAAGCCGATTCTCTCCTATAAAGAAAGAAGTAACACTGAATAATAGCTTTCATTAATGGTACAAATATTATTACACTATATATCAATGTACATCCAAAACTTACAAGAACATTTATAATAAAAAAAATTAAAAACATAAATATTGGTGACTTATTATGAAGTGTAAAATAACAATACGAAGAGTAAACTCTTACCTTGTTCTGGCGGTTTCTTGGTTAGTTTGGGATATTTCTGAAACTTTATAAAATAATAACTCTCATACTCCATGAGAACCGTGTCCAGGTCAACATTATCACACACTTCAAAGCGGCATATCCCAAAACTGCTGTCTTTTTCTAAAGCCTTGGCTGAATCCATATACCTGTGTGAGAAATTCATTCAAATGTATTTACATGCGTGTCTTTCACTCGTTTGAGACTAGAATGTGAATTTAAGAAGTGTTTAAAGGAAAATCTCACCCCTCCTCCAGTAAATGATGATAAATCAGAACCAGCAAATTTCTCCTGCGTGTTTCAGTTCTCAACTCATCCTAAAAGAAGACCATGAATTCATAACATTATATCAAGAAACTGTTAGGCCTGGTTTCACAGACAAAGGCTTAGATTAAGCCAGGATTAGGATATTTAAGTCGATTTTATAAACATGCCTTAGAAAACACATTACTGGTGTTCATCTAGCACAATGACTGACATATTTTAAGATATATCAGTGCAAGTTGCTTTCAGTTAAAACAGCTCAAACATGCAGTTTAGTCTGGGACTAGAGCCGTGTCACGACTTTACTATGATAACGTTTTTATTTGAATTGCTACATTTTGGCTGCAACATTTCATTTTAGAGTGAAATATTTTCACAAACTACACTAGACTGTGTTTATCCGGAAGATGGCGCCAAATCTTACATTAAGGGAAGTGCGACGAGCAGCCTGACGGGTTGCTATAGCAACACAGGACCCACAATGGCCGTAAACCACAGACTGTAAGCTGTAAACACGCTTATTTAGTAGGTAACTAAACTAACAAGCCCTCTAATAATGGCGAACAAATGTGGTCTAAAAGGCTATTTGAAATTACATTCGGTTTGATTCGTACCTCCATTTATTTGTGTTTATATACTCGTTTCTTTATACGCATTCATTCCAATATTTCAGCAGATTTACTGTAGCTCAACAAGGTACACTTCGTAAAATTAAAGTTTAATAGCGAAAACAACATGAACACTTACCGCCTCTCTGGCCTGGTTAGCAGTCCTAATGGCTTGATAAGAGAGATCCATCGTGATATAAACACACAGGCACTCATGACATGAGCCTACAGCGACCTGGAGATAATGAGCTGGAGTCGTGTGTGTGACCCGGCACAGACACACACACAAACGTTACTGTTGTTATGTAAAAATACTTTTGAATTAAAACAATTTCACATCTGTCTACACTCCATAAACCATAATGACAAAGAAAAAAAACAAGATTTGTGACAACTTCACAGGTGTACTAAAAATAAATAAATTAAATACATTGCATTAGTATTCATACCCTTCTTTGGGACACTTGAAATTTAGCACAGGAGATGTTACTGCACTTCGAGTGGAGCTAACCTGTGGCAAACTCAATTGAATGAGTATGATTTGTAAAGGCACACTCTTCTCAATAAACACCTCTCTGAAAATGCATATCAGAGCAAACACCAAGCCATGAGGTCAAAAGAACAGAAGATAAATAGAAATTCTGCTGTATTGAAGGTTCACAGAAACATATGTGGCCTCCATAAGAAGTATGAAACAACCCAGGCTCTTTCTAGAGTTGAACAGAACTTATGGACAACTCTGTGAATGTCCCTGAGTGACCCAGCCAGAGCCTGTGCTTGAACCCAATCGACCATCTCTGGAGAAACCTGAAAATATCTGTCCATGATGATCCCCATCCAACCTGACAGAGCCTGAGAGGATCTGAGGAGAAGAATGGCAGAAAATCACCAAAGGCAGATGTGCAAAGCTTGTCACATCATACCCAAAAAGCTGTAAAGGCGCTTCAAATAAGTACAGAGTTAAGGGTTTGAATACTTATGCAATGTACTTATTTCAGTTCTTCCTTTTAAATAAATTTGCAAAGTTGTCACAATTTTTTATTTTTTTGCTGTGTCATTATGATGTATGGAGTGTAGATTGATGTGAAAAACAAACAAAAAAAAGGTAGTTGAACATAAGACAGCAACATGAAAAGTGAAAAATGAAGGGGTATGAATACTTTCGCAAGGCACTGTTCCCCTCAAACTCCTATTTTTAAACATAAATATCTATTTTGGTTAATTCTTTGTTTGTACAGTATGGAAAATAAAACTTTCACACGTGATTTTGTAATACCACATTCCCTATTTGACATACAAAACAGAACACAAAAGAAAGTGAATAAATGAATTAAATAGACTTATTCAACGATATTAATTGATGGTTTTATTCTGGAGCGACTGCAGGCTGAACACCAGTTTTAAACTGTAAATGTATCTTATGAAAAAAAAGCAGCGATTAATATTCACAGTATATTAAAGGTGCAAAGAGTGTGATTTCGAAATACAGAAAACTATTATTTCAATTTTTAATCATACCTCGTTATTATAATCGTTTCTGGACAGTATTTAGCTGCTAAAACATCTTGCCATGTTCAAACACAGGACCCCACACACACACACACTTTTTTTGTGTCCAACAATATGTTTTGGAAAAGACATTTGATAAACTCTTTATACAGTATGGAGAATAAAAACTTTCATAGTTGGAAAATAATTACATTAAGTGCTTTCTTTCCATACATCCAATTCAACACGTCGTCGGTTCTGACCTGACGCTGCGATCGATTATCCGAATACCGAAGGGACGGGACGTACTGTACAGCGCAGTGTGGTTTTCAAAGGACGCTGGCCTCAGTTAGGTAAGTGCTCGCCTCCAGGATCATACCCTTCACGTAAACACGAACTGTATAAAATAGTGTCAGAAAGTCCTGTGTGCTGAAGACGGTGTCGGCCAAAGCGAATCCCAGCGTGGAGGGGATGAACCCGCGACCGTACTCCACCATCCACGTCCCAGCGCTCCACTGCACCGACGTCGCCTCTCCCACCGCGTGCACTATAGTGTCACCTGCCAGTACAAACCACATGAAGCTTTACGGGTAAATCACTGTTAGCTCAGAGCATGTGCTGAGGACGTATGGCTCTTATACCTGGATAATAAGTCTCGCTTTTAGTCGTTCCTTCTTTCCATTGCCTGAAATTTCCAGATATGACCGTGTCTGATATTTCTGCCCAGTAACGACCTGAAGGAGATACACAGTGAGGGAACATTCAAGAAATCCTAATGTGGCAAAACTTCTGCTGTGCTGTCAATGAGAAAAAGTAACTGTAAAGATATTGTTGTAAATGTAAAGGCCCACTGAAGTGCCTTGGATCGCGTCATTTCCACTGAAACAGGAAGCTAAGGCGGGACATATTGAATGGCTCCTCCCCCTTTTCAAATAGCCAGTAGCGTTTAGTTTACCTCACAGACTGCAAGTCGTACTTGACGGCACCATGGAAGCGAATGCGAGCGCTGATGATACGCTAACTAACGTACAGTTGGAAAATGAAATAAAACTCGAACGTTTGAGCAACCGAACACACATCTCCAGCCCATGTTGCTCTGTGACGCATCAATGGTCGCTTTGGCCAGGTGGTGTTTATAGCATAGGGGGCGGAGCTTTAGATTCTGGAGAGCATTTGATTGGACAGAAGATGTGATGAGAAGCTGGTAATGTCATAAAAAGCTGTCATCCATTTTAGCGGAAGTGAAAGACTAAGTTTTGAATGCTTATATCTCTTAAATGCGAATTTTGTCATTGTTTTGGAACACACCAGCTTAAGCCTGGTTCACACGGCAGGATAATTAGGCCGATTTTAGCTCCGATTCACCCCTTCCGACAATCTTAAGGATGCTCCGATTATCGTAAAATAATCTGATCAGATATTCCTGCCGTGTGTGGTGTGTTAAGACTGCTCTCGTCTGCTCGGAAGGACTCCGGGACCGCTCCGATCTCAAATCGGGGATATCCAACATGTTGGATTGTTTTGGTGTGTGGTGTGTCCCCCAGGGACAAACGAGCACGCAGCCTGTGGATTGTGGCGTGTAGATTTTTTCTTTCATCCATTGGCTGCTCTATAGTATTTTATCACGCTATCATTCATTGAAGTGCTAAGAAACAATTCAAGCGCGATAAAATGCAAAAAAAGAACTTAAATCTGTACTGGTGGCGCGCTGTCTGTAAATCTCCTCTCTGTGTGATGCGCGCACACACACACACACACACACACACACACACACACACAGAACTCATGCACACTGCCGCTTCAGACAGCGCGCTGCCGCATTGAGTTCTCTTTCATGCTTGAACGGACAAAAACACACAAAAGTATGCCAAAATGTTCACTTTGTCAAGTATCCTCGTAAGCACAGTATTAAATTACGTTTGATCTCGAGGGATTTTGCGAGATTCCCCGTCTTACCTGGGAATGCTCGGTAGTCAAATCGGTTCGTGTGTGATGTGTTGATTTTGCCGTGTGGCTGCGCACCACACACTGTACGACCAAAACTGTTAGACCCGTGATTTTTTATCGCCGTGTGTGGGGTCTCTCAGGTTTGGAAAATCGGCCGACAATTTTAAAAAATATTCCCGTGTGAACCAGGCTTTATTCATAACCTTAAGGCTAACATATTCACACTAAGAGCTAAAAAAAAACATACATTTTGATTTCAGGGG
The DNA here is from genome assembly GCF_949319135.1 of Squalius cephalus. Taxonomy (NCBI): domain Eukaryota; kingdom Metazoa; phylum Chordata; class Actinopteri; order Cypriniformes; family Leuciscidae; genus Squalius; species Squalius cephalus. The sequence goes on from NC_137145.1 coordinate 24,406,745, forward strand.
GCCTTTAAAAGTAATCCGTTAATTTACTAGTTACTTGAAAAAAGTAATCCGATTACATAACTCTCGCTTCTTTCAATGCGTGTTAAGATGATCTGAACGTACCTGAATGTCCACCCGTGTCCACTGCCGTCCCGAAGAGCAGCACGTACTCTGTGAGAGAGGCGTGCAGGAGACACATGGAGCCCATCCACCCGCCGGCGTTCACGAACACCCACTGCAGGTCCTCGTCCGGCAGGATGTGGCCCGGATACCTCTTACGCAGCTCCACCACCACCTTGGAGAAGGCCTGTTCGTGATCCTGGCCTACGGCACACAAACACAGGGACTTAAGACAGCTTTTTCTTTTAAACATCTATCAGGCAAGTTAAAGTCACCATTTTTTTATTATACATTTTATAATAAAATGTATATATAAAGTATTTATTATAAATAATTTTTTTCATGCACATCATTTTTTTTTCTTACATTCATGTACTTTGTAATCTTTATTCAAACTAACTTCCCAATCACTCTTGCAGCATCTCTCTTCTCTACTCTGATGATGCGTTAACTGGCTAGAGGGCGGAGCAACCTGTCACTCACATGAGATCCACCAATAGCAAACCAGAACCATCCAATCAATTCCCCATGGACAAAATCAGGCCCCGCCCTACATTTGTTCTTGTTTGAGAAGCCGTTTCACTCGGATATACGTCACAATAGGTAACGCACCATGCCGACTTTAAAGGAAGTGTCAGGAAGATAATACACACATTGCCATTATTAAAAGAAATTGAAACGGGTGTAATATCAGCCTTAAAAGGTCAGTCCTTCATGATATTTAACTTTGCTTACCAAAGAGAAAATAATATTTAAAACAGCTGAATACAACTCTGTGTTACTTGTGCAACACATGGCTTCAAAGTTGCATGTTGTATTAATATTTTGCTCTTTGTATTGGTAATGTAAGTAAATGGGTCATTGGCAAATAAAGTTTCAAAAAAGGTGAAACAAAACATTAAATAATATGTATTATTTAAATGTGCTAAAAATGTATTCAAACTAAATAGGTTTTACAGAATAAAGTGATATATGTCATTAATTTCTACAATTATTTAAAAAGGAAATACTGCACTTGGACACAAAAAATATGCACGTCATGTCATTGACCCATATATATATATATATATAGTCCGTGCAACAAGGCTTCAAAGTTGTACTTTGCTTTAAGTATATCTAAATATAAACCGGCTATATATTAGACAGCTGTATATGTATTACATCATTCGCAATATTACTATTGCTACAGGGAACACTTATAGCAGGATCTTAGCAACAGATGTAACTTCAGAAACGGGTTAATCGTGTTTACTCACCTGCATACTGTTTGGCTAACTTGGCAACATCTTCTTTAGTAAAGACATATTGTTTACTTGCCATCCAGTATCTTATAAACTGCACTGTCAACACCAGAACACCAAGAACCACCACCATCTTTAGCATATTTCGTATTAAAGACATCGTTGCACGACCACAAATGAGTGTTTAAAAGTAAAAAGCTGTCTGAGGTTTCAAAAGACATTAAACAGACTTCATTCAGACACACAGCATGGCTCACATGAAAGCTGACGGTCGCTGACGTGAGGTGACGTAACATCTGGGACAACCAATCAGCTGCCACAAACAGCTAGCTCTAATCCAATGAAATCGCACAGGGCTCAACAAGGAAGAAGGCGGCGTGAAGGTGCATCATTATTATCAATGTGCCACCAAAATACGCACATTACACCAGCTCCCTTTATTGATACAGTGAAACATATCGAATAAATCAACGTAGTTATGTATTGTGTATTATTTACGCTCTCGAGAAACCTTTAAACCAGGAAACACTGTTCTAATTATAAATCTTTACGTGACATACTGCGTTTTATGTGCGCAGCCTTGTTCACTTCAGGATACTTAGAAGGAAGATCAAATGAAAACTTGAAACTCTAGCAAGAAACAATCAATGAATTCATGTTTAAAACCCATCACGGTTGATCGGATAGATTGCGTATCCACAGGATACTTTTATTAACGTATAAAAGTAGCAGTAAGATGGACAGTATTAGTAAACCCATGTTTGACCCTAAAGGTAAGGAATGATTTAACATATTGACACATATGCATATTTATTTGCTGACCTTTGCATGATTCACAGACACATTTTAGATGCAATGTAATGCAATGATCATTTTTTTATTATTTTGTTTCATACTCCTGTCTTTTGGATTCACTTAAATGAAATCGTACATTAGCTAGACGAGTCACGTGATGACTGGCTGTGAATCTGGTCATGTGATTTTAGCGGTGGACGTCTGAATCATTTTATAGAATCGATTCACTCGGACAGTTTATTTCAATGAACCGTTCTGAAACTGATCCTATTGGGCATCACTTCATAAGTGCGCGCGGAATTATACCAATCATTTTGCATTTTAGGTAAATTCTGCTGTTTGTCACAGTGTTTTAAACTACGTTGTATATATTGCTGTGAAACGGATGATGTTATCACTGTCAAATTGTCCTCTCAAGGTGATAACACTTTGAAGTAGTTCTAGCGAATCACCAAAAATAACAAGTTCAAAAAATTATTTTAACATATAAAGTGGCAAAGTCTTGCCTGCTACATTAAAAGTTAAATCAATCACACACACAAAAAAAAAACCAGCCGTAAATAATGCACAAGTAAGGATAATTCAATAAATATTTGCTAGAATAACATTTCAAATAAGAGGTATAAATTTACTTTTGGTGAGTTGACCTTAACTCAAATTATTTTTGAAACTTTATGTTTGTTTCAGAGCACCAGCATTTAAGGTACAATCCTCTGCGGGACTCATGGGTTCTGGTCTCGGCCCATCGGATGAAGCGTCCGTGGAAAGGACAGGTGGAGAATCCGCCAGAGGACAACATCCCACGACATGACCCCAACAACCCTCTCTGTCCTGGCAGTGTGAGAGCTAATGGAGAGGTGAGCAACTCACTGTCTTCCATGGTCTAGTTTCATCCCATTTCTTCAGCTGATAGGGATTTTTTTTTTGTTACACTTTTTTATTTCTTATTTCAGAGTTTTCTTAAAGGGATAGTTCACCCAAAAATGTAAATTCTGTCATGTATTACTCACCCTCAAGTCGTTCCAAACCCGTAAGACTTTCGTTCATCTTTGGAACACAAATGAAAATCTTTTGGATGAAATCTGAGAGATTTCTGTTCCTCCACTGACAGCTACACAACTACCACTTTGACGCTTCAAAAAGTTCATAAACAGATTGTTAAACTTATACATATGAATTGAGCAATTTAGTCCAAATTTTCTGTAGAGTAAGGATTGCTTTATATGATAAACAAATTGAATTTAGTTTGAGCTTCAGCAAGAACCAATGAGGTTCATTCTCGTGTTACGCAGCACGTTTGAGCTTCAGCAAGAACCAATGAGGTTCATTCTCGTGTTACGCAGCACGTTTGAGCTTCTGAAAGAACCAATGAGGTTCGTTCTCGTGTTACTCAGCACGTTTGAGCTTCAGCAAGAACCAATGAGGTTCATTCTCGTGTTACGCAGCACGTTTGAGCTTCAGCAAGAACCAATGAGGTTCATTCTCGTGTTACGCAGCACGTTTGAGCTTCTGAAAGAACCAATGAGGTTCGTTCTCGTGTTACTCAGCACGTTTGAGCTTCTGCAAGAACCAATGAGGTTTGTTCTCGTGTTACTCAGCACGTTTGAGCTTCTGAAAGAACCAATGAGGTTCGTTCTCGTGTTACGCAGCACGTTTGAGCTTCAGCAAGAACCAATGAGGTTCATTCTCGTGTTACTCAGCACGTTTGAGCTTCTGAAAGAACCAATGAGGTTCGTTCTCGTGTTACTCAGCACGTTTGAGCTTCTGCAAGAACCAATGAGGTTTGTTCTCGTGTTACTCAGCACGTTTGAGCTTCAGCAAGAACCAATGAGGTTCATTCTCGTGTTACGCAGCACGTTTGAGCTTCAGCAAGAACCAATGAGGTTCGTTCTCGTGTTACTCAGCACGTTTGAGCTTCTGAAAGAACCAATGAGGTTCGTTCTCGTGTTACGCAGCACGTTTGAGCTTCAGCAAGAACCAATGAGGTTCATTCTCGTGTTACGCAGCACGTTTGAGCTTCAGCAAGAACCAATGAGGTTCGTTCTCGTGTTACTCAGCACGTTTGAGCTTCTGAAAGAACCAATGAGGTTCGTTCTCGTGTTACTCAGCACGTTTGAGCTTCAGCAAGAACCAATGAGGTTCATTCTCGTGTTACGCAGCACGTTTGAGCTTCTGCAAGAACCAATGAGGTTTGTTCTCGTGTTACTCAGCACGTTTGAGCTTCTGAAAGAACCAATGAGGTTCGTTCTCGTGTTACGCAGCACGTTTGAGCTTCTGCAAGAACCAATGAGGTTTGTTCTCGTGTTACTCAGCACGTTTGAGCTTCTGAAAGAACCAATGAGGTTCGTTCTCGTGTTACGCAGCACGTTTGAGCTTCAGCAAGAACCAATGAGGTTCATTCTCGTGTTACGCAGCACGTTTGAGCTTCTGAAAGAACCAATGAGGTTTGTTCTCGTGTTACTCAGCACGTTTGAGCTTCTGAAAGAACCAATGAGGTTCGTTCTCGTGTTACTCAGCACGTTTGAGCTTCAGCAAGAACCAATGAGGTTCATTCTCGTGTTACGCAGCACGTTTGAGCTTCTGCAAGAACCAATGAGGTTTGTTCTCGTGTTACTCAGCACGTTTGAGCTTCTGAAAGAACCAATGAGGTTCGTTCTCGTGTTACGCAGCACGTTTGAGCTTCAGCAAGAACCAATGAGGTTCGTTCTCGTGTTACTCAGCACGTTTGAGCTTCTGAAAGAACCAATGAGGTTCGTTCTCGTGTTACGCAGCACGTTTGAGCTTCAGCAAGAACCAATGAGGTTCATTCTCGTGTTACGCAGCACGTTTGAGCTTCAGCAAGAACCAATGAGGTTCGTTCTCGTGTTACTCAGCACGTTTGAGCTTCTGAAAGAACCAATGAGGTTCGTTCTCGTGTTACTCAGCACGTTTGAGCTTCAGCAAGAACCAATGAGGTTCATTCTCGTGTTACGCAGCACGTTTGAGCTTCTGCAAGAACCAATGAGGTTTGTTCTCGTGTTACTCAGCACGTTTGAGCTTCTGAAAGAACCAATGAGGTTCGTTCTCGTGTTACGCAGCACGTTTGAGCTTCTGCAAGAACCAATGAGGTTTGTTCTCGTGTTACTCAGCACGTTTGAGCTTCTGAAAGAACCAATGAGGTTCGTTCTCGTGTTACGCAGCACGTTTGAGCTTCAGCAAGAACCAATGAGGTTCATTCTCGTGTTACGCAGCACGTTTGAGCTTCTGAAAGAACCAATGAGGTTTGTTCTCGTGTTACTCAGCACGTTTGAGCTTCTGAAAGAACCAATGAGGTTCGTTCTCGTGTTACTCAGCACGTTTGAGCTTCTGAAAGAACCAATGAGGTTCGTTCTCGTGTTACTCAGCACGTTTGAGCTTCTGCAAGAACCAATGAGGTTTGTTCTCGTGTTACTCAGCACGTTTGAGCTTCTGAAAGAACCAATGAGGTTCGTTCTCGTGTTACGCAGCACGTTTGAGCTTCAGCAAGAACCAATGAGGTTCATTCTCGTGTTACGCAGCACGTTTGAGCTTCTGAAAGAACCAATGAGGTTCATTCTCGTGTTACGCAGCACGTTTGAGCTTCTGAAAGAACCAATGAGGTTTATTCTCGTGTTACGCAGCACGTTTGAGCTTCTGCAAGAACCAATGAGGTTCGTTCTCGTGTTACGCAGCACGTTTGAGCTTCTGCAAGAACCAATGAGGTTCGTTCTCGTGTTACGCAGCACGTTTGAGCTTCTGCAAGAACCAATGAGGTTCATTCTCGTGTTACGCAGCACGTTTGAGCTTCTGAAAGAACCAATGAGGTTTATTCTCGTGTTACGCAGCACGTTTGAGCTTCTGCAAGAACCAATGAGGTTCGTTCTCGTGTTACGCAGCACGTTTGAGCTTCTGCAAGAACCAATGAGGTTCGTTCTCGTGTTACGCAGCACGTTTGAGCTTCTGCAAGAACCAATGAGGTTCATTCTCGTGTTGCGCAGCACGTTTGAGCTTCAGCAAGAACCAATGAGGTTCGTTCTCGTGTTACGCAGCACGTTTGAGCTTCAGCAAGAACCAATGAGGTTCGTTCTCGTGTTACGCAGCACGTTTGAGCTTCTGCAAGAACCAATGAGGTTCGTTCTCGTGTTACGCAGCACGTTTGAGCTTCAGCAAGAACCAATGAGGTTTATTCTCGTGTTACGCAGCACGTTTGAGCTTCTGAAAGAACCAATGAGGTTTATTCTCGTGTTACGCAGCACGTTTGAGCTTCAGCAAGAACCAATGAGGTTCGTTCTCGTGTTACGCAGCACGTTTGAGCTTCTGCAAGAACCAATGAGGTTCGTTCTCGTGTTACGCAGCACGTTTGAGCTTCTGCAAGAACCAATGAGGTTCATTCTCGTGTTGCGCAGCACGTTTGAGCTTCAGCAAGAACCAATGAGGTTCGTTCTCGTGTTACGCAGCACGTTTGAGCTTCAGCAAGAACCAATGAGGTTCGTTCTCGTGTTACGCAGCACGTTTGAGCTTCTGCAAGAACCAATGAGGTTCGTTCTCGTGTTACGCAGCACGTTTGAGCTTCAGCAAGAACCAATGAGGTTCGTTCTCGTGTTACGCAGCACGTTTGAGCTTCTGCAAGGACCAATGAGGTTCGTTCTCGTGTTACGCAGCACGTTTGAGCTTCTGCAAGAACCAATGAGGTTCGTTCTCGTGTTACGCAGCACGTTTGAGCTTCAGCAAGAACCAATGAGGTTCGTTCTCGTGTTACTCAGCACGTTTGAGCTTCAGCAAGAACCAATGAGGTTCGTTCTCGTGTTACGCAGCACGTTTGAGCTTCTGCAAGGACCAATGAGGTTCGTTCTCGTGTTACTCAGCACGTTTGAGCTTCTGCAAGAACCAATGAGGTTCGTTCTCGTGTTACTCAGCACGTTTGAGCTTCTGCAAGAACCAATGAGGTTCGTTCTCGTGTTACGCAGCACGTTTGAGCTTCAGCAAGAACCAATGAGGTTCGTTCTCGTGTTACGCAGCACGTTTGAGCTTCAGCAAGAACCAATGAGGTTCGTTCTCGTGTTACTCAGCACGTTTGAGCTTCTGCAAGGACCAATGAGGTTCGTTCTCGTGTTACGCAGCACGTTTGAGCTTCAGCAAGAACCAATGAGGTTCATTCTCGTGTTACGCAGCACGTTTCAGCTTCTGCAAGGACCAATGAGGTTCGTTCTCGTGTTACGCAGCACGTTTGAGCTTCAGCAAGAACCAATGAGGTTCGTTCTCGTGTTACGCAGCACGTTTGAGCTTCAGCAAGGACCAATGAGGTTCGTTCTCGTGTTACGCAGCACGTTTGAGCTTCAGCAAGAGGTTTGTTCTCGCGCATTAAGCAGGTTCGTTTGAGCTTCTGTTTATGAACTGCAAAAACTGCTTTTCTTACTTAGTATTTTTGTCTTGTTTACAGTCCGAATATCAAACATTTCTTAAATCAAGATCTATTTACTAAAGTAGTAAAATTACATAAGATATTAAGTCTTGTTTTCTGGGGAAATAAATAAAACTTAAGTAAGATTTTGCTTAAAACAAGCAAAATGATCTGCCAATGGGGTAAGACAAATAATCTTGTTTCTGTTTGAATTAAGATTATTTTTCTTACCCCATTGGCAGATAATTTAGCTTTTTTTAAGCATCAACTTAATTTTGATTAATTCCCCCGGAAAACTCATCTAGTAAATGCATCTTTTTTGACATTTGGACTGGAAACCAGACAAAAATACTTAGTAAGAAAAGCCTTTTTTGCAGTTGTGTTGGCTGATCAATGTCTATGTCAATAAAAGACTAAATGAAATATCTTCATCATGTAAAGCAATCGAGTCTCTATATGAAATATTTTTACGACTTGTAGCATCAAAGTGGTAGTTGTATCTGTCAATCTGTCATTGGAGGGACAGAAAGCTCTCAGATTTCATCAAAACAAATCTTGTGTTACCAAGATGAAAAAAAGTCTTGCGGGTTTGGAACGACATGAGGATGAGTAATTAATCACAGAATTTTCATTGTTCTTGACACCTCTGGCTCAGCCTGGAGCATTATGGGTGCTTTTTTACGAACACAGATAAAACCATCTTGTCTGAAAGTGATGTGTCTGCAGTCATTATACAGCGTTCTCTGACTAAGCAGAAAAAAAGGTTGATATCGTTTCCTTGAATGTACGCTTCTGCCGTCTCTTCGTCGGCTTGTGTGAGTTATATGCCAATGAATATTCAGTGGCACTGGTTTTTTAACGCTCTCTTAAGCTTGACAAATGTTCTTGGCTGACTCTCTCATTCCTGGATATTATTATTTAATGATTAATTAAAATAAAGAATGTTGCCAGGCTACTTTACAATTGGACAAGATGTTGAACATGCACTCTTGAACTCTTTGGCACTATAATGTTGTTACTTCATCCAGATGTACATTTGGCTGGAAACAGCTTGTCTACTCAAATATGTAAACCTGAGGAAGAACAAACTGAATGAAAGAGTGCGCTCTGGGATGTTTTATCCACCAGTCTTTGATTAAACACAGGCAACACCAGTCTCGTGATATGTTCCTGTTTTATTTCAGGTGAATCCTGATTATGACAGCACGTTCATGTTTGAAAATGATTTCCCTGCTCTCCAGCCTGACGCTCCAGACCCCGGTATGATCCTCTGTCACATTCACTGCCATAAGGCTCAATTACACACTTTCTACTGTTAAAAAAACATACATTTTTGCACCTGTTACATGGTAATGGAAAACCTGGATAGTTGTAATTGTGATAATAATTTAGTACCATGCATAGTTAACCATGTAAAAGTTTGGAGACAGTATGATTCGTTTTAACGAAATGAAAACATTTATTCAGCTAGGATGCATTAAACTGATTAAAACTGACATTAAATGCATTTATAATATTAAATAATATTATAATATATAAAAAAAATGTTTTTCTTTTGAACTTTACACAAAAAAGTGAAGCAGCACAACTGTTTTAACATTGATAATAATCATAAATGTTTCTTGAGCATCAAATCATCACATTAGAATGATTTCTGAAGGATCATGTGACACTGAAGACTGGAGTAATGATGCTGAAAATTCAGCTTTGATCACTGGAATAAATTACATTTGACTATATATTCACATAGAAAACATTTTCTATTTCTACATATTTCACAATATTTCTCTCTTTACTGTATTTTTGATCAAATAAATGTAGCCTTGGTGAGCAGAAGGTTTCATAATAATACTAATAATAAAAAAAACAACTTACAAATCCCATCATTTTGAACAGTAGTGTATATCAAAGTACCATGTTTTTTATGATCTGATACAGTATTATGGTACCGCTACAGTACTTTCAGCCGTTATAATAAAAGCAGTTAATGTTCCTGCAAAGTTTAATTGTAAAACTTTTAATATGCAGTTATAGGCTGTATGTTAATGGAGTTCATTCCAGCATATTAACAATTTGCTGATGATTTTTATTACTGGTTCTAGGTTCAGATCATCACCCACTTTTCCGAAGCAAAGCAGCCAGAGGCATTTGGTGAGAACAGTTTATTTCTTTTCCTTAAGAACTAAACTTACTACTTAGTTGGTTTGTTGGTTAAGTTAAACATCACTATAAAAAAAATAATAATAATAAAAAAAGTTTTTACTGTAAGTAACTATTATGCTATTTTAAAGGTTCTTTTTTTTGTTTTGGAGTCTCCTACAATAGGTTTACATGCCATGAGTAATATAAGGAAACTACAGGGGTTAGAGTTAGGTTTAGGGGTAGGTTCAGGGTTATTACCTAGTTATTACCCAGTTACTGCAATTACTATAAGTACATAAATAATATGTTCATGTGAAACAGGACTGTAAAATAAAGTACCATCATACATTTTGAGTAATAATTTACCTGTATTTATAAATGAAATGTTAAATAAGCAAATAAATACATACATTTTATTTATTAAGATTAAAATAAAATAAGTACATTTATAAATAAACAGTTCAGTAAGTAAAGAAATAATTGCTTTATTATTATTATTACTGTTTTATGTTCCATTTCAAAAAACTGGTTGGAAATCATGAGATTAATTACAAATATGTTATTCTGTTGACAGCCACAGACATAAAAACATTTATAAATAAATATTTATTTATTTATTTATTTATTTATTTATTTATTTATTTACAGTATAGATGCCTTTATTTTTTTAGGATGGGTGGGGGGTCCCTGGCAAGGTGATCATCAAATTTGGGGGTCTGTTGCATAAAACAAAACAAAAAATAAACAAACAAAAAAGTTAGAACAAAATATTTTTTTGCTGTTCCTTATAATAGTTTTAGTTTTTTTCAGAGCACATTAGCTCAGATTGCCTTAGATTGCAGCGACACTGAGGGATCCTTTGTTAGCACAGTGCATCATCTCAGTTAATGTGCCTCATGGCCCGTGCGAAGCAGTGCTAATAAACTATTTCTCTGTGTTTAAGCGTGCTGTGTGTAGAAATTGATTATGCGACCAGAATTGGGACACCTCAGGAGAGTGTTAACTGAGAGGAGAGAGCTCAATGATTTTATGCTCTGAGTCAGATCAAGGCTTTACCAGCGTCTTGCTGTGTTAGTGTACTATGTGGATTATTTATAAAATTACCATTGTTCACATTCTCACTTTGGTTTTGTGCTTTTGGTTTATATTTAAGATGATTTAAGTATGATTGAGTTATTAAAGATCTGTAACCAAAACATTTTTTGGACACTTAAAGGGGCTATATGTAGAATTCAGAAACCCTTATTGTTAGCGACACCGGTGGCTATTAAGTGAACTGCAGCCAGCAACTTATTGTTCGTGCTTGTGCGCAAATTATCTCACCATTCACTGATGCGTTCAGGTCACACTCACTCACCATTGTATATTTTTTCTAAAACGCCACTGTTCTCATGTTTTGCCACAGGACAGCAAATGTGAGTCCATTTCTGTCATCTTTGCAGGACTGTGATATGAAGAGTGTGCAGAGTAACATATTTTAGCAACAGTGTGACAGTGAATACCACATAACAGACACAATAGAACTATAAACATGCATATCTATCAGTTCGCATGACTAAACATTCGTCATTATTTTCAAATACCCTCATTTTCAAACTGCGTTTTCAAATTGATCCACTTGAGAAAGTGTTTTCAAAAAGCTCAGTTTTCACAGGACAAAAAGGCCGTCTCAGTGTGGACGGAAGGCCGAAACGGAGAGAAAAAGAAGCGTTTTCAAAGGAAACCGTATGAGTGTGGACTGAAGCAGCTAATTAAGATCTTGTTGATGATTACAGACAGATGTGTCTAATGGGTCTAATCTGAACTCTGTAGATCTCCAGGAACAGGATTGGTACCCCTAGTCTAAAGGCTTTCATAGATAACCTAGGAAGTTGGGGAAGGTCTTGTTTAAGTTTCGTTTACAAGCTGTTCACACACTGACGATAAAAATGTGATTATTATATGACAATTCTTACATTTACCCTCTTTAACAACATTTTATTCCAGGGAAAGTTCATTTCAAGTGCACTTCACCCTGTATAGCAAGTATCTGCTAAATCACTAATTATGCAACAAACTTGTCTAAGTTTTCAGGTATTAATATTTTAGAATTGTATTTTTTAAAATCACTTTATTTTTTATTTCTATTAATTATATAAAACATTTTTATTGTGCATAATACCTGCTGGATTTGAGTTGTACAATACTTAGGATTTGCCAACTATTTGGCTGTAAAGTAAATTGAATACATCAGCAGCGTAAAAAGACAAATCAGACAAAGTGTGATATTGGCAATATTTAATTACTCTACAGATGAGTTTTATCTCTTTGAGGCCCTTTCATATTGTTAACACTAGGTGGTGCTGTCTTCAAAGAAGTGGATTTGGTAGATAATTCTGTTTGTAAAAAGTCATTCAGGCCTTTATATGTGCACACAGTGATTGTCACTTGGACATGTCTTATCAGAGAGACACCATTGAATCGTCTAGTACCCTGATTTCATGATCCCTAGTGCTTTCCGTTTTATCGACTCCACGCTGGCCCATTTTATGCACTATTTTTGAGGGCAGAAGAGAACTTCACAGACGGCTGTTCTGAAACGGCACCTGTGTGTGCAACCATCCAATTAGTGGCGCAGCAGAAGAGGCCACAAACACACACGCCCTGCCAACTGACGCTCAACTCGAATGCTCTGGGATCTGACATTGTTTTCTAAGTAGTAAGAATAGCGCTCGAGGCACAAACAAGTGAAGGACGCTTAATAAAGAGAACTGGATGCCCCACATAAAGCCTGAAAGAGGAGACTTTGGAAAGTTTGCAGGCACAGCTGTTGGGTTTCATTCAGGGCTGAGCATATAGACTGAAGTACTATATGAATTTATTCATAACTCTGCTGAGTAATTGTTGAAGGTGAAGTGTAACGTACACTGTATGTTTTATGATAAATGCTGCTTAGATCACGACTACAGAAGGAAAGTGAGCTAGAAGGATGGATGATAGATAGGCGACAGACAGACAGACAGATATATAGATATATAGATACATAGATAGATGGTCAGACAAACATGATAGATAGATAGATAGATAGATAGATAGATAGATAGATAGATAGATAGATAGATAGATAGATAGATAGATAGATAGATAGATAGATAGATAGATGGTCAGTCAGACATGGTAGATAGATAGATGGTCAGTCAGACATGGTAGATAGATAGATAGATAGATAGATAGATAGATAGATAGATAGATAGATAGATAGATAGATAGATAGATAGATAGATAGATAGATAGATAGATAGATAGATAGATAGATAGATAGTCAGTCAGACATGATAGATAGATAGATAGATAGATAGATAGATAGATAGATAGATAGATAGATAGATAGATAGACACACAGATAGATAGATAGATAGATAGATAGACACACAGATAGATAGATAGATAGATAGACACACAGATAGATAGATAGATAGATAGATAGATAGATAGATAGATAGACACACAGATAGATAGATAGATAGATAGATAGATAGATAGATAGATAGATAGATAGATAGATAGATAGATAGATAGATAGATAGATAGATAGATAGATAGTGTAGCAAATTAGCTCTATGAAATATTAATAATCAATAATAACTGGTTATAATTGATTATGAATATTTGGTTCAGTTAATATAATTAACTTAATGTTGTAAATTAATATTACCATCAATTAACCTGTTTGTTTTGTGAACACTCAGTGCTCATTGTTTATTAATTCTAAGAAATGTACATTTCCGGGGCATGGGAAACATATTTCTTACATTACAGTACTACTAAGAGCAAGTAGTCAAGATCTATGATTAGTGACTCCAGTTATGAGCTTGAGACACGGACAACTTTACGTGTGACATGAACAAGACTTTATTAAATAGACTAAACACTTAAACTACTCTAACATACACATACATACATGCATACAGTTTACCAAGGAAAAGAGAGCTGAAGCAGAATACAGGAAAGCATGAAGTTAAAGCATTGTTTGAAATTCAGCAGATCAACAGCCTTGAGCAAACCATCAGTTTGTTCTAACACGCCCTTCTTTAAAATGGGTAGGGATACTTAATGTATCAAATAATGAGACTAAGTTTGATACTTGCATGTGGCAGTCAGAGGATCTTTGGTGAAAGGAAAGACAAGGCCGCAGCCTGGCACAAGCTTAGGGGTCCTTAGAAACTTCTAGTTCAGCATCATCTTCACATTAGGGTTTCTCAGGAAGGACTAATAGAGTAAAAAAGTAAGAGAGCTGATCTTGTGATCAGTGATTTTTAAAGCGTGAAGATCTCACACCCTCTGGAGGGTTGTGAGCCAATAAGAAGTTGTTCCCTTTGGAGAGAAATTTTATGACCCATTGTGCTCCAGCAGGGCATTTGAATATGTAATTTCGATGACCGTTGGTTCTGTAATAAAATACATAGTATCAAAGAAATAATAGTATCAAAAGATAATAGTATTAAAAGACACAAAACAAGACAGTAAATCATTCACAAAATGTTCTGGGATGCATGTTAATTTATAGATCAGTTCGTCGATGAGTGAATGCAGGAAAGTGTTTCAATGTCTGTAGGTCTTTCCTATGGCCTAGGTCCTGACCACATGACCACATTTTTCACAGCAATAAAGACATCTTATCTGATCATCGCCCCGGCGACTGAAACCTTTCCTGCTCTCTTGTCTCTTTTGGAGGGATGTTTCATTCCTAAGAGTGGGCTTTGAATATTATTTGTTAAATAAATAAATAGTTATGTGTCTGATTGTCTCAGTCATTACGATAGATAGATAGATAGATAGATAGATAGATAGATAGATAGATAGATAGATAGATAGATAGATATATAGTCAGATAGATAGATAGATAGATGTTCAGACAGACATACTGACAGAGAGATAGATAGAGTAATATTATAATGTTTTTAGGGGAAGTTTAACCAAATGTGTTGTTTTCCTGTTTGTTTGTCAGTAAGGTCATGTGTTTCCACCCCTGGTCTGACATCACCCTCCCGCTCATGAAGCCTGCCGAGATCCGCAGAGTGATTGACAGGTGGGCGGATCTGATCGTAGAGCTGGGTGATGCACACACATGGGTGCAGGTTAGTACATCACGTCCTCTCACTTCTATTTCTGGTGCACCTGTTACTTTGCATTCACAAGCACAACACTGAAATTCAATTTGCAATAAAATGCAGCCGTAAGACACACAACTCATTTTTTAAAAAACGAGGGGGGAGGGGGGGAGGGGGGGAGGGGGGGGGGTGTAGCAACTTAATGAAACATTTGCACCATTTGTCGCCAGAAGAAACTTTCCCTGTAGAACTGCTGGAGTCACAGGGACGTGATTGCATAAGTGTGTGTGTGTGTGTTTAAAGGAGTCAGAGGCAGGGACGCCGCTCGATTGGGTTTTGTCCCAGTCTTCCTCATCAGTGCTAATTGGATCAATTGGGAGATGCTCTTCAGTCAGGGCGTCTCAGCGCTGATCAATGGCAGGCAGTGTGGAGCGCTCCTCTGGCCTCTCTGGACACATTAATGCTCCTGCAAGGGAATAATGGAGCTCTTCAAAGGCTTCCAGGGATATGAATGCAGCGAATTAAGATGTTTGTGCCAAAAGATAGTTAACTTATGAGCGTGAGAGAGTTCCTGAGCTTCAATTGCTTTTTGACAGACTATAGATTCAGTTTAACTAAGGAATTCTGCTTAATGGTACAGAACCCAACACACTTTATCATTTAATGTTTTTCTCCAAAGCCCACTTATAATCTTAGTTATGTTTCTTGCATTAAAAATAGCCATAATTTAGTTTTATATGACTGTTTTACAGCCTTTTTGCTTCTTCTCTTGATAAATGGTTGTGGTTGTGATTGGCTAACCTTCATATAAGGATTATGCCCTCTAATTTTTGTACAATATCATCTTACTAGTTGATTTTTTCAATAGTAACATGCATATTCCTTTATATCCACTGTCCCATGTTTACATGCACATGAATGAATAGATGTGAATGGAACACAAAATTGTGTGACAGCTGAGTTTTTGGATGGTCATTTCTTATTCCTATTCATAATTATTCAACATTCATGTGTCCCGTATTGGGGAAAAACAATAGCATTTTAGGCATTCTATACTAACTATAAGTAACTTTGCAACTACATGTCATTGTCAACTACCTCTCATTAGAGTATTAGTAGACTGTCTGCTTAATATCTGCTAAAACTTCATTTTGATGCTCCTCAACAAACATTATACTGACTGTAAGTAACAGTAATCAACTAATTCTACTAACCAGAACCCTACCAGTCTACTAATACTCTAAGAGTCAGTTGACATGTAGTTGCAACTTTACTTGTAGTTAGTAGAATGTCTAAAGTGGACCATCAAAATAATGTGTAACCAAAATTAACTCTATATTGTATCAACCAAATGTTTTGATGAACCACAACAACTGTCACCGAGATCAACGGCAGGTGTAAAACAACTACTAGTCCTGCAGTTTTCCCACAAACAGATAAATAATGAGGGAAGGACACTCATGTACTAACACACAACACAGTCAATACCAATTAATACTAGAAGAGTGTATTCTCTGGGAGTGCAGAAATACAATAAACATTACAGTTACGACAGTGTACAAATACCTCTCCCAATGCACTATGATGCTGTGGTATGTAACAGCTTCAAACTAGCAAGGAGAGCAGTGCCATCAGTAAAAATGATCTTCATAAACACAAGTACAGGGTGTACTTAAAGTACAGCCGTAAGTTTGCAGGTTCGAACCTCTCAAGGGGCAATCACTGAGATTTCAGCACTGAACAAAACACTTAATGCATTGATAAAATGACTTGCGTTCTTGTGGTGCTCGCTGTACTCTCTCAGAAAAATAACTCAAAAATGTGCCTTTAGGAAAACAGCGTGTTCTTTTGGGCTGTACCCTCGAAAGGACATCTTTGTACCTGATTTATCCCTAAAAGGTTTGTAGTAGTACCTTAAGGGAACATTTTACTACTAAGGTTATGCACCTTGTAGGGGGAGATAAAGTATAAAGTTTACCTTTACCTGCTCCAGTGACATGTTGTTTTACCCCTAAAGGTGCAATTCTGTAATTCAGGTCCACAAGACCATTGAGCAGGGCTGTCCTGTCTTGCTCCTGAAGACCACTTTCCAGCAGAGTTTAGCCCCAACCCCAATTAAACACTCCTGAACCAGCTAATCAGGGTATTCAGGATCACTAGAAACAGAGATGGTCTTATTATTGGGTGTTACGAGGGTCCGTGGCTCTACCATTGGGCTACCATATGTAACAGCTAACTTGGATCACGTGTGCCTTGATAACCAATCACATTATAGCCTTGACGTCATTGAAGTTCGTTCAGAGTTGTGCGACAGTCAGTCACTGTTTGCGGATACTATAGAATGAATGAGAAATGCTGTAAACTGAACCATAACTGTCGCACAAATTATTATTTTTTTTTTTTCGTAAAAACTAAAAATCGATCAATCCAAAACAAATGATTAAAACAAACATGTCGAAGATTAGCCGATGGGCTGTCGATTCAGTAAATGATAAGCTATTTCCTCACAAAAGCGGTTTATTCAGCATAGTGAAGCTCCTCCATTGACATCTTTAAAATAAAAACGGCCTCTTGTCACCTTCCCTACACACCGCAGCATTAGCAGGTGTTGTGCTTTTTTTAAGGTTGCAGGCTTGCCTTCAAGTGGCTTTGCTAGAAGCTTCCAGGCGCAGTGTGTTGGAGAAAAACTCTGCAGGAAAATTGCTCTCCAGGATCAGGATTGGATACCCTGCCATAGGATGTCCAATTTTTCATTTTATGGTTCATAAGGGTGCTAAAGTTGAACCCTTGTGTGGTCATGGCAAAAGGAAGCACCCTCAGTGCTTTTTCTGAGCTTGCATTGCTATGGACTTACAGCATTACGGCACAGTGCCGACCTCAGGAACTCGAGGAATCAGGGATCAGAGCTATCTCTTTCATGTCAATTTGAGTTATTGTCCTAACCAATTGGGATTGTGACAAGCATTTTGCACTGAGTAGACCTGTGCACTGTAAAGTCTCATTGGCCCAAATCATTATTCTACACAGCTGCATATTAGGGTGCTTCCTCATTTGGTTCGATTGCTTGGTCCGAAGCAGAGATTGAATGCTTGTCATTGGAAAACTGTTGTGTTGCACGAAGCGAGGACAGAATGTACTGTAATGCGCTGATCTCTGTTGATGTTTAAGAATGTCGTAAGTCAACTTTATCAAAAACATTTGTTATTTTCATGATATCTTAGTATTCATATCGTCTTCATTACCAATAATGAAAACTCCCCAAAAAAACTTTGTCAATGAACATTTTCTTTAGTAATTTTGTTGACAAGAATAATAATGAAATAAAGATGCACATGCAACAAACTAATGGACTCTCATGGCAATTCGTAACTATTTTATGGTTTGGCAGTTCGGGGGCTAATGATCTCATTTGTACTATTTCATGCGATCTGCTTACGGCCCACTCACGGTTAGGTTTAGGGGTGGGGTTAAGGTGGACCTTCATGCATACTTTTTTGTTAAAGTGAAAGAGAAATCAAATTTGCCTTGAAGAGGTCTTTGTAACATTAAAACATCCAGCAAGTTTCATAGCTTAAAACGTCCTCCTCGGTATAAACAAAGCATTTATTTAATCAAGCTCCAAAAATGGCTTGTTTGTATATTGTGGGATTTGTGACATCACACGGGCAAACACATTTGCACATATGCTCTAGACTGCCTCTAGAGAAAGACATCGACTGATAGTTTTACATCATCGCATCATAGGCAAACCCACTATCATTCAGACGCTTAACGGCTCACACATGCCTACCCTGGATGTGAGCGTTGCATCAAAAGCCAATAGAACCCATTATAAACACCGATGCTGTCTACACTGGATACTGTATACAGATATGATTTCAGTTTCTGGTGTACTCCACGTGAGTGTCAACAACAGGACAAATGGAAGTGTGAAGGATCGTTTGCTTTGACGTGTCCAGTTTAAGTAGCTCATTTGCTCATTTCTGTAGAGACTTTAACAGGATACTAGCATCAGGAGCAAATGGATGGATAATCTTTAATGGTGTCATGGATCGCGTCTGAGATTTATGTGTTCGTTTGGAGCATTTGACCGCAGGTTGTTTTGTATAGGAGGTGCAGTGTAATGGAGAGTTTACAAAGAAACTTTGGTTGACCGATGAAGCAGTCAGCTGTATTGTGTCTGACAGCAGCTACATCACAAACCCGCAAATAAACAATTTCATAAGGCTTTGTCTGTAAATGACATAAATGAATATGGATACAATTTTCAAAACACTTGTGCTTCAGCCTCTTCTCAAGGCTGCAGAAGCATGGGTTTTGTGTTTAGTTATACACTTCATTCCTCTCGGCGTTCTTCTTAATTATTTAAATTCACATAATTGATTAAAGTCCCCCTGTGGTGAGAATTAAGTTTTTAATGTTGTTTATATGTCCATGTGGTGTTTTTAATGTGCTTTAAGACAAATCATGTGTAGATTCATCAGTCAACACCATTGCTGAGTATTTTCTCCTTAAAACTGCAGTGAACCAAAGACAGTCTCAAAAACACGCTTTGAAATCGCTGGTGTTTCTGACATCACAAACTACCTTGTAACCAATCAGATCAACGTGTGATCGTCAACGAGTGGAACTCTGAGCTGTTGTGAGTGAGTGAGTGGAGGCGGGGCTAATTTGCATATTCATAGAACCACGTATACTTAATGAGGCAAGGGTGTAGAGTTACATTGAAGCTATTTTAAGGCATAACACATTTTTGTTTTCAAGGTTAAACTTTTAAATATGTTATTTTGGTGATCAAAGATGAGTTTTAAGGGATACAATTATTTATTATATATATATATATATATATATATATATATATTTATTTATTTATTTTTTATTTTATTTTTTTTTGGTGCACAAAACTTTATTAACATTATAAGTGTGCCTCAAGGAACATATTAAAGTAATAATAATAAATTAAAAAAATCCAGGTTGAAACGAATAATTATCATTAATTTAGGGTACAGCAAAGTTCAATCCAATCGGAGAAGCATCTACTGGGATGTTGCTACATTTTTCCCACTGGAGACTATCGTTTCACGACTCCTCCGGATAACACCGGTGGTTATCTCCTCTCTGTTAAACACATCAGAGTATGTGTTTTGCCTCGTCTTTGCAATTTACAGACCCTGAAGAGCGGTGACTTTACCCGAGTCAATATTTATCAAGCGGAGTAGTCAAGGACAGATCCTGCCCAAATCCTTTTATATCACCCTTGAGGGAGGTGCCAGGAAGTCTTAACTCCCTTCGACAGGATGTCTCCTTTCAAACAGCAACATGTGCTCTGATCTTTTCATGTCTTAATAAGAGAGCATGTTTTGTCTGCACCTGTCTGTCTGCAGCATGTTTTAGGTTGTTTCTGTATGCTTGTATAACGTTTGCTGTGGTTTGTTATGTCTGGGTTCTTTGACAGGACGTAATGTCTCTTTCTCTTGTGTTTTAGATCTTTGAGAATAAAGGAGCCACGATGGGCTGTTCAAACCCCCATCCTCACTGTCAGGTACACCGTAACCTTGTTACTTCATTCATGTCCTCTTTTTCTGCCTCATTCTGACCCTCCTCCCAATTAGCGTTTGCCCCTGTCGACTCTCTGAGGCAGAAAGCACGAGAGGGCCTTTCTGCAGATTAAGACGAATCCGCTGCAGTCCTCGACCATCTGGAATGCTCTTTTAGGCTGGAATAGGTCTTTAAAGGGATAGTTTACTTTAAAATAAAAGTTAGCCCATGATTTACTCACCCTCAAGCCATCCTAGGTGTATATGACATTCTGCTTTCAGACGAACACAATATGAGTTATATTAAAAAATGTCCTGGCTCTTCCAAGCTTTATAATGGCAGTGAATGGCCGTTTCTGTTTTGAAGTCCATAAAACTGCATCTATCCATGATAAAAGTGCATCTATCCATCATAAAAGTGCATCTATCCATGATAAAAGTGCATCTATCCATCATAAAAGTGCATCTATCCATGATTAAAGTGCATCTATCATCATAAAAGTGCATCTCTCCATGATTAAAGTGCATCTATCCATCATAAAAGTGCATCTATCCATCATAAAAGTGCATCTATCCATCATACAAGCGCATCTATCCATCATTATCCATCATAAAAGTGCATCTGTCCATCATAAAAGTGCATCTGTCCATCATAAAAGTGCATCTGTCCATCATAAAAGTGCATCTATCCATCATAGAAGTGCATCTATCCATCATTATCCATCATAAAAGTGCATCTATCCATCATAAAAGTGCATCTATCCATCATAAAAGCGCATCTATCCATCATTATCCATCATAAAAGTGCATCTGTCCATCATAAAAGTGCATCTGTCCATCATAAAAGTGCATCTGTCCATCATAAAAGTGCATCTGTCCATCATAAAAGTGCATCTGTCCATCATAAAAGTGCATCTATCCATCATAAAAGTGCATCTATCCATCATAGAAGTGCATCTATCCATCATTATCCATCATAAAAGTGCATCTATCCATCATAAAAGTGCATCTATCCATCATAAAAGTGCATCTATCCATCATTATCCATCATAAAAGTGCTCCACACGGCTCCGGGTGGTTAATAAAGGCCTTCTGAAGCATTCGTGTAAGACAAATATCCAAATTTAAAACTTTATAAAGTAAAATAACTAGCTTATGGCCAAACGAACATAAGGATTCCACTTAGACTAAAGCGCAACTTATGTGATGACTGCGACATTCTGCTGATATTTACGCTACGCCATAACGCACTACGCTAGTTCTGACATTGCGCTTTATACACAAGTAGACTGCGTTTGGCTGGAAGCTAGAATTTTACTTTATAAAGTTTTAAATATGAATATTTTTCTTACAAAAATGCATCGCTTCACGACCTGTGTGGAGCACTTTTATCATGGATAGATGCACTTTTATCATGGATAGATGCACTTTTATGATGGATAGATGCACTTTTATGATGGATAGATGCACTTTTATGATGGATAGATGCGCTTTTATGATGGATAGATGCACTTTTATGATGTATAGATGCACTTTTATCATGGATAGATGCACTTTTATCATGGATAGATGCACTTTTATGATGGATAGATGCCCTTTTATGATGGATAGATGCACTTATATTGTATAGATGCACTTTTATGATGGATAGATGCCCTTTTATCATGGACAGATGCACTTTTATCATGGATAGATGCACTTTTATATTGGATAGATGCACTTTTATATTGGATAGATGCACTTTTATGATGGATAGATGCCCTTTTATCATGGACAGATGCACTTTTATCATGGACAGATGCACTTTTATCATGGATAGATGCACTTTTATGATGGACAGATGCACTTTTATGATGGATAGATGCACTTTTATGATGGATAGATGCACTTTTATGATGGATAGATGCACTTTTATCATGGATAGATGCACTTTTATGATGGATAGATGCTCTTTTATCATGGACAGATGCACTTTTATCATGGATAGATGCACTTTTATGATGGATAGATGCACTTTTATATTGGATAGATGCACTTTTATGATGGATATATGCCCTTTTATCATGGACAGATGCACTTTTATCATGGATAGATGCGCTTTTATCATGGACAGATGCACTTTTATCATGGACAGATGCACTTTTATCATGGACAGATGCACTTTTATCATGGATAGATGCACTTTTATCATGGATAGACTTCAAAACAGAAACAGCCAAAAAAAAAAAACACACTTAACAGGATCGATTGATGTATAACACAAGCATGTCAAAATCAAAATCAAAATAGTATTTTGACTCTCTCTTGCACTGATAAGGAAAAAAGCGAGCAGATCACGCCGTCGTGATTGCCGACCTCAGGGGGTTAACTGCCATTATAAAGCTTGGAAGAGCCAGGACATTTTTTAATCTAACTCAGATTGTGTTCGTCTGAAAGAAGAATGTCATATACACCTAGGATGACTTGAGGGTGAGTAAATCATGGGCTGATTTTCATTTTTGGTTGAACTATCCCTTTAACTGTCACCTCAGCAGAGAGACTGCTGACGAGACGGGCTAATGCAAGCTTGAGCTTGAAAAGCCTGTAGACTCCAATTAGGGAACTAGAGATGTTCCAGGAAAAGACGTCACTGAATCCGTCTTCCCACTAGAAAATGACTCTCGCCTCTCGGTCTCAGAGTCAAGCGGGATGGCAGCGGGGCGGAAAACCTCTCTGCTTTTATCAGTTTCATAGCGTGTGCATTTTATTGACATCTTCATGTTTCTGCTCTGACTTTGGAGCTGCAAGGAACTTGTGTTTCCTCTCGTTTCCCTTTTCCAGGCTGTCTGTCTCCCCCTTGTTTCTTCTAAGCACAGGAAGCCTGTCACTGTCGTGAACTCGCTGGGTTTGCCACACACTGAGCTCCCTATCTTACTCGGTTCATTAAGTGCTGATGTACGGCCCTGGTTTCCACTAGGGGGCAGTAGAGGATTTTGAGATGGTTTGACATAAAGCTCCTTTTAAAGACGCTGCCTCAAACCACTCATGTTTTCCCTATAATTCTCTCTTTTTAATAAACCACACCCGAGGAATGTAGGTTTAATAGTCATACCATAGATTTATAGTTTACCACCTTTCATTTTTCTCTTAGCCTCATCAAATCTGATCTCTGCTGCCGATGTACTGAACTAACTTGTTAGGTTGTGATTGATATAGTTTAGTTGGCTTGGGCAAAGTAAACCTAATCAGAAGTTGCGAGAAATGTTTTTCTCTTTTATTATTAGTAATGCAGAAACTATAATAAATGCAAATGTAAATGCCCCCGACTGACACCATCGGTTAAGCCTAACAAGTGTTTCCAACTTGTGTTATCATTAACAGAAACTGAATAAAATTGTAACTGAAATAAAAATAAAATGCATGATAAATACTAAAAGTATTTTCATCACAACTAAATTACATAAAAATGGACATTAAGTGATTTTACTTTTTTTTACTTTACTTTTAGTTTTTGATACATATTATGAAACTTAAAACCTTAACAATCCACCTGCAATAAGCATTTCAATTTTCTAGATAGCAACAGTGTTGTTTAGTATTATTTATGTACTATTATATTCATGCTATTTTGAATTAGCTTTTATTTAAATTTAAATTTTAGTTATGTTTTTTTTATATGCTTTTGTCATTTTTAAGTATTTCTGTGCAGCTTTAATTTATTTAATTTCAGTTGTATTTTTTTTTATTAATTTTGCTACTTCAACTAAAATGAAAATAAGAAATGAAATAAAATACGTTAAGGTTTTAAGTTTTTCGTCTAATATTTATGTTTTATTTCAGTTAAGGACACTGCACTGAATTATTTATTTTTGGCTTGCTTACTTTTTTAAGTACAATCAGCTTCGATATTCAAACCATTTCAACTTAAATCACATTAATTTGACTTTAAAAATGAGTTGAATCTTGTTTAACTTAAAAAAAGTAAAAAATTGCTTAACTTATTTTGTTGAGTTAAAGACATGTTGTCATAACTTATTGATCATATAATTTTTTACATTGTAGTTTTTTAATAGTATTAATTAACAATAATAACAGTGAATAGCAATAGTTATACGACTGTGTTGAGAACACTTAACTTTGACAGCCTTAAAATACTAACACTATAATGATACTAAAATTAGCTAAAATAAACTTAAAACTAGAAAACACTGAAAATAATAGGCTACTTAAAAAAAGAAAAAGAATATATATATATATATATATATATATATATATATACAGTGCAATGCATAAGTTAATACACCCATGCTAAAGTTGACTAAAAAGTTATAATTGAACTTAATGCCTTAATTTAAAAAATTAGGAAAAATCCAACCTTTTAGGACACCAATTTTCTTTGTGAATGAATAATGTATCGTAAATAAATAAATGTTCTTCCTTAAAATACATGGTGCATAAGTGTGTACACCCCTATGTTAAATTCCCATAGAGGCAGGCAGATTTTTATTTTTAAGTATTTTTTTTTATTAATTTTTAGGATACTATGCATCCTGATAAAGTTCCATTGGCCTTTGGAATTAAAATAGCCCCACATCATCACATAGCCTTCACCATACCTAGAGATTGGCATGGTTTTATTTCAGTTAGCCTAATAGCTAGTTTGATTTGCATTGAGAGATGATCTTATGGAAAGTACTCCATGCCAATCTCTAGGTATGGTGAAGGCTATGTGATGATGTGGGGCTATTTTAATTCCAAAGGCCAAGGGAACTTTATCAGGATGCATAGTATCCTAAAAATTAATAAAAAAAAATACTTAAAAATAAAAATCTGCCTGCCTCTATGGGAATTTAACATAGGGGTGTACTCACTTATGCACCATGTATTTTAAGGAAGAACATTAATTTATTTACGATACATTATTCATTCACAAAGAAAATTGGTGTCCTTAAAGGTGGGATTTTTCCTAATTTTTTAAATTAAGGCATTAAGTTCAATTTCCAAAATATGATTTTTTTATTCCTCTTTTTAGTCAACTTTAGCATGGGTGTCTAAACTTATGCATAGCACTGTATATAGATAGATAGATAGATAGATAGATAGATAGATAGATAGATAGATAGATAGATAGATAGATAATGAACAAAATGTAAATAAATCTAAATTAAAAATCTAAAAGTCAAAATTGTACTTGTCTCTGCATATTATTCTGGGACTGGACAAAATATTTGTATATTTTTTCCTAAACGTTAATAGACCCAGCACATTAGACTAGTTTCCTAGGCAACAGCTCATCCATGCATCACAGTGTCAGTATGACAACACATCCACCCCTCGTCCCAGTATGTGCTGGACGTGACATCAATCACCGACCTCGAACATAAATCACCCTCCCAGCGCACACGGGCCCAGATAACATCAGCCAGAAGCTGCTCTTAAGTTTCTCATATGTTTTATCAATGGACACAGCTAAATATGAGTAAATAAATCCCCCTCCCAGTACGTGTGTGGCCCTCCGCGGAGAGACCGGAGCTCTGTGGGGCTTAGGTCTGTGTCAGCCGGCAGGAGCTGAGCTTTACCCAGCATGCCCTGGGAGAGATGGATAAGCCGCATGTATCCGGCTGCCCACCTTCTCCGGGATGAGAGTATTTGCGGAGAGGGAGCGAGCGAGAGCTGTGTGATCTGTGTCTTTTTCTCTCTGTCTGTCCCACGCTTTCTCATATCATCCGTAACCACCCACCCCTGAGCAAACACTAAACATCAGCTCAGAAAACAGAGACTCGTCGTTCTCTCGGAACGATTATCCTGATGCTGTTTTGTGATATTCAAAACACTTTATCGCAGGGTCTTTTCACACTTTTTGTCTCATTTTAGGGAACGTGTAAATTTTAGCTTATGTGTGAATGGTTAAATGAAATTGGACCCTTTAAAGCAAACTAAACCGAGACTCTTGTGAGATATATTAAAAATAATAACAATAAGAATAATTATAATTAATATAGTGTTTAGGAGTTCCACAAAAACAACAACATTGTGCTAGTAAGTTTCAGGAGTCGTTTTAACCAGTCAAAGTTCATTGATTATTATGTTTATCTGAGTGCAATATAATTATCATCATCATTATAATTATTATTTAATAATATTCAAGTGGATCTGGTCCACAAACACGTCCACAAAAGATAAATAAATAAATATTGAATGGAAAATGGACTTGCTACAGCTACAGCTAATGGACCTAAAAAGAAAAAGAAAAAAATCTGAAGCATCTTTTAAGGTCAGGGACAGTTTAAATGAACTTTTTGGTCCACTTAAAGCTTTCTGTTTGGTTTGTGATTGCACTCTTAACCCTGTAAAGCAAATTGATTCGTCACGGCGTGACCTTTTAGCTTTTAGCTTTTGTGTCCTCAAAGTGTAGTGTGAGCGCGGCATTAGTCATATATCACTCATATATTACCACTACAAACCCCTTTAAACCAATTACAGCTTGGACGTTTAGCTTACGTGTAGTCACTCAAGTTCACTTATCATGTGTAATGTGATCACAAACCAGG
This sequence comes from Squalius cephalus, assembly GCF_949319135.1. Classification (NCBI taxonomy): domain Eukaryota; kingdom Metazoa; phylum Chordata; class Actinopteri; order Cypriniformes; family Leuciscidae; genus Squalius; species Squalius cephalus. The sequence continues at coordinate 24,433,577 of NC_137145.1, forward strand.
TTCACTTAATTTTTTACATTTGCATAATTACAAATGTTTTGTCACCATATTACAGTACTGATGACTTATATTGACAGAGAATTAGATCGAATTATAATATACAATACATGCTTGACTAAGTATGCATTTATTTCATCCAAAATACAGCAAAAACAGTAATATTGTGAAATATTATTACAATTTAGAATAATCGTTTTCTATTTGAATATATTTTAAAATGTTATTTATTCTTGTGATCTAAGCTTTTCAGCATCATTACTCCAGTCTTCAGTGTCACATGATCCTTCAGAAATCATTCTAATATGATGATTTAATGCTAAAAAACAAAACAAAAAAAAAACATTTCTGATTATTATCAATGTTGAAAATCATTGGGCATTAAAATAAATAAATTTATATATGAATACATTTATTTGAAATAGAAATCCTTTGTAACATTATACATGTCTTTACTGTCATTTTTGATCAATTTAACGCATTCTTGCTGAATAAAAGTATAATTTTCTTTAAATTAATTAAAACAATCTGACTGACCCCAAACATAATGCTAGTGCTAGACACCCTTACAGTCTTTTTTATTTTATTTAACATTTTATTGTTTGAATTAGAATATATTTAATTATTTATTTACTGCGATCAGGAGAGGTCTCGGTTCAACATCTGTAAGCATCTCCTACGAGGCTATTGTCTCTGACAATTAGAAGATATTGAAATAAATCCTATAACTATAATAATTTTTTTTTAAAAACAATTATTTTATGACTTCTACAGGGCATCATTGTTAAATGATAACTACGAAGGCAATAGATGCATTTAAAACAGTCTTCTCAAGTAATTTGACGAACTTCTGGTTAAAGCCACGCCACTTACTGTTTTATCCAAATACAGATATGAATAATTCTGACAGACAGGATGTAGATTTAAGGGAAAACAGAAACATTTAACACATTTTTAACAATACTAATACACAATTTCCCCAAATTTGATGGCTGGTTGCTAACCAAATAGTGTTCTCATGGTTGATTGATTAAATTCACTGGTAGAAAAATCCACTGATGGTTTTTTTTACTCTGTTTGTGTGAGATGCATCTCAAGAAGAGGGATATTTTCACAGAGGATTTGAAATCCACTGCACAGTTCACACAGTTTATCCGACTCTGAGGAGCCACAGCAAACAACATGTCTCGATGGACAATTCTGGTAAAATTAGAATAAATGAAGATGAGCCAACTCCATTTCCTAAACCAACTCCAGTGACGGCATCTCTGGTTTATCCCTGCATAAACACATGTTGTGTATAATGTCGTCTTATCTATGAATTTACATACACAGCTGGACCGATAGCAGAGAAATGGCACGGAGAGAGAGATTGCCGGTCAGAAGTGAGGTGTGATTGATGTTCTCTTGGATCTCCGGCTGATGCTTTTCGAAACAGCAAGTCAATCTGCCGTTCTCCATGGGCTCCGACACAAGCAGGGAATAAATAGCGGAAGCGTACGTCAGGAAACGTCAATCATCTGCTAAGAAGAGACGTATACAAACTCCGGAGAATTGTAGCATCCCCAAATATCGCCTGCGGGTCAGGCCTGAAAATCATAGCACCACACTTCCTTTTAATGTCTCTGATGTTGTCACTGCTAGCATATTTACTGACTGTGAGACGTGTTTCTTTACGTTTTCTGCTTCACTGTTCTAGAGAGTGATGGACCGCTGTCTGGCGTTTTATTTCACTGAGGTTCATAAACACGGCCTCTAGGGCTCCGGGACGGGTGCGTGAAGACTGCGCGATTAGTCCATCCCTCGTTCCTGAGTCACCCTTTATCACTCCTGACATCCAAATCAGCAGCCAGAATACTGAGAAGATGCACGTATATCGGCACACACACCGCTGACCAATCGGACTGTGCTTGTTTAAAGTCATGCCATATTCGCATGCATATTACCTCTAAAACGAGAGAGAGAGAGAGAGAGAGAGAGAGACAGTACTGCGAGGAATGGACACTGACAGTAAACCTGGACAAAACCAGAGTCATGGTGAAGGCCAGGTCTCAGGGAAACATTTACCAGTTCACATATGGAGGAGAAGTCTTAGAACACAGGACTAGCTACACTTACCTGTGCATTGAGATCTCAGCATCAGGGGGCTTTAGTCTAGCTGTAAAGGCCTTGAATGAGAAGGCTCGAGGGTATTTTTATGCCATCAAATCAAAATAAAAGGTCTCGCGATCATTAAACCAGTTCTACTGTTTGGGATCGATATTTTATAGAAAGAACACTAGTGGAATTTGTTAAAAACATTCTAAGGGTAAATAAAGGTACTTCTAACAGAGCCTGTAGCAAAGACTGTAGAACGCTCATATTGTTCTGAATGGGGAAAGTGCAACACTCATTAAGGCGGAATAAGTCCCGCCTTCTAAATCAGAGCCAATCGGCGATTGGTAAAGTCATCGCATCACTGCAGCTGCCGCTAGAAGCTCCGGTTCCCATAGAAACAGTCAGAAGCGCTTCCACTGAGCATTAGCTTGATCCAGCCTGAAATATTTTGTTTTCTGTCATCATTCGAGCATTTAGAAACAATATTTATGAGATAGTTGTTGTCACATTTCATTGGTGATTTCAAATACGAAATTCAGTCGTAAGCTTGGCGAACAGTTTGGGATATTTTGATGTTTCCCCATTCAAAAAGATAGTAGCTGCACTTTCATGACTGAAATAGATGTCCGAGAGGGTTTCAAAGATGGCCGCCGAGTGAAATGACTTGCCTCAAAGGGCCTTTGCCTGTAGGGCTGAACTGGGCTTATACCCGTTAAGCTTGGTTTATACTCGCCGCGTCCACACGAGCGCGAAGGTGTGCGCAGCAAAAATGACATCATTGCGGTGTGGGCGGTCGTGCGCGAGACCCTATTTTGGCCCTGTCCCAAATGGCACACTTCATGCACTTACGGTCTTGTGGACTTACACTGGCTGCTGCGTACGTGTATCTGGTAAGACCATGAGACCGGAGGGTGTCCCATTTGTAATTTTAGGTAAGAAGGGTGCTCATGAGCGCCCCCTTTGCGGTCGATATGCGCCCTCGATGTGCACTGATGCGAGCTCCATTGCAGCCTTCTTCCTGACAGTCAAACTGGCATTATGTCACGAAAGTGCGGACTTGTAGGAAGACCGCGAGTGTTTAGGGTGCCATGGCCTTTGTGTGGCGGTGTGCACAATATTTTTTTGTAACTTTGCGCCCGGCTCCGCTTCCAAAGATGCATGCCTTCGAGCCGATTCTGGCCGAGAAGGTACGTCTGTACCATCTTACAGGCACCCAGTTTGCGCTTGATTATTGCTCATTTTAATTGCTTACAAAATGAGCCTGCAATAGCAGAAATAAGCCTTTTTAATGAAAATAAAGGTCCATGTTTAAAAAAAAATGTTTAATGAAATGAGAAAATATTGAAGAGATTGAATTGGACCTTTAAACCGAACTTGGCAAAATAACCACCAAATTGACAAATTACTTCATTCAAATAAATGATTAAAAGAAATACAAATTCTTTCAAAATATCGACTCAGTGACCATGACTTGGAAACAGAGAAAGGAAGACATATAAAATCCTGGATAGAACAAGAGAACAGAGACTACATGCAGACACTGATTTGAAGCAAATAGAGGATGGGTAACACTTTCTTCTTGTCTCATGTATGCCACTACAAGGGGGATTTCTTTCCACAATTTGCAGCTCTACTTTTTCATTCTTTACTCTAAATGACTCAGAGAAATCCCACTATATGCTCATGGCAGCCAAACTAGCTGCAAAAATAAATGTATATAGCCTTACACACCATACAACATGGTTTATCCATTGTATTCGTTTGCTATACTTTACATATTCTTTATTGTATATAATTGTAATTACTTATAATTAATATTAGGATAGATATATTATCTGCTGTTTTTTCTATTATCTAATCTAATGTTCCTCATCTTTTTATTTTATTGTTATTACTTTAGTGGTGTAATTCCATTCTGTCTTTAAATATACTTATTTAAAATGCTTTGGCAATACTATATTCCAAATGTCATGCCAATAAACAACTTGAACTTGAGAGAGAGAGAGCGAGAGAGATGGGCTTTATGATTTCACATGATGCAAAGGATTTTATTTCATTTTAGATATTTAATTGGAATTCTTGGGAAAATGGACTCGATTAAACGAGTGTTTTTCTCTTTCGCCCGTCTACTGGGACTTAATGTTTAATGCATAAGCGCACCGGCCTCATTTTCAATAGCTCTCTGCGCAAAGTGCTTACCTGTGTGAACCTTCCTAGCCTCAAAGGTTGCGTGGAGCTCGGAGGGAATAGTGCTGTCATTAAGTACACATAACTAAAGGCCTTCATGTGAACGGCGTGAAGGCAATTATGAAAATGATGATACCGAGAGGGCTTTTTAAAGTAGTCATCACCTCGGGCTGGAGAACCTGTTGACTTGCTGTACTCAAACACCCCCACTTCAGGTGTGCTCACACTGACAGGGTTTCACAACCCCAAAAAATGACCAGAAGGCTTTTATCTTCAGCGGGTCTTGTTCATGAAACATGAGAGGAATGGTATTCTGTAATAATTTGTAATGCAGAGTATGGCTTACGTTTAGTCACTCACTTTTAGGTTCACTTATAATGTGTAATGTGAACACAAACCAGGTTCACTTTATTTGGAATTGCATAATTCCAAATATTTTTTGTCATTACCATGAAGTACAGATGACATGCATGATCAACAGTTGATTAAATATACAGTGTATGCCGTTCAAATGTTTTTGGCCAGTAAGATGTTTTATGTCAGCAGTGAGTGACTTTTAGTCAAGTGACAAAGATGAGCACAATTGAACTTTATGCAAATGAGCAGAATGTCTACCAATCATAAAATACCTTCTATTAAACTGTTATTTGTTATTTTCTCAGCATAATCTTGTCATTGTTAACTAAAACTAGTAAAAAAAAATATATTTAAATAAATAAAAAAATATATAAAGATTGGAAGGAGAAACTAAGAATATTATAAATGTTGCCTTGGCAACTATAACTGAAATATATGGAAGCTTGTTTCTGCCATTGAATAAAAAATATAAAAGGTAGTTGCAACTTTTCTTTCAACTGCGAGATTATTTCTCAGGATTGCGAGTTTATATCTTGCAGTTCTGAGAAAAAAAACTCACTGTTGCAAGAAAAAAATCTGAATTGCGAGATAAAAAGACAAAATTACCGTTTTTATTTAGATTTTCAGTGGTGGAAACAAGCTTCCAAATAAATAAAAGTTCAAATAGAAGTAGTACAACTAAAACTAAAACTGAAAATAAAAAAGTAAAGCTGAAAATTAGCTTATAAAACTACAACAAAAAATAAATAAATAAATAAATACAAAAGCACATAATAACTAAATCTTAAACTATATCAAAATGAAAACTGAATATAAAAAATAAAAGCAAATTTGAACTTTTTTTTTTTTTTTCAAAATATTAATTAAAAATATAAATAAGTGTAGAAATAACATTATATAGCACTGTTTCTATCTAAGTTGTCATGTTTAATGCAGGTCAATTAAGGTTTTTGCAAAAAACAAAAACAATTCCATTTCCAAATGTTATTTGAATTTTAGTCATTTTGATGATAAATACATTAAAGAGAGTTCTTGCTAAATGTTTTTACACAGACTTTTTGTGGACTTTTAACAGTCTTTTTTGATACTTTTTAACCCTTAAATGCATGCATGTGTCTCCAATCATTATTACATTTTCGAGTCTTCAGTGACCCGAATCTATATCCAACACGGATGGATCTATATGTATACCGTAACAGTATAAAACTCTCCTGATATTTAAACAGCAATGACAAAATTAATAAAATAAAGCATATTTTGTTACCTTTCAGTTTGAGCATCATCACTGTCCTCATCAGAGCTCATTTACCAGCACATTCAGCATCTGGCCCATATTCACAATCTTAACCATATATTTCTGAAAGCTATAATTTTCAACTGACAGCTTCTTCACCATATCCACCATTAACTGAAAGTGACACTATAATATTGGACTGCGTTCAGTACTTGCTCTGCAGTAAATCACTGAATCACTTCAAGTTTTGCTGATGACACGTCCTATTCTTTTGTTTTCTGCCTGCGGTGACTATGAGTGAAACTATTACATCGGGTCGCTATTCCCTTAAATGAAGACTCATATTCATAAGGCTAGTTTGGAATTAGATTACTTTGTTGTATAATTATGATACACTAAAAAAGATCTGTATCATAGAATCTGTCTACACACTATAAATGTTTTGCGCTTTAGATTCAGTAGCACCAGCGCTGATTTGCATAAGCATATTTTTACGAACAATTTACACAGACATTTGCTCTGCTTATGTTTCATAAATGAGGCTTGATGTTACACAGTTTTGCACTAAGCAAATCTTAATTGCCTAATTATTGGTGAACAGCAGGTGTGCTTCTGCTCCACAGTTTCCCACAATATCAGGGAAACACGACTTGGAAAAACATCTTTGAAAGCCGTCCAACAGTGATTCATATTCTGTAAACACTGACTCCTTCAGTCTTCTTTAAGCCTCCTCTATTCATCTGCTTTTAATGCAGACACTGGCCACTTCTTAGCGCCCCTGCAGAAATCACCCTAACTGTGATGAGGTGATCAGAGATGTGACCCACGAGTAATGATTCATTTTCTTTTCAAAATCCATCATTTTCAGAAATCCAAGCAAGCTCAGACATTCTGGCCCACTGTCTCGAAAAGCAGAATAAACACGGACAAACAAAGTGCTGCTCGGTTCCAGATGTGTGTTGGAAACGGGTCTCGTTGCCGAGGCCTTTAAAAAGAACAACCTTGATTTTTTTCTCAACTGTTCTTTAATTTTTACTGTGTTATTAAAGTGAACTGCAGGGGGAAAACACATCATCTACATCCCTAAATAAAGCAGCGATGTTGGGTGTTGGTGATCCAAGTCATTTTCAATGTTTCTTCTGATGATTTCAACACTCTTGGCACCAAGTGTTTGTTTTAACTCTATAGCATGTTTTGAGACTTCATAGTATAACTGATTTCTCTGGTCATTATTTGATGTTACTGAAATTAAAAATCTAGATGAAATTAAGTATTGACCCTATTTACTTTCTTAGTGCACATTACTGCTCTTAGTGACTCATTGGATACATGTTATTCTAAATAGTAAAATAAGATTATTAAATATAATTATATATTATTCATTTTAAGGATTTTTTTTTCTCTTGCCCACTTTTTGTGATACATGTTTTATCTTATTGATTATTTCACTCTGAGATATGACACATTTCTAAAATATTTACTGACAGCGTTTTATGACCTTAACATGACCTTAAAGAGAAATCACAAGGATGTATTTGTTGCTGGTTGGGCTGCATGATTTATCGAAATAAAAACAAAATTGCAAAGTGCTTATCAGCTAAAGAAGCTTTAAGGGCTTCCTGACATTTTCTGTCAAAAGAAAAGTTTGATGGTTTAACGTTTAAAAAAAATGAAGAAACAAAGACAACTATAAATATTAGTATTGTTATTTTATAGTTGTAATGTAAAAAAATATAATTATTTCTTAAATGCTAGATATTACAATAGTGATATTTCTTATTTTCTTTTTTCTTATTTATTATTTACTAATCATAATAGACAATTTTAATTTTATAGTTATAATGTAAAATACTAAAATAATTATTACTATATTTTTTTATTATTATTATTATTTCTACATTTTCTTAAATACTCAATTTACATTGAAATATTACAAAAGGAATGTTTCTTATTTTGTTTTTATGTAGTAATTTGTATTTTCTTATTTAATAACAACAACAAATAAAAAAAAAACGTATTTTATATATTGTTATTTTATAGTTGTAATGTAAAACATTATTGTTGATGTTGTTGTTATTTCTTAACTCGATTCACAGTGAAATATTACAATAGTATTTTTTCTTATTTTGTTTTTCTTTCTTTTTTTTCTTAATAATATAATAATAATGAATAATGAAATGTAAAGTATTATTATTATTATTATTATTATTATTATAGGCATACTAATATACATTCACAAACGTTTGGACAAATTGTGCAGCCCTACAAAAGAAGCTCAACGAACATGGAATTTTTTTTTTTTTTTTTTTTTTGGTTGTAAATCTCAATCACAATTTGTATCCCCAAAATCACAAATTTCACAAATCGTGCAGCCTTACTTGTTGGGTTTGAATTTCTAACTTGTAAAATAAAAAGTCATCCATCAAAGAAAAGTTGTCAGTAGTTGTACGGCAGTTTTAATAGTGTTACAGAAGAACAGGGATGAGTTGTATTCAGCCATTCGTGTCTTTTGATGCGAGTCTTCAGTCAAAACCGCGTTTAAGCCGAGAGGTCAGAGCAGTCTCGCGTGTGCATTAAGAGCTGTGGAGCTTGACTTGAAGACCCCAATCAATGATTCGCCAGAAAACTGAGGTCAAACAATCTCCCAGAGGTGCATATTAGACAGGCAGGAAGAGCGTGCTTTAAAAAACACTGTGGAAATACTTCTATATTTGCAATCAGTAACCCAGGAGAACTCGGTTCCCGGTTCTCACAGAGAGCCTAATTTATCATTTAGCAAGAGAGCTCCTTTTCACAGTTGCGTTTTTAAATTATTTTTGGCAGCAGGCAAACAGAAATTTGTCTCTTGATTATAACAACTGCTCCCTCGTGGATTATGATGGATTATGGATACGTACACAAGAATTAGAATTAGCTTCTCTTTGATTGACTGTGAGCTTTAAGCTTGTCACATTAGTCAGCGATGACCGCGCACATCTCAAAATGTTCAAATTCATTCTGGCATTTGTAGGCCACAGATCATAACAGACTCATTTCCATGTAGCTCCATGAGTCACTGTGAAAAAAAAAAAAGTTCTTTCCGACTATTTCATCCTGTTTTGTTTACGATGTTGAGAAATCCTTGACAACAGTTGGTGAGTTTGCAGGGATGAAACGCTCATAGTGTTTTTGAACGTTAATAGACGCATCTATTGGAAAACTTTACCCATGGCTGTTGAAAATAGACTTTTTATTAGATCTCTAAATGTGAAGTGAATGCTGTTGGAAGCATTTCTAAAAGTTTAAGTATAACCACAGCAATCAGAGGTAATGAAGTTTTTATTGGGTCTAAGTTTGGTCTCAGATGAGAGAGCGCGTAACGCTGGGGTTGGCAGGTGTACTCGCAGCTGAAGGAAATGATGTTTCTAGTGGAGGTTTGGATTAAACATGCAGAGGCAGTACGAGACCGTGACCTTGACATTTCACAAGCTCAAGTGTCTTTTCTCTTTCTGTCTCTTTTAGAAGATAATTGCCATATTGCTGCAACGACTGAGCGTATTAAATCTGGGATGGATACTGCCAAAGAACTTGCAAAACCTTGATGCTGTTATACAGTATTTTTCATTACAATAAGGTTCAATTGGTATGATTATGAAAATAAGATTAAGAAATGACAACAAACAATAATTTAACAGCATTTATTAATGTTAATGTTAAATACAAATAAATTTTTTGGCAAATAAAGTTAAATTAAATATAAATAAATTATTGAGAATATAATTAATGTAGTTATATGTTCGAACATGAATTCATGATCAAACAATGAAATTGAAGTAGATTAATAAATGTTATAAAACATTTTGTTCATTGTTTGTTTCTGATACCTAATGAATGTTAATGAATTGAACTTCACTGTAAAGTGTAATTACCCACTATACTGTTCAGAGTTTGTAATAATTAAGATTGTTTTCATCATTTTAACGCGCCAGAAACTAAATTATTTTAAAAAGTAAAGTTTCTGAAAGCACTGAAGGAGATCCCATAATAATTTCAAATCGATTTACAGTAGTAACAATAAATTATGTTTTTTATATGATAAGATTAATATCATATTATTAAATATGATGGTTTAATTATAAATATGGCGATTATGTCAGGGTTCTGATGTGTTATCTGTATTTGTCTTCCAACAGTAGTCAGACTCTTTAATTGCAGTAACAACATTATGAAGCACTTTTTATTATCTGTCCCATATCTATTACAACTGTATTTATTTACCTTTTTTCTTCCTTTTTACTATGAGTTGTTTTTTCCCTGTCGTTTGTCTCCTTGGTTACTGATTGATTTGCTGCACCTGATGTTGTTTAGCTTGATTTGTTCACTCTGTTATTTAAGTTATTGTTCAGTTCTTGGTCCCATCTCGTCTTATGGTTTGTTTGTTCCATTCCCGTGTGTGTCTCTAATCAAAGAGTGATCTGAGTATTTTGTCATTTTTGCTCTCTATTATTAAACACCAGACTGCTGCACTTAAATCCTTTTATTTTGGTATCTTTGCCTCATCTATACGTGACAGAATATCTCTGAGGGGCTGTTTACACAACACTGTTTTTAACTAAAAACGTAAAACTTTTTATGCGTTTTGGCCGTTCGTTTACACGACAACAGTGTTTTGCCTGAATACGTAAACTTTTGGGTTTCAAAGTGCACGTTTTTGAAAACGGTCTCCGTGCAAACTTCAAAAGCGCGAATCTCTGAAGACGTTGACGTCGTGCACATGCGTATTACGTGTTCAGTCTATAGTGTTTCATTGCCATCTACTGGCCTGGCAGCAGAATACAGCGTTTTTAGTCGTTTTTGCAGATCCGTCTGAATGATGATCGTTTGTACGCGGAAAAACTCAAAGGACAGCTTGACTTGCCCCGACAGCAGGCGTGCCTTTTACCCCAAATACCATACTTTTACATATTCTTCCGTTATTGGAAAACTGTTGCTTTAATTACCTTGAACAAAACCAAAAAAATCATTAAGAAGACCTTTGTCTCAAAATATATTCAATCATTTTAGCGATTCTCATTTGCTACTTAAATCTACAACATTTTAAAAAACATCAAATATTAGTCAAATTAGCGCAGAATCAACTTTTCGCTGCTTTCCGTGGTCGCGTCAGGGATCAGCCAAATTTCCACGTGCATCATGGAAAACGGATGTTTCGGAAAGTGCTGCACGTTTTTGTGCCATCTAGTGGTTTAGAGGAAAATAAAATCGAAGGCGCCTTTTACCCCGGTGCGCCTTTAGCCCCGCTGTACCGTACTTTCCTTGAGTTTTTCTGACTTATTTGAACTAGACTTGAGAAGTGAGACCAGTTCAATACATCAATATGCTCTCAATTACCTTCTTATCCTCCCCAAACGGCAGGGGGTTTCAGCAGGTTATTTCTCCACAATCTGCAAATTCAAACTTAAAAATGTTGAGAACCTTCACAAACTTCTGTTGTGGCTTTACTGTTTTAGAATCCACAGATACACATATTTGGATGTCATACATCTCTACAAGGCTAAAAACGGGAGAAATGTTATCACCAAGTACCAACTCCACTAGTTGCAAAGTATGATCTGTTCCTGTGCTTCACTGGCATGTTAAATACAGGCTTTGCGGTTCTAGTTACTTTTATAGCTGGAAGGGAGATTTTTTTGTGATTACGGAGGACTGATTTTGATGTAATTGCAAACAATTCAGTGCTAAATTCATGGAAAAGGCCCTTGAGAGAGTCGTCCGAGGCATGCGTGGCACTGGATTAAATTGCTGAAATTGAGTTCCCAAAAACTCTAAATCACTATGCAGTAATTCACATTTGTCTCAAATTTTTCTTTCCTCATGAAGTTTTGTGAATGAAGAGCTCTTGTGGGAGCTCTGGTGGTGAGGAAAACGTATCGGAAAAAACAGAATATCTCTTACCACCCTGTTTTGTTGAAGATGTATTGGATATGTGTCAGAACTCTCTCTGGGCAGCACTAACAGTCTTTGGCGCCTGGAAAGATGAATGTTTTAAAGTGTCTTTTCCAATTGCCATCCCTAAATCATCTCTACAAGGCTAAAGATAAGAGAAATTGTATCGCCAAGTACCAACTCCACTAGTTGCGAAGTATAATTGGATCGGTTTCCATGCACTCTGTGCTTCGCTGGCCCCTTTCTTCGCTATTAATTAGCAAAATACAACGTTAAATACAGGCCTTATTTTGATGGCAGGAAGGGAGGATTATTTTATTAGAGTCTGATTAGCGAGACTTCCCACGCAGGTTCACGTCTTCATGCTATTCCTGTTTCTATCTACAGGTTTGGGCCAGTAATTTTCTCCCCAATGAGCCGGCGCTGGCGGAGCGCTGTCAGAGAGACTTCATGCAGAAGCACGGAGAGCCGATGCTGGTGCAGTACGCTCGAATGGAGGCGCAAGCACAGGTAATACACCCACATAAGACACAGTTCATAGCGTTCGGCAGTCTCTCAGCATAATAAAAAAACTCCCTATAGATAAAGGCTCTCACAACCACTATGTGAGATTGCTTTTGACTGAGGAAAAAAACAACAAAAAACCCCAGCATAAACCTGTCTAAGGTGGTGTGCTGTTCTTGGTTGACCACCAAGCTGGTCAGAATGGTGGAGTTTGGTGGTTTTAAAGGGGTTTTGGGGACTTTTCAGCTTGTAGACTTTGAGAATTGCACATGCGTGCCCATATTGATCAGTTTGAGTCACATTATTAGATTGTGATACTCCATCTGAACTGTAGAGGTCAATTTGAAGATGTGTCAACACTCTGAAAAGAAATTCAGGGGACATGTTACCACAACTTAAATAAATGCATTGATGCAAGACTAAAAAATCGAATATATTCAGGCATGTGATGTTTTTCATATTTATATGGATTTACGGGTTTTCCAACCTGAAAAGTAGGCCTATGACCTTATTATGCCCCAACTGGGTTTCCCCATGTTGCCTTGAGCGCAGCGCGATTTTATTCACGCTGCTAGGCAGCCTGGATACCATGGACCAGATTTTCACCTCAGCGAGGGGACCAATCACAGAACGGGGAGGGAGCAGCAAGATGATGACGACGTCTATGCGACACACCGAAGCAGTTTGTTTATATCTATGGATCCAACATGGCAGCAGACGCGAAGTTATCTTTCGATGCAGCCTTAGATAGTGGTTTAGAACGCAAGTTTGTTTCGTCTTCTTCCTCGTTGAATTTCTGTCGCTCTACATACGTCATCTGGTATAATTAAAAACGATTGGCTATGAGCTACGTACAGGCGCATTTGATAGACATTCGTAACGCCTCAAATACGAGAAAATTAACATGTGGTTCTCAGACCACGTCTCAATGAGAAAGAGGTCTGACGTTAGCCAGGCTACTCCGACTCTAGGGGAATATAAAAACACTAAAGAGGCGTAATAAATAATTGTTGGGTTGTGGAAATGGAATCCCAGCACGCATCACTCCGGTCGATAATCACTTGAACTAATTAAAGTCTCTAATACACACAATACAATACAAATTTGATTCCGGAGCTCTCAACCCACGTGCGACCGAACCAACAATGAGCTCCTCGATGAGTGCCAGCAGCGTCCTTATAAAGACTGGACAACCAATGGCTTTCGTACACCCCCATCATTGGACAACCAATTAGAAATCAGAGAAAACAAGGAAGAGAAAAGGAACACAGAGCAATAGAAAACAATAGGCTAAACACAGGTCGTAACAGACCCACATTAATTGCCTAAATCCAAGAAAAAGATTTGTTGTGTGGGGGTTTTACTGGATGATGATTGAAATCACGAATTGCAGAGTTTATTCTTCCGCCGGAACTCGACTCGTGTACGGCCAATACCGAAAGACAGTGATTATAGTTTATAAAGTTAGAAATATGGATGTTTTTCTTACAAAAAGCATCTCTTCGCTTCAGAAGGCCTTTATTACCCCCCTGGAGCCGTATGGGTTACTTTTATGATGGATGGATGCGCTTTTTGGCCTTCAAAATCTCAGTTACCATTCACTCCCATTATAAAGCTCGGAAGAGCCAGGATATTTTTTAATATAACTCAGATTGTGTTTGGCTGCAAGAAGAGAGTCTTAAACACCTGCGATAGATTTAGGGTGAGTAAATTAATGATACATTTTTTTGGGGTGAACTATCCCTTTAATAAGGATTCACCCTGAAAAGTGCTCGTACTGTATATGTGAATCGCATTTTAAACGCATTTTTAAATAAATTCATAAATTCATACCAAAAAAAATTGTATATGTCCTCTTTCTATAGTATATTTTGTCTAATTTGATCATGCTTTTAGCTTGTGTAATGTAGTATTCTCAGTTTTTACCATGTTTAAATCATTTCTGCAGAAATTCCTCCGATTTCTACATTGAAGAATGTGGAAAAGGTCCACAGATTGTGTCTAGGCCTGTCCATCACTGTCTACCACAGCAACTTGTCCTTTCTTGTTTGCGTTCTCTCTTGTGTGCAACACCCCCTTGTAAACTTTTATGCCCACTGCGCCGTGCTTGACGAGTGGGCGTTGAAACATTAGCATACGCGGCTGGATCTCTAGTATGCTGGCTGTGTCTCTGTGTCACCTGGGCCCTGATCATTATATTGTGCGGGACAGGATGCTGATGGCATGCCGAATCAGCAGGGAAGACCCCGATTCCTGCTCTCGCACTTCAGCGCATTCTGCTAGCCGAGCATGAAGCGCAACCAGTAAAAGCTTTCATTAGCGTAATGAGGCAGACATAACTCCGAACTTGGTTAAATCATAGGTAATCAAGAAAAAGAGGGAGGAAAGAACATGAATGCATTCACGGTGAGAGTAGAGGGTGGAAAATATGATTTACAGCGATGTGTTATTTGTAGCATGCTAAAATAGTTTCGTTCATCACATTGTTTAAATACCTGTGAATGCATTGTGTTGTCCATGACCTATCCCGCTTTAAAGAGTGATTAAAGTTCATAACTATGATGTATTTGACCAAAATTATTCATAGAGATTAGATATTTTTGTAAAATCATTTTTGTAAACAAATTCAATTTGGCAAAAAAAATGCCATTAAAATGAACAAATTTAATGTATGTTAACAGAATGATTAATTAATTCATGTAAATTTGCTTAGTAAACATTATGTAGTTCAGGACAGTTCTTTATATTATATTACATTTTAATTATTTGAACTATAATTAATGAATTACATATATACAGTACAGGCCTAAAGTTTGGACACATTACTATTTTTAATGTTTTTGAAAGAAGTTTCTTCTGCTCATCAAGCCTGCATTTATTTGATCAAAAATACAGAAAAAAAATGTAATATTGTGATATATTATTACAATTTAAAATAATTGGTTTTCAATTTATTATACTTTAAATTATCATTTATTTCGGTGATGCAAAGCTGAATTTTCAGGATCATTACTCCAGTCTATCAAATGATCCTTTAGAAATCATTCTAATATGATGATTCATTATCAAAGTTGGAAACAGTTCTGCTGCTTAAATTTTTTTCATAACCTGTGATACTTTTTTAGGATACTTTGATGAATAAAAAAAAAAGAAAAAGAAAAAAGAAAAGAAAAAAAAAGAAGTTTTCGAAAAATGTTTTCAAAATAGAAATCTTTTATAACAACAATATACACTACTGGTCAGTAATTTGGGGTCAGTAATTTTTTTCTTTATTTTTTTTTTAAATAAATCAATAATTTTATTCAGCAAGGATGTGTTAAATTGATAAAAAGTGATAATAAAGAAGATTTATATATATATATAAAAAAAAAAATATTTTGAATAAATGCAGTTCTTTTTAACCTTTTATTCATCAAATATATTAGGCAGCAGAACTGTTTCCAACACTCATAATAAATCAGAACATTAGAATGATTTCTAAAGGATCATGTGATTGACTGGATGTCACATGTGACACTGAAGACTGGAGTAATGATCCTGAAAATTCAGCTTTGCATCACCGAAATAAATGATAATTTAAAGTATAATAAATTGAAAACCAATTATTTTAAATTGTAATAATATATCACAATATTAAATTTTTTTCTGTATTTTTGATCAAATAAATGCAGGCTTGATGAGCAGAAGAAACTTCTTTCAAAAACATTAAAAATAGTAATGTGTCCAAACTTTTGGCCTGTACTGTATATATAATTCATTTATTATATATTATTATTTAAATAAAAAAATATTCACAATAATTGTATGTATTTTAACACATTTTAATTTAATTAAAAAAATATTTTAATATTTGTTTATTATTATCCACTTTAATTAATGTAACTAAAAATAACTTTAATTTGTAGAGTATGAGCATGGCGTTAGCAAAACCAAGCTCATGGGTTCAATTCTCAGAGACAGAAAATCAAACAAATACATTTTAAAAATGTAGATGTCTACCACTTTCGATAAAAGTGCCTGCCAAATGCATTAATCTAAATGTAAATATATTTTAACAAAATTAATATTATTTATTGATTGATTGATTGATTGATTGTAAATTATTTTAGCAAAAAATAATTTAGTAAACATTATGTAGTCCAGGACAGTTCATATGATACTACACTAATTATTTTAATTAAAATTAATAACTTCAGTTTATTTTACCTTTTAATTCAGTCTATTTTTAACTATTCATTCTAAAATTCAAGACATGTTCTTGAGGTTATGTATTTGTAGATACCTTATTTATAAGGTTAGGTTTATATGAAGTACTTGCCTCCTATACGACGTTCAGAATCTCTAATAAGTGACCATGAATGTATTCTGTCAGATATATTTCCCAGTGCGCACTCCATCAGTCAAGCATCCTGCATTCCCCTTATCCCGGACTGCTTTCTCCTTGCTTTCTTCTGTAAATGCTGGAGACTCTTCTTTATAGTCCCTCTGCTCAGGCCCTACTGAAGATTGTGAGGACTGTGATGGAATTATAATAGCACCAATTGTGAAGCAGTTTTAATATGTGAACCTCACAAAAACATGTCCAGCTCACATTCACATTCTAAAGAAAATTAATAAATAAGAAATAATATTTTGCATAAAGCAAACCAGGCCTATTTTAAGACCTTCTCGATTTTTTTGCTTTGTAACATTATTTTAATTACAATTAAATTTTCATTACTGTGTTGCATCCATGCGTTGCAATGGCCAAATGGCCAAGAATTCCAGATCACACAAAATGTGATAAAGTAATAATTTATAATACCATGGTACTTTGACCTTACCATTATATTGAATGATTACCATATACACTACCCATTCAAAAGTTTTAGGTCAGTTGTTTTTTAAAATGAAATTAATACTTTTATTCAGCAATAACTCTTTATTTGATCAAAGCAACAGTAAAGACATTTATAATGTCACAAAATATTTTGATGGGGGGGGGGGTGATCATGGTTTTCACAAAAAATACTACATTGCACAACTTTTTTCAACATTATTAATAATCAGAAATGTTTCTTGATCATCAGTTCATCATATCAGAATGATTTCTGAAGGATCATGTGACACTGACAATTCAGCTTTGATCACAGGAATAAATCATTATTTTATTATTTTAAATTGTAAAAATATTTCATAATATTACAGATTTACCGTATTTTTGATTAAATGAATGTAGACTTGGTGAACGTTGTCATGGTTGGCTGTAGTGAAGTGCACAACGAACAAAAACACTGCGTCCCAATTCACATAATATCCATCCTAAATAGTATTCAAAATTAGAATTAGTGTGTCCCAAATCGTAGTATTATGAAATGAGTATTACAAAGATACCCGGATGGTCTACTTTTTCCGGTTAGAATCTGAAATGCTGATCCGTGCGCACTCTAGTGGCTAAAATTACCCACAACCCATTGCGTGTTGGACGAGGTTTCGATTAGAACTACAAACACAAATATAAAGTGTTAAAGACTACAAACATGGAGGATGTGCGAGTTTGATGGTTAAGGAGAGCGGTTTAGATAAAGGGGTTTGAGTGAAGAATAATCTAACCTGACGAAAAGAGATTTATTCAATGTTGTCCACAATATATTTCATCTGCAACTGCATTGTGAACTTTTGTACAGATAATTTTGGTCTTTTAAATGCATCATTATGCAAACACACGAGGAGAGACTCTACATGAGATTAATGTGCTAAAATATTACTCTCCGAAACGGTAAATTAAATTGAGTGTGGAGGATTTTAACTGTGACAAGATGATTGACAGGGCAGGGAATCCAAAACACCATGATAATAGAACAAAACATAACTGTTATAAGAGACTTCTTTCAAAAGGGCAGTGTACATCTACTATGGTATTTAGATGATATCCCAAGCTACTTCAGAGAACACGATGGCATTACCACGGTGCATTTCCAAAAACCCATAATATTCCCTATTCTGATTACATTTCAACAAGCCAATCCCACACGAATGTGTCCGGAGCGGCTGAATTCAGAGCCTCCATCGGCTCATTTTGTTCCATTCTTATCATTAAATGCCGTTCCATTGTATTCTAATATGCTGGATATATTCCATTCGGGTTGGGTTCGCTGCCTATTCTAGGTGAGAAATCTTTTGTTGTCACGAGCGCATTGGAGGAAATGGCGATGACTCGTCTCGTTCGCGCCACAGGGCTTCCCACCCCGACCTGGGATTTCCTATTATCCCGCAACAGCTCCGGATGACAGGGCCTCCATTTACTCTCTCATGTCTCGGCGGCGGGGGGTCAGGGAAAATGTGCTGGCCAGCTGGAGGCAAAATTCACCATGCTGTTCCTGTGCTTTAGCCTGGTGTCCTGTGAATCGCTAATGCTCTCTGGCTCTTCTTTTCATGGCGTATGTGTCATTCTGAAATTAGAACTTTTGCCAAATGAAAATATGATTCCCGCATTGTGAATGGAACCTAATGAGAATTTCAATTATAGTAAACAGAATATTGTCTGACAATTAGGTGTCTGGGTGATTTATACTTCTGGGTGTATAATAAGCTGTATATCGGAGGCTAACAACAATCTGTCTGTGATGATAGTCATCTCATGCATACAAAACAAGACAAATTACACTCGGTTCTCACATTACTCTGATGAGAGTGTGAGGTGCATTTTTCCAGACGTCTTTCTGGTCTTCGACTTTTTGCCTATTGGCACAACGTCTGTTCCAAATTGTAGTTTTGGGCAAGAACTTTAGACAGAAATCACAATGTATGATTTTTTAACTATTTATTTGTATGATACAGCTGCAAATAAGTATTTGAACACCTGAGAAAATCAATGTTAATATTTGGTACAGTAGCCTTTGTTTGCAATTACAGAGGTCAAACGTTTCCTGTAGTTTTTCACCAGGTTTGCACACACTGCAGGAGGGATTTTTGGCCCTCTCCTCCACACAGATCTTCTCTAGATCAGTCAGGTTTCTGGGCTGTCGCTGAGAAACACGGAGTTTGAGCTCCCTCCAAAGATTCTCTATTGGGTTTAGGTCTGGAGACTGGCTAGGCCACGCCAGAACCTTGATATGCTTCTTACAGAGCCACTCCTTGGTTATCCTGGCTGTGTGCTTCGGGTCATTGTCATGTTGGAAGACCCAGCCTCGACCCATCTTCAATGCTCTAACTGAGGGAAGGAGGTTGTTCCCCAAAATCTCGCAATACATGGCCCCGGTCATCCTCTCCTTAATACAGTGCAGTCACCCTGTCCCATGTGCAGAAAAACTCCCCCAAAGCATGATGCTACCACCCCCATGCTTCACAGTAGGGATGGTGTTCTTGGGATGGTACTCATCATTCTTCTTCCTACAAACACGTTTAGTGGAATTATGACCAAAAAGTTCTATTTTGGTCTCATCTGACCACATGACTTTCTCCCATGACTCCTCTGGATCATCCAAATGGTCATTGGCAAACTTAAGACAGGCCTTGACATGTGCTGGTTTAAGCAGGGGAACCTTCCGTGCCATGCATGATTTCAAACCATGACGTCTTAGTGTATTACCAACAGTAACCCTGGAAACGGTGGTCCCAGCTCTTTTCAGGTCATTGACCAGCTCCTCCCGTGTAGTTCTGGGCTGATTTCTCACCTTTCTTAGGATCATTGAGACCCCACGAGGTGAGATCTTGCATGGAGCCCCAGTCCGAGGGAGATTGACAGTCATGTTTAGCTTCTTCCATTTTCTAATGATTGCTCCAACAGTGGACCTTTTTTCACCAAGCTGCTTGGCAATTTCCCCGTAGCCCTTTCCAGCCTTGTGGAGGTGTACAATTTTGTCTCTAGTGTCTTTGGACAGCTCTTTGGTCTTGGCCATGTTAGTAGTTGGATTCTTACTGATTGTATGGGGTGGACAGGTGTCTTTATGCAGCTAACGACCTCAAACAGGTGCATCTAATTTAGGATAATAAATGGAGTGGAGGTGGACATTTTAAAGGCAGACTAACAGGTCTTTGAGGGTCAGAATTCTAGCTGATAGACAGGTGTTCAAATACTTATTTGCAGCTGTATCATACAAATAAATAGTTAAAAAATCATATATTGTGATTTCTGTTTTTTTTTTTTTTAGATTATGTCTCTCACAGTGGACATGCACCTACGATGACAATTTCAGACCCCTCCATGACTTCCAAGTGGGAGAACTTGCAAAATAGCAGGGTGTTCAAATACTTATTTTCCTCACTGTATATGTTTTTTTGTTTTTTTATTTCAATAAATATATAATAAAATAAATTATAGAAAAAAATAGAAATAATAAAATGGCTCAAATAAAATAAGTTTAATAAAATTACTAAAAAAATATATATATATATATATATATATATATATATATATATAAATATAAATATTGAAAAATAAACAAATTCTAACAATGATTTTTCGCATAACAAAAGTGCGAAGTATAAAACTATAACCTAGACTAAAATAAAAATGAAAACTAAAAATATTAAGAAAAGAGTAAATTCAATGTAATATACAGTAAATACTATTATGTAAATAATAATAAAATATTGTTGGTTCAATGCCTATTAATCTCACAATTTTTAAAATCAAAAGCTTTGTTTTCTTTTATCACAATGCTACAATTAAGTGAGCATATGAGTTACATTTTAAATAATTTCCCAGCTTTTCTAACATTAAAAACGTGTAATTTATTACCGTTTGTTCATATTGTTGGGGGAAAATGTTTGCTTGAGAATATTATTAATAATGTTTATTATTAATATGAATAATATTTTTTTAATTTGTAATGAACTCTTATCCTGTTAGTCTTTTATAATATCCCGTTACCTACTGTAACACAAGTGTACAATGGCATCATCCTACAGGAAGTGACATAATTTGGCGGGAAAACAGCAGCAACAATCATCAATAAGAATTATTATTTAATTCGTCTCACTTTAAAACTTTCAACCCTTTGATATAAATGCAGAAATTGGCACGATGATATGAAACCTTCAACAGATGGTTAAAAACATCCAAATAGTTGACATTCTCATGTAAGCCAATGCCAATAACTCAATGATTAGCTCTTTATTTCCACACTGTTCAGCTCCGTTCTTGCAGTTGTTTAACTGATCAAGTTATAATTAATAAGTTTAAATGTTTGAGCTTGACAAGAGCATATTTCTGAAAGTCTGGTATATAATATACATTTTTCTTAAAAATACATATATTTGTGATGTAATTCTAAGTTCAAGTTGGACCGCATAATGGCAATGACTTGACTAATTCTTCCAGAAGTGCTTTTTGTAGCATTTCCTATTGGCAGCTTTTAGGGTCTTTGTCAGTGAAGGCATCTGAGGCTGTGCAATGCTTATGAATAAATGGATGTTGGCCACTCTCTTTTCATGATTGTGTGACCTTATGTCTGGACACCAGTTTGACCTTCGCCTTGCTTGTCCACATGCACTTGACATCTGTAGACATCTGGGAAGTCTTCGGATCTTCCACAGCTTTGACTAGTTTAAAATTCCCTCACAATCTCAATAATTTATTTGCAAGTAATAAGGCCAGACTCCTGAAGCCTATTTTTCACACTTGGCTTTCTTTTTTTTTTTTTTGACGTCCCATTGATATTGAATCCCCTCCGTTTTCTTTTGATCTTACCTCAAGTCATGACCGCAACTCTGTGAACTCTGGCTACACTGCCTACCATACCAGAATAAAGACGCTCAACAGACAGCTCATCCTCAGGAAAGCTACATTTTTTGATTCCAGCTCTTGGCAAATCCACAAGCCTGAGAGAAGAAGAGGAACCCTGCTAGGCAAGGCCAGTTTCCATTTGTTGCTAACAGAAAGCAAGTGTTCAAACTCTGTCTTTTTTTTTTGACAGGGCATGGGGAACGGGCAGGGCTGAAAGACAGTAGCATGCTGGGACCTTTTGCTGTCTTTTGTGTCTCTATCAGCATGGGAACTGCAATGATCTGTCACTAATCATGAAAGAAGGTTGGCTGAAACTTTGGTTTTAGAGGAGGAATTTCATGAGGAACCAAATTCCCCTTGATCTTTGATGCTCTATGTAGAAGTACTATAAAAACATACTAGAAGTTTCTAAAAGTTCCCTCACACTGAAATAAGAGCATTTATGGAAACTATGCTGCAGAAGTAGCTTGTTTTCTTAACACGTTGTGTGTGAAAACATGATGGAAGACAGATTGCTGAGAGAATATATTTTGAAAGAATGTATTAATTAATTCATTATTTATTTGAGTGCATCTCTAAGGATGAACCAACTGTCTTTAGAAAAGTTTCGATGGCATTTGCTTTTCATCTTCCCTGTATAATGCCTTATAAAGTACTGTTTATAAGCAGCGCTGCTGTGTTTACAGAGGTTACCAGGGAAACGGCTCTATTTCTGCTGTTCCATAAGCGCCACCAGAGACAATTTATATGAGACATGCCACTTCCTCAATCCTCAATACAACTATATAAGGAAAACCCGTAACGGCAAAGATGGCGGTTGTATGCACATGTCCCGCCCCTCCCGCTGGAAAGCCAATCACAACTGTTCAGTGTTTTAACCACATAATGTTTATTTTAGGTTTCAGACATTTAAATACATATAATTGTTTAAGTGCTTGGCACAACACCGGCATTCTGGATAGAGACGTAAATGAAGTTTGGTGTCGTGAACGTGAACCCTTGCGCATGCGTAGTAAAGGTATAACCTGTGGGGAAAAAGGCGTTTTAAACCTTATTTTGGGGCAAAGTCATCAAACTTTTTCAGCGATTTTTATCATATTTTACTGCTGTTTCTATACATGCAGTTTTTATGTCACGGTGACCAGTAAAAGTGCAGTTCTGACTCTCTGCCCATTCATTTAGATAGGAACCTGGTCTTGTTAGTCCGAAATAGCTGCCCGGAGGCGTTGCCAAGATGGCGGCCGAGTGGCACGACTTGCCTAAGAGGATTTTGGCGCCACCTAATGATGGAGAGTGAATTTACATTTTATTGTTTTTATTTGTATTGTTCAGACCATGTGAAAATATGACAGAATTTTTACTATTAATTATAAAAGATAAGCTAATGTGGATTGTAAATGTCAGTAAGTTTTCTTTTTTGATAAAGGCTGAAATATGTGAGGTTTATCTTTTCATTTAAAAAAAAAAAAGTCAAAACTATTTGAACTTGTAGGCTACATGTTAGTAGATAGCATGTTGCAAGACACTCCTTTAAAATCTAAAACAGTTTGGATAGCTCTTAATATGAGAGTTATGAGACATTATTTAAGATATTTAAGTATTGTATAACATGAGTAGCTCTCGGCCACTTTCATTTTTAAAAAGTAGCTCTCAAATGAAAAAAGGTTGGAGACCCCTGGTATAAGCTCTTCACGAGTTCTCAGCTGCTCAAAATACCATCATATGTTGCTACGCACATACAACGAGCACATTTAGTCCAGAACACAGCATTGTTTTGGAAGTTCAGTAAGTTGCATCCCCAAATATACATCATAAAAGCTTTTTTTTTTTTACTTCGGGGTAAAAAACTACAGTGTAAATGCTAAACGAACCACGACCAAATGGATTTTTTTTTTTTTTATGTGGTCAGGACCAAAATAAGCAAGAGAACCAATATTAACTACTTAACGTTTGTGTAGATCCGTCCACTCTGCAGATTCTTACGACAGATCCCGACGTTAGAAATAAACCACATACGTTTTATTGTTTAACAGTAAACAAGATATCTGATCATTTCAGTCTGATCTTAAAGTGTAAGTTGCAGGTTAAATTTTTTACGAAGTAATGCAATGTGTTTATTAAATATAAAGATAAGAACCGCCCACCATTGTTTTTTATACCAAAATGCTGATATAATATGAAAAGTTGGCACTTTTAACAGTGGTTTTAACCGCTCCCGCTCCCTTCCACTAGATGGGGCGTGACGTCATAAGAGGAACTCACTAGTAGAGTTACCGTACGCTAGCAGCTATAGATCATAGACTGTAAATAGATGCCTTACATAACTTCAGAAAAGTTGGTTGTATGTTTTATTTGATAAAAAAAAAATATGGATAAAATAACTCCATTGTAAACATACTCGTGTGTGCTGACTTCAAGGGGACCGTGATCCTGCCTGAAATGAGAATAAGCTATTCGCAAAACAAACGGGTTCAGGCTCGTCAGATCAGCCGGTCGCAGGTCGAGCTGTCCACTAAACTAAACGCGTTCACCTCACGGCAGCACACACTCTCCACTGCTGATAGCCCACACAAACACAGTGATGGGGACATCGATCTCTCTTTTTCTTTTCTGACAATAAACATCGCTAATTAAATCGTGAGAAATTGATAACGCGTGGAGTGAGGAAGGGTATTAACGTTACATGACGTTTGAGGCGTCGATGAGATTGATGCCTGTGCAGTGTGTGCATCTCTACAGCTCTGATTTGGACTGACTTACTGTAAGTAAATAATGTCTTCAGTCGTTGTCCCTCCTTGCTATTCTACATGACGGCAATATTTTGAAAAGACTTGCTTGTTCCGTTATATTATCCGGGTTAAGTTTGCACCAGGCTAGACTAGCTCTAACGTAGCTAACTTTACTCGCCGACACCTAGCCAACCCTCCACTCATTCTCCTCACACCAAGCATTAATAACTCTTTGAGTGCCATGGCTGCCCTCTCTCACGCCTGACCGGTTAAAAATTGTAGGGCTGTGGTCCATAAAGAATTTGATGGTTTCCCACATCCTCAGTCGTTCTCCAAATAGCCATAATACAGTAGGAATCTAGCAGAGTATGGGTTGCGAGTTCCTCTTATGACGTCATCACCCAGTTACTGAAAAAACACGCTACCTTTGAAGAAACCCCAATAAATGTTATTTTAACGCATTTTAAGACAGAAATAATTAAATATATACATATAGAGCACTTTAATTTACACATTAATTGGCTGTTGTGGTTAACCTGCAACTTACACTTTAAGCATTAATGTGACACATTTTGTAATCTGTTTTGTGATCCTGTCCCAATGTAACGCAGCTTTTCATAGAGGCCTTTACTGAAGGATGGGGCAGTTAGAAATTTGACATGACCCACAAACTTAGAGCTGCACGATTCTGGATAGACTGCCCAGATAGCAAATAGTAATTGAAACGATGTTAAATCAACATCCCGCTGTCAACGACAAAGTCATTGAATCAACGTCGAACTCTGATGTTGATTCTTCATCATGTTGCACCCTCTATTATCATTGAAACAACGTTTAAATCATACCTAGAGATCAACAGAATTTCAATGGTATTTCGATTACAATGGATATTGAAACAATGTTGAAATCCCAGCATATCAACAAAACTTCAATGGTAATATAATATTAAAAACATTATTATTAGGCTATAATCCTGCTTTATCGACAGCCAGGATGGGCTAGCAAAATATAGAAAATAGAAACTATACCTTTAGGCTATAACCTAGACTAGCACAAATGACACCCCACGCATTCTTTAAAAATTAAACAATCATTTTTATTGTATTTTTTTTTTTTTTTTTTTTTTTTTTAACGTGCTAACTCCTGCTGCGTCTGTCTTCCAGCTGCTCCCGCTCGGTCTGGGACGTAGCGCAGCCACTTCTGTACAGCTTGAGCGAAGTCATAGGTGTTTGCCGTTGTAAGACGTTGAGTCAAGGCATCTAGAATACAAGTAAAAGTATGTTACTGTGATTTAGTCAATGATTTGTTCAATCAAGCTGTCGTCAAGGATTGGGAGCAGAATATGGCACGAGCACAGTACACAATATGTGTATACACACAGTGTATAATACACACTGCCCAATATGTTCATGGATGTATTCGAATTAAAGGGAGGCAAGGATTAGCTTGCAGTGACATCTTATGAGGCCAAGTGACTCTAAAAAAAATCATGTTTATTATTTTATTAAATCAGAACTAATTGTTAACTCAAAAAATTAAATATAAATAACTGGATACTTATAACTAATTAGTAAATGTATTGATTAGAGTTGCCATAGACAAAAGATTTTTCTGGTTGACTAAATTGCACATAATTTCTGCTTAAATACTGGGTGCATGGAGGAATATGCATACATCTCACCGCAAAAACAGGCTAATAATAAGGTTAATTTTAAAGACATAGCCTTATTATTAGCCTGTTTTTGCGGTGAGATTTATGCATATTCCTCCATAAGGGGGGCTTGACGCCAGGCCTGGTTGTCAGGCGCTGTATCAGGGCGCGCGCGCTTCCCCGCGCTTAGAAAAGGTGCAGAAGATCATCAAAAATCGTGATATCGCATAAGCACTATAAAACGACTGCTATCATTTCTGAAAACAAACACAATGGAGTTACAAAACTGTATCGCACGCATATCGCAGCCCTGCTCGAGGATTATTCATATTTTGGATTTGTAGGCTACGACGAGATAGTCTAATCGGTATTTCCAGTTAACGTTACAACTCGAGACAGTTCTCCATTGAATGAAGTAAAGGTAACTTACATCTTCTGTGTAATTCTGGCCCGCCGCGGTCACTGCTGTGGGTAGCGCTAGATGGAGCACTATGCTAGCGTTGGTTCCGCTGGTGTTCTCCGGCGGTCAGAAGAAATAGCGGTGCTGTGTTAATAGATTTCACGACACTAGCAATGGGTACAGACATGTATTTTGAGCTAGCTGTCACAAAAATAGACTGGACCAATGAGGTTTTGCTAACTTTATAACCTAGAAGAGAACCACAAAGTAGCCTACGTTTGGCAGATTTTAACACATTGGTAAAACAAAAATCTATTTCAGTGACTGCAGCACTGCGTCGGTTACTACATTAACCATCATGTTAACGATCAACCTAACAGTATTTGATTTGGTAGCCTACAATTCATTCATATCGAACATTAAGCAAGCTTACCTGTACGCTTGTGCCAAGGTCCAGAAATGAGCTGTGTCCGGTGCAGTACGTTGGTGTTGCTCTCCCGTTCAACCAAAAATCGATGGATTTTCAATCATATTTCCCGGTCAACTATATATCGATGCATTTTCAATCATATTTCCCGGTCAACTATATGCCGATGACTCTTCAACAACAGCGTCGTTTCCCGGTCAACTATAAATCAATGACTTTTCAACACATTCAGCGATCGCCCGGTAAACCAAATATCAATGCTTAATCAATCATAAAGATAACTGTAGATCAATGTTGTTCCAATATTGTTGCCATCAACATTAATAACATCAGGTTTTCATCGATATGGTAATGGTGATTCAACATTTATTTT
Organism: Squalius cephalus; assembly: GCF_949319135.1. Lineage (NCBI taxonomy): Eukaryota > Metazoa > Chordata > Actinopteri > Cypriniformes > Leuciscidae > Squalius > Squalius cephalus. Next base: position 24,461,167 of record NC_137145.1, read on the forward strand.
GCATTGAAATTTCAACATCAACCATAATGATGATTCAGATGGAAAAACAATGCTTATTCAATGTTGGCTTGCTGTCTGGGTGAGAATCACGATTTTTTGTTTGTTTCGAATAGAGATCACGATTCTCCCACGATTCTAAAAAGACGAGACAACTAAACAAAATAACACACTGGCCTGACCTTTACTAGAGGTTCTGACAAAATCTGAATTGATTTAGTCTATTTAAAGTGTAAATTGCAGGTTAAATTTTTCACGAAGATAATACAATGTGTTTATTAAACATAAAGATAAGAACCGCCCACCATTGTTTTTTATACCAAAATGCTGATATAATATGAAAAGTTGGCACTTTTAACAGTGGTTTTAACCGCTCCCGCTCCCTTCCACTAGATGGGGCGTGACGTCATAAGAGGAACTCACTAGTAGAGTTACCGTACGCTAGCAGCTATAGATCATAGACTGTAAATAGATGCCTTACATAACTTCAGAAAAGTTGGTTGTATGTTTTATTTGATAAAAAAATTATGGATAAAATAACTCAATTGTAAACATACTCGTGTGTGCTGACTTCAAAGGGACCGTGATCCTGCCTGAAATGAGAATAAACTATTCGCAAAACAAACGGGTTCAGGCTCGTCAGATCAGCCGGTCGCAGGTCGAGCTGTTCCACTAAACTCCAAAACGCGTTCACCTCACGGCAGCACACACTCTCCACTGCTGATAGCCCACACAAACAGTGATGGGGACATTGATCTCTCTTTTTCTTTTCTGACAATAAACATCGCTAATTAAATCGTGAGAAATAGCGTGGATTGAGGAAGTGTATTACATGACGTTTGAGGCGTCGATGAGACTAGCGAGTGGTGCCTGTGTGCAGTGTGTGCATCTCTACAGCTCTGATTTGGACTGACACCATGTAAGTTAAGTAAATAATGTCTTCAGTCGTTGTCCCTCCTTGCTGTTCTACATGACGGCAAACTTTTGAAAAGACTGGCTTGTTCCCTTATATTATCCGGGTTAAGTTTGCACCAGGCTAGCCTAGACTAGCTCTAACGTAGCTAACTTTACTCGCCGACACCTAGCCAACCCTCCACTAATTCTCCTCACACCAAGCATTAATAACTCTTTGAGTGCCATGGGTCCTGGCAATTTCCTCCCCTCTCTCACGTCTGACCGGTTAAAAATTGTAGGGCTGTGGTCCATAAAGAATTTGATGATTTCCCACATCCTTAGTCGTTCTCCAAATAGCCATAATACAGTAGGAATCTAGCGGAGTATGGGTTGCGAGTTCCTCTTGTGACGTCATCACCAGTTACTGAAAAAACACGCTACCTTTGAAGAAACCCCAATAAATGTTATTTTAACGCATTTTAAGACAGAAATAATTAAATATATACATACAGAGCACTTTAATTTACACATTAATTGGCTGTGGTGGTTAACCTGCAACTTACACTTTAAAACGTTGAATTAATTTGAATGAATTATTTAAATAAAAATATATTGAAGGATTTTAACCTGTTAAGCTGCAACCCCACTTTTGAAAAATCCCCAGAAATGACATACCCAAACTGAAACAGATACAGTTCATGAACCCTTTGTACTAAAAGCACAAGTATGGTCTCATTTGAAAGCTGACACCTGGCAGTTTATTGTAAATGTAGAATTAATTATTGTCATAATGACAAAAATTGTTATAAATAGCTTCAAAGTTTTGTAAAGTTATTAGAAATTAATTTTAATGAAACATCCTCATGAAAATAAAATTGAAGTTGGCACTGGAGCAATCTAGAAATGCACTACAGCTAAAGCCACATGTCTAAACATTTTATGTTTAAAATCTGAAGATAATAAGTCCAAAACTCTGTATTTAGTTACATGTTTTTCAAGACCATGTCAAATTACTTTATTTTGATTTGACACTAAAATGCTGCTGATGTTTAGTCGTCTTCTAAGTCATCCATTCAGTCTTATTGTCTCTATTGTTTTGTGGTGCAAACGAGCCCCATTCAGTCTCAGTCTCCCCCTGCACACATTCACACCTCTCCAGCCTGGTTATGGCTCGAAATATGCATTTCTTTTGTCTGCATTATAGTTACTAACGACTGGCTATTCACATGCTATTCATAGGGTTTGAGTCCCTAATTTCTTTTCTCAAAGTTCACCTCACATTTTAAATAAAGAATAAAGAACATTCTTGAGTAAAGAAACTTTCAGTAAGCATTCAAAAAAACATAAAAGTATAACTTCTAGGTTGCAGGTGCACCTAGGGCTAGCTAGCATGTTAGCTTAGCACACCATCAATACACGACAATTTATGAGATTAAAACCATGTTTGTGCTCCAAACTTACTTTAAAACGCAAGATGAGTGTTTTAAATAATCTTCTGTGATCTAATTTGGCTTCAGATAAAAAAATCAGACAGAAAATATACTATTGTATACTGTTCTGCACAATGATAGTCTATATAGATTAGCATTACATTATAAATATAATCTATTATTATGAAAATACCTGGCATGTCTTGAAAAACACAGGTAACTCAAATATCATTGCAATCATGTTTATTATCTTCAAAACATCTGTATCTGCATTTTACAGCGCGAACTCTGTAGCTTTGTGTGTATCAGTGACGTCCTGGAATGTCACATGATCATGGCTCTTCTTCATGTTCTATATATGGACTATTATTGTGCATAATAGCGCCCTCAGGCTGTTGGTATGGATTGAAAACACAGTATCAGAGTATGCAAGCGCTCATAATGATTACATCGACGCATTTGGTATAAATTCAATAAATATTATTCCTGTCTATAGAAATATGATGTGAATCTATGAGAATATATCAATATTTCTCCAAGTCTGCACATTTTTGAGCTAAAGCCCTGAGGGACGTTGTTTTGTGTATCGCTGTCATGACGACAGCACGGGAGTTTTTTATGAATGGAAGCATCTGACGCGCATAATTCATATTAAAGGTATCGACTCATTTTTTCATTTCATAACTCCTGACACAAATTAAGAAATAACTGTCGCTATGAGTTTCTCAGAATACAATAGTGGTCAAATACTGAAACTTGAGTCTTATATCTTTTTAATGATGTATAGTTTGTCGAAGTATAACATTAAATCTGATAGTGACTTTGAGCTATATATAAAAAAAACCGCTTCAGTGCGCCGACGCACTGGTGAGGCTTAACAGGTTAATGAATGATTCAACGACTCACTCATAAATACTTCGCTTGTTTCATTACTGGATGAATCAATGTTTTTAAAGGAATCTCTTGAAGGAATGATTCAATGACATGCATTTTTAAGTCATTTGCCGCCACCTACTGGTGTAACGATGTCATTGATACAATCGTTATTTGAAGCGCCAAGTTATTTTCAAAAGGTGATTTGCTCTGTTTTGATCGCTTTCATGGACATTAGTGCTTATATCCAAGCTATAAACTTTCATCCCTTTACTGTGATAATATGAATATTTGTAACACAGACATAATGAAACTGTGGTTGAAAAGACTGTTTGTGAAGCTGTTTCATACCAACACAGATCTGAATATTACGGTATGATTTTGTGAAAGGTTTAGTAGACGCAGGCGAATCGTCGTGATTTAGGAATGAGATTGTGCGGGTGTTTGAATCGAGATCACAATCTTTTAAAGATTGATTTTGCAGCTCTACCACCAGTGGCAACAAATGTAGTTAATTAATGACTTCACTCAGCTTTCTCAAACACTTGTTCAGACAGGGAGTGCCACCTCAGTCTCATGCAGTTGTTTGAGCCTGAAATCAATATGTTAGATAACAAACAGAGCAAGAAGCACCAGTGTGTAGGTTCTTCCGGAAGCCAGCCTCCCTCTCTCTCTGCACATTAGATTGGAAAAAGTAACATTGGAAAAATGAATTCCCCTTTAACTTTTACTTCTAAAACTTGTGACACAACCTCTGTTCTTCAGGTGGTTTTGAAATCCATTACTGTCTTCTTTTGAATATAGACCTGAATTGATTCTCCGAGGATGTGCACATCTCTCGAAGATCAGATGTAGAATTCCATCACGATTACACATGAAACGATAGGAGATAACTTTAAAGCCATGATATTTTAAAATGATTTATTGGAGTGCAAGCTTATTTTCTACAATACGATTACCAGATCTCATCATCAAAATGGTTTGATATGAATAAGAGTTTAGTAAAGGGCAGTCTCAATGCAAAGAGAATCAGTTGCACCCGCAAAGTAATTCAGCAATCCTGAAAGTCATCTGCAAATTAATAAGATGGTCAAAGTTTGCTTTGTGAGGAGAGAGAGAGAGAGAGAGAGAGAGAGAGAGAGAGAGAGAGAGAGAGAGAGAGAGAGCGCAAAATTAGTGTCACTTCAATTTGGACACATCTCAAGTAATGAAATAAACTGTCTCAATCTCAAATAATTTTGGATTGAGACAGTGTAAAAATATCTGATTTTAATTGGATTTCAAACTTCATATTTATATTGAGTTTGTTAAAATCAGATTTTATAGAAAAACCTAAAGACGTTGGGGTTGGATGTGCAGTTTTTTTGCAGTGACTTTGACCATGGAATGATTGCTTGGCTGGGAGGTCTGAGGATCTCAGAAAGTGCCAATCTCCAGGGATTTTCATGCACAACAGTCTCTAGTGATTACAGAGAATAGTGGCAGCTCTGTGGGCAAAACTGGCTTGTTATTGAGAGTGGTCAGAGGAGAATGGCCAGACTGGTTCAAGCTGACAGGAAGGTGACAGCAACTGAAATAACCACGTTGCTACAGTGCAATGGAGAAGAGCATCTCTGAATGCGCGACATGTCAAACCTCGAGGTGGATAGTCTGCAGACCACAGCAGGGCCCACTCCTGTCTGTAGAAGAGCATTGGAAAACATTTCCTGGTGTGATGAGGCTAGTTTTACAGCAACATGCTTAAGAAAGGGCCAGAATTTGGCATAACCTTTTCTGGGAGCAAATTCCAGAACTGAGTGACGTTCAATTCCGATGATGTTCATGTGGAGGAACACTGCCACTGAAACTACAGCACAAAACAGGCTGATTCCCGAACACATTCTTTTTAGTGAATCAAACGCATACAGTTTACAGCTGATTGTGAGACTTAAATCAGTGTTTTTACTGACTGGTTGTTTATATGGCGGTGTGTAGTTAAATACATTTTGCAATACAATTAGTTACTTTTTTTAGGGAGTAACGCAATATTGTAATGCATTACTTTTAAAAGTAACCTTCCCCAACACTGTTTGTCAGTAGTATTTAAAAAAATGTTTAGTGTTTATTGTTTAATATTGTTGCTTAATATATAGTTAAAGCCAGTTATGGCTTGCAGTTATGCAGCCTTCATTAAAAAAAACAAAAACAAGTTTGTTGAGATATTTTACATATTGTTTTAAATGTATTTTGTTAAATATGGTAAATTTTTTAAATGTACCACAATCAATGCTGAATAATGAAACCAATAATGAACCCGAATCATTAAGAGGAATCAGACACGGAACAGGAATCGTTAAATTATTTAATCGTTAAATCTATCTGTAATGCTTCTCGGTGATGTGTGTACCTAATAAAGTGGTACCTAATAAATGTCTTGGCAGAATCGAAGCCATGTTTTTCACTAGAAGAGATATGACCATTCAGTATAGAGAGCATTCTGTCAATGTTACATGGTTATGTTTGGTTATTTTTAGCTGATGACTAAGAATGACACTGGAAAGCTAGAGAATTAAGTGTCATGATACATGTCAGTAGCTCTGAATTCACATATGAACATGTCAGATTTCCTGCTATATTTGGTCTACTGAAAAGCAAGGCATGCTTTGACAGTGTCACATATATTCCTGCTCAGCTACCAAAACTTTTCACCCATTGTCAAGTCACTCATTTTACTGTCCTTGGGTCTAATTTAATGCACTGGATTGATGTGTCCCTCTGGTAGGCTTTTTGTTGTACAGAAAGTTAGTGAAGAAGGAATTCATTTTAAAGTGTGCAGAACTTGTTAAAAATACCATATTGTAATTTTTTTAAACATTTTTTAACATTATAAATCCTCTTATAATGTTATTGAAGTTTCTTGAAACAGCAAAAGTCAGTTTTTCATGACCATTTCCCACCCTTTGGTTGTTTTTGATGCTGCACCTTTAAGATCTCCATATGTAAATAAGCTCTGTTTTGATTGGCCAACCTCATTTTATAAATAGAAACAACTACTAGTTCTGTCATACATCAAGTATTCTCAGCCTTCGACCACCCACCGCCCATTCGCTGACGGCTTGATGCATATTGCACACAAAAATGTGATGCATCTGGTAAGCTCTAATCTGATTGGATGCCTTTAGGCAACATCTGGGAGTAAGGACACATTATCAGTCTGTAATAATGTAAATTAGTAATTTTCATACATCACTCCCAAACCTTTTCCATATAATGGCTTTCCACACAAAGTTTCTTCATTGTTCATTCTCAGCGAACATATGACACTCTTTAAAAAAGACTTGCTCTTGCTGAGAGAATGTGCAGCAAGATCCTCGAGCAATGCCAAGTGTGCCATCCTCAAAACCACTTCAAGCTCAATAAATGTAAAGTTGGCATGAAATGGGAAGTTTCCTTCATATTGTGAAGTATATCCGAGTGAAACGGCTTCTGGAACAAGAACAAGTGTAGGGCGGGGCTTGATTTAGTCCGTGGGGAATTGATTAGATGGTTCTGGTTTGCTATTGGTTGATCTCATGTGAGTGACAGGTTGCCCCGCCCACGTCATCAGAGACGAGCTGCAAGAGGGAAGTGAAGTTATTCTGATTCAAGATTACGAGGCGCATGAATTTAAAAAAAAAGAATGATGTGCACTGATAAATTATTTATACAAAAATAATAACCCCTGCAATATTCCATAAAAAAAGGTCAATTTTGATTTTATGGTGACTTTAATACAGACCCAGATTACAGACCTGACATTATCAGCTGTATATACACACGTTTTAATGCAGAGGAACCTCGCAGCTCGGACTATAACTTTTCTTTCTCATTTACCGTATAATGAAATATATATTATACAAATGAAATATCGCTGAATTGAATCTTAACACATTTATAAGGCCACCCAGAGTGTTATTTTTGCGTATGTGATTTCAGTAGGGTTTTTCTTTTGTGTAAATTTAGAGTAAATGTTAGTACAAAGGTTATTGATGAATCATGATTTGTTGGTAAAAACATTCGGTAACACTTTACAATAAGGTTAATTAGTTAACAACCTTAGTTAACATGAACTAAGAATTAACCATACTTGTATAGCATTAATTAATCTCAGTTAATATTAATTTCAACATTTACTAATACAATATCAAAATCAAAGGTTGTATTTGTTAACATTAGTTAATGCACCATGAGCTGACATGAACAAACAATGATTTTTATCAACTAACATTGACAAAGATTAATAAATACTGTACCAAATGTATTGCTCATTGTTAGTTCATGTTAGTTAATACGTTAACCAATGTTAAAAAAATAAACCTTATTGTAAAGTGTTACCAAACATTGATATGCAGATTTCACTCAGTCAGTGTGCATACACACAGTTAGTGATTGAGACCCATTGAACTGAAAAGAGCAAGAAAATCATGTTTTTCATAACTATGACTCTTGTCATGCCTGGTTGACTGTCCGCTTCATTATGACATGCTGGACCTGTTGTTTCAGCGGTGGCTCGTTAGTTTAATGAACATTTTAATATCGCAGATTGCCACTGCCTTCTGCGATCTGAGAAAATGATGAAACATTTCATATCTGTGTTTGAACAGTGAAGAAGATCTTGATAGTTTCACCTCTGCTGTCTTCTTGGGACTCCCGAAAGACATAAGTAATAATGGCACAGCTTGTTTGTGATGTGTACGGCTGTAATTTGCAGCAGGCTCGGGACCTGAGAAGGAAAATGGCTTTTTATTGCCCGACTGAGTAATGGAAACAATTCCATTAGCGAGGGCAATATCTTTGTTTGCTCCTTATTGTGGAGACTTTGTCACGTTCTCGTCTTTATTGTGTTTGGAGCTCGAATCTGAAGGACAATTAAATGTTGTAAAGTCTCGTCTCAGCTAGTTGGAGATTGAGTGGAAAGAATCAGTAGAGAAAAAATTGTGACAGCACTTTCCTCAAAGACCTTGACCAGTAGAGGGATATCCTTTCAGAGTTAAAGATGGTGAATAAACAAAAAGATAAAATAAAAAATAAAATACATTTTGTTTTGTTAAACACTATGATTTTCATCTTTCATTCATTACGAAGAAGTAAAAAGAATAATATCACATTTATATTGTATGTTTCTGTAATCTTTTCCATTTCAAATTGGTTTAAATGTACTTTTAAAGCTAATTTTTATTAACCTTTTCCCTAAAGAGTTTACTGCTTTTTAGATTATTGGAGGCACTTTCGGTTTGAAAAGTTCCTCTCAGAAAAGACTGAAACAAATCATTTCAAATCATAATGTTGCACTACAAATAATCATCATCTGTCAGTGTGACTGAATGAGCTGTAAAATGTCCTCTTCTATTTTCAGAATAACGTTAACGCTTGGTATTTTAATGTGACGTGGTATTGAACGTGGATCATGTCATCTCATTGTACCCAGTTTTTGGAATTAAATAAATCGGAAAAGCTACATGGGGCTTAGGAAAAAGGTGGATAGTGTTTTTTTTGTTGGGTGTTCGTGGACTTTATACTGCCCCCTATTGGTGTGGAGGTAGCACTGCATGCCATTATAGAAATACCATTTATGTTTGTATTTGTCAACCAGTAATTTAGTGTCCAATAATGAACCCAATTTAGCTCTTAAAAAACTGAGAAAATCTTGTTTTTGTCAAAGACGTTGTCCGGATTGCATTCTGAATAATGATCAAAACATAGAAAGGGTCGAAAGGGTCATAGAACATAGATCGAATCCATCAACACCCACAAAGCTTCACAGTCATTTCCTCTTTGTAGGTCGACATTTCAATTGTTAACGGTAGGCAGTTTTGATTTAAATGCTGTTGAATGTTTGATGATCACATCAGCTTAAAGGAGAACTCCGGTCAATTTTAACATTGAGCTAATTTTTTGTACATTTGGAGTGCTGTCAATACAGAGAACAACGACAAAAATCGGTGTTGCCTACACCGTGTTATCCTCTTTTTAAAATTTGCACCCTGTTGACTTCAATGGGGCAATGTTTAAACCTGCTTTTAGCCTCTTAACATCCTTGATGTGTCACAGTGCACAAGTGCACAGGTCATGTGAGTGATTCCTTCTGAGTGAACACGAGTGAATCTGACTGCAGTAGATGTGAAAGATATGAATAAAAATGATATTTATTTAGCCAGCGCTCATACCTGTCGAGTTTGTCGAGTTCACGCGCATTGGTTTAGTACCTATGATCATGCGCGTGAACTCGACAATCGATTACTATGGACTTCGACCGAAAACAGGATGTAAATACAGGTATGAGCGCTGGCCGAATAAACATCATTTTTATTCATATCTTTCACATCTACTGCAGTCAGATTGACCCGCGTTCACTCTGAAGGAATCACTCACATGACCTGTGCACTTGTAATGACACATCAAGGATGTTAAGAGGCTAAAAGCAGGTTTAAATATTGCCCCATTGAAGTCAACAGGGTGCAAATTTTAAAAAGAGGATAACACGGTGTAGGCAACACCGATTTTTGTCGTTGTTCTCTGTATTGACAGCACTCCAAATGTACAAAAAAATGAGCTCAATGTTAAAATTGACCGGAGTTCTCCTTTAATTGTCAGTAAACAACTTCTAGCTGCTCCTTCTGGTTTATTTTTCTTCCTGCTCCTTCCTTTTTTTTTTTGCTTGTTTTTTTGGATCTGGAGATTGTATTCTCTTTCAGTGTAACAGCGCCCCCTTTCATATAACAGTGATGGATTGCCAACCCGATCTCACGGCGTACGAATTGAGTTAAAACGTAGGCTGTTAAACAAACAAACACACCAGTGTCTGGGGTCAGCACTTGCACATGCGCCCCCACATTCATAGCTTCAAACTATCCCTGCCTAAACAGTCTGTAGAATTTTACGAGGTGGCTAATTCGTACGAATCAATACGACCTCACTCGTAATTCGGATGATTTTTGGTAAATCGTACATATTTTACGAATTGCCCAATTCGTATGGATTCCGATGAATGACGTACCCCTGACCCCGCCCCTAAACCTACCCATCACTGGGGTTTAGACAAATCAGTCTAAATTAGCCACCTTTTACTCGCTCGTACGAATTTGTACGAATTGGTCGTGAGATACCGTTGGGATTGCTGGAAAAACATGTCAATGGCAGGGACAGAGTTACGGTTGACAGCATATTTAAAGGCAATTGTCGGAGAGGCTTGCAATAGCGAGCTTGCTTTGAAAGCATGAGATCCCACCCTCCCTTCAGAGCATCTCCAAAGCCACGCATCATTGAAAACACATGAACGCACACAGCAGAGTCTGCAAGTTAAACTGAACTACCTCATGTCTCAAAGCACATAACATTACAATAATAATGAACATAAACAACTTAAAGAGCTCTGATCTGTATCACCTGACTGCTGCAGATTCATTTCGCCGTTGATAGTGTTGCCATTGAAATTCGAGTCACGAACCACTCCCGAGTAAAACGTCACGGATTTTCATCTCTTCCATCCAAATTACAGTAGTTATGGCGTGAACGCAGCATAAACTCGTTGTTTTGGTTCAGGAGGTACTGTTAAAGGTGGCTGCTGTTTAACTCAGGTATGAAAATACACACGTTGACAGGCAGGTAGGCAGACATTCAATGAATTTGTTAAACAAAATCTTAACGCATCCACCAGAGCTACTTCTAGAGGTGATTGTAAAATACCATATAGGAAAAGTTCCTTTGGACAGCCAGCCTTTTCCTACCGTGCGGCGCATACCTGGAACACAATACCTACAGAAGTAAGAAACATTACCTCTCTCACCACCTTTTCAAAAATTATAAAACAGTGGTTGCTGGACAATCAAATATGTTGTCATAATTTGCAGTAGTGCAGTCATTTACTTACAGGTTGATATATTCTATGTGTCATTATTTGTGCTTGTTTGATATTGACTGTGTCTATGTAATCTGTTTATGTTTTTAATGTGTATGTATGCAATGTTTTTTACAGTTTTATAATAACAACCTGCCAGGGACTCCAGATGAAAATTAGTCTGTACGGCTAAATGTGGCTCATTTACATTTGGACATTGTCCTTATGTTCATTAATGTGCATTGTCCCTTTTAAATAAATAAACAAACAAACAAACAAACAAACAAACAAACATTGTATCATTGCATTTGGACCGAATGCAATGATTGGACGAACATGTTATGGTCCTACGCCTTCCAAAGACAATATATAAATATATGTATATGTGTATATATATATGTATACACTCACCTAAAGGATTATTAGGAACACCATACTAATACTGTGTTTGACCCCCTTTCGCCTTCAGAACTGCCTTAATTCTACGTGGCATTGATTCAACAAGGTGCTGAAAGCATTCTTTAGAAATGTTGGCCCATATTGATAGGATAGCATCTTGCAGTTGATGGAGATTTGTGGGATGCACATCCAGGGCACGAAGCTCCCGTTCCACCACATCCCAAAGATGCTCTATTGGGTTGAGATCTGGTGACTGTGGGGGCCATTTTAGTACAGTGAACTCATTGCCATGTTCAAGAAACCAATTTGAAATGATTCGAGCTTTGTGACATGGTGCATTATCCTGCTGGAAGTAGCCATCAGAGGATGGGTACATGGTGGTCATAAAGGGATGGACATGGTCAGACTTCAACTGTCCAATTTTGGTGAGCTTGTGCAAATTGTAGCCTCTTTTTCCTATTTGTAGTGGAGATGAGTGGTACCCGGTGGGGTCTTCTGCTGTTGTAGCCCATCCGCCTCAAGGTTGTGCGTGTTGCGGCTTCACAAATGCTTTGCTGCATACCTCGGTTGTAACGAGTGGTTATTTCAGTCAAAGTTGCTCTTCTATCAGCTTGAATCAGTCGGCCCATTCTCCTCTGACCTCTAGCATCAACAAGGCATTTTCGCCCACAGGACTGCCGCATACTGGATGTTTTTCCCTTTTCACACCATTCTTTGTAAACCCTAGAAATGGTTGTGCGTGAAAATCCCAGTAACTGAGCAGATTGTGAAATACTCAGACCGGCCCGTCTGGCACCAACAACCATGCCACGCTCAAAATTGCTTAAATCACCTTTCTTTCCCATTCTGACATTCAGTTTGGAGTTCAGGAGATTGTCTTGACCAGGACCACACCCCTAAATGCATTGAAGCAACTGCCATGTGATTGGTTGATTAGATAATTGCATTAATGAGAAATTGAACAGGTGTTCCTAATAATCCTTTAGGTGAGTGTATATATATATATATATATACACATTTAGACCACTTAACTTAGTGATTGCTATCAGGATGTGAAGAGACTTTGAACCAGCATAGCAAAAAAAAAAAAAAAAACTGGAAAAAAATCGCCTTTAATTTGATGTGAATGGAAACAGGGCTATGAGGGATGGATGTTCACTCTGTTTACTGGATTTTACTATTGTGTATCTTGGTGGTAATCGTTTAGCCGATGAAACTTTGTTAATATCTCTTACCAAAAATAATTTATTTAGCTGTAAAACTTTTTTAATGGCTTCTAAAAACTGCTCTTCACCTGATATCAGCTCTCCTCAGTACATCTATTTTTTCACCATGTTCTGAGGATGTCTGTTGAATATTATCTTAGCGTTGTGTTGAGGTAACTAACCCCAGCAGGAGGTTAGCATTATGAGCTTGTTAAGATCACTCGTTGCTTTTCTCTTTATAAGGATTTCGTTAAATACAAAAGTGTTTTGATAATTGTAGCATGGTGTTTTACAAGAATTTCACTGCGGTTATAGAGAATAACAGGTGTGTAAAATTAAAGAAAACTTGCACAAACAAAGGCTTAACCTTGGCATTCTGGGACAATGTATTAAGAAATATAAAAACAACGTAATTGAAATGCAACATTTCTAGGCATCTTAGGGTTACAGTGTTGATGAAGGCAAATAATGACTCAAAACTGAAAACGTCAGAGATTTTTACAATTTAATCTAATTTAGGCACTATTAAAAATGACTTATAAAAAGGACTATTTTACTCAATGTATGTGTGTGTACTATGCACTGTTATATTAACAGCTTAGCAAGAAGTCAACAACAAACCGTCATGCTTATCAATTAGGGCGTTTTCAGACCTCTAGATCTTTTGCGTTGTTTCAAAACAGGGACTTAATTTGTTGCAATTTTGCATTTTCTTCTTGGTTCTGTTCGCTTTCACAAGGGAACATTTCAAAGTGTGCCAAAATGTGTTTGTGCAAGTCACATATTTATCGTTTTGATCTTTCATTCCAAAAAATCCCAAACATCTAACCTTTCATTGAAGTAAAATAATTTAAAGTGGGGGGGGGAATCACATTATGAAATAAAAGGTTTTCTCCAAAACATATTGGCCATAATTATTGGCACCATTTTATCAAATACTTTTTGCAACCCCCTTTTGCCAAGATAACAGCTCTGAGTTTTCTCCTAAAATGCCTGATGAGTTTGGAGAACACCTGACAGGAGATCAGAGATCATTCCTCTATACAAAATCTCTCCAGATCCTTCAGATTCCCTGATCAATGTTCAGCCCATTCACTTCCTATAGGGTTCAGGTCAGGGACTGGGATAGTCACGGCAGAAGTTTAATTTTGTGCTCAGTGACACATTTCTTTGTTGATTTTGATGTTTGTTTTGGATCGTTGTCCTGATAGAAGATCCAACCACGGCCCATTATAAGATTTCTAGCAGAAGTGGTCAGGTTTGGATTTTTTTATCTGTTGGTATTTGCTAGAATCCATAATAGCTTGCATCTGAACAAGAAGTCCAGAACCTCCAGCAAAAAAATAGGCCCACAACATTAAAGATCCAGCAGTGTATTTAACCGTGGGCATGGGGGACTTTTTTTATCCCTGCTTGCACCAAAACCATCTGGTGGGTTTGCTGCCAAAAAGCTCTTTTCTGTTTCATCTGACCACAGAATCTGGTCCTGAGTTTATTTTAAGATGAGTGAGTAGGATTTTTCTTGAAACCTTCCTGAACAGCATCTGGTGATGTAGGGTTTTTATTTTTATTTTATTTTTTTAGGCTTTCTGATCTCAAGACACAACTAATCTGTGCAATTCTCCATCTGTGATCTTTGGAGAGTCTTGGCCACTCAAACTCTCCTTCTCGCTGTGCATTAAAACAATATAGACACACGTCCACTTTCTGGCAGATTCATAACATCTTTAGTTGATTGGAACTTCTTATTTATGTTCCCTGATGATGGAAATGGGGATTTTCAATGCTTTAGCTGTTTTCTTACAGCCACTTTCTTTTTTTGTGAAGCTCAACAATCTTTTGCTGCACATCAGAACTATATTCTTTGGTTTTACTCATTGTGATGGATGATTAAGGGAATTTGGCCTTTGTGTTTCCTCATATTTAAACTCCTGTGAAACACGAAGTCATAGCTAGACAATTTCATGTTCCTAGTCACCCTGGTGTGCTTAAAAATTTAAATATTAGTGGAAATATACTCCAGAGATATTTTACTCGTATTCTTGGGGTGCCACTAATTGTGTTTTGGAGAAAAACATTTATTTCATAATGTGATTTTCACATCACATGAACACGTGACCAGTAGAAGATCAATACGTCACAGCATGTGTACATTTTGAGTGTATTACTATTTGTTATACTAGTGCAAAATGCCCGTGCAATATCAGTTTTTGAGTGTGTATTTAGTAATTGTTGATTTGGTGTGTTTGAGTGCTCATTGTTACAATTACACAGCAAAAGTTCAGTGAAATTATTTTTATTTGTGCATGGTAGAATGCACACAGTGAACTGAAAAAGCTATGCTTGAGCAAACAGTTTGTGTATAGGCAACTACAAATGATGCCCGTGAAAGAGACTGTGAACACATTGAATAGGATATGTTTAGTTGGTGAATAGCATAGGCTACTATTACAAAGCAGCGATAACGTTAAGCGCACCAGAATGAAATATAATATTCAGAAGTAAACAGCATAGCTGACTTATAGATTCAGTTAACATCCACAAATGAATAAGCGTGTCGATTCAGGGAGCAGTGCAAAGTGCCCGTGCAAAATCAGTTTTTGTGAGCTGATCGGCGTCAAAAAAGTTTAGGAGATATTTCTTAGCGATGGCTGATTTCAACAGTTTCAATATGATAAAAAAATAACTTTTATATTGATTCAATGGATTAATTGCATTTTGAAAAAAAAGTGTCATGAATTTATTGTATTTTTGGGAAAAAATATAGTTTTTATAAAAAATCTTTGAAAATCAAAATCTGGATTTGAATTGTTTATGTTATTATAACCTAAAGATGCTATGTGAAAGTTTGAAACAGAAAATATGGTTTTCATCGTGTTTATATCAGAATGTTTATTTTTAAACCACAACCTTCTTGGGGCTTCTTTTACTGATATTTTTAACGATATCTTTAGCATTTCTCATCCAAACAACGTCAAACTTGGCACTGCACTTACTCGTGCCCGTAGCGAGACACCTATCGAGTTTGAAATCAATTGGACTAACGGTTCGAGAGATATGCGAATAACAGACACACACACACACAGACACAGACTGTGTTGAATTCATGTTTATAAAAAAAAGCGTGACATCATATCACGACCATTGCAGTGTTTCAAAGAAATTTTGCATATCGAAAGTATTTATTTATTTATTTAAGTAAGTATTTATACAATTATTTGATCATTTATTTGACTTTAAATTACTCGCTCACAAAAGCATAGTTATATACACACACATTATTAAAGCAGGGCTATGCAGTTTCCGGAATTTCTTCGCTGTATTCTCGCTTTTTGCTCGCAGGTTTCTCTCTAGAGCTCCCCCTACAGCTTCGGAATAGATATTTGACAACACTGTCGAAAAACTCGTTGGCGACTCTCAGATACCAGAGGCTATAGATCAACGACATCAAAGCAGATGGGACATTCTTTAAAACGTCCTCTTCATGCGTGTTCAAACAGCGTGAGGGAGCACAATAATGACAGAATTTTAGCAGATTTTTTTGCCGTAAAGCGATTTGTTACATCGCGAGGCCTGATATCACGCGATATCACGCCCGCCGGCCCAAAGTTGCAAGGGTGGTTTTTCGGTCTCACAGGCGCTTGGGGGGTGCGAGACGACCACCATTCAACCCGAAAAAAGTCATATAACTATTCCAATGACTCCGAAGCTGTTCGGTTAAGGTAAAAAAGTTACTTAGTTCACCTTTAAATAAATGCATTAAAAATAATATGAAAAACGTGTAAAAAGTAATGTAAATCAGTGAGAGATGTAAATCTGAATGAATTGTTCTGTTCACACTTGAGATGTACATGTAAATGCCATATGCATGCCCGAATAATATGTTGTTAACGAGCCGAATAATAGTTTACCTTGTAAATGTTTCCCATAAAACTCATAACATATTTATCATTTTTATTGCAATGTGTTCTAAGAAACATTTTGTGACTTATATAGCAGAAACACAATTAGGGTGGCTGCAAGAAACAGAGCTTGAACACACAAATATACACTAATTGGAGTTTATTCCGTAATTGACATCATTACTGGAAACATAGTGATAAACAGACTTTTTAATCTAAACATTCATTAGCTAAAAAATTATGTAAACTGCTACACAGGGACTCGTGGAAACACTTCTGGATGATGAGTCAGACTTCCCAACTCTAGAAATATTGCCCCCATAACTATGGTTTTGCGCAATGATCTAACAGAATCATTACGAAGCAATTATTTTGATATATTCTGTTCAGATGAGGAAACAAGCATAACCATCAACAAACAAATTATATGTACATATAATTTACATTCTAATTACTTCGGCATGTAATTCGCCTGCACACTTTTTGAATAAAACCTCAAATGATATAGCTTTTTAAAGAGAGGTCAGCTGTTACTTTTCTTAGTGTTCAGGCTTCCTTTTTTTTTTTTTTACACTTGGCGGGCATTAAAAAAAGGGACTGGACTCTTGTTATTTCTGCCATATCTTTATTAGATATAGTAAGAATAGTATGCTAGTAAGCAACCTCCTAGCAACCACCCAGAACACCCTAGCAACAATCTAGTGTTGTCACGATACTGGGATTTCCAACTTCGATTCCATACCTTGAAAAATATTGATACCATTTTCGAGACCACGGGGGAAACTGACATATTTACCCCCATACAGATCATTTATTATCTCATAGTTGTTTGAGAATTTGGGTAATTTTGTTGCAATAGCTTACACACTGAAGCTTAATCTGAATCGTTGAAATACATTTACAAAAAATAAAGTAATAAAATAAGAACAAATAAAGAAATTGCAAACGATAGCACAACTACAAACAATAGAATAAAGAGACAAATGAAATAAACATGGCTTTACGTTTTTCAGGTGGGTCTGACAGTAGTATTCAGGTAAGTAATACTAGAGAAGTGAAAGCAATCAAATGTAAAATAACACTGGATAGTTTTCATTGTAAAAAAAATAACTACAGATTAATGCTTAAAATTAAAGTTACAAAAGTTATGCAGTCAAGAGCAGTGAGTTATTTTCTCTTTGTCTTTTGCAGCATGTTTATTAGGCTGCTGTCACTTTAAGAGCTTATTCACAGATCCAATATACTGTTACACAACATGTGTTTTCTCTCAACTATTTACATTCCAAAACTGACTGTTATTACCTGAATACTCGCCAAGATGGGTATTTGGACATAATTTGTATGTATTTGGTCGTTTAAGTGCAACAAGCCATGAAAAATAAGTCAATTTAGTATTCGCGATCTGTTTGAGAGGCGACTTTATGAGGCACTTAAATAGATCAGTGGGGCGCATGCTTTTGGTGTGAGTGTGGCTAAAATGATGTGCAATAGCAGCACTATTCAACCGGAGCGAATGAGACGAGTGAGTGAGAGGAGGCGGGTGTGCGTCAATTCGCAGAACTGGCACAGCTGGTATCAGTGTATCGATACTGCAGAAAAGGAATATTGGAACCGTTTCAGATATTTCAGTATCGAAACATATTGAAAAATCGATATTTTTGACAACACTAGAGTGTAGCAATGCCCCAGAAACAACCCAGAACACTTTTTATATGGGCACCACATTCAGAAAATGTAAAAAATCTACTTAACAGTCATAGTTATTGTGCTGCATAGCATTAGATATTTTAATCACTGAAAATTGTGACATTAATATAACCTTTCCTAGAATTATTTGATTATCTAGAAACGTTAGAGCCGTAGCAGGTATTATGGTGGATTTAATTGCATCACAGTTGTAGAAGCCAAACTCTTGCGAGTGCTGGCGAACACTTGAGCACCATTATAAAAGCTTATCTGCGCTCAAGCAGGAGAAAGCAGCTGCAAAACAGCTTTCCACAACTGTCACAACTCTCTCCCCCCGCTGTTGTAAATCAACCTTCTAATGGCTGCGAGAAGAACCCGAGTGAAGATACAGTTAGCGCGGTGGCGCCTGGCGTGGGAATAAAGAGGCTCTTTTTATAGCGCCGCGTGATGAGTTAATCATACGCTCTCGCCTGTCCACTCATTTGCTCCTCACGAATCTGTCTCTCAAAGTGAATAGAGCGGGCCTTCTGCTTGAAAAGGGCACCTGGGAGCCTTCTTTTGATGGTAATGACAGCAACGCACCCATCGTTTTTCTTTTTTCTGCCCATGCCAGTTTATCAGGACTCAAGAAAGGGAAAAAAAATAACAGATGAGCCATTTGCATCTTCTCTGCTTGGGGTTACAGTTTTAAGCAGACTTATTTTCTTTTCACTTTGATTCGAGGAAGAAAACAGCGGCATTGCCAGCTGGATGTGCAAGAGTTAGCTGTGACTTTCCAACCGTAGTCTTGGTAACAATTTGGGAAAGTTGAGGGTTGAAGAAGGGGAGGCATTGTACACCAAGGGTAAGGCAACAACCACCTTTATGCCATCGCACTGGCTTTGATGTACCAGTCAGAATATGTAGAGAACAAAATTCATAGCAATGAATAAAAATCATTTTATATCAGACTGACAGAGCATGACAAAAATAGTGAGTGTTGGTGGAAAACTGGTAGACAGGAGCTCAGGTAATGCCAGTGGAGTCCTGGTCATGATGGTACAGTTACCCACTAAACATTGGACGTCGGATAGACGTGCTGATCATGTCTATATTGGGTCCGCCGGTCCATGACCAATTCTGGACATCTATTCGACGTCCAAATTAGGTCCACTATTTGGACGTCCAACCATGACCCAACTTGGACGCCATATTGACGTTCAACATTGGACCTTTGAACTGGGTAATTTTTTTGGACGTCTATGACAGGTGCAGGAAATTTACATGATTACTATGTAATATTTTTTTTATTTACAAATATCAACATTGTTATTATCAACATGATTAATACATATGAATAAAGATTATTTATAATTATGTGATACAAAGGTGTGATGCTGTAGCTCAAACAGTAGAGCGTTTGCGCTTGTAATGCTAAGATCACGGGTTCGATTCCCAGGGAAAGCAAGAACAAGAAGTGTGTCTGTGTGTGTGTGTGTTTGTGTGTGCCTGCGGTCTCATGAGGAGAAGCCTAAAGAAGCCGCTGTTTTGTTTGAGAGCACTGAGCGCGATTATTGTTTGGAAAAGGCTTATCTAATAAAACACACGATCCACAGCAAGCCGACCCCGTCTCCTTCCTTCTTCCCACAAACGAACTTTTGTGGACGGACGTCAACATTAGACGTGCGGAAGACGTCGAAAAAAAGACGTCGCCTGGCGTCACAAAACAACCCCTTCAATGGACCGAATTTGGACGTCCAAAAATTACATGAAAATGACGTCACTCCGACGTCACATTGCGCAGTGGGTATGATCAAAGCATTTTTAGGCTAGCATCAAATATGTGATCAAATATGTTATGCCTGTTTCTCAGCATAGTTTCTATTAATTTACTCACACTCAAAAAGTGTGACATTTGTCAAACAACATGTGACATTTGTAATTACACCTAGTGTAATACATCTCATAATGGTTTGATTTTGAACCCTAGAGAGCTGACTTTCCTAGATAGACAGCTGCTTTCCAAGGTGGCATCCTGACCACCATATTTGGAACACACTACATCGCGTCTCCACGCTCCATCATACAAATAGTGCTCCTCACGCAAAGAACACAAGGAGACTTGACTTACAATTGACTCCAATAGAGTTTAGTCAGAGCCCGTCTACGGAGAGCCTTGGCACTTCCTATTAGCCCCATTGTACAGATGGTTGGTTGCAGTTCCATTAGAATTCCACTGGGGGTGATCGCGGGCGAGTGCAGACTGAATGGGAGTCAATGGGGCTAGACGGCTAAATGTGTCTCTTTCACCTGATTGCCTTTGAGAAATCTCAGATTTTATTGTAGATTTTGCAAGTTCAACATGGGTTATAGGTCGAAAGTTGAATGAACGAGTAGTTATTTCTTTTCGATTTCTTACAGGTTGAGTTGTTGTTGCCCATAACACACTAGCATTCTGCTAATGACGTCAGCATTCTGACGTCATTGACATTTTAAAAGACTTTTTAAACCAAATAAGTGACTCTAAAAAATCTAACACCCAGCAATGTGTAATTTCTTTGCATCTCCTTTCGAATACAACATTCAAATTACTAGACAAAAAATTATATCCTGAGAAAAGTGGATTTTGAGGGTTTTTCGCCATAGACCTCCATTCATTCTGCACTCGCCTGCGAGCGCCCCCGCATGGACAGAGATGTGTTATTGCAGCCAGTCCAGAAACCGGAAATAAGCAGAGAGTGCCAGTTCTCTTCCTATTAGACATTCTCTGGTTTAGTGTTAGCATGTTGCTAAGCTAACAGCATAATACTCGGAAATACTGGGTAAAATGCTGTATTATAATTAAATTGAATTATTGTATTGATAATGTTTGGTATTGAATGAATTGTAAGCAGTTTTATAATGTTTCCCACTTCGTCTACCATCTTTGATTGATGTTTTTCACTGAGCTTGACACACTGCATTCCATCTCACAGCACAATGCCTATGTATGAGTTACTTTAGTCAGACTATGAAGGTGTTTGTGTAACATTTGTAGTTTGATTTGGACACTGAGAGTGTAAGGCAGCATCATAAATGTAAATGAGCGATCTGGAGTGCACTGTAGGCAGCATCTCAGTGTGTGTTGGGTATATTGGGTAAAATCTGAATATCTCCTCTTGTGTTCAAATGTTGAACTTCACTTGCTGCCTTCACATGCATCAGAATCATTGTAAATATACGAGTTTCTAGTTGAAAATTTAACACAAACGCCCTCTCAAGTCATATTCTCTGGGATGATTCTAAGATGTTAATGACACAAGATGTGCAACAATGGAAAATAAAACCAAAAACATTTGATTTAAGTAAGCTGAATGTAGTTCTAAAAAATAACTGTTCTATTGTATAAAAAAAAATGCATTAGACTCTCTCATTTACCTTGGTAAACCTTTCATGATCATGATTACATGATTCCTGTTTCTGTCCAAACAAAACGCACTAACGTAACAAAATTAATAAACGGCCAAGACATTTTCTCGTACTGCAAAATCTACTAATGCAAAAGTAATTATTGTTCATCAAATGGACTGTATCAGAATTGTCCAAAAATACTGCATGGACATCTGCCACATGAAAGTCAAAACAACTGGTTCTGAGCAAATTTCATCCCATTTCATGGATATGTGTTTATTTATGATGGTTTTAATCAGTGAATCCCATGTGTTCATTAGCTGGATGCATGTGTTTTGAAATGCGGACACTGGTTTTGGGACAAACCCAAACATCAACACTAAGAACGGAGGCATTCTCAATCCAAAAAGCTTGCACATTAGCAGGAACATCTGCCAACTTTGGAAAAAATATCCCATTAATGTTTACCAGGTGTTTGTTCTTTTTACATGCAAATTGAAGTCTGTGAGGATATGTGGAATGATTTTAGAATTACCAACTGATCCTCCCATCATCCCTCAAAGATTACGTCAATCATATTACGCCAACACTGGCAGAGGAAAGTCATCGCTGATATTTCAACCCTGAGTGATTTATTTTCAGAAGACCATAAATGTTTGGTTGAGTCTCACAAAGTAATGCCATTCAAGTGGAATTTGTTTGTTCATCCTCAGATAAACTAAACCACAAACCGTTGTATGGAAAGTAGAAACTTTCCAAGTAGAAGGGATTCATCATTTTCAGTTATTTGGGTTCCAGTACTAAATTCAACTCACCGCCAAAATGCTGTGGGTGGTTGCTAGGGTGTTGCTAAGGTGCAGAGTAGTTGTTTTTTGAAACATCACCAATTAGTTTTCATCCAGTTTTTGATTATAAGAAAATTATTATGATCAAAAAGGTGGTTTTTAGAAAATCTCAGCCTTAAAGGGTTAGAAATTCTGTCAACATTTACTTTTGTCGAAGTCATTGGGGCCTAATGTTGTTTGGACGGATGTGCAACAACCACTAATTTCATTAACGTTTAAACAGAAATTTTGCAACCGACTAGTTGACTTTCTAGTATTTTCTAAATTTCTTATTTTGTGTCCAGAAGAATAAGGTCCAAACTAGGGATTTGTGAAACTAAATGACCAGTCGATTGAAAATATATTGTTGTTAGTTGACTTGGAAATCCTAGTCCTTTACTTTACTTTTTTTTTTTTTTTTTGCACATTTATAAAGGATTGGAATGACATGAGAATGACTATTTGGTTAAATTTGCATTTTAGTGTGTACTATCTCTTTAAGTCTCTAAGGGCAAACTTACTACAGTGACAAGGAAAACATTCGTAGATTTTATAGACATAAAAAGTGAAAAACATTGTCCATGTGAGTCCATGGAATGGATGATTCATCCTTTCATGACCGTGAACATAAAAATCCAGAGTAGAAACCGTGAACAAGACTCATATGAAGGTTAAAGGTCTGGTTTTCTTGGATAAAGCAAATATGGAAAGCATAAATAGCAGGGAAACAGCCTTGGGACCAACCCTTTGTGGGCTGAGATAAAGAAAATGCTAATGATTTCTAAGGTCAAGAGGGTCTAATTGATCATCTGCACAGATGCTGTGCTGCAATGGTTGCTAGGTTTGAGTCACATGAAGTGCATATTTATATATGATTTAAGATAATGACTGCTAAACTAAAACAGATGAGGCTTGGAGGATCTGCCATAAACCAAAATATTACAAGTAGAGAAGGTTCATTTGCCTTCATACAGATGTAAGGTTTTGAGCCTGAGTGTCAGCATTGCTTGAGCACAATTTTTGTGACTGCAAACTCAAACTAACCTCTTATTTTATACTGTATGTATAGCGCTTTTAGATCAGTAGTTCTCAATCATTTGGTCGCAGGTGTGTTCAGACTCAAAAATGACAGGGAAAAACAAAGCACATCCCATATCATGTGTTGTTAATGTCAAAGGTTGTGCATTCAATCAAACCACAGTATTTTGGCACAAATTTTGTGAACTAATCGTCTTTTCTGTTCCTTAAGGGTGTTGATTCTCTGTGTTGTAAGTGATCATCTTTATTCAGCCACAACCATGTAAATCTAAGGTGCCCATCAGATGACTTATATTTATATTTATATATATTTATATTTAAAGTGTAAAATTGAAAAGTCTGCCATTTACTAACCCTCATGTTGTTCCAAACCTGTATGAACCATGTGAGATTTTTTCCAAGAATGTTCTCTTATCTCTTCCATGCAATAAAAGTGAATGAGGAATAGAGCTACTGAGCTCCAAAAATGACAAAAAGCACAATAAAAGTATGATTTTTGTGCTGTATTCGGAGTCTTCTGAAGCTGTGTTAAAACATTGTGTTAATTTTTTTTTTTTTTTCCCGAATGTAATCTTCTCCTCTGCTGTAGCTCTCAAATCTTACTTGCACTTTCAAACTTGCACTTGCAGCAAAGGGGTCTTCAGTGAATTTCGCCTGTTCCTCACATAAAGCCATCCTATGGCTTCAGAACACACAAATTCCAATAAAATATCATGGATATAGTAATATAAACCCCTTGTTTGTTTGTTTTTTCCCTCTTTTTTTCTTTTTTGAGCTTTACAGGCTTTACTTCCATTGTATTGAGAAAAAAAGCGTTAACACTCTTCTCAACACATCTTTTTGTGTTCCGTGAATGAAACAAGGCCATGCAGGATTGGAACGACATGAGTGTGAGTAAATGATGACTGAGTTCTCATATTTGGAGGAACTATTCCTTTCAGATATAACGTTGTGCCATCTGGTAGATTTTATAGCTAAGAGTTTGAAGCTTGTCAAATTTGATAAAGTGATTTTAAATCTGTGAAGCTATTGTACATTCACCTGCTCATGGATTATTACTCCCTTATAGTGATGCTTGTGTGGCATTTTTCAAAGACTCTGGAAATAAACAAAAATGCAGATCACTTTGAAAAGGTTGAAAAAGCAGGTTGAGAAATCTCATTGGCCATCTGTGCTTTGGCTTGATGTATTGAACGCAGGAGATGTGTTTATGCACACTTTGTTCTTTATGCTAATCAGTGTTCCAGTTAAATTCATTGTTTGGGGTCGCGTCTCCAGAGAGTTGTCGTTTCGACTGACGTTCATCTCTTGGCAGAATGCCCCCGCCTTCCTATTTATGATGTCGTTTGCAATTTGTCCAAATATGAATGTCTGTGTGTTCAAAAGAAGTCAAATTCAACAAAGGCCAGATTTGACAGGAAATACTGATCGTCATGTTAACATCCAATCATTAATAATTAGCATTGCCTCGATTCATTTTGAGACTGATAATTGTGTCTAATTCTGAATTTTCCCAACTGACTCATTGGAAAAGCTCATTAAGCACTTTTCAGTGCCAGACTGTACACATCCTTCACCCTCAGAAGAACATTGTGTAGCTTTCTTGAGGAAGATGTTGAACAATCAACCCTAGACGTTGCCTTCACCAATGAGGAAGTGAGAGATGGAAGCCTGAGGAAACGTTTAGCCAAAGGCAAAGTCCCTCACTGCAGATTATCACTGATTGTTTCTTCCTAGCAGTGATCCAAACCAGCAACTGTTTCCCGAAGATTTCCTCACTATCTCAGGGGAGGCTGCTAATGCTGTTTCTTTGTGGAATGTGCAGTGCAGATGCTTCTAGCAAAACTAGATGTTTTTTTTTAACGAGCTGGAGAAGAAATTACAGATTAGCAGATTGTGGGATCTGATGCGCAGCTAATCAGTTCTGTTCAAGAGGAACCGGGCTGAGCATCAGCGTTTGCCTCTGGCGTCCAGTTAGGCCACAATCAACCAGCAACAGGGAGCTCAGCATGAGTCTGGTGTTTATGAAGAACGTTCACATCATTTTACTTATGTACTTGTCTTACTGTTCTCTGATTGCATCTGATTGGATTTCTGATTGGATTCTATTTCTTGGGTGCACACTATAGTTGTTTTTTTTTTTCTTCTTCTTACATGATTTTGCTGTCTGAGAGAAACTTCAGGGACTGTGAGAAGTTCTGACATTTTGTTAGACTTCTTTGGATGTATTTATTATTATTTTTTTGTAACAATGACATATGGTCTGAGAATAATAATAATTACTAGATTAAAAAGTTAATAGAGTAAAATGTTTATGTTGAGCCAGGATACAAAGTTTTTTTTTTTTTTTTTTTTTTTTTTTTTTTTTTTAAGTAGTTTCAAAATAGAAGTAGTTATAAAAGCTTGGAACTTGAAGGTTTTAAAGGTTTCTGTAGAGAGACAAATATATAGACAGACAGACAGATGGAACATGACTGATTGATTGATTTGATTGATTGAGTGAGTGAGTGAGTGAGTGAGTGAGTGAGTGAGTGAGTGAGTGAGTGAGTGAGTGAGTGAGTGAGTGAGTGATTGATTGATTGATTGATTGATTGATTGATTGATTGATTGATTGACTGACTGACTGACTGACTGACTGACTGACTGACTGACTGACTGACTGACTGATTGACTGACTGACTGACTGACAGACAGACAGATACCATTTCAGTGTGTAAATGAGGATGTCAGAACAGATTGTTGACCTACAAATGCCTAGTCACCTCTGTCAATCCTTACCAAAGCATTAGCTCAGATGGATATTGTACAATCTGACTTAGAGCTGATGTCACACAGTCTGCCTTGACTTGTACTCAAGATCTCACTTGAAACAATATGACAAGCAACAGTCATAAATGACAGACAGAAGTCCGTGGTGTACACCTGGCTTCACTCATGCACTCAGAATAGCCTGCCTTCTTTTGATCTTTTTGCAGCTTGTTCTGGACAAAAGTCATGTGCTTAGACGGAAGATGGTAGAAGCCAATCATGTTTTAAATTTGATGTGGAATTATATCATGTTTACTTTTTATTAAATTCCTCAAACAAAACTAATGAGCCATTATTCGCCATGAACTGTTGTCAAATTCAGTGACTCGCTCTTCCCTAAAAGCACTTATTGTAGTAGTTTTGGAGCTTTAACTTCAAATATAACAAAACAACTTTGTTTTCTAGCACACTGACAAAAATGTGTGATCCTCTGACTAGGAAGTTGAGTAGAAGCCATTGGAATTGTCAATTTCAGTCAGGTTTGCGTGTATTCACAAAATGTATTTGCATGCAAAAATCCCAAAAGCTGATTGAAATCACTAGATCCAATTTAATTGGCTGGCTTAATGCTACTTCTGAGAGTTGGAGGTTAATTACGCCTGGAAACAAAGTTGATACAATGATTTTGATTCACAATTGACAATTATCATGGTATTAACAAAACAAAAACCTTGTTGGTCGCTTTACATGTCAGTCAGAATTTCTCTTCCTGACTCAAGGTGTGATTACATTTACTGCAATTCTTCTTCAATTTGCGTAATTGGTGGAAAAAAGTTCCCCACGCTTGTGTTCACATAGATCTCAAGTCAACCAGCAGAAAGCTGCTTGATTTGAATGTGATTAAAACTTTTTTTTACCACAACTGAACCAGAATCAATGTGGACTTATGAGGTCTGTGCAGAACAAAAGTGGGCGTTTCTAAATTTGTGGGGGTTTTCAAACTGGTACGTGTTACTAAATCATGCAATGCAAATAATGCCTCTTACCTGACCCCACCCCTAAACACAACCGTCACTGTGACGTGAGCAAATTAGGTAATGCGGCTGAAAACACCCCTCTGTTATGGCCTCGCCCACCAATCTGGTAACTCCCATTACTGTCCTGCAGAGACCTATACTTGAGGTGGACCAGACATTATGCCAGTAGTCAAAAGTCTGGCTACATGAGCCAAGTGGTCAATAATGCATAGAAGTGTTATTAAAAAATACCAAAAAGTACAAAAGAATAATTTTAAGTAAAGGTTAGACTGATGACATAATGACAGTGGACATAATAAATGTAAAGTTCATCTGTCTATACATCACATGACCTTCACCTTCAGTGGCTTCGTTCTTTGTGGAAAATCTTTGTGACTGTGGAAATATGCCTTGCACAAAGTTTCCCCGTGTGGGTCCTCTGAGGCTTTGGCACCTTATGAAAGAGATTAAAAGATGAGAGCAGGAATCCCAACAAAAAAAAAAATCACTGATATGTCTTATAGTCTTTTCAGCAGGTACATTGACTCCCTGAGGGGATAGGGGTGAATTTCTCACCAAGGGTGATAAGACTGTCAAGATCACAAATTTAGTTTCACTTCATGTTCTGGGACGTGTTGATGTATTCCCTGTCATTAACAGCTTAGGTATACATGAGTGCCTATTGTTTTATGGCTGAGTTGTATTCATTCAATACATTATAATGCATTAGTTATTTAGATTTTTTTGTACATTTATGTAGAATATTATGAATATTTTCTAGTGTAAGTGGATCCTCATGCTAAATTTCCCACCATAGTGTGTTCCTTCTTCATTGTATGAGTTTTTAATCATTTTTCATTGGTGTTCGTGAACAACCTTTAATATTTAACCCCATGTATGAGCTACAGTATAGTGGTGTCACACACACATAAAGGTCACTCACATGTGAAAGGTGAAGCGGGGATCGTGTGTGTTTGTACAGTCATGTCTCATAGACAGAGGAATTCTCCTTATCTCAACCCTCATTGGCATCTCTTCTCTAAACACCTCCATCAATTCTGCTGCTCCTTCCCCATCAATTTCTCTCTCTCGAAGAATGATCTCTCTGTTTTCCAGACAAACCCGTGACACCAGCTGTCATTTACCATCTTTATAAAAGCATAAACAAATTTCTTGCACGCTGATGTCTTTCATGAAATCCTTCATAGCTGGAGATCAGATAACAAGGGCTTGCCAGTTGGAGAAATGTCTACAATGTAGGACACTTGGATATAACCAGTATATTGTCCAGCAGTAAATAAAAAAATAATAATATTTATAATAAAACATTATTTTGACACTGTTCATACATACAGATATTTATAAATTCAACATTCTTAATATATGTGACCCTTGCTGGCAAAATGAATCGCAATGAGTTTTCACATTCTCTATTAAAAAACCTTCAAAATGATGTACTGTATGATTTGTTTGAATCGGGGAAAAAAATGACTGAGCTACACCAGTTTGAAGTCAGCAAAGTCAATTTGGAGTTCAGCAAAGTTTTTTGATGGTTCCAAAACAAAATCACCTAGCAACCATACCTTAAAATCCCTGGTAATAACACCAAATTTGGCACACACCAAGTCAAAATCAAATATCTATAAGAAAAATATATATTCAACTTTTTTTTCCATGATTCCACAATTGTTTGCTTAACATGAATGAAACAGACAGCCGATGTATCGAGACCTACGGCACCGCACGGATCTAAAATAATGTTACACATCAGATGTTTTTCCCCAACAGTTAAACGTTCACATACGACATAACAGATATTGTTTGCGTGAATACTCGCCAAGACAGATATTTTGAAATACTGTAATTCTGTGTATATGTATATATTGGGATCGCGTCTTTGTGCGCAAGCTTCGGCTGTCCGTCAGCAGTAAGAATGAAAACGTTTTTCATAGACAAAGCAAATGTACAAGTAAAGATACTTTAGATGTTTAATTGCTATTTGGAGCTTCCGGGCCATGGGTGTCTTAACCAAGTTTAGTGTTTTGTTCTTCCGTCATATTTAGAATAGTTAAAAAAAACTTTCCTCATATTTGAATGGTTTAATTGAACTCGTAGGGTCATTAAAGGTAGGGTAGGTAGGATTTGACTAAAAAACTTATTTTCCAAATTTGTTTAAACTTTATTTATACATCAATACATAATTAAAATGTAAGTACTCTGAAAAAGAAAGTATAAAAATCGAGTGTCTGTAGACCTCTCACGACTGTTTTAAAGACAGCTCATTATTTCCATTCACTCCACCCCCTCCCTTCTGGGCTCCTTCCAAAGCCACGCCCCCAAAACACATGAACGCGCGACTCCGACCGCTGAGCTGAAGACGCATTATTAGAAGAGCATAGAGAGGAAAGAGAACAATGCATGTAGTGACATCATGTCAGAATCACATGTAATAAAAACAATCTAATGCCAATTGCTTATGAATATAAACAAATAAGATGTATTTTAGTACTCACTATCAAGCTAACATATTGATATTGGTAAAGTTTAAATTTAAAATATATATGTTTTGATTCGCTAACAAGCTAGTTATAAAAGCTAAAAACAGGTTGCATTGATACACGTTTTTCCATTACCATCAGTTACATTGTGATGAAGATGAATTTCGTGTAAGATTCATAACAGATATGGTGTTCTGCATGTAGGGGTGGGAGATATTGACAAAAATGAATATCTCGATATTTTTTTCCAATATCTAGATATCGATATTCAGGCGATATTTTTGCCATCCTTCAAAGAAATGTGTGCAAACTGGCAAAGAAGGTCCAGTTGGTCTTTTGACTTGCTGCATTTGACCTATTATTGTAGGCTATAGAAAAAAACAATAAAGGAGCTAAACAGAATCTGTGGCAGCCCCTACTTTTTCCACTTACAAAAAAAAAAAAATTCACTAGGCACTTCTTGCAACAGTGATTATTAAATCAAACAACAATATTGTTGATGATCAATTCAAAGAAAAAAGAAAAAAATTCAAAACGGTATAAATCCATCATTTTTTTCCCCAAAACGCTATTAATACATCTTTTTTTTTTTTTTCAAAAATGTATGGTTTGTCTTTTTAAAAAAAGTCTTTTGTCTTTTATTTTTCGTGTTTGCATTTATGAGGAAAAAACAATATTACGTGACAGTTCTCCATTATGGAAGCGAGCGCGAAAGCGGCACTAAGACTTTCAAACTTTCACAGAGACCTCAAAACAGAAAGCACAAAGCCTTTCTTTAAAACGAATTTCGTTTTGTATTAATTGTATCTTAATTTTAATATTTTTTTTCATTAACCAATTTCCTGTATTTAAAACATAAAAGTAAATATAGGCTATCAATCACAACATAAGGTGCTTGAACTGGAGATTATATCATCGTGAATCGAACCGTAGCCTACTCGCCTCACAGGCCTAAAAAATGTGAAATATATTTACAGAAAGCTGGTTCTAAACAAAACCATCCAAAACAAAATAAAATGTAGCCTAATAAATGTGCATTTCTCCGGTGCGTTCACTACTGCGAAGATCGCGATTCAATAGCCTATCGTCAACTTCATCTTTGCAGCCGACACAGAAATTAATAAACAATTCAAATGTCTTATTGCAATATTTTACATATTCATAATCATTACTTTTGCTGGTTCTTTGAGGCAGCTTTTTAGGTTTATGGCGTTTTGGAAAAGAGCTCTTCACATACAAACACCGTTTCACCAAGGCACAGCGGCCCTTCAGCACATAAGAACAAAAAGAGAAAAAGCACGGACTTACTAGTTACAAAACTTTGATGTGGTTGAACAAATTACTGATGTGGGCGATGTATTCTCAGTACGAGTTATGAAGCAAGAGAACAGCATTACAGTGTTCAGCGCGTCCTCCTTTGATTGCTGTGTTGTGACTGAAAAAGTGCGTGCAGGAGCACATGCGCGAAACGTAGGTTTGTAAAATGTCCTTTTGTAAAATGACATATGATAAAATACAAATAATTTTAGGGCGAAGCAGAGGAGGTCGTGCAAGAGGCCGTGGCGTGCAACTAGGGTCCAAGGAAGTAGAGGCCGAGGACGGGGTGGTCGCTGGAAAGCCACGCCGATATTGACACGCGTCTTATTTCTTTGTTTATCCAAAGACTTTTTGTTCATTACCTTTTCTAGTACTGTCTTCTTTTTTTGCCATGTTTGCCTTCGCTGAATTGCTCTTTCTCTGCCATTGTTTTGCTATTCCTAGGTTCTGTGCCTCTTGAATTCCTCAAATCAAACGTGCGCGCACAAGTGGGCAGATCATCAAAGGGTGCAATCAAAGGGTGGTTGCCATGGTTGCGAGAGAGACTGACAGTCGCCTAAGCCAATCCTTTGTTTCGTCCCGAATGGAAATAATGAGCTGTGTTTAATGCAGATTAAACGGTCTAGAGTCACTTGATTTTTATACTCTTTTTTTCAGAGTACTTACATTTTAATTATGTATTGATATATATAGAAAGTTTAAACAAATTTGGAAAAAAGGTTTTTATAAAATCCTGCCTACCCTGCCTTTAAATACAAATCCCCACACCAGTCCACTCGAACATGACTTTTAACCACTACTCTAGATTGTCCAAGTTAAATATAAATGAAATGCTTTAACTAACTTTCAGAAAAGAGCTCCACAAGTGCATGCTCAATCTGCAAGTGGAGTATGAAAAAAAGAACATTTAGATGATGGAAGTGCGTTTGGATAAAAGATAATGACTCATACTAACGGCTCATAAAAGCACCATGGAAAGAAAATTCAGAACATTAAAATGAGAGCTCCTGCCGCCCGGCCTTGCTGCTAGCCCTCTAAAAAGTGTAGTTTCTGTGGGAACTGCTATTGGTCTTGCTCAAGAAATTGTTTAATAATGTACTTATAAATGGGGCCTAATTGGAGATTTAATAATCAGCGGATGTGTAGTCACATTGTGTAACAGAGCTGCTGCTTTTAAATGTTTAATCACTTGAGTGGCGTCTCTGTCATGTGATTCGCTCTGATCTGTTCTTCGTGACTGTGTGTGAACGATGTCTTCATTCTGTGAAATAATGGGGAGGAAACAACTGCCTGTTTCCCAGTGATCTGAAGCAAGTTTTCACTTATTTTTGTGTTGGAAAAACACGATACTTGCTCTCATAGTTGACATTCCTGTCAATTTTCTGTGGAAATGTATAATGGCATAAGCAACGATACATGTGCCAAATGCTTACGTGATGTTATAGTCAGGATTACAGCAAACAGCGAGGCATTGTGGAGAGATTGCTCCCAGATTGTTGTCATTGTGCATGTAGAACACCTTGTACAGCAAGCAGTCTTATGCAGGCAGCAGTTGTTCTAAGTTTAGTTTAGTTATGGGAAAACCTCTCAGTGCCATAAGATTTTCATGAATAATTTGACATATGTATTAGCCTCAAAACTCAAACCACTGAAGAACAATGGCACTGGCATATGCTGAATAATTGAGATGTTAAATCGGTTGCTGACAAATGAAGTTCACGGATTCTTGAGACATGGGACAAAACAGGCTAGGACTGTAAAATGCTCTCTTCTTGTCCTTTTTATTAATTTATATAAAAATGCTTTAAAATTCACACATGCGGTAACGTATTCCTATATTTAAATACATTTTTATATTTCTGTGGATGTAAATTTAAATCATTGTCCTCATATGATATACAGACGGAAAAAATAATGAAATTACTAAAAATCAAATCATATGGGAGAAACATAAAACAGGAAATTACTTCAGAAATTACATGTACACCCTCATGACTTTGTCAAGGTCAACAAGTATCTTAAAATATCAAATTGATCTTTATGACAATATAAGATTAATTCAGGTTGTAAATTGTCAGTTGGTGCAGCTCACCAAAAAATAATTGATATTTATCATTTAACAATTCATGATATTTGTAATAAAATATTTTTTGAAAATATATTACTAAAATAAAATATAATGTAATGTAATATGATCATATAAAATCATAAAATAATAAATAAAGATGTGTACACTCACATGTATTTAAGATATGGTAACATGAAATATATCACTCTTTAGTTGGTTATACCAAATTACATTTTTAGATTATTTTTTCTAAAAGTAGCATAAGCTTTTCAGCAACCATATGAAAACAATATGAATACAAAGTTAAAACTCCACAGGTATGAATTTTTTCTTTATTTTTCTTTATCATAGACATTTTAATATGTCTATTATTTTGGAATAATTCACCCAAAAATTTACATTCTGTCATAAATTCTGTCAAGTCATTCCAAACAAGACTTTCGTTCAAGCATGCTTGAGCTTTGGTTTACCATATTTGTTGTGCTCTAAATGTGAATAAAAGCCTAAATTAAATCTGTCCATCATATAAAGCGACCTTGTCTTTTCACAAGAATTGAATTAAACCACTCAGTTCATATGAATTTATTTTATGAGTTTTGGGTGAACATACTTTAAATGGAGGGACAGAAATCTCAGATTTCATGACAAATATCTGCATGTGTGTTTTAAAGATGGATGAAAGTCTTTAGGGTTTAGAAGGGTTCAGTTTTGGGTGAACTGTCCCTTTAAAACACGTTAAAAGTTACAGTATGGCTTCAGAAGACTCTTTTGTCCAGGAGACCAATTGTCTCTCTACTTTCATGGTGCTTTTTTTTTTTGTTCTTTTTTAAAAGTAAACTTTTCCTTTAAATTTTTAGAACATCTTTTAGAATTATTTGTACTTGCAGAAGCACTTTTACATAAAAAAGCCATAAGCCAGAGAAATAAAAAAGTGTGAAAATGACATTCCAGGTCTATCAATCCGTCTCTGTCTGTCTCGCTGTCCTAGCTGTTTCTCCGTATCTTTATCTCTCTCTCTCTCTCGCTATCTCATGTTGGTGCTTTCTCCCCCTCTCCCCCTGCAGTCAGAGTGTGTGAAGATCATTGTGAAACCGAGGCTGTAATCAGTCGCCATCACTCACTGCCAAACAGAGCTGCGCTTTGTCAAACGCCACCTCCTCATCAGCGCTCGCTGCACTGTAGCTGCCACACGTCAACTTCAGATGCTTCGTAATCCATCACTGGATGTCATGTTCCAAAATCGGCCCTCCAATCCCGTCCTTGGGATCTTACGGTCTTTCTCGTCATCACTGGGATTTATGGTCATTTTAATCATACATCGGTCACATTTTATAAGGGTTAAATTCTTTGCGTGACCCTCAGACTCATGAAAGTCCATTTTCTTCTTCATGACTTGAGTTTTAAATGTTTAAATTCTGTGCCATGAATTAGCCAGTTAGGACTCCGGGGCAGCGCCGGAGGGAATATCTCCCCGGTTCATTAAAAGTACAGTTCCCAATGAATGCAACTGACCAAACTACAATGAAAAAAGCTTTGTTTCCAGACATGTCGAGAATTTTTGACTGGGTGGCCCGTGGGGGGCACAGACTCATTCAAGGGTAAAATAAGGATTCCAATTGTAATGAATTTAACACTTCTAGTTCCAATGGTTTGTAAAGAATTTACATTCTGTCATCGATTTTTCATGGTATAAGTTATTACTGTATGCTGTTATTTTTTCCATGGAGGACAAACTGAAGAAAAATGTAGGCATTTTCATGCATCTCTAAACACTATTCTCTAAATATGAGATGGAAAGATATATTACTGTACTTGGGCAGAAGACTTCTGACTTTCAAGAACTATCAGAACCAAATATAATAAAGATCCTTAGATCCTATTTTATTTATATTCATATAAATCCATAAAGTATTTTTAATTCTATAAAAGAATGGGCCTGCTTTCTGCTCCAGTTTACCAACACGGTTATAACCGATGCCCTTTGTTTCAAATTTTTTGGGCTGATAGTGTCATATTCCCTCCATCCCAATATTAAAAAGAGTATGTGAGATTAGAGTTAGTGTGTCTTAATTGTATATAGTGTCTATAAGTAAACAGTGGATGGTATATTTCTTCCGGTGGATGTTCAAAGTGTGTGTCAGGTTTTTTTTGTTTTGTTTTTTCTTTTATTTTTCTTTTAGTATTTCCCAGAACCTTTGTGTGATGGAAGAGGAGGAGTTTGGGAAGGTTCTGATGGTGTGTTCATTTTTTTTTATTTTATATGAGGTTTCACAAAGGTCCTTCTGTCATGATGTCTGTATAGTTTATAGCAAGGAAAAAGCTGGAGAAGGTTATAAAAAGAAAAGAATTGGCAAAGCTTTTAACCTTATCCGAGAAACATTATAAAGTTTAGTGTAAATAAATACATGGCACAAACTAGACACAACTACGTTCAGCTGTCGTGCCAAATTGAGCTACCAGAAGTGGAGGAATTGTAAGAAAAGTGTGTGAGAGTCCAGCTATAGCATTTACTGCATTTCAGAGCTCTTTGGCTGAAATGAGAGAAAGTGTCAACATTATCTTCAGCACTTTTGGCCTCTTTTGGTGACTGTTTAGAAGAAAGCAGCTTTTGAGGCCAGCGTTAAGTCATGTCTAGAGTTTAGAAGTCATCTAATGAAACTTGAACACTTTTGGATGGACTTTTTGTGGTCTGGAGCCACTGGTGACACATCCTGGTGTGGCTACTTCAATACGTAGGGTGGGCATTAAAGTCAACTATAATGCAAATTTGCATAATGCCAGCCTATGGTCTTCATTGGCTACATGCCAACAGCGTCTGCTTTGACGCCCTCAAACACTGTATTTGTAGCTGAGACTGGAAGAGTTTGGTTCTTGTTGTCGACATGTCGAGAATATGCTGTTTTGTGAGATGTGCTGTGACAGTAAATCCACTTTTCATGAACTTCCAAAGGACGAGGACTCGCGCTCAAATTGATATGGAAAAATTGTAGCCTTCATTACTGTTTGTATTACTGTGTATCAAGTGCTGAGGAAGATCTGGAGCTGAAATTCAGATATAGTAATGGGTGTTTGGTTTCCAATATGTGCTGTAAACAGTCGACCAATCACAAAAGACTGAGCCATCTGACCAATCAGAGCAGAGTAGACCAATCACAACAGACTGAGCCATCTGACCAATCAGAGCAGAGTAGACCAATCACAACAGGCTGAGCCATCTGACCAATCAGAGCAGAGTAGACCAATCACAACAGACTGAGCCATCTGACCAATCAGAGCAGAGTAGACCAATCACAACAGACTGAGCCATCTGACCAATCAGAGCAGAGTACAGCAATCGCAACAGACTGGGTCATTTGACCAATCAGAGCAGAGTAAACCAATCACAACAGACTGAGCCATCTGACCAATCAGAGCAGAGTAGACCAATCACAACAGACTGAGCCATCTGACCAATCAGAGCAGAGTAGACCAATCACAACAGACTGAGCCATCTGACCAATCAGAGCAGAGTAGACCAATCACAACAGACTGGATCATCTGACCAATCAGAGCAGAGTAGACCAATCACAACAGACTGAGCCATCTGACCAATCAGAGCAGAGTAGACCAATCACAACAGACTGGATCATCTGACCAATCAGAGCAGAGTAGACCAATCACAACAGACTGGATCATCTGACCAATCAGAGCAGAGTAGACCAATCACCATAGACTGGGCCATCTGACCAATCAGAGCAGAGTGGGCTCTCAGAAAGGAGGGGTTTGGAGAGACCAAGTTCTTGCTTTAAACATTTCAGACACTGTGACTGTGCCTGAAAGCTTAAAAATGCTGCCTCCAGAGGATGGATTTCAAGGTAGGAAGGTTCTTGTCTCCTGAGACCTTCATCTGATCAATTTCTGAAGGCAGCATAGATGGATCCTTCACTGCTTTTGAATATCCCACAATCCTGGGCTTTCCATTCTGTAACAGTTGAGCTAAAAAAGAAAGATGACGTCTGAAAGAAAGTACATTTCTGACCAACATTTTCCACATTTGATGTCATTTCTAGTGAGAAATGACTATTGTAGTAATTAAATATTCGTTCAGTTTTCACCAAAACTCGCTCTATTTTGTTGCAGATCATTAAACCGTTACACTGCCTCTGAAATCAGTTTCGTGAGGCACATTTGTGCGCAAACACTGCCTGCAAAGTCGTTTCCTGAACCCTGCTGTAGATTGAGCTGGAAATTACAGTCCACGGAATCCATCCAACTAATCTGCTGAAGTTGGAACACATTTGCATAGACGAATGAGCCAGAATTCAAGTGTGCAAAGCTCCCAGGCAGACAAAAGAAGACTCTAAGTCAGTCACACTGGAGAACTGAGTGTTTGTAAATCTAAATATATATTTTAAATAAAAAATCTGTTTAATTCATTGGGAAACTAAAGGGAGCATGTACACCTTAGTGTTCATAAGAAACTAAATGCAACGGCACTTCACAGAACACACCTTTAAAGGGATATTTCACCCACAAATAAAGTACTTGGAGGACATAGAGCACTTTTGTTGGCTTTAAAGCTACATTTCCACAGCTCCATCACCAGAATCTTGTGATTGGGAAAAAGTTGTACACTAGCATTCAGAATTTCTAAGGTCAAGCATCATCCTTGGCCAATGGGAAATTGAACAGCATTAAGTAGCATGATATATAGTGTGTACTTTATGAACTGTGTTGTCTCTGATCACACAGGAGCGTGTGGTGGTGGAAAACGAGCATTGGTTGGTGGTGGTGCCGTATTGGGCGACCTGGCCCTTTCAGACGCTGCTGTTGCCACGACGACATGTCCTGCGTCTCCCTGACCTCACGGCCCAAGAGAGAGACAGTAAGACTTACATTGTTTGTTTTAAAGGAATGTGTGGCATATTTTGTTGCAGTTTATGTTTGTCTAAATAATCCAGTGCTTCTGCAAGGTTTAAAATAATGACTAGTGTAATAATGATATTTATTTATTTATTTATTTATTTATTTAAACTGTTCATCCATGCATTGGCCAGTGTAGCTAGGTAAATAAATAAATAATAAATGAATTAATTAATTGAGTATAATTTCTTTAATAACTCTTCTCACAAATAATAATACATTTATATATATATATATATATATATATATATATATATATATATATATATATATATATATATATATATATATACACTGCTCAAAAAAATAAAGGGAACACTTTTTAATCAGAGAATAGCATATTGATCTGGTCAGTTAAGTAACAGAGGGGGTTGGTAATCAGTTTCAGCTGCTTTAGTGTTAATGACATTAACAGCAGGTGCACTAGATGGGCAACAGTGAGACAACCCCCAAAACAGGAATGGTTTTACAGGTGGAGGCCACTGACATTTTTTCCCTACTCATCTTTTCGGACTGTTTTTCACCAGTTTTGCATTTGGCTAGGGTCAGTGTCACTACTGGTAGCATGAGGCGATACCTGGACCCTACAGAGATTGCGCATGCAGTCCAGCTCCTTCAGGATGGCTCATCAATACGTGCCATTGCCAGAAGGTTTGCGGTGTCTCCCAGCACAGTCTCAAGAGCATGGAGGAGATTCCAGGAAGACAGACAGCTACTCTAGGAGAGCTGGACAGGGCCGTAGAAGGTCCTTAACCCATCAGCAGGACCGGTATCTGCTCCTTTGTGCGAGGAGGAACATGATGAGCACTGCCAGAGCCCTACAAAATGACCTCCAGCAGGCCACTGGTGTGAATGTCTCTGACCAAACAATCAGAAACAGACTTCATGAGGGTGGCCTGAGGGCCCGACGTCCTCGAGTGGGCCCTGTGCTCACTGCCCAGCACCAGGGAGCTCGATTGGCATTTCCCATTGAACACCAGAATTGGCAGGTCCGCCACTGGTGCCCTGTGGTTTTCACAAATGAGAGCAGGTTCACCCTGAGCACGTGACAGACAGGAAAGGGTCTGGAGAAGCCGTGGAGAATGTTATGCTGCCTGTAACATCGTTCAGCATGACCGGTTTGGTGGTGGGTCAGTGATGGTCTGGGGAGGCATATCCATGGAGGGACGCACAGACCTCTGCAGGCTAGACAATGGCACCCTGACTGCCATTAGGTATCGGGATGAAATCCTTGGATCCATTGTCAGACCCTATGCTGGTGCAGTGTGTCCTGGGTTCCTCCTGGTGCACAACAATGCCCGCCCTCATGTGGCGAGAGCATGCAGGCAGTTCCTGGAGGATGAAGGAATGTTACCATTGAAGGGCCACCATGCTCACCTGACCTACATCCAATAGAACACCTCTGGGACATTGTGTTTCGGTCCATCTGACATCACCTGGTTGCACCTTAAACTGTCCAGGAGCTCAGTGATGCGCTGGTCCAGATCTGGGAGGAAATACCCCAGGACACCATCCGTCGTCTCATTAGGAGCATGCCCCGACGTTGTCAGGCATGCATACAAGCACGTGGGGGCCATACAAACTACTGAGTACCATTTTGAGTTGCTGCAATGAAATTTCAGCAAAACTGACAAGCCTGCTGCATCATTTTTTCACTTAGATTTCCGGGGTGTCTTTGAATTCAATCCTCTGTAGGTTGATCATTTTCATTTCCATCAAACGAGGTGGCATCCGTTCGTTCATAACACATTACCCAGTCCATATTAGTATAGATATCCAGCATGATATTTTTCCACATTGAGATCTGATGTGTTTTCAAAGTGTTCCTTTAATTTTTTTGAGCAGTGTATATATATATATATATATATATATATATATATATATATATATATATATGTAGAGAGAGAGAGAGAGAGAGAGAGAGAGTATAATTTACATATATATATATATTTAAATTGAGCATTTCACACATATTAATGCTGACAGTGTATATAAATCTCAATACCACAGATCAACTAAATTTACTGTATTCATTTTTCTTTTGGCCGTGACTTTACAGTCAATCCATTGCACTGAATTATTATGATGTTTTTTGTTTCCTCACGGACAAATTTATTTTGACGCTGTAAATTCTGATCGTCACGAAGAGAGCCGCAGGAGAGAGTTCACTTTTATAAACTCCCTTTGGTTCGCTGTCTGTTCTCAACATTTCTGTCTGAACCTTTAAAGACTCCTCGCTGTATCTCTTCCTGAAGTCTGCTTTTGACAAAATATCTCCTTAAAACCTCACGTCTCCTTGTCACATCGCCCGGTGCCCTTTTCCCGCGTCGGACTTGACACACACATTGACACACACTCATACACACCTACGCACTTCTCAGATGTTATTAAAGTTGCCCTGTCAGTGCCAGAAAAAGTAAAAGGAGAGATTTTCCAAGCTGTGACACCAGATAAACATTCACCTCCTGGATACGCGTCTCTCACGCCCGCAGGCTTAGTTCTGACAGACTTAATCCAGTATGTAAATAAACGTCAGGGAAATTACCGAGCGGGTCAGCTGTTGTCAGAGAGAGCGGCAGAGAACCACACTAGATCACAACCCCGCTTTGAGCCTGCCAATTATAGAGACCCGGTTGACATCCTGACG
The DNA here is from genome assembly GCF_949319135.1 of Squalius cephalus. Taxonomy (NCBI): domain Eukaryota; kingdom Metazoa; phylum Chordata; class Actinopteri; order Cypriniformes; family Leuciscidae; genus Squalius; species Squalius cephalus. Next base: position 24,501,835 of record NC_137145.1, read on the forward strand.
CTTTGACACTCGAGGGCTGCTGTTTGTTTTCATGATAAAGCACTGTTTTGGATTGTAGTTTGAATGGTTGATGACACATGTTGATTCTATTGTAGCATCTGCTTTCTTTCAGGAATCTATTTCCTTTTATGTTACGTCTGCGGAGATAATAAACCAAGCGGTAATCCAATTTTATGTATACAGTGTTCTCGACATGCTAGCAACAGACAACCAGTCATGATGTAAAGAAGGCTTGCCTCTTCAAATATTCATGAGCTTTGGAAGAAATTTCACGGACTGTATTTGGTTCCAGTGCTTGAAGGAAACATGAACAGTGACAACAAATGCATAAAGCCTGATCCACTTTGCAGCCCGTTCTGGCAAATCTGACTGACATATAAAGCAACCAACCACAGTTGTTTTTATTTGACATTAAGTGGCGGGTTTATCTGAAATAGTTCATACCACAATAATATAATAAAAGAAGTGCACTTAAGTACACTGTAAAAGAGGTAACCTGCAAATGTTACGTTAAAAGTGTATTTTGTACTTAATTTAACCCATAAAAACGATTTTTGTTTGTATAAATTACTGTATTTAGGTTGATTCAGCAATATTAAATAATATTAAGCAATTTGTTATCATTTTTGGGTTAATTTAGGGTACTTTAGATCTAATATAAGTGTATTTGCTGAAAATATATTAATAAATTAAAAGATAATTTAAGTGTACTTAAAGACTGTAAGTATAAACATTAAATGTATAGTTTTACTTACATATTTCATATTAAATCATTGCTTTAATAATCATTTGTCATGTTTTATTCAATAATGTTAATATTTTATTTTTTAATGCAACTTCATCATACAAATGTTTTTAGTACGTCATACAATTTTAAATAGAAATGACATTAATATATTTTTGTTTACCATAAATGCGTGTCAGTACATTCAGCAGTGCACTTTAACCATATTACATAGACAATAGAGTTATGAAATTGCATATAAATATTTACTTATCTCCTACTTATACTCGAAAAAGTATTCTAAAGTTAATTGCATTTAATAGAAATGTACACTATAATAGATTTACATTTTATTGCTGTTGTTTAATTATGCAATTAAGTGTCCTAAAAAATGCATTCAGTACATTCTTGTAAAGTATATTATTTCCGTAATAAGTACTTAAAAAAAGTGTACACTTTGTTTACAAGGGAGAACACTGTGGGGGAAAATATTGTTAGTCCACAACTGTACGGAAAACACATAAGAAATTAAGTTAAAACATATTTATATGGCTAACCATTTAAAGTGTGAAAACTGTATTGATCAATGACACAACAGTGATAGTTCATAATCTACTGACTATTGCGTTCAACAGACTTTCGTTAACGTCAGTAGGCCTGCAGTACACTCGATAACCCAGAAAATCCTCAAATAATGCATTTCATCATTTGAGGACCATTTGAGACCATTTGCTCTGAGATATGCACATAATAATGCATCAATCATGCTGATGAACAGTATAATGTATAACGTAGATGAAAATAAGCCTCATCGGCTGTGGCTTAACATGGAGATTGGGAAATTGTTTCGAATTGTCTCCGAGCTGTGACGCTCTCCCATTGTTCCAGTTGAAGAGACTGCCTAAGGATCACAGACTTCCAGCCTAGCATGTAATCTATTTTATCGGCTGACAAACCAAACATTTCCCTGAGTAAGTGCCAGAGCTCTCAGCAGTTTTTTAGGCCAACTCTTTCAAACTCTTTCAGACCAAAAGGCTTCATTTGAATGCATAGATAACTCATTGCTCAGTTAGCACACGCTTTCTTATCCGAACCACAAGAATTATACTTACATGTGTACTCTGCAAATGATCACGTGAGTTGGTCTGAACACACTTGGATTTATGATTACAATAATTTGGGCGTTACACGCAATATTGGAGTCTGGCTTACTTTACTAGGATTGTCCTCCACCCTGAACTGAATTGACTCTTTAAAATGTTGAATGTGTGCTCGATTGCATTGCACATTTGGATACGCCTGGTTGTAACACTCGTCTATATCAATTTATCATCATTTTATGAATAACTGCTGCCACAAGTGTTAGAAATTGCAGGTGGTTAGTGAACAAGATGCCTTTTTCTTTTTTTTCTTTTTTCTTTTTTGCTGAAATAACATTTGCACAATTGGAGCAACTATTAAGTGAATTCACCCCTTAGCGTGAGTGGAAAATGGATCCAAATGGTAAAAATCCAAAATGATCAAAGGTTTACCTTTGCATATTGGTATGCAAAGAGAGATTTGTAACTACTAAGACACACCATGCCCATAAAGGTGCAATACCCAAAAGCAATATTTTGAGTATCTATTGTCAAACTTGTTGGACCAAGATGTGTGATGCTTGTTTTTGGCTCAGCTGTCCCACTATCAAAGTTTATTAAATCTAAGCCCTGTTTTTACTGTCATTATTTGTTAAATTACCAAGCCAGCTGTTGTTTTGCTGGGAAAAACAAGCTTGTATTCACCGGCACGTCTTCAAATCATGAATCACTCTTGAAGGACAAATGTGATTTACTGACTGGAGCGGTCAGAAGGTCGCTCCTTTCTGAAACGATACATGTTGTCATCTCATTTAGCAAGGAAGACGCAAAATCATCCATCTTAGTTTTGGTGGGTCTGTGTATGAGTCTAGTTTTGTTTGGATGAAAAACAAAATGAATGCACCTCCTGGCCATGAAAGGCGTCTGGGTGAAGTGCATGGCGTCTGTAATGAAACCAGGCTGGATAAAACTCGAACAATATTGGTGGAAAATTGAAGTCAGTTCTTCCCAGTTCAACCTTTTTTATTGTTCTCTCACTTTCTTTCCCCACAGGTCTGGCAGCCATAATGAAAAGACTCCTGACGAAATATGACAACCTCTTTGAGGTCTCCTTCCCCTATTCAATGGGATGGCATGGTAAGAGAATGCATCTGATATTGCAATCATAGAAGAAAGGGAGGGGGATGGGGGGGTGGGGGGGTGGGGGTGGAGGTGTTGCCACTTGTCTTGTTTCCATGGAGAACAATAAAAAAAGAGGCAGGGAAAGATGTTCCCTTCCGTTTTTACTGTCCTCGCTCAGTAACTCGTGGCATTGTCTGCGGTTCAGCGTTGCATGTCAGCCGTGCCAAACGGTTCAAGAATGGATGTTAAAATGACTCGCGGCCTCAAGTAAAACTGTCCAGGTGTTTTGGGCAAATTGCTTGTGGATTAAGCTCTCTGGTGGCTCTTTACACAATTCTGCAGAAATGTTTTAAATATTTTTCATTGATAATGGGAAATGCGGGCGTGACTCATCCAAGGCTGATGAATTATTCATGAGCAACATTACTCTCTGGGTAATTACTGCTGTGTGCTCTTCTTAAAGAGCGGCTCTTGTGAATGTAAACTCTCAGTTATGCTGGAGGGTGTGGCTGAACTGGGAATGTTGAAGACGGACGGACAGACAGACAGACAGTTAGTTAGTTAATTAGTTAGTTAGTTAGTTTTGGTTGTTGAAATAAATAAACATTATGTCTATCCATATTTTGTTATAAATGTGAATAAAAATATATTCTCATCATGTCGCACATGCTCACTGTCAAAGATGTGCTTGTGGTGAAGCATCACTTCATGCCTGTAGAAATGATATCAGAGAATGATTGACACCTTCTGCTGTGCTCTGGCTCCTGGCTGGCCTTTCAGCCGCGGGACGAGGGTCTGCCACGGGACGACGCACACGGGGCCTGATTTAATCTCAAATCTTGTTATGGCCTCACCCGACCTGCACACTCCGCTGCACACTCAGATGATTCTCACACTCACTGAATGACAGCTTCAGTGTCGGGCCACACATCTGACACCTGTCGCCAGTAAACCTGCCAATCTCTGACCTATCGGAATGCACTGAGCATTTCCCAGCATGCATTGCCATCATCGGTCTCCAGCGTACACCTATAGGACGGCTCGGTGAAACAGATTCTTTGACTTTACACTTAAAGCCCACAGTGTTCATAATTTCTTGATGATATAATCGCCGGCACTCCTGCTGGATTGATCACATCACTGACGTGCCCGGCTGTTGTTTTACCCAGCATGCACCGGCAGCGAGAGCATCCGTCATGTAAATGATTCATTCGCTTCTCTCGGCTCGCGTTTGCTAGGCAGTCGAGTGTTCGCAAGCTTCTACCTCGCTTTTACAATTAGCAATGTGTGAATTTAAGAGGGAAGAGAGAGATAACGAGACGCTTCTGCCATCAGTGAATTTATAAAGGGCTTTATCGTGGTCTGAGACCTCACACACACACACACACATGTGTTAGAAAGCATTCATTTAATGTGCAATTTGACAAGGTTTTGCTTTGCAGGAAATAAGTAGTCTAAGATGAGTTTAGGTTTTTAATTAAAGGAGTTGTAGCAGGAATATAGTGTGAGCAACAGGGAAAGCTCAGGTCACGGCGTCCTTGGGTTTGTTCTGTGAACTACACATTGTTAATGTTTAAAATCATACCAATTTTTTTTTTTTTTTTATGCATTTGGATGTGTTTTTTTTTTTTTTTAATGAAGGTCACATTAAAACTGCCTAGATAACTTTTTACCATGCCTTCATTATTTTATTTTTTTCCTTGCTTAAAGGGATAGTTCACCCCAAAATATCAATTCTATAATTCTGTAGTTCCAAACCTGTGTCTTTCTGTCTCAAAATAAAGACAGATTTTACTGTTTAACCTTTTATCCCAGACCTTGAATTTCAAATCTTAAAATATGAAAATTGATCATAAAAAATATGAATTTCTACAGTTTTTTAAATGATAATAATCTAAACAAAACGTGATTATATATAGATTCATCACTAAGAAGTCTCCTTGCCAAATCTGCATTTATGTGATCAAAATATAGTAAAAACAGTAATATTGTGAAGTATTATAAAAAATAAACATTTCTATGTGAATATATGAAAATGTAGTTTATTCATGTGATCAAAGTTGAATTTTCAGCATCATTACTCCAGTCATCATCAATATGATGATTACATGCTCCAGAAACATTTCTGATTATTATTATTAGTTGAAAACGGTTGTGCCGCCGCAAACCGACGCATAGGGCTTTTTTTTTTTAATCTATTGTAATTGACAGATATGCATTGGATACATTGGTGGGGGAAAGTATAGTGAGAGTGAAAGTGTGTTTTAAGGTTTAAGGAAATGTGTTCTGCCGTTCAAAACCAATGACCAAAACTGGCAGCCATAGCCGCTAAACTTCCTGAAAAACAATTATCCTCAGCTATTAATTATATAGTTTATATATAAGTCTAGAATACAATCCAACATCTCCACATCTGCTCATAGCTTTATATAAAAAGTCAGTGAATAGAGCTTGAGATAGTGAGCAGTTTCAGTCCTGAATCACTTCTGGCTGAGAACATTGCCTTTATTCTTTCATAGGAAAAAGCTGCTCTTTTGTCTTTAATACACTGTGTGCACAGGGTTTCATTCAACCAGGCCATTGTAGGCGTCTTTGTTAATTGATTGAAAAGCATCTGGACATGGTTTATCTGAATGGATAAACCAAATCCAGATGCTTTTGACCTAATTCATCCAGACGTTTCCTAATGTGGGTGTTGCGTCCAGAAAAGACCCTTCTTGTCATGCTCTCCCCATTTATGTTTCACTGACCCATATCATTTGTTATGAATAACGAATGTAAATTTTTTCAGTAAAAAAAAACATAGAAAGGAATCCAAATTAAGTCCATTCAAGGTCAGAATTCACCTTTGTATTACACACTTCTGTTTACTTAGACAGCTTTGCTTGGTTTGATGGCTTTCAGTAATGCTTACTAAGGCAAACATCAGCAGAACTGTTGCTCATACTAAAGTAGGCGTGTAACTCATCTCGCACTCATTTTGCTACATGATTGATACCTCAAATTGTGCAACTTTCTGAAGAGTTTATTAATTATTATTTTACTATTATTATTTCTTTATTTTTATTTTAAAGTGCCCCTATTATGCTATTTTAAAGGTTCCTAATTTTGTTTCGGAGTCTCCTACAACAGGTGTACATGCATCCAATGTTAAAAAAAAATACTTTAATTTTTTCATAATACACACATTGCACATCACCTCTTTTCTCACAGTGTCTGAAACGGTTCAATCAAGGATTCAGTCTCTCTAAACCCCTCCTTTAAGAGAGTTTACTCTGCTCTGATTGGTCATATGGCTCAGTCTGTTGTGATTGGTCTACTCTGCTCTGATTGGTCAGATGACCCAGTCTGTTGTGATTGGTCTACTCTGCTCTGATTGGTCAAATGACCCAGTCTCTTGTGATTGGTCTACTCTGCTCTGATTGGTCAGATCTCTCAGTCTGTTGTGATTGGTTTACTCTGCTCTGATTGGTCAGATGACCCAGTCTGTTGTGATTGGTCTACTCTGCTCTGATTGATCAGATGGCTCAGTCTATTGTGATTGGTCTACTCTGCTCTGATTGGTCAGATGGCCCAGTCTCTTGTGATTGGTCTACTCTGCTCTGATTGGTCAGATGACCCAGTCTGTTGTGATTGGTCTACTCTGCTCTGATTGGTCAGATGGCTCAGTCTGTTGTGATTGGTCTACTCTGCCCTGATTGGTCAAGTGACCCAGTCTGTTGTGATTGGTCTACTCTGCTCTGATTGGTCAGATGGCTCAGTCTGTTGTGATTGGTCTACTCTGCCCTGATTGGTCAAGTGACCCAGTCTGTTTTGATTGGTCTACTCTGTTCTGATTGGTCAGATGGCTCAGTCTGTTTTGATTGGTCTACTCTGCTCTGATTGGTCAGATCGCCCAGTCTGTTGTGATCGGTCTACTCTGCTCTGATTGGTCAGATGGCCCAGTCTGTTGTGATTGGTCGACTTATCCAATTAATACACAGTGATACAAACAGTAGCGATGGTGTTGGTTTTACCGTCTCAATTTATATTCACAAACAGTCATATTACACACTACATGAAAAGATAATATCCCAAAAAGCATAATAGACACTGCTTACGATTTTTGACTTCCGCATGAACAAACATTAGTAAAACATTTGTGAAAATTTCCCGTAGCATACAGCACCAGTCATTTTTTGTTAAGAAAGTGTAAAAATCCAGTTTTATTAATTTATTTGCAAGCCACCAGTCTCAATTCTTTATGACTTTTTAACAAGACCCAGTGAGGGATCTTTAAGAGCCTTTGACAGGGTTGTCAGAGGATATATGAGTGGAAAAATGTGCTAAGGATGGCTGTGACGCTGGACTGGTGGTTCTGTTGGCCAGACTTCTGCTGCACTGGGGCAGAGCGCCGTATGACTGTCACGTCCAATATCAACACCCGAGAACTGCCCTCTCTCACAGCCAATAAGTCTTGCTGCAGAAACCTTACTCAGCACTGCCCGTGGCCTAGAGAGCATTATAAAATCTGATTTATAACTGAACGAAGAAACCCAGCCAGGTTTAAATTATTCAGTCATGTATCATACAGTAGTCGCCTTTGCCTTTTATATATGTGGGTTGAATATTGCAGACAAGATTATTAATTTCTTGGTGAATTGGATTTGTTTTGTTTTTCTTCATAATACTCCTCTGTGTATTTTAATCTCTTTAACTGGATTTTTGCTTGATGGATTTCGCATAAATGTTTCTCAAAATGCCACTTGCGCAAATCTTACAGTATAAAATGGCACGTTATTTGAGAAACGCAAACAGAGGATCATAAACTACAGTCATTCATCAAATATAAATTATTTGTTCAACTACATTCATGAACATTTATGCATATGCAGACCAATTCATCATGTGGATAGCTATGAATGAATTGATGTTTTGCAAATGATTTTTAAATGTTGTTTAGCATTGGCTACTTCATAATTCAAATGTGCTTTATACTGTCATCTATTAATAATGCCTTACTGTTTTGAGTCTGTTGTTCATAACTCAGTTGTTGCATCACACAAATCAAATCATATCCTTATATTTGTAAAGTATTTTATTCACTAGGTGGACAGAAACAGACATTACAATGTAAAATATGTCAAACTTTTTTGAGGTTGGAATTACTCATAATTTACTCTTAATAAATACTCAATGACTTCAATGTGGATATGTGACCTGATATCATTTTTTTAAATATTTAATGACAGGATAATTATAGAGGATGAACCCTCTACCCTATTGATTAATATTTAATTGAATTCATTAATATTTATTTATATAACTAAAAGGCTTGAAAAGTCTATTTAATTGAAGTATGATCACCTGTGTTACGCTTGTTATATATATATAAAAAATATACATTTATAATAATAATATTATATATGTATATACACTACTGGTCAAAAGTTTTAAATCGGTAAGATTTTTTATGTTTTTAAAAGGCCGCTCACCAAGGCCGCATTTATTTGATAAAAACCAATAATAATAATAAAAAAAACATTATTATTGTGAAATATTATGACAATTTAAAATGACTGTTTTCTATTTTAATATATTTTAAAATGTAATTTATTCCTGTGATCAAAGCTGAATTTTCAGCATCATTACTCCAGTCTTCAGTGTCACATGATCCTTCAGAAATCATATGATGATTTTATGCTCAAAAAACATTCATTATTATTTTCAGTGTTGAAACAGTTGTGTACAATTTTTTTTTTCTAAATTCTTTGATGAATAGAAAGTTCAAAAGAACAGCATTTATTTAAAATAGAATATTTTCTAACATTATAAATGTCTTTACTGTAACTTTTGATCAGTTTAACTCATCCTTGATGAATACAAGTATTGATTTATTTTATTAATTTCCCCCAAAAATAAAATTAAAATTCTTACTGACTCCAAACTTTTGAAGGGTAGTGTTTAATGTTACAAAAGCTTTAGATTTCAGATAAATGCTGTTCTTTTGAACTTTCTATTCTTCATAGCATCATGAAATAAAAATTGTACACAAATGTTTTCAACATTGATTATAATCATAAATGTTTCTTGAGCATCAAATCATCATATTGATTTCTGAAGGATCATGTGACACTGAAGACTGGAGTAATGATGCTGAAAATTCAGCTTTGATCACATGAGTAAATTACAGTTTAAAATATATTAAAATAGAAAACAGTCATTTTAAATTGTCATAATATTTCACAATATTACTGGGTTTTTTTAATTGTTTTTTTATCAAATAAATGCAGCCTTGGTGAGCAGAAGAGACTTCTTTTAAAAACATTAAAAATCTTACTGACCCCAAACTTTTGAACGGTAGTGTGTATAAATATATATATGAATTCATTTTGTTTCATTATTGTTGTTGATTAATTGTACATAATAATAATTCTATGTATCATTTAATAATTCTTTATATATTTTTTAATGAACTTAGCTAATGCTCTCTATATATACATGTATTAATTGATTTAATAAGTACAATTTTAACTTAATACAAATAAATCAACGTAATTATTAATCAATGCATCTATCAGATTCCTAATAAAAAGCAAATAATAAAATGTTGTGAATAAAGTAGCCTACCTTTCAATACCGCATGATTACTTTAAAAAAAAGTTTTCAGAAGAAAAAAAAAGGTATCACGTTATAGTGTATACCATTACACAAATCAGAAATTCATAACGTGAAACAATACTGTAGATTTTGGTCATGCCACCAACCCATATTGATTTTATATTTTTGTCATTTATTAATTCCAGATTTTCCTCAACCTGTTAATTGTCCCAAAGCAAGCAGTGATCTGATAACAGATGATAATACATTCACTCTCTCAAATACTCGAAGATATAAGACTAAATTAGATTTCAGGCTCTGCTACTTGCAACCTTAATTGAAGTCAGATGCGATGTGTGATAACACTGTGGAGGAGCCACATGAGACCGGCCAATAGTGAGACAGTACATCATCTCGCCTCCCATTCCTTCATCTTTAAGAACCTAATTTAATGAAATCGTCATGCTTTCTGATTTTTATTCTCCAGCTCAGTGATTTCTCACACTCCCCCTTATAACCTCCTTCTCATTCTCACTCCCAGCAGATTAAATAAATAAATAAATAAAAATACATAAAGTTGCAGAAACAACATAACACGAAGTACTGATTTCAGTCCTACAGAAGATTTCCACGATTGTTCCACCGATGTCAGCTCCGGCGCTTTAATCTCCAGCTGATAATTGCGAGGAGCAGTCATCTGTCAAATCCCTCTCCTGCTCCTTAACAAAAGGAGTGAGTGTAGTCGAGCTTTGCAATTATTTTAATGGCAGTAATGGAGCCTGTGAAATCAGCAGACATGGTCCATTAAATAATTGCAGAGCAAAGCAATAGAAGTTTTGAAAGATGGACTTTTACAGTCTTCACACTGGGAAGAACAAAGAGATGTGGCGATGTCAGAGATGAGCAGATATAATGGCCGCTGGTAAAGTACGTAGACGTTTGTGCGTGATCTTTGCGACAAAGATGTTGAATTTCTGGGATGAATTGATTTTTCAGAATCTACCGGGTACGGTGTTGTCAAAAAACAAGCATTCAGCATTTATAGATTTACTTTAAAAGTGTATTGGAGAGCGAAACAGACATTTGAGATGTAGAGAAGATTATCACAATTTAAAAAGAGATGTCTTCTTATCGTGGATTTTTCTGTAAACGCCTTATAGGCACTTCGATCTGAGGACTAGCAAGGTCATAGATGGAAAATAAATGAAACCCTCTGAAGTGAAGGACGAATGCTCTGAAGACAGATAAGAGAACAAACCTTGACATCAGATAACCTCTGGAGAAAAATGGATAGGACCTTTCTCACTGTGTCCGCTGACCAGATCAGTGTTTCCCAACTGGTTTGTTTTCCAGGTGACAACTCAATAGTGTTTGCAGCCCTTTTCACACCAAGAACGATAAATAAGATTACTGTAATTCACACCAACACATGATAACGTTCTGTTCATTACAAGCTGTAAATGCTCCGGCTCTTTAAAGAAGGGTGGATTCTGATTGGCTGTCAATGCTTTTATCATTCATCAACTGAAAAATTGTGAAAGTGACTCCGATATCGTTTCTATGTGTTGTTGTCATTATGGTTGTGGACTGCTATTCTTTTACATTTAGAATGAATTTTTTTTTTTTTTTTATGTTCATTGCCTTTGTTTATTTGTGAAGTTTCTTATGATGAAAATTGTATTGTAATATTGAAGTCATACTGTCATTGCCATCAGAGCTCTTTATTGATTGTGCTGTGAACAAAATACAGGGAAATTGTAAGCATTGATTCTTATTTAAGTAAAAAAAAAAAAAAAAACACGAGGGAAAGAACATTATTTAACATTATTATAAACTTTAAGAAAATAATATCTTATATAAAAATCATTTGTTTGAACATATTTCAGTCTTAAGGTCCTTGCACACTGAGTCCGAAATTTTCTCATGCGTTTTTTCGTATTCGTCATCCTAAAAATTAGTCACCTTGCACACTGAGTCTGATGCGTATTAATTAATCAGTTGCAAAAACATGTGCAAAACAATACAAAATCTTTAAGCAGTGAGGATGATGTTGTTGTCCTCTCTCTTCTTAAAAAGAGAAATAGAAAGAGGAAATATTGGGTCCATCAATCCTGAGATTGCTTAGAGAGGGATAATGCACTTTGTGGGAAGAAATATATTCATGTTTATTCATAATTTGGGACTTTGGTTCCATTATATGCAAATTAATTATCCTTTTTGAACCATTTTAGAATGTATAGCTGTTGCTTTTGTGATTACACTTCTTATGCATGCTTGCATTGTGAAATACGTACTGTAACATCATGCATGCTATTTATTTTTGTGAGGTTATATTTGTTGCAATGCATACGCTCATAGAATGTAAAGTGAGGTTTATTGCATAGAATGAAAAGAACTGTGTGCCAGTGATGAAGACACAGGACAGCAGTCATTGAAAAGACATGGGAATATCTGATGGAGCAGACGAGAGACGCTGAGGAGCAACTAGAGAGAAGGCACAGACACTACGCTCTCTCTCTCTCTCTCTCTCTCTCTCTCTCTCTCTCGCTCTGCTCTCTTTAATAGCTTACCCATCAGAACTTGTCAAAGCCTCTTCTTCAATATACAATGAGTAAGTTGATGTGTCACTAGTCACTCTTTAAGAATGAATCCCAACGAGAGGTTGGAAAATTGCAGTGGCATTGTAGACGGATAGGATTCTTTTGGGGTTATGTTGTCTCCTCAAAGAAACATTTTGAGAATATGTTGAAGACTGAACTAATTTAAGTCAAAGCAGGGCTCCAGACTGTGACTAAATTGTTCGTAAATGTGAAAAAAAAGAATGTTAGTTCAATAAAAATGTAGTTTCTTTGGGAAACGTAATGTTTGTGTGGAAACTTTGTGACCATGTGTCAGATATTATCTTCCCGCATGCAACAACCAACACAGAATGAGCCGTGATGTCCATTTCATCAACAAATTATTAAGCCGTTACTCAATTCACAACTGATTCCTTCCACAAGTGATTCCGTTTCAACATTTTTATTGTGATTGTTTTTAACATACAGTATATGTCCCAAATGGTAAAGTTGAATGCACTGAGAAACTTTGTTTGGATGACATCTTGGAACCATAATCAATACATGCAATATTCTTACAAACCAAAGTGATATTTATCCACCTTTTTTAATGCAAGAACAGAAACATATGTAATGTGTCGAGGCTTCCCTTGTCAACCGCTCCCAACTGTACCAAAACACTTCATTATGCTGCTGGATATTGCAAATTGGTATTTATCATAATATTTTAATTTATTATAATCACACACAGTTTGTAGTGCAAATACTTTCACACTAAAAAGTCTTGCACATTCACAGGAAATAGCTGTGTTGAAAAATAAGGTGGATATGGCACAAATACAACCAGGAGCCTGTCAAATTGGAACTAATTTGTATTAATACAACTAGAAATACATTTTTATTCAGATCTTGTAGTTTTGTAGTGTAATTGTAAAACATTGTGGTAAATAAGTATGCTAAATATTTGTCAGCCCTTTTTCTTCTATTTCTTTGCTTGTACTCTGTTGTTTGTTTGGCAAAGTGTGTGTGATGATTTCTGTATCTTAGCTATAGTCGGTGATGAGAATGACGCACATATGAGGTCAATCATGTGAAGTGTTCACTATGAGGTATGATAGAGAATAAGAAATGTGTGCAGGGCAATGAAGTTCTCTGCTATAGTGTGCGCTTGGCCTTAGCGGTTGATCTTTCAATAGTCTTGAACTCATCTGCAGAAACTGTCAAATCCTCTCCTTCAATTTAAAAACTAGATGTGTCACTAGTCACTTCTGGAGAAGTGACAAGTGACTCATCTGAGATTGAAAAATGGCTAGATCTACAGCCATTTTTCCCTCAGTCACATAGACCATTTCATTTGACGGGGTTTTTTTCTGTCAAAGGAACAGCTAGTTTGAAACTTTCAAAGAAGTATTTGTGTTGAAGTTCTAGCATTCAGGACACACTGTGTGGTGCAGCTGGTTTTAGTGTTTTCAATTCTATTCTGTCATAAAGTAAAATCTGTTGAAGTAAATCATCAGAAGAGGATCGCTTTTAGTTACCCACCATAACCTCCTGCCTCTTATCCTCCGTCGCTCGGATCCACAGGCCATTTCATACCCGACAAATGAATTATCCTCATAAAAGGGATGGCATCGTCCCTAATATGCCATGGTCAGGCTTGTCTGAATAAGCAGCCAGGCATATTAAATCATTCTTACACAGATATTAGGGCTATTTTGTCAGAGAAACACTTAAAACACCGGGACGGGCTGCAATTTTCTCCATGTCTGAGGTCTGAAACATTCAAATATTCTGTTCTATTTGAGACTCTGTGGTTTTGTGTTATTTTTATATTTAATTCACCTTGCTTCTGTCTGAATCACGTTTGTCACCTTGAATCAAATTGAGCCAAATGACTCAAATATATTTTACATCTGTGCAACCTCCAAAATAACACTGTGGCTGCGTCTGAAATGGCATACTTCCTTATTATATTGCAGGCGAAATATACTTTCACATTATTTTACTTTGAGATCTTAAAAACTGAAAGTTTCTCAAACTAGGTTTCATTTGTGTTTAAATATTTATCACATATCCTAGACTAAAGATCTGACCATGGCCTTGATCAACCTTCAAGTGGAATTTTAATTCAAATGATTAAAATTTCTGATCTTTAGGCACTCTGTTAAAAAAAAAAAAAAATCAATTTAAACAAAATCTAAGAATTTAAGACTTAAATATTACAATATTATACAATAATTAAACATTTTACATTTATTACAAATAATACTCACAAATACCTAATTAATAATATTTTTTTAATTCTAATGGAATAATATAAAGTGGAATTTCTTGATTTTGACACTTTTATAAATTCATTATTCCGCTATTATAAAGCTATTATAATGCTTTTTTTTTTTTTTTTTAAACACTTTTTTTCACCTTTCAAACCATTGTAAGGAGCAGAAATGTTCCCTTAACTGAAGAATCAACACCATATGGCTCATATTTATATTAATAATCTGTGTGTATTGTATAATTTCATAGCGCTCACATTTGTTCATTGATGTGCCATACACCCAACTAAAGATGGCGTCTCTCCAAGGTGCCTTTTAGTAAAGATGTCGAGTCTCAATTGGAGCTGAGAGCGGCTCACAGAAGTGTGTGTGAGAGGAGGATACGGCTGAACAGAAGCTTGGCTCTCAATGCTTCCCTTCACAGGGGCTGGGAGGAACCGAGAGAACATGGAAAATCAATGTTTCAAGGAATTGTGCTTGACATTGAAGGCTTCATTAATAATGTGCTTTAACTGTGAATGAATCAACTCATTTTCATTAGAGCCTTCATAAACTGGTAGAAAGAGTTTACACAAGTAACACAAATCTGTGTTGAGAGACAATTAGAGTCAGTTTTGGGGAATGTTACTTTTAATAATAATGTGTTATATTATTGTGTTAGTCCTAATATCCATCCATACACTTATTTGTGTAAAATATTAATAATCATGTAAATAGCCTAGGGCAGGGTAAGTATAGCTAAAAAATATGTAATATTCCAATTCTTTTGATTTAGAAAGATATTGTAAGCAACAAGTATGTACTCAAATTATCTGTTTATTTAAACTAGTAATTTGCAAGAACTATATTATTCTGTCTCAGAGTTTATATTGGAGCTACAATGTTAATACATGCAAATTTCACAAATGAATCCTCATTGCGAGACCACCTTCAAATACCTTTGTCCCTGATATAATCCAAATAGCTTTCTTTTCCCAGAAGAAACCCCCATATTGGCCTGATTACATTTCAAATTCACTGTTTTGCTAAGACCATGCCATGCATAGTAAAAAAAAAAAAAAAGAAGAGAAGTAAACAATAAAAGCCCTAGAGATGAGAACTGGCATTTCTCCTAAGCTTTGCATCATGGGTATGAAGCATCAGATTAAGTTGGGAACAAACTATTTTTATTAGGCCTGTTTACAAGCCACAGTCTGTCAGGGATGGGTGAAGGGATGAGGTGAGGACTCAAGAATGCAGATATGGGCTTTTTATTAATCAAAAAATAAAACAAAACAAACAAAAAACTACCATGTGGGGGAAAAAACATGTCTGGCCGGACAAGGCAAGGTAAGGCAGGAAACAACAGGTGAATATGACGCACAAGGAGAATACATTTGGAGAGCAAACAAAACAGATAATGAGGGAGGACGGGTAGGGAAAATGAACCAATAACCAGATAACAAGAAGGGCAGGGTTATACAGTGGACAGAAGAGCACATGGCACATAGAAACAAACATGACAAACATGTGCTCACAGCAAACATGACAAAAACAAGAGCACATGAACAGTGAAAACAATCACAAGCCAATTAAAACATGACACAAACAAGCAACCAATGAGAGCTCTCAGAGATTGTTAAAGCGTTAGTTCACACCAAAAATGATCCCATAATTTACTCACACTCAAGGTGTATATGACTTTCTTCTTTCTGCCAAACACAATCAGAGTTATATTAAAAATATCCTGGCTCTTCCAAGCTTTGAGGAGATTTTGAAGGCCAAAAAAGTGCATCCAGTCATCATTAAAGTAATCCATATGACTCCAGGGGGTTAATAAAGACCTTCGCAAAGCAGAGCAATGCATTTTTGTAAGAAAAATATCCATATTTATAACTTTATAACAGCCGTACGCAAGTCTAGTTCCAGCGGAAAAGTGACCTCTGACCTCTGCAGAAGCATAGAGGACAGAGCAAAACAAAACACCGGTCATGCATTAGATTTAAGATGAGAATTTTTAATGAGAAATGTGGGAGGAGCTTGAGTTTGTTGCCCAGATCTATTTCTTTGAACCACGAGAGGCGTCTACTTTCACCTAAGCTTACGCTACTCCTACATCATGCGTCATGCGTCGGGTCAGAGGTCACTCTTCCGCCGGAACGCGCCGGAAGTTATAAATATGGATATTTTTTCTTACAAAAATGCATCGCTCTGCTTCAGAAGGCCTTTATTAACCCCCTGGAGCCGTATAGAAATACTTTTATGATGGATGATGCACTGTTTTGGGCTTTAAAATCTCTTTAGTTACTATTAGTTACTATTCACTCCCATTCTAAAGCTTGGAAGAGCCAGGATATTTTTTAATATAACACAGATTGTGTTTGACTAAAAGAAGAAAGTCACCTAGGAGGATGGCTTGAGGGTAAGTACATTTTCAGTTTTGGATGAACTAACCCTTTAAGGTTTTCTCAGTATGTCTGGATAAAAATCAGGTTGTGGCAGGCTTGGAGGCACAGCCTGTTCATTCATTTATTTGTCTTCATTAGTGGTTCTTGATGAGGTGGACTATAAAACCGCCAGAACAATCCCATGGCACCCCACTTGGCATCACCCAACCAATATCCTCACAACCACATGCGTAACAATGGGCTAAAAGCCACCCAAAACATCTTTGCAACCACGTGGCAATAAGTTAAAACAATTCAAAACACTTAAGCAGCTGCATAGCAGAACCCTGGCAACCACAAACCAACATGTTAAAAGAAAATACACTCTAAGGGTCCTATCTTACACCCGGCGCAATGCGGCGTCAGGCGCGACGCAAGTGTTTTTTGCTAAAAAAAAAGTGTTTTTCAGCCTGACGCAGTTATCATTTTCACATCATCGCCACGTTGCAAATGCATTTGCGCCCATCTGTGCGCCCATGGGCTGCTGGTCTGAAAACCAGGTGTGTTCTGGTGCATTGTTGGTGCGTTTCTATTTTGAGGAACTGAAATAGACTGCACCATTGACCAACTGAAACCTCGTCTGAAGTCAATTAGTGCAGTATTTTTTTTTTATATTTAAAGGGCGTATTAGTAATATGCGCCTATAGCCGGGTCCACAGCGCACATACACTCTGCTTATTACACACAGGGACGCGCAGCAGCACACAAACATGCCAAATATTAAAAATAAAAGGATTACAATGTAAAATATTATTTTTGTGTACATAAAGATTTGGTGGAATCCGGCTTGTCCCATAGATGGACTGCTTGTGCGCTTTAACCTCGCGCACGAGCAGATCCGTTTCCTCTCTAGAGAAGCGTTCAGTTTTTCTGCTTGCAAATGTAAATAGCGAATCTGCCATGGCGCAAGCGCAACTGGCTTTTAAAGGGAATGGGAGATGAGACTCTGATTGGTTTATTGCACGTTATGCCCAAAACACACCCATTACTCATTAAGGGAATAGGGACAACCCTTTTAGACCATGCGCCGGGTGCGCCGACCCAGAGTCCTGCACGGGTCCATTTTTGGAGACCCGCCCCTGCCCGTACCCGCAAAGTTCAGCACCAGATCCGACCTGTCACCCGTGATAATATCAAAATTAAATCCGCACCCACCCAGACCCGTTAATATTTGGCCCGTTATCCGACCCGTGCCCGCGATAAACCACACACAAGCTAAAATCTATTGAGCGTTGGTGACGCATTCGTTGTGCGCTGCCAATAACGCACCTAAAAGGTGTCACAAAGAACTGGGAAAAGTAATGATTATTAATATGTCAAATATATCAAGGAGACATTTCAATTGTTTATTAATAAACAAGTGTTTTCTGTGTCAAAGATGAAGTTGACTATGCTGACTCGCGATCTTCACAGTAGTGAGAGAAATTAGCTAGAGAGAAGAAGTAGCCAGAGAGAAATTCACATTTCTTTCGGATTACATAAGCAGAGAGCAGTCTGTTTTCTTTCGTTTTGAATTGTTTTGTTTAAAAGTACACATTTCATGCTTTCTATTTCTCAGGTCTGTGAGGCAAGTAGCTTATAGGCTGAGTTTTGGTTCATTTAAGAGACGATCAGTTCACGCGCCGGCGCACCACGTGTCCTGATTTAGGCCTATATTGCCTGCTATATTTAGCCTACCTCTTATTTATTAAATCCAGGATATTGGTTGATGAAACATTGATTAAAATTAAGATACAATTAACACAAAACGAAATTCACTTTAAAGAAAGGCTTTCTACAAAAACAAACTTAATGAAGTGGTCAAAATCATGTTTGCCCACTCCATTTGTCTCCCGATATTCGGGATCATCTTATCTCATTCATGCTTTTCACTTTTCATATAATCAACATGAAATGTAAAAAATTTTTTTTTTTTATTTAAACATGAATATAAAACTAAATCGTTTTCTAATGACTGGGCTACAACACATAGGCCTATTAGCCTGCCCTACAGTAGGCTACAGAGAAATTTAATGTCGGAGCGTTGCCGGTGAGCATGTGGGGGGAGAGATACGATTTTCGATCAATCATCGAATATTATTTTGCTTGATATGCCAATTCTTAATTTTTGGTGTTTTAAATGCCTGTTTGAGATCTAAAATATAATTAATATAATTGTATTGCATTTGTATTAGTTGTTTGAAGAGTAAAAAAAATAAATAATCGGTCGGTCGGTCTTAACGCAAGTTTACAACCGGCAAGTCGGTCGGACTAAAAGGGAGGGGGGGGGGGGATAATTGGGTCGGTCCTAAATTGACGGTCGGTCGGGTTGCGGCAAACAAGAATATTTTTAAGGATGGCCTGACTAAAACACATATTTGCGTAGCCTATGTGTAATGGTAATTTAGACATACTGTACAAATATTGCACATATTTTTCATCCACTACCCGCCCGCAAGGAGTTCATTATCCGCCCGCGTCCCCGCCCATGAATTTTATGAATGTCATAATCCACCTGTTTTAGCCACTTTTATGCGGGTACCCGTCCCGTTGCAGGACTCTGCGCCGACCATTTATCCCGTCGTTAAACTAGCAAAAGTGGATTCGGACACGACCTAAGTGCGCTTCCGCCGTGCGCTTTAGACCATCGTTAAGCAGTTACATAACAAAACGTCAAAACCCTAAGCAATCACATAGCACGACACAGGCAGTTTTGGAAAGACCAAGTACCACTCATATATTCTTCAGAAAACAAAAATCTAGTTGTTAATTATGTTAATGTATGCATCTGTAAACATCCTGATTAATTTTCTGTACTTAAATATGTCAGTCTTGTTCCCATGAGCACAACAGATTCCAGCAGAGGCAAGCCTCATCGTGAGAGTCTCAATGTCCTGACCTCCTGATGCTAGAGAACATCTGGTATCTGATGGACAGGGGGTCTGGCATGGTCCTGATGAACTCAGTGATTGTTCAGGACATGGTCGGCATGTCCACCTCCTACAGTGTGTGTGAGCAAGTCTCGTCAGATACAGATACCTTATGAAGAGAGCTGGAGATTTTATTGAGAGGATAATGTTTCTCTTCACTCAGTTACAGAGAGCCAAGTCAGAAGATTACAGAAAGTGATGAGTGCAGCCTGTCCAGGACATATTTCACTCCAAAAGCAAACGTAGGAAATAAGATGTACAAGCCACAAGCTTCAATTTCAACCGTTTTTAGTTTTAGGAGACCTCGACTTTGATTTAATGTTTGGAAAAGTGGAAAGTCACATTTAATAAAGGATGCCAGTACACATCGTGTCCCATGAAAAGCTTGTTATTTTGTTTCCAATGGAGCTCATTAGTTTGGGGAAAGGAAATATTTGTTTTTGTTTTTTTGTCACTGAAGGCACAAAGGCATTCTGATGAGCCGGGGAGGTAGCGTTAGCGGGCTAATTAGCGCAGCTCTGTTGTGTGTTAGCAGCATGGCAACTTTTACCGTTAATGAGACACTCTTGCTGATGTCACCTTCTGGTCTTACTTAATTTGGTTCCTTGAATAAGTTTTACTTTTGCAAATATAGTTAAAATCTTCTGGCTGAATACAAGTATTAGGCTTTTCACACTTGAAATAGTTCATCATTCTAAACCCCGGGTAATCTTGCTTCACGTTTCACACTGCTCGTAATTTACCCAGGGTTAACTACGAACCTTCATAAACCGAGTTTTCACGTTGTACGTTCTTAAACTTGTTTAATGTTCTTATTTGCATATTTGCAATGTCAGTATCATTGATTGGACGAATGTAGCATGCAACATGTTAACTAGGACTATGTAATATGAAGTCTCATTTTTAGATTTTTAAATCAATATTTATCTTGTTTCATTCTTCATTGTAGATGGGTGTTCATAGAGCCTTTTGCTGTGCATTGTGGAATTAAATTATCCTTGAAGGATAGATACACCTCAGTGTCATTTTATTATCACTGAGATACTATTACTGTTTTTATTTTTTATTTTTTTTTAATTAGTATTTCATCAATATTTTTGTATTTGTATTATTTAGATTTTAGTAATTTTCTTGTGTGCTTTTGTCATTTTTATTAGTTTGTGTTTATATATTTTTTTATTTTTTTTATTTTTTTGGGGGGCGGGGCAAATATGTCTAAAGTTTTTATTCTAGTTTTAGTTATTTAAGTACAGTACATCAAATTAAACTAAATGAAAATTAGAAATCTTGGCAACTACCTGAAATTAAATGTTTATTTTTTTTCAAGTAACTATTTATTTATCTTTTATGATTTTAGTTTTATTGAACAGAAATAATCATGCTACAATGTTTCTTCAGAATTTTTCCTATAAAACTTCAACACCAATCGTCTACATAGGCTACAGATTTACTCTCTGGGTTTTGTAACTTGGCTCATTAGAGGGTTTGGTGACACCATCAGAAAAGGAAAATTGTTTGAGACGATGAAGCAATTTTTCACATTTATTTTATTTTATTTTATTCGTATTTTTGTTTTTCTTCTTTTTTTTTTCAGTGGGGAAAGTTATAAAATAATGTTTACCTCCAACAAAGACCTTTTCATAATGATCCTCTATAATAGCAGATGAAGGAATATCGAGGCACGTAAATTGAAGGCTAAAAGAAGAGAAAGACCACAAGATCAGCAAGAGTCAGCTTTCAGTTTGTTTAGGCACATCCAGCATGTAGAACAGGTTTTAGCTTCCACCACTCAAGGCTGGAGCTTAGTGTGGTCTGTATATAATAAACAGCTCCTCTTTTACAGCAAGAAATGTAATGCATTTCATTTTGAAAATTTAATCAGTATGTTGGAGGCCTCTTTTATGGGTTCATATATTTAGCTGGAGAACCAGGATAAACAGTCATGGCACATTATTTAGACTGCAAAAATTACCAGCCAGTCTCTGTAACTAGTGGAACTTTTCAGCCCTGAAATCCTGCTTTTACTGTCATTGAAGTTGTTTGTGTTTTGGACAATTCTGCACAGTGGTGCAAATTGAGAATTATTAGATAGCTTCAGTCTTTTCCAAACAAGTAAGCATATAGTGTACTTTTGTGGATAAGAAATGTGAAGACTTTAATTGAATAAAAGCTCTAAAAGCATCCCTTGGATTCAGCTTGCCTTATTATTTAGCTAATCCATGTTCATCATGGAGGGGACATATTTCTGTTTACGCAAAAAGAGTTCCTATTTTTATTAAGAGCAAACTTCAGATCAACTTTGCATTATATATTAGTGAGAGTCTGCTCTATTTTGATGCACTATTGTCACTGCTAATGAGGCAACCGAAATTAGTAGAGCTTCAGCCTTGATTTTAATTGGTGGTTGCGAAAACAAAGTGTGTGTGTGTGTGTGTGTGTGTGTGTGTGTGTGTGTGTGTGTGTGTGTGTGTGTGTGTGTGTGTGTACTATTATACATAACTATACTATTATAAATATTAAAAATATACAAAACATATTGGAGAAAACGCACATTTGTGCAACTGGACTTTTGACTAAAATATATTGAAGTTACTGACTTGATGATACTTGTGACAACTTCCTCATGCGAAAACTAGCCCTGGTCTTCCCTTTCTACACTTTGAAAGAGCACACACACACACGCATCCATAATTACCACTCATCCACTTATTTGCCGTATAGTTTTATTGATCTTACATATTTGACTTGTGTTCCTGAGTGCAAATAGACTTCAGCAAAAGTTGGATGGTTCATTAATATTCAGTGATATTCATGAATCCTAATAATGGTACATGTTAGGCGTATGAACAATCCAATTGCATGCAACGTTCCCAATTGTATTATAAGCGATGACATCACTATAATTGGTAAATAGACATGGAATGTCTTGTAGAGCTCAGCTCACCAAACTTGATATTCTTGGCCATTGTGCCGAGTGTTTTTACAAGTTCAGACTGTTTAAATTAGGTACAGTGTTGGAGAATCTGAGCCTTTTATTATTTTCACTGGCACGGATGAAAATGGCCGCTAGCCAGCGATCTCTACATACCTTCGCACTGCATTGAAGTAACCCCTGAGAGCCGAGAGCCAAATGTAAAGCAGGAACGTCAACAAACTCGGGAAGAAACTCAAGACGGGCCAAAAAGAGATATGTGTGTGCATGTGAGTGCTGGGAAGCAAGACCCCGATCCAAACCCTGTAACATCCAGCTAGCATGAGGCGGTCGAGAAAATGCCAGTAAAGGAAATGAACAGCCGTTTCACTGGAGCAGTCAGGATGAATCTGATTTAACTTGCATGATACGCTTTTCATTCATTACATGGGGATAAGAGAGGGGGATCTGGGATTGGGCGGACGGCCAAACCACTGGTTCTCACAGCCATTTTATAACTTAATATGCACCGTGAAACCTTACAAGAGATGTCTCACATGCCACTGGCATCCGAAGGTTTGCAGGCCTTGTTATTGTACATCGGCCGGGTTCTTAATGAAGGATTTAGTTGCTGTGGTTTGTTCTGTTCGGCATATTCAGCTTTGATGTATAGCCACATACACTTCTTTCACTTGTAAGATAGATGGATGCCAAGTCAATTTGATCGGAATGAATTTTTGACTTTTTTGAAGGGGTTCTGAGAATGACCACCATCGGGATAGCAAGCATTTTTGCTGAAAATGAAACACATAGTAAACTTAATGAGCCACTGCGTGCTGCGTCTCAACTTCTTAATGGGAACGACTGAACTTTCATTTCCTTGCAAAGATCTCATCTGTTCAGTCGATAGAGGTCGTGACATCATTCTAGAATTAAAGTGAATTTAAACTTGACCCTATTACTTTCTTAAGAAATGTTCTTGGTCCTATTTTATAGAGTTCATCATGGAAAGTTATTCCAAAAAAAAGTTTGTCTTTGTAATCTTTCGTCGAAATAATAACTTGGTCTAAGGGCAAATGGCAGCTATTTTATTATTGTAGGTAATCCTGTCTGTTTTATGCAGTGGTTTAAGGCCCTGATATACTCACGGAGAAGTTCTTTTAGGGGTGAAAAGAAGTTTGAAATACCTTTGCTGTGATATACTCTTAGCAAACATCCTGACGCCGTCCGCCCTGCTGAGAACAGAGTTTAGATGAATATGTGAATATGTAAATATGTGCTGCGCTTTCCTCTCAATAACAAAATAAACACATCAAAAATGACAGCGGTGAGAAGCATCTGATCATAGAGATGTGGATATGTTTGTACCAGATAAATGTTCATTATTAATGTTTATGCACCAAAAGCGGAATGAAACAGCACTACTCGTTGATTTAAACTAGTTTTAAGCCAGATGAAACACTGTGCAAAATGATGCAGTGAGAGGGCTTTTAAATCTACAAATCACCATCATTTAACTTGGATTTACTGTAATAACACTAACTGCACCATGTGGCAGAATGTGGGACATTCATATCGAATTTTATTATTTAATGTAGACATGCAGGAGTAATGTGATTAAGCTATAGCATTTGTGCATTTATACTATGTTTTTCATACAAATACCATAGAAACCATATACTGTAGTTACATTTTACCATGGTAGCGAGTTGCTATATGCAGGGTTATCATGACCTAAATTTATGCTACTATGGAAGAGCAATGGTTAATTTGAATAAAACTCAAATAATATTTAAATTTTACGATATAAAAAATACAAAGTTTTTGTTAATGAACATAAATTTACATCTGCATTTTAACTCAAGCTACTGTCAGTGTAAAGAATAAAAAAAATAAAAAAAATTCTACCTCTACCTTTGTGAAATGTTCACTTGTTTGGCAAGTATTTGTCATGTTCTCAACAATAATGGTCTGGTTTCTACAACTTTTACTTAGGAGAAAAATGTAATTGTGATCACTTTTTTGGCCATATCTCCCAGCCCTACTTGGACTACATTTTCATTCGCCCCACAATCCACTGCAAACTCGCTTTTAGGTCTGGCTCTATTTTCTCATTTAAAATCCATTTCCATTTGGAAATATGTCACATTATGGAAGAAAATTGGGTTGGGCATATGTTGTTTTAAATTGAAATTGAATGTAGATATGATGATGCTCTAATAGTGTCCAATAACATTGCATTATGTGTGGTAACAGTTGTGGTCTGTTACGCTCCAGGGGCTCCGACGGGAAGTTATCTAAAGGAAGACATGAGCCACTGGCAGCTACACGCTCACTACTATCCTCCTCTACTGCGATCCGCAACCATACGCAAGTTTATGGTTGGATATGAGATGCTAGCCAATGAACAGAGGGATCTTACACCTGAACAGGTATGTTTTCTGTTTTCTTTAGCATGTAAAACAAAAACTACGGTAGCACTTTATTTTACAGTCAAGTTCTCTATGTACATACTATGTACTTATTATAGTAATATAGTAATAACTGTGTAA
This sequence comes from Squalius cephalus, assembly GCF_949319135.1. NCBI lineage: Eukaryota > Metazoa > Chordata > Actinopteri > Cypriniformes > Leuciscidae > Squalius > Squalius cephalus. Next base: position 24,526,971 of record NC_137145.1, read on the forward strand.
TAACTAGGTACTAACCCTGAACCTACCCTGAAACCCTTAGTTCTTTCTTTGGTAAGTACAATGTAAGTACACATAAGTGCACATACGGTAAAATAAAGGGTTACAGTTTATTTTAAGGTGTCCGTGTAACAATTTAAGTACTGAATAATAATAATTAACTGTATGTACTTACTATAGGGTTAGGATTAGAGCGTGGTTTAGGTTAGTTGCATGCAATTAAGCACAATTTATAGTAAATGTAACGCGTGTAACATACACTGTAAAATAAAGTGGTACCAAATACAACCAAAATTACCGTGTTTACAATAATGTGTTCTAATATGTTCTCGCATGTTGTTGTTGTTATTATTATTATCTTTTAATTTTAACATATCTTATCAGGCTTTTGGCTTTTTGTAAATGTGCATCTGATAATAATTATCATATTTACAGTAATATTTCTTTAGTTGGCTCACTAACATGCACATTGTGCACAATATTTATAATAATATTTTTAAATAGTATTTATAATATATATTCTTTTCATTTTAACATAACTCTTAGCAGACATTTTGGCTCTCTGTAAACGTGCATCTGGGTCTGCTCGCTTGATAGGAAATAAAAAGAGTAAGCAATGTCCTGTTTGGTCATAAAATCTAACGATACCGTTTGGATCAGGTCACAGGTTCTCGTTTACAGGCTGGGTTTGGGTTTCAATTTAACGCCTTGGCAGACCTGTTGATTGTATTCTTCTCCTGACTCAGGGGTGTTTTTATCTGTCTTTCCACTACATTTAGAGTCTCCACTAAGCTTTAGTTCTCCAATTATTCCTAGTTCAACACCCAAGATGTAGATAACCTTTTTCTTAATGCCTGCTTTTTATGACCTAACATTACTCTGCCCCGTTTCTCCAAAGACACAGGTTATAAATGGCTTCTGAAGTGGTTTTCCCGACAGCCGATGCTGTCAGATTTTTAATAATTGGATAGTGAGGCGACTTTTGTTGTTTATCGCAAGGAGTCTTAAAGCACTGTTATAATGTCACGCTTATCAGTTTCTGACTTCTTCTTGCGGTACTGAGCTACTGTCCTCAGTACCATTGGAAGAGTGCAGCGTTCGTTTAATTCACAATGACTCATATTTCCAGCACTTCTGCACCTACTTCACCTGCTTCATTAATGTGTCCAGTCATGTGGGACTTACTTCCACCATCTAAGTGTTTCTGTCAGGCATACCCAGGCCAGGGTGACCCTGCTCAGTCTGACGCTGTCAAGTGAGGGAAGGGGAGCCGAACAAGAAATTGAGTCCCCTATTTTCCTGTCTCACTGGCCGCCGAAGGGAGGATAAGGGTGCAGCACGTTACGCTCTTGATTGATGCCCATCTGGATGTATTGATTGATAGCTTGATCAAATTACAGCCTTCCATCCAGAGGTTGTCAGGACACTGGCCGTCAACGCTGATCTGTCACGCTGTGACTCTGTCCGTCACACAGACTTGGGTCCAATCACCCCCTCCCGACAGCAATCCGAGCCCTTTTCACACTCCTCGCAAACCCATTTCCCCCCTAGCTTGTCCACCTGAATGTGAAATTTATCAGCAGGCGGTGAGCGTTATCAGTCCTAAACCAGGACATCTGTTTTTCTCCGAGCTAAACGAGTGAGAATGGTTTGGGCTGCGATAAATTGGACTTTTGGTTATCTGTTGACCTGACCTCTGTCTACCGAGCTGGGTTGTGATTGGTGGGGAATTCAAAGCCAAGTTAGAGTGAGAGCACACTAGAGTGACCAGTCACGATTTTACAAGCCAATATTGTGCTCCCAATGGACTCTGGACTCAGTGGTTCACCTCACAATACTATATTTATGTTCTTACACCAACTTTTCATATTAGTATTTTTGAGAAAAAGAGATTCAAGTCTATGAGAAGATGAAACTGAGATAAGAATATAATTGGTTCCACAAGTTATCTGGCTGCTTATAGTCGTTAATGTTTTTGACAACGAAGTTGAAGTTCAGAAGTTTCAGACACTGATTTGGTGAGTCACTTGGGGTGTAACGATTCGTTTTAACAACGATTCGATTCGTATCGCGATTCGTGGTTGTCGATATGATTCAAGGACGATATTGTTTAATTTAGAACGATACGATCCGAAACGATTCAGTGTCTTGAAATCGATTCAGTGACTTTTTAGGGAATCAGGTATCAATTAATTATGGATATAAACAAACAAGTAAACAACAATTAATGTCAAATGCATTCACATTTTATTTGAATAAAGTAGGGCTGCACGATTATGACAAAAATCATAATCGTCGATTATTCCCTTGATTATTCCCTTGGCATTTTGTTATGGAAACAAACAACAATTAGGCTACAATGGTGATACACAATACTTAGAAGAACTGGTAAAGAAACATGGAAACTGCTCCTGATAAATAGCAACACACATGACGTACCAATAACGTAATTTATTGGTATTTTACTTTTATTTTGTAACTTACTAATTTACGACGTTGCATGCATTTCTTTTGCGCTTCAGTGAAGTGTACAGCGTGCGCCGGCACATTTGCGCGTGCAATTAAAGAGTGCACGCTATGAGCACAGTATCAGACATGAAATTTAGTTTTTCTGAGGTGCTTAAATCCAATGCGTTATTTCCTAGTATCGATACAATCGATTCATTACCTTTTAAAACGATGTTAGATCGATATATGTCGTCCGGAAGGCCAACTTGCCGAGCACAGATCGATGTAGTTGGATCATAGGAATATAAATCGATACATCGATGTAGTTGATGTATCGTTACACCCCTATGAGTCACAGATAGACATAGACAAATTTCAGCTTGAGTAAAGGCTCATTCACATCAAAAACTATAACGATATCTATAACTATAAAGTTTAAATAATCATTCTAATTCTATGAGAATAGGGAACTCCGCACCACAAATAATGAAAATGATATCTTAGAAAAACTTTAAGAATGTTTTTTTTTTTTTTTCAGCTGATGAATGATAAAAATCATTGACAGCCAATCAGAATCCACCTGACTTTAAAAAGATTGAGCATTTAAAGCAGCAGATGACATAACTGCAGCATGCGTAAAATAAACAGTATTGTGCACGTGCTGGACACTAATAAATTTATCATTATAGATATGATATATATGTTTTGAAATAGCTTTTGTTATGTCAAGATAACAAGAAAATTAAATCAAGATTTTGAGACTAGGCAGAACAATGTAATAATGCTTTTGGAAACGCGCTGCAAATATTTTGTAACGTGTTTCTGTATTTGGTTGTGTTGTGAGTATTTGCAGCGTGTTTCTGAATTTATCTGTGTTGTGAGTATAGTATGCAGAATAATTCTGTATTTGCTTGCATTGTGAGTATTTGCAGCACATGTTTTGCCAAATCAATGAAGATGTTTTATTAATTTGCTGGTGTTTTTTTCTATCATGTGTTTTCTTCAGTTGCAGCTCGGCCACCGTGTCTTAGGGGCTTCAGTAGATTCCCTCTATTGAACGTTTGAAATGATTATTTATTGATGACAGTGCTCTAATTTTTCGGGTAAACTACATAATATCATTAGTCCAGATTTGAATCCAGGTTGTGCACCACTGCTCAACAAGTCAAAACTCACAAATGTCATAGCCATATTTAGAGTTTGCGTATCATTGGTTCCTAACTGGTTCCTAGCGCGCACAAGCACATATTCATATGCGCTTATTGCCAAGCATTACGCAGGGACGCTAAGGGTAATGCGGTGGGCGCTTTTTTTTTTAACTTTGGCGCTCAAACGTCATGACTGAACGGCTTTCGTTTGGAATATCGTGCTGAACCTCTGGGGCGATTTAATGTGCTGTAACATTTATTATGGCTTTATGAATGCGGCACTCCCATTGCGAGCCCAGCTGCCAGTGTTTATGAGACTGACCTCTCACTCAACGGCGGCAACAGCCTCCATCAACCCGTGCCACAGCAGCAGTTGCAAAGGAATTAAAGTGTTGTGGCTGAGAGATTGGATCAGGAAGTGACACAGCCGCTAGGAGGTTTAATCACACCCCTGCAGGGACTTATCTCAGGAGAGAGTGGGCGACTGGTGGTTCCTCCACTGTGAGCGCTAGACATGAATACTGAGTCTGTCATCGCTGGAGGGTCTGGGTCACACTGTGTGTTTTTCATAATGTGCTTTCACAGCAATCTGCCTTTTTTGCTACAGTTTTATTTTGCGAATTTATGTCTCTATCCCAGCAAATTGTGGTCCAAGCACTTCTGGAGAACTATATAGGGGAGACTGGAGCAAGTTGTCACTTCAGTAAATATTTTTCAGCACAGGTTTATTTTATGTAAGTTAGTTTCTGCAAAATCTACAAAATGATCTACAAAAATATCTATTCAACATTTCCACCATTATTAGCAAAGACAAATTATACAGCTCATTGAATACATTTTTGGGGCGTTATTTTAAATTGTAATAAAGTTTCACAATATTACTGTTTTATTGTATTTTTTATCAAATAAATGTTGCCAGTAGGCATAAGAGACTTCTTTCAAAAACATTAAAAAAGATTCTTACAGACCCCAAACTTTTTATGTACAGTATGTGGTTGTTGAGTGCCTACAGTAACTAATTTTTCCGTTTCTTCTTTCTGTCTCTCTCCCTTTCCTTTTCACAGGCTGCAGAACAGTTAAGAAAGCTCAGAGAGGAACATTATAAGGTGGAAAAAACAGAAGGTGAAGGAGGAATGGAGAACTAAAAGAGTGTGACCTGTCGGCCACCTTCTGTGTCCAACGGCCAGATAATGAGAACATAAAACTGAGAGAAACAGATGGAGCTGTAAGACGACTCATCTGTTTTAGTGCAAAGAGTTTAAAACTTGAGCTAACTACTTTCTGATCCGTATTTTTTTTCTTTCGATTGAGTTAGAAGATAAAATTGTCTCCCAAGTTTCGGTTTAGGGCTCTAAAGGCCAAACCACGGGAGCTGGTAATTGCTCAGTTGAGAGCCAAAGTGATTTTTCAGAAAAGTTTGAAATGACAGTTGTAATCTTTGCTTATACTGAATGCGATTTCTATGGCTTAATAGAATGCTGTATGCTATTTCTATAGCTTTAAATTCTTTAATAAGGTTTTTTTTTTTTTTTTTTTTTTTTTCAAAATAAATTTGGGAAGGAAACTGCAAACAATGGAAAAGTGTGCTTTAAAAGTGCTTGGAAACTATTGGAAAACATTTTCACTAAGTGAAAAAAATGAATGAATGAGGCATTTATATAGCGCTTTTCTATGTACTACTGTACACCCAAAGCACTTTACAGTCATATCAGGGGGTCTCCCCTCAACCACCACTAGTGTGCAGTATCCACTTGGATGAAGTGACGGCAGAAACAGAACAATGGCGCCAGAGCGCTCACCGCACACCAGCTATAGGTGGAGAGGAGAGAGAGGGAGTGATCGAGCCAACTGAAAGAATGGGGATTATTATTAGGAAGCCATGATTGATAAAGGCCAATGGAGGGAATTTGTCCAGGACACCGGGGTTACACCCCTACTCTTTACAATAAGTGCTATGGGATTTTTTTAATGACCACAGAGAGTCAGGACCTTGGTTTAACGTTTTACCCAAAGGATGGTGCTTGTTACAGAATAGTGTCCCCATCACTAACCCCTTGTTGGCCTCACTAACACCTCTTCCAGCAGAAACCTTATTTTCCCAGGAGGTCTCCTATCCAGGTACTGACCAGGCTCAACCCTGCTTAGCTTCAGTGGGCAACCAGTCTTGGGCTACATGGTTATATGGCTGTGGCATAGTGCCTTGCAACACCCTAACAACACCTTAGAACATCCTAGCCACCACCTAAACACACAATATAAACAACCACCCATATCAACCTAACAAAGACCTAGCAACCACTTACAACTTAACAACTGCATAACTCTCGGGCAACTACCCAAGAATCTCTAGACACCATAAATCAACACCTTGGCAACCATTTAGAACACATAGTAACTCCCTAGAAACACTCTAGCAACCATTACGCTTCTATGCAGAACACCCTGGCAACCACCTAGAACACTTAGCAAAATCCTGGAAAATCCCCTAACAACCACCTAAAAACACATTATAAATCACTTAACCGTCTCTAACAACCTGCTATAACAACCTAGAAACGACCTAGCAACCACCTACAACTTAGCAACTGTCTAACATCTCTCAGGCAACTACCCAAAATATGCAAACACCTGAGGAACCATTTAGAACACTCTAGCAACCATTTAGCTTCCATGCAGTACACCATAGCAACCACCTAGAACGCTTTATCAACTGCATAACTAGTAACACCCTAGCAACCGCTTAACTCCTTAGAATTTCCTAGCTACCACCTAAAAACACAGTATTAATCACATAACCATGCCTAACAACCACCCAAAACAACCTAGCACCCACCTACAACTTAGCAACTGTCCAAAAACTCTCAGGCAACTACCCAAAACACCCTAGAAACCATTTATCTTAGAAACCACCCCAGCATCAAGTTTTGCGCAGACAAGCACCACTTCAACTTTCTTCTGAAAATGTAAAATCCAGTCAAATGTTCTTTTATTCATTACTAGCAAGAACTTTCTATAGTACACACCGGCAAGGTCTAAGCTTGCTTTCTGTAGCCGTTAAAACAGCACGCGTAATTCACGGCCTCGGGGCAGCTTGCTTAATGAGGGAAATGTGTTCAGCGGATCAGTTTTCCTTTTCCTGCGCCGCACCTGCCGAGCTGCAGTTTCGTTTATGCCAGCGTTCAAATGTCTGACATTGAGAGGCGAAACGTTTTTCTTGTCAAGCCAATTTACAGTGGCATAACAGAAGGTCTCTCCCACGCCAGGTGCTCCATCATTCTCTCTGTCAGTGATTCTCAGTGTACTTAAGAACGTGAGCGGGCCCAGTCTGTCTGCCGCGGCATCCATCTGTTCAGGTGTCTGTTGTCGCAGAGAACGAGGGGTGAGGATCGTTCAGAGCAGACGCCGGGGACGGGTGAGCTCTTCAACATGCTGTGGTGAAGCCATGAATCATGAAGAAACTAAATTTGGGTTCACTGTGCTTTTGATGTTGTAACACTGGAAAGGAAGTTCATAGAAAATTGTTCCCTCACATTGGCTGCATTTACACTGTAAGGTCTAATGCACATATCCCACATTTTGACATTATTTCCCCCCATCTGTTTACGTTCACTTACACAGACGTAACTGACTGTGTTTACATTAATACCCAGTCAGACCGCGCAACGCTGTGCTGTCCAAATTGATCTGCACAAATTCTTTCAGTGCTGTCCATTGGACTCATGTTGACATTGGTGTGTACCATGTTATTTAGTCCCTCTTTTGGACCATGATAATTGACACAATTGACACTGTCCTGATGTATTATAAAAAATAAAATAAAAAGCCTCATTAAAAGAAATAAATCTAGTTAAGTAGTTTGGCAAAATCTTTCATATTTTTTAGGAAAAAAACAAGAAGCACTTTTGTTAAAATGTTATAAATATTTGAAAATGTGCGCCATGCAAAAGAAAAAAGAAAGAAAAAGAAAATGATGAAGAAATTATATAGCAGACCCTTAAGTCTCTTAAAATATCACATCATTTGACAGTTTTATGTTAATTCAGGTTTTAAAAAAGTTAAAATAATGTTATTTGCCCAAAAAATATTCATCACAAATATTATATTAAAGTATGTATATTTCAGATAGTATTTAAAATATATTTAAAAGTATAATTTATTTGATTTATTATTTTTATATTTACATTACATTTAATCATTTAGCAGATGCTTATATCCAAAGCGACTTACAAATGAGGAAAACAATAGAGGCAATCAAACCAACAATAGGGCAACAGTATGCAAGTGTTGTGACTAGTCCCAGTTATTCTAGCACAGTACACATAGCAATATTATTGGGTCAAGTGATCATCAACCACTGATCATCGATCACAACTGTCCTGGATGGAGTTATGGTTGATGAACCCAGATGAATGGAGAAGTTGTGATGAAGTGTTGGGTTGGCAGGGACGACAAGCAGTTCTGTCTTTGCAAGGGTAAGTTGAAAGTGGTGGTCCTTCATCCAGCAAGAAATGTCTGTCAGGCAGGCTGAGATGCGAGCAGCTACTGTCGGATCATCTGGCTGGAATGAGAGGTGGAGTTGTATGTCATCAGCATAGCAGTGATAGGAAAAACATGTTTCTGAATGACAGATCCTAGTCATGACATGTAGACGGAGAAGAGAAGTGGTCCAAGCACTGAGCCCTGAGGCACTCCAGTAGCTAGATGTTGGGACTTAGAGACCTCCACGACACCCTGAAGGACCTACTTGAGAGGTAAGACTGAGATGCCCTTCGTCATGAGGGTTGACAGGAGAATCTGGTGGTTAAATATGTCAAAAGCAGCAGACAGATCCAGCTAGATATAAGTAGATGAGTGATATTGTGAGTGATATTACATGATCAGACAAAAAGATAAGCAGATGAGTGATATTACCAGTTCATTTGTCACTCTGGAAATGGAAGGTTAAGTGAAGCACATTGTGGGATACAGTCATCAGTTATGTAATGTGCTCTGTTATATACCGCACATTTTGCTCCCATTTTGTCCCAAACATACAGAAAATGCTCATACAATGCGCAGAAGAAGACTATTGTGCTATTTCTGCCCCAATGTGGCTATGCCCACAGCTAAACCTCATTGGCTGTAAACATCCTGAAATCATGAAACATGTTTTTTTTTTCAGTGAGGACAGAAAATGACTTGATGCCAGAAATATCTGGCAAAGACAGATATCAGGCAGTCTTTCATTTGTATATTTTCTAATGCTGCAGTTTTATCTTGTACCTTTTTTTGAGTTCTTTGAGTGCTGTAATATTTTCAAAGACTGTACTTTGAAGAAAAAAAGTTCATACGACCGCTTCTGGAAAGTCATCTTTTAGTCATCTGTCAGTTTTTGTTCCCTCACAATTTCAGTCTCTTCACATTTCATACAACTTGTGAACAAGCTGCAACTTCTGTACATGAAAAATCCGCACAGAATAGGCGACAACGTCCTGGTTGCTGTGCCGCGAAGATCATTTGTCCTCGACTTTAAGATTGGGTCCTTGTGCTGTCATCCGTTAACTGAGCATTCCCTCCCTTGAGCTGCATCACTCCTACCTTACTGTCTTTTCCACGCTCACAATCCTGAACTTCTTCAAACGCTTTTCGCATTAAAAAAACACTCCTGGTTGGCTGCTCGCCCAAGGTTGTCAATTGATACTGTTCGATCATTCTGTTTGTCATAAGAGCCCGGTTGTTGTCAGCCGCCCACTCCGAAGTTCATGGCAAACTCCTCGCACACGTCGCAACAACCCCTTGAGGCTGTTCATTTATCTTCAGCACAGTTTATACTGTAGGTCGTGAATGCCATTACCAGGCGGGCCTGTCTTAAATCCATATGGAGATATGTGTTTATTAAAAAAATGTCTTGTAATCAATAGCGGTTTTCCCCTTCGATGGAGAACTGCTGTACGTTTTCTCACCAGTGAGTGACATTGATAATACCGGATCAATTTTGTTTTTAGGAGACTATTTAAACGATCCATAATATCGCAGGAGGGCTAATGCATCTTTGTCAGGCTGCTCGCCTTTGACGTCAAGCCAAGTACTTATGCTGTGGGGTTTGAAATAACACGTTGAAAATGGCTGTCAAAGATTTGTAGAAGATGAATTGATGTCAGAATAATGGAGGATATCTGTGTAGACAGATATGGGTGCTGTTGCTCCACAGATTTTTTACAAGCACTTTCATTCAAGTCAACATGAAATCAAAATGAAACTTTCTCATTATAGTACCTGCAGGGGCGTCATGCATTTATGATGAAACTTTGATTAAGTTTTCGCTGTAGCCTAATAATACTATTCTGTTTTATTGGCCTGATTATATACTGTTAAATTATGAACGCAGGTAAGATCATATGTTAACTGTATTGCCTATGCTGTTGCTATTCCACAACATTTAAAAGTTTTGCATGTATTCTGTTACGCATATTTTGTAGCTTCTATCGGTGAGCTCCACAAATCACGTAAATGACAAATGCTGAATTTTATCACAGCACTGATCATATTTGACCTAAGGGGACATGGACCAAACGTTTCTTCAGTGAATGCAAAAGTTTTGCAAGAGAACGCAAAAGCATTGAAATATAATTTTTCTTCCTATCTCATTATTTTACCACCACCTTATACATTTAGGTGCTTAGTAGACCTACAATAATCAGTTTTTTTTTGTTTGTTTGTTTTTTGAGTGGGTGGGTTAGTGTGTACACAGTAACGCAAAAACTAATTTATACAATCTAAAAAATATCATATTGGCTCAACAAAAATGTTAAACAATTTGGAATAAAATTTTGTTTAACCAACAAACTATATTGAATTAAAACAACTCATTCGTAACATAAACGTACATTTTTAAGTTGAGGGTCGCTTCAACTACTTGAGCCGTGGAATGCTTTAGAAGTAAAACAATGCTTTAGAAGTATTTTCCATTGTTAGTTTACGTTAACTTATGTAGTGTTAACAAATCAAACCTTATTGTAAACTGTTACCAAAATCTCTATTAATAGATATATTTCTGTCCACAAACTTTTTACCGAGAAACATTTGAACCCTATTCCATTCAGTTATTCTACAACTCACAAATGTAAACACACACGTTGCCAACTGCACTTTCACGCTTATCAGCTGGATATAATCTGGTATTCATACAAACACCATAATGATTTTTGGTTCTTGGCATTTGGACTTTGCTAGACTCGTACAACATTTCCATTCTATGGAGGGCTGCTCAATTTCAAGTATTAAATTACAGTGTCTTTCTCCTTGGGTATGTGTCGTGAATGTATCATGTCAGTCGAAACACTTGCCTCATAGCACGTTCGTTTGACCGTAATCAGCCATTCTAGGAGCATCTGTCGATAGTTGATGGAATGTTGGCAAGCAATTTCAAGTGGGATTTCAAGATTGCAGAACAGGGAGATCACCAACATGCGTGACCCTCATCCCAACCAGATTCCCTGAAAGACAATCGTGAAAGGAGTGAAGCGTCAAATCTGTGCCGTGTTCATGGTTTACGGGCATTGAGCAACAAACCATGCGAAAATATAACTTCTCGTGCTTATTTTCTCATCATGAAACCAAACTGAAATCACAGTCACTCCACGACATTTGATTACGGAGTGAAACTCCTTCCTTGATTTTAAAAGTTAATAAGCAGATTGCTGGCGCTGTTTGTTATTCCCGCAGATTCATGGTTGGGAATCTTGTCAAGTGCCCCTTGTTTTTTACATCATGTTGTCCTTGAAGTGCACACCAAAGACTGTAGCTTGGTGAACAGATGCTTGAGTGTTTGTTGACTCCTACTGTGTGTGCGTGTGTGTGTGTGCGTGTGTGTGTGTGTGTGTGTGTGTGTGTGTGTGTGTGTGTGTGTGTGTGTGTGTGTGTGTGTGTGTGTGTTTGAAGCCTCTACCTGTACACACCTGCTGTAAATGAGGCAAGAAATTGAATGCTTTCCTTGGCAGAACAGTATTGTCATCCTCCCCCTCCACACCTCCTCCTCTTCCTCATCTCTTCACTTCAGTGCCCCAGCCTGTATTGGTTACACTGTAAATGTTGCCCATATTCATCACAAAGCGAAGGAAAACCAAGAGGACACGCTGCAGACAGGCTAATTGAGAATCCTTGAAAAGAAAATGGAGGAAAATCCTGAATGCTGCTGAATCTATATTTGAATCTGAAGTTAGGAAACGTTTGAGAATAACTCTGAACTCATTTTACTGTTGCACTGACTGCACAAGTATGATTATTGCCATCTGACACATTCTCAGCGTGACGTTCACATTTCAATTCATCACCGACGAATTCAGCCTCCAACAAAGTTCTGACAGTGTCAGAAAAAATATCTGTATGCATAGCTTTAGAAATGTAAATGTAACTTTACTATACTAAAATATAATTTGTATATGTATTTATATGTTAAACCTGTGTTGCTTGAACACCATTTGACAGATGAGACTACTATTATTATTAGTATCATTATCAGAAAGAGTTCGTTTACTTTGTTGTTGTTGTCTTGTAAGAAAGAAAATTTGAAAGAAATTTATTCAGCAGGGATGCATTAAATTGATCCAAAGTGACAGTAAAGACTTTTTATATTGTTAAATAAGTATATACACTGTGTATACATAGTTCCCACAGGCCAATTAATGTCACGTGACCTCCCCGGAGACCCCATCTTTGATGGCATAAGCTGCTGTGTTTACAAAGTTTTACAAGCAAATTTTGATTATTTCTTTCTGTTTATAATGTTATGAAAATCATGAAGAGACAAAGTGACAGAGATTATAAAGAGACTCTATTAACACAAGACAGAGAGAGGTACAATGCGAAAATTTCAGTCATAAATGGTGTGGATCCGTATGCGCTAACGCTGTCTGTCTGTCTGTGTGTGTGTGTGTGTGTGTGTGTGTGTGTGTGTGTGTGTGAGTGAGAGAGAGGCGCGGGCGCGATCGAACAGTGGAAACAATGTTGTTTTTGTATGTTTTTAATACCTTGTCATTTTGTTCAATACAGGACATCATTCAAACTGCAAAGTGTTAACTTATATTTGTGTACACTCGCAATAAAACACAACATTGTGCACCTGACACAAAGTGCTCTGAGCAAATTCTTGCGTGTTTTGAGGGAGTTTCTTTCCTGTTTATCCTCGCCAGCCATAACCTCCGTCGTTGTTCTGACAAAAGCTTAGTTTTCTCACATTCATGAAGTCTAATGACGGGTATACTGTAAAATCCAAATTTAACTGAACCTCCGGCACGATTTGAACATCCACTGACCCAGCAGGAGATGACCATTTTCACTTTTTATCACGAAATTAACTCACTTCAGCTTCTTCTTCTAATGTTCTGCCCACAACATGCCCACAGAAATGGCGCCGGTTCGGCAAATGCCCGTATGTTGTGACGTCATGTAGGAACTATGTATATACATTAAAACTGAGCCTCGTTGAGCATAAGAGAGAACATTAACCACAATTTTGAAAGATTTTTTAAATTATTTATGTTATACATCATTTAAAAATGACATTTTATCATTTTTAAAGTGCAATAATTTTTCACAATATTAGTTTTTTTTCAAAGGCAGTCTTGTTGAGCAGAAGAGACTGAACATTAACTGAAAAACATTAAATGGATAGTTCACCCAATAATGAAAATTCTGTCATCATTTACTCACCCTCAAGTTGTTCCAAACCTGTATGAGTTTCTTTCTTCTGCTGATATTTTAAAGAATGTTGGTAATAAAACAGTAGAATGGCAGCCATTGACTTCCATAGTATTTTTTTCCCTAAAATGGAAATCAATGGCTGCCATTCAACGGTTTTATTACCAACATTCTTTAAAATATTTTTTGTGTTCAATAGAAGAAAGACACTCATACAAGGTTGGGACAACTTGAGGGTGAGGAAGTGATGACATAATTTAAATTTTTGAGTGAACTATCCCTTTAACCAAACTTTTTTGGAAAGGGGGTGTATTTTTTTATTGTACATATAATTTAGAAAATGCATTTAATAATTTATATAATACAATAACACATTTTGTAGGGGCTTTCCTCACAAATGTTCCATCAATCCCCTGGTGGATTGGTTTTCACATTCCTAATGCTGATAGTCAGATATGTGTGTGTGATACCATTGCCTTCACTCAACAAATTAGAGGACAGCGATTTGACTAGGGCTGGGAAATGTTGAAGGCCTATGAAAAACAGCTCTGGCTCAGTGCCGTCCTTCAAAGATTAGCTCTTGTATTTTTTTCTCCTTTTTGACTTGCACACTATGCAGTTTTCACCATCTGTTGTCTGTTCTTTGTCTTATTCCACCACTCCATCGTGTTTATCTAAAGTAAGGTGATATCAGCCGCTTAAGCGGAGTGGGAACTTTCCAAAAGCTTTTACCATAAAATTCACCTGTCATGGGCTTTGTGTGCTGCTTTATTGACTCTACGTTTTACAAGCCCAGAGACTTCATATAGCAAATTAATTACGTCTTTCAGAAGACAAATAGCGTCAAAGGTTCCTCCTCGTCCTTTATTAGCCTCAGTGCGCCATGCGAAGGGCTTTTATGTAAAATGAAGTCTCCATTATGCCCTTGTTTGTAGCATTAAAATATGTTCCGTAAGAGTACAAACAAGGTTATGGCCGCACTTCATGTACATGAAAGCTAATCATTTTCCTTTTTCTGTGTGGTCAGTACAATTATGTCGCTAACAAAAAATGGCTCTATTCACTAAACAACACAAACATTGATTTGGTATGGATCAACTGTCTGTTGGTTGTGGAAACGCTGAGAAGGCAGTACGGGTTACTGTCCTTCATGTGGCCGATTCGTAGCGTAACTATGGATTATCGCAGAGTGCTGCACTTTTCCCCTCATTGTTGGATAAATAGCTCATTAAGATTGAACCCTGTTTGCCTATATTAATTAAACTCAGATTTTTCTTGTGTTGACCTTGTGTTGATTGTGCAAATGCTTTGTGTGATGCATTATGCTGGCATGAAGCCTGTATAACCCTTGGGACTGGGTTAAACCCTTTCCTTCTTTAAAAATAATAGTTTTTCTGACATCATATTTTTTAGGGAGGGACCAGAGATGCTTTTTAACCGCATGGTTCAGACCGTCAATGTGGTTCACACGAAATCACAGGGTGACACTTTGCAAAGTCTCATTTCTTAACATTAGTTAATGCATTTGTTAACATTATCTTACAATGAGATTTTTTTTTCTTTACAGCATTTTAGTTCACAGTGCATTAACTACTGTTAACAAGTACAATTTCTGATTTTAATAATGTATTAGTAAATGTAGAACTTAACATTAACTGAGATTTATAAATTCTGTAGAAGAATTGTTCATTGTTTGTTCATATTAATGTAGTGTAAACATTAGTTAACTACATTAATTAATATGAACTAACAATGAACAATTCTTCTGCAGAATTTATAAATCTTAAGGAATGTAAATTTTTACATTTGCTAATATTTTTTTTTTTAAATCACAAGGTGTATCTGTTAACATTAATTAATGTACTATGAACTTACATGAACAAACAATAAAGATTTGTATTTTATTAACCAACATTAACAATGATTATTAAATGTTGTAAACATATATTGCTAATTGATTAATAATTGATAATAATTGCTAATTGGAGAGTTATAGTAAGTTTAAGTTTATGAAAAATGTACAAGAATAATATTCTTTACATTTCATGTAAATTGTATGTTTTACTCTAAAACTGTGAAAAAAGCAAAGCCATCGATTGAAACAAGTTGTGCTCCAAATTTGAGGTTTATATCTCAAAAAATTAGCTTTCAGTAAGACTTTGTTTGAGTGCAGTATATGTTTCCACCAGATTAAAATAGTCTCATAATTAATTCCAATGCAGGCATTTTTGATCGCGAACAATACATGTGACCATATTTTCAGGACCATTTGACCTTTTCGAATCATGTGCATGTTTTTTGTGCGTGTGCGTGTTTATACAGCAAGTGCCAAAACCTTTAGCAATTTTCGTACCATTCCAATGATGTTTCAGTCTAAAATGACCGAACAGCACCAAAGAGTTAAAAATAAAAGTTCTCTATTTGCATCTGGCTTCATGAAGAACCTCTAACAACCATGGAATCGTTCCACTGTACAAAAGGTTCTTTATAGTGGAAAAAGGTTCTTAAAAACTGATCACTGAGAAAAAAGCTTTAATTTTAAGAGTGTACTAGAATCTATTGAAATTATAAGATGAAATTTGAAACTTATTGTGATGAGGTTGAAATACCCATAGCTGCACTGGGAAGTTTGAGGCAAAATATCCAAGTGAGGTGATCCACGGGAAGTAGTGGGACAACAGCAAGTCTAAGATCCTGAGGGACTTCCTGACCTAGACAGAAGAATGAGTGGTGGCTATTCACCTTGACACAAACAAGAGTTGGACAGCAGTGATAGTGTCAGTCCCAAATGACAGTGACATAAAAAAGAGTTTGAGGAACAAAGAAATGAGAGGGACTGAAGGAGATGCAATAAAAAAGTATGTGGGAAGTCAAAGTCCAGTTGCTTCCTTAGAAGCTTAATTCAGAAAAGTGCAATCCTTTGCCTACTCCAGCAAACCCCCAAGCCCCCAAAGTCTCTGAAAGAGGAACATAGATCCACACACAAGTGTAGAGGAGACCAGGCCTGGTATCATACATGGAAGTCGTCACAATGAAGAAATCTCACAAACTTTTGATTAAAAAATGCTCAATTTCTCTAGCAGTGGTTTAACAGTATATGTTGGTATGGCTAAACACCAAATTCACTGTCTTAAATTGTAATGTTTTAGAGTATAATATTGTTCTTATGTATTCCGTTTAGTAAACCATAATTAATCTGTAACCATTATTATTCATCATTAATAATTGTAATGTTTTTGAAAGTCTCTTCTGCTCATCGAGACTGCACTTATTTTATCAAACACACAGTAATACAGCAATATTGTGAAATATTATTTCAATTTAAAATAACTGTTTTTTTAATGTGAATTTATTGTCAAATTTACTTGATTCCTGTGATCAAAGCTCCTCCCTCCTTCAGGGAACAGGGGATACATCAGTAACCTAAACGTTCCCATTCACTCAGTCACGTTACGTAGGACTGACGTCATGGGGTCCCTACGGAAAGCGCCATAGCCACTGAACTGTGTTACAAGTGTTGGAGATGCAGATGCTGGCAAGCTGTAGCGTGCCCTTTAGGCAACTTCTCTCATAATGTCGTAACCTACCCAGCGCCCCAAGTAAGCCAGAGGGAAGTCCTCCATGCCAAAGGGGATGGAAGGGACAGGGTCTTACTCTGGGGATGGTCAAAGCCCCAAGGAAGAGTGCACCGGAACTCAATTCATAACATTTCTCAGCCATGACCATAACGCTGGGGAAGCATGCCCAGGCCTGCTGAGGTTCGTGGGGACGAAGAAGCTTCCACTAACCAGATCAGCGGCTCTACTATGAGAAGCAGTGGGGAGCTGGGGAGCAGCAGAGGGGACTCGTGCTTCCGTGAAGGAGAGTCGCAACCACAATGCCAGCATGGACATGCCCTCGCTGTGAGAGCATCCACCATCCACGAACGCTGGCATGTGAGACAGCAATCATGGCCGTCGGCTGTCAGCCATCAGATGAAGTCAAGAAACGACAGCATCCAGAAACACACGGACGGAAAGATATCTTGAAAAATGCACTGAACGTCGAAGCTGAAGTGATGTACTCTCTGTGCACAACAAGCTGGATTGCTCAACACCGCTGGATGCGCCAGCACACCGGCAGAGAGATCCCACGACAAGCTGCAAAGAAAAAGCAATTAAAATTGTTTTTGTCAGAGATATACTCCTATTTAGCAATTCAAATTGCTGTTTGATGTTTCTGTTGCTCTTAAATCTACTCTTCTTTAAGGTGAATGGAATGAGTGGTCGTTGTTTTACAATCGCTCGGCTCTGAAGCAAAGTAGTAATGCAGGTCCTATCTATACCTGTATGTCCGGTTAGGTGTGATTCGGCATGCAAATCTGACTGGCCAATGTTCATTGGCTCGTTTACCACTTGGAGGTGATTGGGCTCCCATGTGAGACCCCATGACGTCAGTCCGACGCAAAGTTGAATGTGACTGACTGAATAGGGACACCATTTCCACAAAGTGCAAATCCCACCCAAATATTTGATCTCATGTGGTTCTCCTGTGGTGCATTGATGAGAATTTGGCTTCCCCGGGCAAACATTTCAGCCCACAGTAAGGGAGCTGGTTTGAAGTTGGGCGTTGAGGGTTACTTGTTTGTTCACATCTGTCTGTGTGTTTGAAGTTAGCTTAACGCATCCCTGCAAAACACATGCAACCAAGAGCAAACATTTTCCCAGGGGAAAGGGATTAGGTTCACCCTCACTGACATCTGTGTAACAACTAGCAGTTCTGTCCATCACCCACTCAGCATCGCAAAGGGTGTAATTGTGGAACTGACGTATAATTAGGGGGCCTGTCTGTGAAGTAAGACCACATGAAATTAATTGAGTGTCAGGATGTTTTTGGATCAAATTCAGGCCAGTGGAACTGCTCTAACAACAGCCTTGGATGTGTGTGTGTGTGTGTGTGGTGTGGGGTGGGGTGGTGTGAGATCTTTTGGGAATTGCTACTCTAGAAAAAGGAAATTTTGAGGTTTGGGTTTAATGTGGAATTATGTTTGTCACTAAGATTCCAAGACCTCCTGCAGTGTTCAAAACTTTGCAGAAAGGGTGGAGAGGGTCTTTCAAACAGCATTACATCTCCATATGTTCCAATGTGTGCTTTAAAAAAATAAATAAAATTGTTTAACTCCAGTAGTATATAACTGGTCTCGTCATTGACATTGAAGTACCATCAATGATCTTCACTCATTGGTGAAATTTCGGCTAAAGTTGTTTGTAATTCGAAGTACACCACAAAAAGCAAATGTAAATGTCTGCATAGACTTGGTTCGTTCCGAGGGCAATGATACGATGTCCTACCTGCCTGTCAACATATGATGTTTTATTAACAAAGTTCGTTAGAAGTACGTTCAGATAATTAACCTAATTGTCATGGGAGGAGCTCATCCAGTCAACTCAATTAACATCAGGAGGTATATATACACATTTTCCAGCATCCCTCCACCACCCCATCTCTTCACTTACAAGTCATTTCCCAAACCTAGGAGGGGGAGGAGTACTCTGGGTTCGGGCAAAAATTCCGAGCTCGGAGCCCTCGCATCGGACAGCACGAGTTATCTAATTATATACAGGTGCTGGTCATAAAATTAGAATATCATCAAAAAGTTGATTTATTTCAAGAATTCAACTTAACAGGTGAAACTAATATATTATATAGACTCATTACATGCAAAGTGAGATATTTCAAGCCTTTATTTGTTATAATTTTGATGATTATGGCTTACAGCTTATGAAACCCACAAAATCAAAATCCCAGAAAATTTGAATATTACATGAAATCACACAGTAATTACACAGTGATACCATGGTCATTGAACCAGGTTTTGGTTATTTTGGCAGTGTGGGCAGGCGCAAATCCTGCTGGAAAATGAAGGAAGCATGAAGTGCTCTGGAAATGTCCTGGTAGACGGCTGCGTTGACTCTGGATTTAATAAAGCACAGTGGACCAAAGTCCTCTTTTCTGATGAGAGCAAATTTTGCATCTCATTTGGAAACCAAGGTCCCAGAGTCTGGAGGAAGAATGGAGAGGCACACAATCCAAGATGCTTGAAGTCCAGTGTGAAGTTTCCACAGTCTGTGTTGGTTTGGGGAGCCATGTCATCGGCTGGTGTTGGTCCACTGTGCTGTCCACTCAACGCAGCCGTCTACCAGGACATTTCCAGAGCACTTCATGCTTCCTTCAGCAGACAAGCTTTATGGAGATGCTTCCTTCATTCTCCAGCAGGATTTGCACCTGCCCACACTGCCAAAAGAACCAAAACCTGGTTCAATGACCCCATGGGATTACTGTGTAATTACTGTGTGATTTCATGTAATATTCTAATTTTCTGAGATTTTGATTTTGTGGTTTTCACAAGCTGTAAGCCATAATCATCAAAATTATAACAAATAAAGGCTTGAAATATCTCACTTTGCATGCAATGAGTCTATATAATATATTAGTTTCACCTGTTAAGTTGAATTCTGGAAATAAATCAACTTTTTGATGATATTCTAATTTTATGACCAGCACCTGTATAAGTGTGAACTCGTGAAAAGTATTTCCATACCTCCGCGCACCTGTTCGTGCAATGCAGAGTTACACAGACGTCAGTCACCGAGCCCCGCAGCTGAAACAGAAGCCACCTTTTACAGTTCCTCCTGAAGTCTGAAGGGATTATGCTTTCAAAGCAAGTTTACTATTGCTAGCCTCTCCGAAAATCGCCTACGCTACCTTTAACTTATCAGCTCTGATAAGATAGATGTGCTTATAGCAACATTTTGTTGCTTCTTGTACATTTCGCGCCACTTTCAAAGTTAGATGTCCAGTAAGTGGCGCTAAAAGCATGATCAGTTTTGTCCTACAATCTGAGAGATGAATGGAATCTGGCAACATTTGATTGCGTTGGCTGTTGTTCGTATTGCTGCAGTTTGGAATTGAAATGTCCGCTGAGTGGCGCTAAAAATATATATATATATATTATATATAGAATAACCGGTAGTGTTAACAAAAGCAAATTGTAGTTAAAAACACACTAGCTGACACTTGCAATGCTGTACCAGGTGATCTACCGAGCAAGTTTACTACATTAGAAAAGCCACACAGCTGGTTATGTGATTCAAACATCAAAATCTATTAGATTACAATCATGCACTAATAAAAGAGGTCGAAGCATTGTATTGTGCAAAGAGAGGCATGTTTTTTTCAAATGAGCCTATGTTGAAAAAATTGCACATGGCCTTCAGTGAAGCTGTGTTCTTTTCTTTTCTCAGGTTTGAGCGGATTTAAACACTCACTGCTTTGATTCCCAATAGATAGTGTGATGAACATCAGATCTGAATAATCGGATTACTTTAATCTTTGAATTTCATATTAGATTATGTAAACTGTGAGCAGTCCATTGACACGAGATGCGGGTGTGAACGCTAGCTGGAGTGTCGGCTGGAGGAAGTGTTAAATGAGGCTCATTGGTCTGGTCCCTTGGCTGGTGCCGCAGATGGTCGGTGGTCTGAGCCAGCGCGTGTGGAGGGTGCCATACTGGTAATTAAAAGCCGAGCAGAAGGTACGAGCATGAAATGTGTGTGGTGTGTTGCGGTAAGACTGTAAACACCAGACCCTTCTAAACCACCATCAGTTTCAGACTGATGAACTTCCTGTATGTTTGGTGCACACACACAAAAAAAAACCTCTTTAAAGATGATTTTGTTAGCATACATGTTACTGAATTGTATTAAAAAGTGTTTTGCCCATTCCTAATAGATATATTTTATTTACTTTATTTTGATGCTCCCCAACAGATACTCTACTGACTTAAGTAACTTTACAACTACATGTCAACTTATTCTACTAACCTAACTTTCAGGAGCATCCTCTATTAGGTAAAATGTGAAATTTACTCTTAAATCAAGGAGATCTTTCTAAATCTGTCTCTTTCTCTGTCTACACACGTACATATCCAGAGGCTACAGAACATTTAGACTAACTTGGAAATGAGTATCCTCAAGTGAGAGAAGGAGATGAAAGAATGGAATGATGGTAATGTGTGGGATGAAATTGTCCCAGGATGTATAACACCAACATCATGAGAACTTTAAACTGGAAGACACTGATGGAATCATTAGAGACACATCTGTCATAACATGCGCGGTTCAAATACGTAACCTTAAGTATAAAATATCAGCGTGTAACTCTTCTGCATCGTTTACATTATTCGGGTTATAAATTTGGTGAAAGAATCCCATAGATTTACATTTGAAGGGGGGATCAGAATCACTTTTGGGTGGACTCTTTTGGATTGGGCCAGTAAGTGACCGCATAAAAATGCCCTGGCAACAACCTGTGATGTTCTAGCACATTGGTGACTCATATTTTCTGCATTTCACAGAGGTTTTGGTTCTTTTTCTAATTAATATAGTTTTGAAGGCAAAGAAAGTTCATTTTAATCTCTGCACTTGTCAGAAAAAGGGTAAAATGCAATTAAAGTGCTTTTGTAAAACCATTTTACATTTCGACATCTTTGAAAGATTTCTGTTTAAATGCTGGGAATTTAAAATTCCAATCTAATCTGTCACTTTTTTATTTGCGTACCACAGTAGATGAAATTTCTGTCTTTTGCAGTCATGCTGCGGTGTCTGAGATGACACCTGAGGCAATGAAAGTGAATTATTGTAATGGACTGTCGATCCAAACACACCATTTCTGGATGAAATTCCTTAAGGGCTGCTCTAGCATTCCGAGAGTTGGGATATTTATTTGATCAATGGCAGCCATCAGGCTGTAAAACAAGCTGTGCTATTTTATATCAAGAAGCTGTAACATTTTGCTGTCTTAAATGGCAGCTTCAGGCATGTTTATACATTCAATGTTTGTACATGAACATATAACATTGTGCAGTTTTATGTCCGTATTATTTAGATAATAACGGACGGACGGACAGACAGACAGACAGACAGACAGACAGATAGATAGATAGATAGATAGATGGATAGATAGATATACACTTGATTTCCTTCAAGGATTGATACAGAGTTTTTTTTACGCAAATGGTTGCATGCTGCCTTGAAACGCATTGCATTATTAAATGTGTTGACGTAATTTCCACTGAAACAGGAAGGGACATATTAAACAGCTCCTCCCCTTTTCCAGTAGTGTTTAGTTTATATCACAGCTCGGCCAGAGCCGTTGAGCTCGGTAATAATCTCAAACCATTTCTCCTCCTGATCTCCTCCACATTGCTTTAAAATATAGCATTATGTGCAGAATTGAAATGGGTCCGATATGTTTTCTGGTCTCCGCCGACTCTGTGCTATCATGTCTTTGGACCGGAGCTGCGGTGGTTTGCGTGCCAATAACGGGAAACCAGACTTAATTTGCCCCAATGTTAAACATATTTACACTGTCTGAATC
Organism: Squalius cephalus; assembly: GCF_949319135.1. Classification (NCBI taxonomy): domain Eukaryota; kingdom Metazoa; phylum Chordata; class Actinopteri; order Cypriniformes; family Leuciscidae; genus Squalius; species Squalius cephalus. The sequence goes on from NC_137145.1 coordinate 24,549,659, forward strand.
GTTCCCTATCTCCTATATAGTGCACTATGTGCCATTCACTATGTAGAAAATAATAATTGTGTGAACATGTGACCGATTTCAGCCACAGGTTCAGCATCTATTTATAATGTAGGGGGCGGGGCTTCAGATTCTAGAGAGCATTTGATTTGATTGGACAGAAAAACTGATGAGAAGCAGAGTGAGGTCATCAAAATCACTGATCCATATTAGCGGAAGTGAGAGACTGTAAGTTTTGAATGCTTATATCTTCTAAATGTCAATTTTGTTGTTGTTTTGGAGAACACTAGCTTATAGATAACAGTAAGACTAATAGCCCCCCAAAAAATGTCTGTTTTGATTTCATGGGGACTTAGGTTTGTGCTGATTTAAATTTCAAAATGCAACAATTTTAGGTCCTTGATAACATAAATGGGCTTTACACACATTAAGATGATAAACCAGGCTAACTTTTAACCCTAGGTTAATGTAATTCTGAGTTATACGTTTCCAATGACCAAGTCTTGAAATTTAACACAGGATTCTGAAAGACTAGAATTTGCATATTTATGAGGTTGACAGCATTGATTGCATAAGCAAAGCATCTGTTTTACTAACTGCTTGTCCATCTGTATGAATGTTGCCACATAAATCCCTTTTGGGATCCATTCCTCGAATTATAATTAATGAACAAGAACACTTAGGGTCAGATTTACTAAACAGGGCAAATTAGCGTGAGAGCCAAAATAGCACCGATGAGAGTGGAAAGTTGTGCTCGTGATCTACTGACGACACGCAAATAAAAGAACACAGGCCATGTCCACACTAATACGTTTTCGTTTGAAAATGTATATTTTTCTCTCCGTTTTGGCCTTCCGTCCACACTGAGACGCCGTTTTTATTAATGAAAACAAAGCTTTTTTGAAAACGCACTCCAAAGTGGATACATTTGAAAACGCTGTTTTCACGTTGTAGTGTGGACTGTGAAACCGGTGGTATTTAAAAACGATGACGTAAATTTAGTCATGTGACGCATACTGTACCATATGTTTATACCAGTATTGTGCCTGTTATGTGCTATTCACTTTCACACTGCTGCTAAAAATATTCTACATTGCACACTCTTCATATCACAGTCCTGCAAAGATGACAGAATTTACTCACATTTGCTGTCCTGCAGCAATACATGAGAGGCTGAGAGCAGTTGCGTTTTAGACCAAACATATGGTGACTGCGTGCGACCTGGACAGCATCAGTGAATGGTGAGATATTTTACTAAATAAAATGATCCTGTCAGAATAATTGTGCGATAACTTCATTATTTATTTTTCCATCTGAAATATATCAGTGATCTTTTGTGGGGTTTTTCAAAAGTTTCTCATCCACACTGAAATGTCCGAAAACGCTAGTGTGGACGGAGAGCGTTTATAAACGAAAACGCCATTTTCAAATGTATCCTGATTAATGTAGACGTAGCCACAGACGCATCCGGATCATTCCCGTAATGACCAGCGCTATCTACCAAGAACAGCGCAAATAGTGTCTGGTCTAAATCAGGCTTTTTTGGATGCTAAATAATGGCGCAAAAACCAAGTTGTAGCTTCAGCATTTTTAGTCAAATCACCTAGAGTTATTGAACTGGTTAACTAAGCTAAGCAGTTAATGGCCCAATTAATTGAAGATAGACAATAAACATACAGATAAAACAAAGCACTTACTACCAACAGGGGATGAAAATGACAGATGCACTGACTTATCAGAGCATTAACACAGAATTAATGCTATTATTATTATTATTATTATACCTGCAGATCTCAGACATATAATATCCAGTTCCACTTCTGTTTCCAACAAGGACAGTGACAACAGTTATGTGTTATTAACACCATAAAAAGTCCCCAGAATTCAGTTGATATGTGAAACCGCTCATCTGTCATCACCCTATGGCTCAGTGTTCATAAGCACCCATAAATTATCACAGTATGATGTCACCGCTGCTTTGATTCGCCAAAGTGGGAAAGTCATGGCCTCCGTAAATTGTTCAGATTGACTTCGCAAAACCCCCTCGCACTGGCCATTGCCCAAAATCTCTTTTATAGCTCTTAAATGGATCAATCCAATATATATCCAGCATCAATGTCACCTCGACTATTGGTGATTTAGGGCGCTGCACTGGGAAGAAAAGGCCGTTATTAGGAAGAATATAGCAGTAGATTAACTGATCTTTTGATAGGGTCACTTTCAAGGTTAAAGCAGTTAGATTCACTCTGCTGAGAGCAGAGACGTTAAGTGATTGATAGTCAATATGACACATTAGCAGAGCAAATGATTTTGGAAATATTACAAGGTCAAACACGTGATGTAGAGATTGTGTTGGCCAAAATGAATCACGGTCTCTCTGATTTCTAATACTGTAAATATGTAACTAGAGTCTGAGCATTATTCCCGGACGGTACACATAATATAATTTTAGGCTGTCCCAGACGAAAGATGGCCAGTTGTGGAGATTGCTGTGGTCGTGGCTCCTGAACGGTGTCGTACAGTGAGAAAGGTTCAAAGATGCTGTTGTCACAGTCTTGCAACCAAAGATTTTCTGACAGTGTCATAAATTTAGCATGATCCTCTCATAGTGTGTTTGCTGCTACGACCTACGTCGACTGACTCGCCAATAAAAATGCAACGTGAAATGGCGTATTGATCAACGCGACATGACGCTAAAACATAAAACTACTTACCTCAAGCTCCATTTGCAAAGTATTGGCATGTCAAGCTGGCCTCTTTTCTCTAGCCATCCACGTCCTTATTCTTCTCTTTCACGTACTCCTCTTTTTTAGCGCACATAAAAGCCACAAGTGCGATTCATCTTGCTCTTTTTGTTTACCACTAGCGCATGCTGATGATGTTGTATTCTCAATAGGATTCAATAGGAGACATTATTGTACAGTCTACATACATGCCGTACCCAAGTGTATTAGATCCCTGTCGTACAGTGTGATTTGTAATGATATTATAGGATTTCTGAAATGGCACAGTCTGTAGCAGGCATTAGAGAGTTTGGCTCACTGTGTGAAAGACTAATTGTTGGAACAAGAAGCCAGACTATGAAAATCAATCTGCAATCTGCATTGTGATTTCGCCAAGAAGGACATGTTTCTAGAACAACACCTCAATACATCCTCAATGGGGATGAGAAACAGTCAAACATGTTTCAGTCCCCTCCAGCCACCTGTTGCTAGTCTCGCGTAGCCAGACCTTCAGACTGACGGCAGAAGGTCTGGACTCTATCGCAGCTTTTCTTGGCCAAGAGGACGTTTGACTGACATATAACGCAACCAATCACAGTTCGTTTTGTTCCGCGTCATGTTTAGGGGCGTGCCAATATAATGTCGATGTCCCTACAATAACAGACCGGCGTGCATCTAATAAATTATTCATTCAAGAACGTTGTGCAAGTTTACTGCAACAATGGAGCCGCAAACTTCACATACTTTTGAAAATCCAGCGTTTAGTTGATCCTGGTAAGCGCTCATTTGTCTCAGTTGTAAACACAACGGCTTTCTTCTTCCACGAGGGGTTTTGGCGTCACGGCATTTGTTTCCAGACGGACCGTTAAAGAACGCGACACACACGTCTCGCGGACATCCTGTAGAATTCAACCAATCAGGTCGCGACTTTGAAACTCCTGAAGTGTTTCCAGAAAAGTGTGCCATATGCATCAGACGTTCAGCCAACGGTCTGTGGGCGTTACGTCCGAGGCTGAGACTACCTGTCTGCTGATGCCTGCGACCGTGAAACTAACGTAGAACACACAAAGAGGAAGAAAAGGGAAGTTGTCAGTCGTTTCCTTTCAAAATCCCTATTCCCTTTCCACAAACTGACCTAGTTGCAAGCCCAGTGGGATTTTTACATTTAAGGAGAATGAATATCAGAGGGATCAAAGTTTTGAAATAGGATTCACCGAAGCTCTATCCTGATTATCCAATTCAAAATCGGTTGACGAAGAAGGTCAAAATAATAGTTTTTAGTTTATTTAAATAAAGATAACTAACTAGATAACTAAGGCTTGCAAAACAGGAACTGAATCATAATGCAAATTAAGCCCAATCTGAGCATAACTGTTACAAGAAGTTCCTGTATAATTATGCAGAAACACATGTAACTTATGTTACTTACTCTGCTTCGGAATTGTTTTCAATAACATTTAAAATCCTTATTAATTAATTAAATAATTATTTTATTTTATTTTATTTTATTTTATTTATTTTATTTTATTTTATTTTATTTTATTTATTTATTTATTTATTTTATTATTATTTTTTATTTTATTTTATTTTATTTTATTTTATTTTATTTTATTTTATTTTATTTTATTTGTATTACCTCTCCTCTCCGAGTACCACTCTATTCATGTCAATTCTCATCCCCAAGTCGTCATATACTGACGCTTTCAAAAATGCTTCAATATCTGACGCTCAAAGCACCCTTTAGCGTCCATATGAGACGCATAACCCTACCACAGACCTAAACCTACCCATAAACGAAGCGTCATATATTGACGCTAAGGGTGCTTTGTGCGTCGGATATTGACGAACTTTCGAAAGCGTCAGTTACATGACGCCTAAACCTACCCATAACCGAAGCGTCACATATGGACGCTAAAGGGTGCTTTGAGCGTCAGATATTGAAGCTTGTTTGAAAGTGACGCTTTGGGGTGAGAATGTGTTGCAGTTGCAATTACTCACTGATAAACTCTAGTCCTGGCCTAATTTTTATTTTATTTTATTTTTTTATGAAAGTAAAGACGGTTGTGAATAGTGTTTCATACTGATTTTAAGGGGTTAGGACTATATTGTCTGAAAGTTTTTTTTTTTTTTTTTTTTTTTTAATTGATGTTGATCCACGAACATTATTATTATCTTCCGGTCTCCGGTATCACCCTTGAGCAATTCATCTGGTGCCCAGTCAGAGCAATTTTAAGAGGCACCTACCACACTTCGTTTTTAATTTGATATTTTATGAGAACTTTATTGGAATCATCCATCCAGCATATAATGTCCTTTTAGGCCTGTCGCCTTCTATTTATTTTTTTCATTTGCTTCATCCAACATGTATTTTTTAATGTTCTCACATGATATTCCATAGCATTTTTTTTTTCTGTGGCAACAAGCTGCAATAAAATGCATTTAAGTCTTAAGTAATGTTTTTCTTTTTAATGATTTTAGTTTGTTAACGGTAATAACCTTGCTTTATAGTTAAAGCTATAATATATTAAATCTGTTTTGATAAACAGCAGCAGCAATCATCATAAAAGTGTTAATAAAAAACTGACTGACTGTGTGTGTTTCTGTGTGTCATATTACTATAATAAATTAATAATAATAAAAAAAATTGACATAGAAGACTTTGGGTTGACTGAAAGCATGTATTACTTTGTATACTTAACCCATGGTAATTTCTTCACCCATTTCTTAACATGTCTTCAGTCATAACTAGAAATATTAGTAGGGTTCATTCAATATCTCTTAAGGTTGGTTGGGACATGTCCCCATGGACTGTACAAATCTCCGCCTGTGTTAAAGTCATCGAGATCCATCTCTTCTTGTAATCACACTGGCAACGGCTCTGAAGGCGGGTGGGCCGAGGCTCAGAGCCCATCCCTACTCTACAGCGTCATTCTCTAGATTAATGGCCAGAGAAGGAAGCAAGAGGTCATATAATCACTCAACTGTAGGAAACTATTAGGTGGACCATTTAAGACTGCACAGGCTGGATCCGGGTCTAGGTACCAAGTTAAACTCTCTGACATTTGTGATAAATGCTGAAGGAGATCTTCAGGGAGAGAGAGAGACTCTGATAGGGAGGGTTATTGAACACAACAACAAAGTAATGAGAACTTGAGTGGTTTTCACTGTGGAAAGGCCATTATAAGGTCATTGTTGGTTTGCTTTTTCTTAAGGAGACTGAGGGTCAAATTCAATGAGCCACTTTTGCGTGTGAAAAATCAGCGCAAAACCTGCATCTAATTCGCTAACAAGCACTTTAACCATGTGTAAAATAAACTGAAATAGTATTTAATTACTGAGTAAATTATGCTCATTATAGATTGTGGCTTTTTCACAAAAATAATAACTATGTGGCTGGCATAATTAAAGATTATTACTGCCTGTAGAAAATTCTGGCTAACAGAATATTTTTTAAAAGAGATTTTCTAAAGGTTATCGCAACAATAATTAATCAAATGATAGAGAAAAGCATTGTAATCATATTAATGCACATGCAGTTATAGTGCTCTTATACCTCCATCCAAAATAATGGATCATTTCAACAACAGTCAACACACGTTTTACATTTGTTTCATTATTTTCGTCATTATTTTATATTGTTTATTTATTTATTTTGCATGAGCATTCAGAGGGGTGAGTTAGGATGTGAAGGGAATATAATGGATATTTGATATTGAAATAATTACATTTTTTAGATTTTTTATCTTCTGCAAACATTTGACGATAGCCATTGACTCATAGAATGAGAGCGAGTAAATTATGACTCAATTTTCCTTTTTGCGTGAACTATCCGTTTAAAATAGCTTGAATGTAACTCTACACCCTTGCTTTATTTAGTATACATGCATCTATGAATATGCAAATTAGTCTCCGCCTCCACTTACTCACACCAGGGGCCAGTTAAGTTAATAATACTGATTTAAGAACTAGTCTGACCAACTAGTAATTAGTTAGGACTTATAAGTCTTACTTTTTGGATTCAAATTAGACCAACCTACCTTTTTATGTAACTGACTTTTATGTAAAAATTATGACATATCTTGAAGAAAAGAATTAGATGACTAACTCTAAGACTACTCTAAGCAGTTTATGTAACCAACCAGCCACAGCTCAGACTATCTGATCCACTCGCTCAACTGTAGTAAGCGTTACACAACGGCAAGTGGAAATATTGGTTTAAATCAGCCGTATCTGTTTGAACCAGAAACTGTTCAGAAGAAGAAGAAGAAGAGGAGGAAGAGTGAATTAAACAGAGTCAATGTATCAGAATGGGAATGCATTCTATGTATCGCTTTCTACAACGTCGGACACATAACAGTAATCGATATGATTAGCCTTCGACTTGACTACGTTATTAAACTACTGATAATGCTAATGCTAATGTTAGACAGACCATGTTTCCATTCACCATCTCAGAGTCAGACAGCTGCCTTCTAAAATCTGCATCCTTAGAAACGCTTTGGATAACATTGTAATATCCATCATATACATAATTCACCCGCTATATTGATATATGTATCCAGTTTTTCTTGTCCCTTCTTAAAGGTGTTCTTGTGCTCACTGTGAAAGCCCCACCCCGCTCATGACAGGATTGGTTAGAAGCTTTTGATGGTAGGAAATGGGCAGATCCAAACCGCGCTTTTGAGACTGTCTTTGGTTCAAGGCAGTTTTAAAGGTGCCCTAGAATTTGAAATTGAATTTATCTTGGCATAGTTAAATAACAAGAGTTCAGTACATGGAGATGACATACAGTGAGTCTCAAACACCATTGTTTTCTCCTTCTTATTTAAATCTCATTTTTGAAAAACACCCCTGAAAAATAGGCGAATCTCCACATAACATCATTAATGATCATTAATATCTAATGTGTGTATATGTATATGTATATGTAATTAATATTAATATGTATTAATATTAATATGCCTCCAAAAGTTTGCATATGCCAGCCCATGTTCAATGCCAGGCGGAACTGCGCCCTCCCAGGAATCTATAACGTTACCTTGTCATGACAGAAACACGGAAGCAATGTTGCAAGTAACTCAGAATATTTATTAGTGAGTGAAGAAGAAAGTCAGAATATGTTCCGGAGAAACAGGATTGTGACGCAGGGACTTCGATGGTCAGATGTTTATGAAGATAAACTCTTGACACGAACCAATCCACAGGAACACCGAACACGAACTGGAACACCGAGCAGGAACAGGACCAAACACACAGAGGACTTCATACAATGATCTGACAAGTGAGATGAGAAAACGGTGAGTATATAAAGGAGAGTAGATTGGCTGCAGCTGGCGTGTGTGAGTGAAATCAGCTGGAGACTGATCAAAGCTGAATGGGTCGGTCACGCCCATCCACACACACCCACACACATATAACAACATAACACGAGACAAGAAGGAAACAATGAATTCATGAACCGTGACATACCTAGGCTACTTTCACTTTTAAAAATTCATCATAACCGCGCACGCGCGATCTGCTTGCAGTCGTCGAGATGGATGCTGAGGAGATAGCTAGTGGAGATTGTAAAGTTGTCGACAATACGTCATCAAAAATCTAGACCAGTGTGTGGGAGAAATTTGGAGTTATCTGAAGAAAATATTGTGAAAGGCTTATTTTCTGCATGCATTTTCGTGTTGGATAGCCGCAAATGTGGAACTTCATCGCAGAGGAAGCACAGATAACTGTGGTAACAAACCAAGCAGTTCTATCAAACAGTATTTTTCAAATTTAACACTGTTAAGTATGTGTGGTGTGCAGGGGGTGTTTGAACCCAAAATTGTCAGATGTAGGCTAGACGAAATTGCGTGGCAGATATATAGTGTTGTAGCCGCGTCTGTTCGATTGGTAAAACGTTATAAGGCTAGCCAACTCAGTTTTGTGGTAACGTTAGCCATGTTTTTCATGTACCGGCCTTTTGACAGCTTCGGCTGAAGTTGTCCTTGTGTTAAAGCTCCAATATGTAACAATTTTGTAATAAAATTTCCGAAAATAACTTGCACAGTGTGATATATTTCCTCCAGTTGTGTACTTACAATATCTCAAAAGTCTTATTTCAGAGAAATTCCGATTTTAAATAACTGTCCGTCCCGGAAAAGAAATGACGCCTCTCAGTGACGCAATGTCCGCACTATCCTTTTTTTCCGGTGTGGACCATGTGGACCACCACACCGGAATATCACATGGTCAAATGCGGAAGTGGTGGTTATAGCGTTATAGCCATAGACTGTATGGTTATAGCTGTTATGGGTCACGATTACTCTTTGGCGAGTATTGAAGTGCCAACAAAACGAAAGCGTCCATATTCGGATACACGCAGACTGTGTGACAAACGGAGGAATAAAACCCGGATAAATATCGGCCAGGCATTTTCGAGATGGAGAGAGCTGCGCGAGATCTTGGACTTGACAGAGACTCTGCTCTCGCGAGTGTATTGATAGACAGACAGGTAAGCAAATCAATTATTATTTTATTGTACAAGTAACGTAATAGTTACAGTAAAGATGATTTTAATAGATATGAATTAATGACAAATAGCTGTAAGTTGTAACGGGATAATATAGCATAACATTTCATATTCCTTGCAGTTCATTAATTATGATGACATAAAATAATACGATCAGACATACAGGTAATACAAAAACGAATAAATTACCTCATCCGTCATCATGATTCATTAATTCCATGTAGATATATCGCTAGATGGTGAAAATGCATTAAAAACGACATCTCCCATCGTCACCTCCTTCACAGCGTCATCAAGCTTCGCCTTTGTTATTGTTGGAAACTGCGCCCTCTTGTGGTGAATTTTTTTTACATATTGGAGCTTTAATTGTCATGTAATAACTTCTGTATGACCTGGCAATAAACATTTTTGTAATTGTGTCTATAATGTGATTGGCTAAACTTACTTTATTTCGGGTGCGGGTCGGGTGCGGATTTTGATTAGTGCTGCTGTCGGAAAACGGGTCAGATGCGGTTTGAAAGCACTGCGATTACGGGCGGGTGTGGATCAAGCGTGCCGCACAAGCCCTGAAAAGTGAAGCCAAAACGTCTCGATCGCCCCCCAGTGACTGGTCCTAGTATAGGTCATAAGCCCCGCCTCCCCGTGTTATTCAACGGGACGCGAGACCAACTAAACAATTAAATTACACTTAAAATATCTTTTTTCTAAAGGTGGTTTCTTTCATTTGCTGTCGTTTTTATCACGCTGATGCAAGTTCAAGTGTCTGTTTCAAAAATAAGTTATTTTTTAGTTAGTTACGTGATGTGGTGGTGTAACGTCATGATTGACAGCTGTGATTGACAGGTTCTCTGAGCGAAGTAGTCACTGAAGCACCAACGGACATTTTTTTCGGGATCTTCGGAGGACTGAGGAGATTGTATTTACTTCATTTTAACAAGCCTCTTGTCGTACTGCAATCAATTTTTTAAAAAGTGTGCAGAATGCACTTTCCCTGCGAGAGTGAGGGCGGAGCGTTGATTTCGCGGCTTTACTTCCTGCTCGCTACTGCGCAGGTCTGGTCCCGAGATCGCTACTGCGCAGACTCAAGTTCCAATATGTCAGCGCCATATCGGGACTCTGGCGGCTTCAGTTCTCATCAATGGAAGAGAGCGAAGGGGCGTCGTCCATCTTTTTTTACAGTCTATGGTGTGGATTTACAAAATCGGACCCATGCAGGACTGATGTACGGTTGAACACAATTTTTTTGTGGCTTGTTTCTCGTTTAAACACATTGAAATCATTAACAAGCTTTAAAATGACCCATTTTTTGACTTAGCTTATCCTATTTTAGAAACAATATTCAATCAAATGAACACAAAAGTAGGCTACTGACCTCAGTCAGACTATTCTACTATTAATCTATAAGCTTATGTTACGGAAAATAATGCGGCTATCGATGAGTCTGTTTATTGTCAATAAAAGTCGCTTTGGAACAAAAACATTCAGTAACATAAAAACATTAAGTGGATATATGGACATAAAAAATAACCCACTTTAACATTTAAGTTATTTCAAATGGCAACATGAAACAGGGCTGGGAGAAAAAATCGATTCACCATGATTTTAAAATCGATTTTTTAAATACAGAATATTACAGATATTAATTCAAATTAAATTGCTTTATTTTTGCCCTTGCTTATATATGAGTTTGACAGAAGTTAGCCACTTTCGTTTCAACAGAGGATGAAATGTGTCGTTATAGAGCTGCACCATGCATATGAAAGACTGTGATCTCGATTCAAACACCCACACGATCTTCTTCCATTTCGTCTGTCTATTAAACCTTTGACAAAATCGTATCGCAACATTCAAATCTGTGTTGGTGCTGCCGCTGACCCAGAGAGAGTGTCATGAAACCGCAGTGTCAGTCAGCTAGCTAAGTTTGAAAACCTCGCGATCTAGTGTGTTGTTTGAGGGGCGGGCGGTGCTATGTACCAACCAATCCAGCCCTTTTTACCTGTTAAAATACCTTTAAATGTCGAAAACAACCCAAAAAATGCAGTATTCTACTTACAACAAAATGATTGAAGCCTCTACTTATTGCAATAAATAATGCAATCAATTTTCGGCAGACCATCACTTTTCGGCATGACACCGGCGTGCGTCACTTTAAGGTAGTGGGAGGGAGTGCCTGTTATGAGCGAGGTTAGGGGGCATGTCAGCCAGAGTTGTAGTGGGTGTGCGCGTGTGTGTGAGTGAGTGAGACTGCTGCCTGCTGAAATTGGGTCGCAGGAAGAAGGATCTGAAGTGCCGGTGTTTCGGCAACAAAAACCCGCCGAACTGATCCGAAACCAGCCCAATTTTTATCCACCCGCCCAAACCCATTTTTGCCCGCAAAAAAGATAGTAAAACCGCCCAATCTGGCAACCCTGCCTGTTTGCTGTCACTCTGAGCTACTGTAATGAGCCCGCAATAAAACAGCCAATCAGTGCAGAACTCCTCATGACCCTTCCAAATAAGGTAAAAACAGACCATTTCATTCTAGGGCCAATTTCTAGGGTTGAAAATGGACCTGTAAAACCATATCTGGACATTTTAAATGCCCTTAAATAAGCCACATACCCTCTATGTATATATCAGAGACAAAATTTAAATATTATTTCAACACATTATAGGGCACCTTTAAGGAGAAAATACTCAGCAATGGTGTTGACTAATGAATTTACACATGGTTTGTTTTAAAGCATATTAAAAACACCACATAGACATATAAACAACATTGGAAAACTTTTCATGTATATCACTCTATATGATTAAATTTTTTAGGTCAGCAGGGATGTATTAAATTGATAGTGACAGTGACAGTAAAGACATTTATAATGTTACAAAATATTTCAAAGTAAATGCTGTTCTTTTTAATTTTCTGTTCTCTGAAGTATCCTAAAAAAAAAAAAAAAAGGTTTTCCCCACAAACATATTAACTAATATTTTTGATTAAATAAATGCAAGATACTTTTTTTTTTTCAAAAACATTAAAAAATCTTACCGACCCCAAACTTTTGAAAGGTAGTGCATCTAAACAAGTTATTTAAAAATATGCCATAATCCTAAACCTTAATCTTATCATGGCATTAGAAAGACTGGTTCACTGTGTTCTCGTCCATCAGTTTGTTTGGATAGTTCATTTGAGGCATTTTAAGCCTTTTCATTTTTTTGTTGGAAAACATTTGAGCTACTGTTCTGAAAGAGCCGTTTGACTTCAGATTAACTACTTTTAGTGTAGTATCTTGGCTTGTAGTAACTTTCCAACACAGAAGCCCAGAACAGAAGAATGTCTGTAAAACAATATCCCTTCCTTCCAAATTAAGGATTTATGGAGATATTTCTATATATTCTGCAAGTTATTAAACGGATGAGTAGTCTCATTTACAATCTGCCAATAGACTGGATGAACTTTCCTGTTCTAATACAAAATTGCTAAAGTTTAGCCTGTAGTGCAATGTTGTCTGAAAAGTTTTGCAGTGTTCATATCCCACAATGCACCTGTGTATCCTCTCCACATTTAGCTTTTGTTCAAGCATTGGCCTTTTATTGCGGTGTACATTTTTTACATTAGGCCTTTAGTAGTTGTCATTCCAAGAGCAGGTTGATGGAAACCAGACACTAGATTCGCTGCTCCTCCATCATGAATGATATTAAATAGACTCGTCAAACTTATTTATTCTGTCATCAGCACCACCGCGTAAAACCGTGAGATGTTTCATTAAGTATTTTAAAGCGCAGCAACAGACTAGCCGCTACTGTGGCTCTTCATGGATATATCATCCATATTGCCTCTTGTGAAAGCGACTTCCACCTCTCTCTCCCATGTGGTCTGGGCCTATAAACATTTACGTGATTTTCCTATGATCCCAGCCAGATCCAGCAGGATCTAGCTCCTAAAATGTCCACGGGACCGGTGCGTGTTATATAGTTGTCCTCCCGTTGACACATGAGAACTCAGGCTAGTAAACGTCAGCTCTAGGGGAGGGTTAGCATTCCTGCAGGGTCATTGTGGACACAAGAGGCATTAGAGGGGCTCAGACGAGAGGAGTACTAGTGTAAAGAGATGTCTTCATGAGGAGCTTTGCTAGATGATCTAAAAGCCTCCAGATACATCAGGAGTGAAAGGTGTGGGAAGACTTGCAGCTACTGCAGTATGGGAGTGAACGACTATCTTTAATCGCCCTATGATTCATTTTTCAACCCGCTGTGTCTTTCCCAGCTCTCCTATAATCTCATAATGTTAAAAAACTGACCTGACTTCAGATACAACATCAAAAGGAGGAGCTACAAATTATTTACTCTCCTTGCCAGGAGGGAGCCATTCACAGAGGCATGGACAAGACATCATGTTTCTTTTCATAAACCATCTTTTGAGTGTTACCAATTTAATGCTAATTTCATTATTTTATGAAATTGAATTAGGCTTTTTTTTATTCATTAATCAGTTTTATAATAATTATAACCTTTTGCCCATAAGGTGACACATGGATGAGGGGAAAAATGCTTTTGCATTCTCTCACAAAACTACTGCATTCCTCCGATACATTTTGTGTCTGCGTTGACTATCTTCATGTCTTCCTTCAGTCGGTTGAGCCACCGCATCTTTGGTATGCATCCTTGGGACTTAGGCCATGTTTACATCTGGTTTTAAGATGCATCTTGGTCGATCAGATCACAAGTGGACGGCGCTAAATACAGGAGTAAACGGGGTCTTAACGTTTTGAGCTTGTCCACTTTTCAACACTTCCAGAGGTGGTCAAATGCATTTGACCGGATTGCTTTCGTAGTGTAAACATGTGGTCGAATGTGTTCAAACAGCCACCAAAGGCCGTCTACTCTCCTCCTACTGACCTAACGTGTAAACATTATGGAAAGAGCTCTAGCCAGACGGGATTTTAATTTTTGTCGGCTGAAGACCCAAGTTTGGTTTGAAGATGAAAAACGTACCAAGCACAATGTTCTCTCACCATTCCTGATTTCTAACACACACTCACAGCGTTTGCTGAGGTCTTGCTGCTGTCAGAGCAGAAATAAAAGCTGATGCTCTCGTGTGTTTTCTCTGGTAGTGTTCATATGTAAATTGCACAAGCTTATTTCATCTGCTAGATCGAAGGATCTGAAAAAGCGCCCCCTCGAAGAAATCAGGACACAAGTGGTTGAAAGTGGACAAAAGAGGATGGAATAAAACACCAGGTGTAAACGAGTATGTGTCTCCCTCGTCTACTTGGGATCTGATCTAACAGCAAGTGTAAACAGGGCCTAAGGCGCAGGGCATTTCTGGCCACTGAATCCTTGTTGCTCCATACAACGTGTCCGTACCACCATAGTCGTGTTTGCACGTCTTATCCTTGATTGGGACAATGCCCAGCCGTTTCCTGGCGTTTTCGTTCATTTCATGGTCCCATCACGTTATCCCTAAGCTCCCCAAGTTATCCCTGGTGATGCTGCCCAGCACTCGTGCCGTAAAGGGCCCCAGGGCGAACAATGGTCTTATAGATCTTGGCCTTGAGGCGGTCCTAGGATACCTTAGGCGGACCTGAAGGGCACCTTACATTTTGAAGCCCCCCCCCCCCCCCCCCAAAATTGCATCCATCCATCATAAAAGTAATCCATACAGCACCAGGTGGTTAATAAATGCCTGCTGAAGGGAAGCGATGCATTTTTGTAAGAAAAAATATCCATATTTATGAGAGTTGATGCCTCTCGTGGTTCAAACAAACAGGTCTGGCCAACAAACTCAAGCTCATTTTAGACATTTCTCTTTAAAAGTTCTCAGTTTACACTTCTAATATGTGACTGTAACCATTCACTCCCATTATAAAGCTGGGAAGAGCCAGGATATTTTTTTATTTAACTCCAGTTGTGTTTGGCTGAAAGAAGAAAGTCATATACACTTAGGATGGCTTGAGGGTGAGTAAATTATGGGATAATTTTTGGGTGAACTAACCCTTTAATGTTACTGTTGACTTCTATAATGAGAAACAAACTAGACTCCTGCTTCACAAGTTGTGTAATCATATACACTGCACCTGGCACCCATGCTGAACACACTGACTCTCGGGCCGGGGCGAGGGGAAGACCCCATGGGAACAATGCAGTGACGTCACACATACTGATGAGTTTGTTGTTAGTAGTGTGTTGAAACTTGGGGTGACATTTCCCACACAAGCTTGAAGCGCTCTTCGGAAGGAGGGGCTTCATAGAGACAGGAACTAAACAGAGCGTTTCTGACAGACTGGGAAGAGAGGAGCTGCAACGATGTAAAATATGGGGAAAATAATGTGTTTTTTGAACGTTCAAGCATGAAATCCTATTCTAGCTGACCCTGAAATCAAGACTTTGTAAAAAGGCCTATTTGGTCCCCTTTAATTATTTTCTTGACTGTGTATAATTATCTGCTTTTTTTGACCTTGTTATGCTGGTTTCTTAAAGATAAGGTAGTTAAATGTGATTATGGGTTCCTCCTCAGTATTCCAAACATCCTTAAACTTTAATACCCTGATTTATCTCACCGCTGCCGGCACTGACAAGATGCTTCTCTATAAATGATGGCTCCGATTTGACCTCATAAGAAGGCCACATTAATCAAAAGGGAAATAGAGAATCTATTGCAGCCTTTCCGCAGAGGTCTGTCTGTGAGTGGCCGATGCCACAGAGAGAGATTATTACAACTTATCTTTTATTAAACCACTGAATACCAAAGGGTCTAATTTGTGAACGATAACAATAACAGCCATGTCTTTCATTTGCTTTTGTGAACTAGGTCCTTTAATCCTCAACTGACTTACAAATGTCTTCTACGAAGAGCTTCAGTAAGAGACGCCTGTTTCGTGCTGATGTCTGAATAAAATATTGGGACATCTGAATGCTGAATGAATTCCTAGACTGAACGAGAATGCATAACTTGATTCGTCAAAAGAAAAACACCTAGGCCTCTAAATCTTCAAACGTGTTGAACACAGTATTGGATTTCCTTCACCTTATTGTTTCATCATGCATGGCATGTTTTCAGGCAGTACAAATCTGGATATAGGGCTTTTTTTAAGTCTAATTTTTCCCATCCAGGCCCGTTGACAGTTACAACGCTTATGCTATCTCCTCTCAGATCAGCTCACACCAGGTTCATCTGTTGTTGATCTGTGAAATGCCCTCAAGACACAGACAGATATATAATGGAAACGGTTTACAGATGTCCATGGTGCGTTTCACTTTCAAATGGAAAGAACCACCTTCCTCTGAATGGCCACAAACATCTGGAGCCTGACAAGTGTTAAGGTGATTTTTAGTGGAATAGTTTTCAGAAACGTATATTGCTTTCAGCGGTATGATTCTTACTATTATGTGTAGGACTAGATTTGAACATTTTCCCATGACGAAAGGACAATGAATGTTAACCTGGAGGAACCTTTTCACAGTTCCTAGAACTATTGGCGGAAGTTCACGGATTTTGGCGTGTTCGCACCGCAGGAACTAGGAAATATTATAGTTCTAGGAACTCCTTTTGGGGGAACTAATTTACCTCCTACTTCAGAGTATGGTCTAATCCAGCACTATAGGAACTACCAGTGACGTTAGTGACGCTGATTGGCCGAACACACGCAAAACACCAGCACCCGCCATTTTAAAAAATAGGCTGTGTAAACACACAGATTATAGCCTATATATTTACTCCAGAAACTAACTCTACGAACATGGAAAACAGTGATAGATGGGCCTCTTAACCTTTACGCTAAGGAGAAAATCCAACTCAACTTTGAGGGGACCAAGCCAAACATGATTATGTATTTCTGCTCAGCTAGCGACACTGGACATCAACCCCACGGCAAACGCTAAAAATTATACTGTCTACTTTCTTTGTATAACAGTTCTATCTAATAACATATTAGACAGGACTGTTAGACCGATCGTAAACTAATGAACACAGAGAATGTGAGCACTGTGTCGCGCCATCAAAATATACAAGTCACAACAACACGCTCGGCTTACGTCACTTCAGAGTTCCTACTGGCGGTGCGAATGCAACCAGGAAAATGTTCCTAAGAGAACCATTAGTTCTCGGGGAACCACCCTAGTTCTTAGAACTACCCGGTGCGAAAGCCCCTAATAGTACTTCCAGAGCAACCACCACAGATTCATTGATTTCAAGATGTTTGAAAGCAATTTTGCAATGGTTTACCTACTATATTCTGTTCATAGCCTTGCATCCACTTTTACTCTAAACCTCATTTAGCATCAGCTAGTGCGGTTCTCGCTCACTCAATTATAAAACGCCATGTGCACATAAACTCAGGCGAGGGACATGTGTGACTAAGACACAGGGCCTCACGCTACCCTTCATTGACTCATAAAACATTCCTATCAAAGTTTTGTGGGACATTCAAGAAAAAAACATAACACTTTCAAGTGGAGTAAAGAGAGAAAATTGCTCTCAGACCATACATCAAACAAGACCATCCATTGTTTGAGGCGTCAGAGATGGTCTTTTCATTGGGTGCCTGAATTTGCTTTGCCCCCCTTCATTGTTTTACTCGATGGCTGACTTTGAAAGGATGACTTTAGAGGCCGTTATTCAGGCGGAGGAGGCGTGATCAATCTGACATGTAAGCAGCGGTTAACACGTGTGAGAAATGAGGTTGTTTTTGTTGTTCTCTCAATGTTTGCTCATTGGCAAGCAACATTCAGCCCTAATCTTGTTGCACGGTACGACGCATTAGCTGTTTATGTTCCAATGTTTTCCCTCGTATCACATTGTACAAATGGAACTGCAAACACTAAGATTGTCATCGAACCAAGGCATCTGCAGAAAACTTATTTTAGGTTTTTCCATTAACTCCTCTAAACACATTAATTTGCTACGTAAAGCGTACGATTTCATTGCTTTGAGAGCTAAACGATTGATTCCATATACACTCCACTAATGAATCCAAGACACGATCGCATTTTCCCCAGCAGCTGCAAATTCAAAGCATGTCCAACTGAAGAATATCGGGAATCAATCATTTTAGGGAAAAAGGGTCTCAAACGCAGGTGCACAGTTTGGACCTCTGACGCTGCACAGCCTTTTGGGACCCACCTTAAGACTACTTTAAGAGATCATGAGTAAATTCATCCTACATGTGATTTTTTCTTTTTCTTTTTTTCTTTCTGGTGAGTTATTAAAACTATAATGAACCACAATGACCTAGATACCACGGTGAAGTTTCCATCAGGGTAATGAGGAGAAATGTCACATTGCTCTCGCGGGCCTTTCAGTCTCCGCACTTTTGTTCTGGGAGTTGCAAAGCAGCTTTGATGCTAATAATACTAACTAGCCTCCCCGGGAGCGAACCTTTGTGTTGAAGCCTATTGGCAGATACCTCAATATTTGAGTTATGATTCTGTGGACATTTTTTTTTCTGTAGATCGAGCTCCTGAGAATTTAAATGTGGCCCACAGCACAGGATATCGACATACTCTTCAGCATTTTCACTGATCAAAACTAATAAAGTGGAATTTATTTTAAAAAAGCAGGCAATGCCATGCAAAGGAGGTGCCAGGTATTGACGAATTTTTATATAGACAGATGAAAAGTTGCTTTCAGTGACTCAAAGCTGTTAGCTGTAGTTTATTAACATTTCACTGAACTGGCCTCAGATGGCCTCTTCTGAACAATTCACATTATTGCTCTCTCAACATAATATTCCACTGACTAATGGAGTCAAAAACACTTCTGACTTCGACACTTCATTAACTAACGACCAATACAGTTTGTACTTGAATGTCCTTGCCGAACTAATAAAAGATGTAATTTTGCTCCCTTGATTTTTAATAGTTTTCTCAGAATATGCATTTGTTTAATTTATTTAAATTGAATTTATAATTATAATTTATTTATTTAAAAATAAACTCTTTAGGATCAGAGCTTAGCAATAGTTCCCCCCAAAAGTAAATATGTTTACAATCCTGCATTTTTTTCACAAAAGGAATTATTAGGCAGAATGCAATTGAGGAGGTGATACCTTTAAAAATATATCTACACACACACACACACACACACACACACACAGTTTAAACTGGGGTATATCAGCTCAAAAATCTGTCTTAATCACTAATCCCTGCAGTCCACCTTAATCACAAGATAGATGTTTTGAAAATGTATTTCACCATGAATATTTATATTAAGTCATTGTCATTCCTTTCAGCATAAACACGCCTCCTTTCTATGTAAATTAGATTCATTCTATTAATCATGGCAGCAGTTATTTTTCAAATGGCAGAGAAGAGCTTTATAAACAGGCAGTCTTATTTATATAAGTCTAAAATGTGAACATATTTCAATTTTAAATTTTAAATCTGACTGTTCATATTATCTTTAAGAGAGAACAGGATTAGCAAATGTTCACAATTCCTATATAAACCCATATTTGTTTTAAAACATTTTTTTCTGTATTATTTATTATTTAAATATTTGATCTGTGGATCCCTCAGCTCCACTCCACGCCCCGGACTCCACCTCGGTCCTCTGACCCATCGGCTCCACCTTGGTGCTCCCTTGGTTCCACCATGGACTGTCACCTATTCCTCATCCCTCTGGCTCCACCTTGGTCCATCGTTGCTCTGGCTCCGAGTCATCAGCTGTGCTTCGACATCTCCACCCCTCTGGCTCCACCGGGCTCCTCCTTCCCTCCGGTTTCACCATCATCCTCAGTTACCGCGACTCTGACCAGGTCTGCTAAGCTCATGTCTCCACCTCAGTCATGCCTGTCTGCAGCTCCACCGTGGCCCTCCAGACCAGTGATGTCACCCTGTGTCTTTACCTCCACCGGGCGTTTTCCTGGTTCTGCCGGGCCTCTCCACCATGGCTTCTCCCTCCATCGCTCCATCATGGGCCTTCATCATGTCTCCGCTCTGGCTTCTCCCACAATCATCTCCTCACTGGTACCTATCACCATCGACTCCTCTCTGGTCGTCTTCTCATTGCTGTCTCCCACTTGCTCTTCGTCCTCCTACAGAGCCTCCTCCTTCCCTCCTCAGTTTGGACTCATGTTTGCAGCGCGAGGATGTGTTTTCCGGTGGGAGGGGAAGGAATTACTAATTGTTCGGATCAGTGTTCTAAAGTGAAAAGCATGACAACTCCTTAATAATGACTGAAATCATTGTAAGGTTTTGGATGGTAATTACTCAAGTGTTACTACATCCTTCGAAAGGAATTACTAATTGTTTGGCTCAGTATTCTAAAGTAAAGATCATGGTAACCCACTAGTAAGGACTCAAGTGTTATCTGTCGGAAGCAATTACTATCAAAAACCTCAAAAGCTTACAGTGACTTCAGTCATTACTAGAGAGTTATCGTGCTTTTCACTGTAGAATACTGATCCAAATAAGTAGTAACTCCTTCTGAAGGATTTAGTAACACTTGCGTTATTACTAGTGGGTTACCATGATCTTTACTTTAGAAATAATTATACATTATGCATGGCAATGCCATGCAAAGGAGGTGCCAGGTATTGGCGAATTTTTATATAGACAGATGAAAAGTTGCTTTCAGTGACTCAAAGCTGTTAGCTGTAGTTTATTAACATTTCACTGAACTGGCCTCAGATGGCCTCTTCTGAACAATTCACATTATTGCTCTCTCAACATAATATTCCACTGACTAATGGAGTCAAAAACACTTCTGACTTCGACACTTCATTAACTAACGACAATACAGTTTGTACTTGAATGTCCTTGCCGAACTAATAAAAGATGTAATTTTGCTCCCTTGATTTTTAATAGTTTTCTCAGAATATGCAAATATATATATAATTTACTGATTAGCTAATAGTGAACTACCTCATTCAACTGAGCGTTATCACTTACTTATTCATTAATCAGTTTCTTGTAGTACCAGAATGTTAATATTACTATATTATAGTAGGTGTAATGTAAAATATATTAGTTTATTATGGAAATGACGCTGTGACATTCTGCTGAATGTCTCTTTCTTACTGACAGGTCTGGCAGCAACCAACTTATTGAGTGACATTATCCACAGATAATTAAAACTGACCCAAAATGAAGGGCAGAAGTTTTTTTTTTAGGGTTTCTCATGACCTGCTCAAATTGCTTTGTCGTTAAAGGTTATAATCAGATCTCTTGAGTCCGCCATACAGTTATTTTAAGTCTCAAAAACAGCTGAATGAATTTTTACATGGGTCTTAGGGGTGCTGTTGACCCCAAGCTCAGCCAACAGCTCCAGATGGTAGCAGAATAGAGACGCGAGTATGCATTTGACAATTCAATACTATATTGTGACTGCTTAAAAGCTTCTTAGGAGGAAATGCACACAACATTAGTATTGAAATCTCCCTAGGCATCGTTTCTGCAGAGGCTGAAACACGACGTTAATCAGATGAAAAATATTCATTAACTGTTGAGGCAAGATCTGATTTAATACCTAATCATCACAAGCCGCTTGTGGTAAACATACTCACATCCCCTTGCACCAAAATGATTTGCTTTTGACCTAGCGTTTCCAATCGCACGCTCCTCGCAAGCGTAGCATCAAAAGCGTGAGCGCCCGGTGGCATGTCTTGCACGTTTCCACTGATTCGCAGCATTTCCACTGGGAAGCAACTTTACAGCTAGGCCTCTTTCATCATAGTCTCTAACGAGCGCAGAATCTGTTTTTTATGAGGTTGAAGTTGTAAAAAACAAAGGGGAAGAAGAAGCCCCAACCAGGTCCTTCGTGTTGCATGGCTTTTATTTAGTCCCTCTCAACAACTATTCGAAACTTTCAACCGCAAAAACAAAATAGGAAATAATTTCAACCAGGGCTTGTCAACTGCCATTAACTCCCTCCACAGATGGTTGGCGTTAACAAAGCTTCCTCCCTGTCAACCTCCTGGGGAACACATTCCCTTACGTGCTGAGAAAGAAGCAAATCCCCTTTTTATATTTATAGTGGAAATACTCTTTTCGAACAGTATTTCACAGAGGACATGGGGGCATCTATGTCTACTCTTGGTGTATTTATAATACAGATTTATATTTTTTTAAAGAATCTATGGACAGCTTGAAGAAAAATCTCTCAGACTGCCCCCACAAAACGTTTGTCTTGTTGGTGACATCTGGCCTGGTCAATTGTCGGTGAAATATTTCCAACCGCTTGTGCAACTGAGGGGCGTAAACTCCAAGAGTTCTCCTCGCAGCTTCATTTTCCAGTTCATTTTTTGATGTATTTTTGTGGAAGAATCCATAATGGGACTCAAGATACTGGCCGTCTCCAAAGACATCTATTGTATGTCCAACTTCACTTTGTCCAGCGTCCAACTTCGCCTAGAAAGATTGATCTATACGTAATAATACAGAAATTCTCCCCCTTTACCTTAATTAGAAACAGGGTATTCACTGGCAGAACCCTGCTAGATTTACTTGAGGTTGAACGAGGAAGAAACACAGTCCGTGTCCGCAATTGATGAAGTCTGTCCCAGCAGTACTATTAAACACACAACCTTCAGTGATTCATGTTCAATTTCACAGAGAACAAGCACAATCTCAGGCTATTCAAACTCTCCCCTGCATCTGAGAGTGTTGCTTAATAAAACGTACATTTCTACACATCATATTTCAATAAAAAAATCCTATTTAATGCCTTGGTTAAGTGTACGCTTTTATGGTGTACTTGCTCTGGTCTATTGCAGGAATTTCAGCAACAGCTTTAAACCAATTTGTTTGACTATTTCATATGGGAAATTAACTCGCTCCTCTGGTGAGAACACTTTTCCAAGTCACAGCTTTTGAATTTAGCTCTGGGCAAAACTGCATTGTCTCTGTATGGAAGCATTTCGTATCTGTCTTTTATCTGTACAGCAGTGTAAGTGTAATGAGACCATTCACCATTAGTACTAATTTAATTAAGTGTTTCATATGATTCCCCCCCCCCCCCCCCCCAGAAGTTAACATACTTGCTGAACAAAAACACAAGCTTTAAATGTCTGTCCCACTATGGCTACTGCTCACCTACCAGATATACAGTGATTCTTCAGATGAGTTTAAGCATACAAAATGGGCTAAAATGACTACAGTATATAGACTAAATACTCTATATCGGGATTTTCTGTCAGCTGCTTAAAATCTGGGGTATATACAATCCATTGAAACCAAACCTGCATGCTTTTGTTTACTAGATCAAGGTCACAGCACGGCATATACGGAAAAATACACTTTAACATAATTTAATTTGAACTGAAAGTAATGTTTTCGGACACTTAATTGCATGTATTATGTATACATTTATATAATGTATTATAGTTCAATTAGTTGACACACTTTAGGGTTTCATAATTACTTCATTGTCTTTAAAATATGGTTAATGTACTGACAAGCATTTATGGTCAACTAAAATATATTTTAATGTCATCTCTACTGAATCTTGTATGTCATGCATTTAAATATATTTGTATATTATAAAAATAATGAGACCATTTCACACTTTTAGGATGTTATTTGTTTAAAATCTACTATAATATGAGGTATTTGCAATTCATACTCTAATTTGCAAAAATGATTTATTCCATCAGAATACACTGAGAATTATAGCATTTACAACTCATGCTAAGCAGCCAAACCTTGACCTTCTGTCTCTCTTCTTCTCTCTACTTTCAAAAGAAATATTTATCTTGCAGAATGGTATATCCATGACATAAATGTCATGTTATAAAATTATTTACACTCTTTAACGTCTAACATCTTCATAACCTACGCAGTCTACCTTATAGCAGGAGGGAAGTCAACTCTCTGCTGTATTTGCATGGCAAGCAGCGCCCGTCCATCATCGTATGGCAGCCACAGATGTTGCTCCCTGAAAACCAGTTACTGGTCGCGCTCATCATCATTCATATATTCGCTTCTTCTGGCTGCATCAGGCTCTAAGAATGATGCCGTCCATCAGAGCAGATACCGTTTGACAGGAAACATACTGAACGATTCGTCTGGTTCAAGGCCCAGACCCAAGTCAGACTCGATTTTGGTGGTAGAGCGTGGGTTTTCATTCACGAGCCAAGCATATCACAGACAATTACCACGGGCTCATTCTCCACCCCTGTGGCACCTCACATTAACTGTGTGTAAGAGATCACAATGGAGTTCAACCATTCACTCTACATACAAAAAAAGTATAATTTCTCTCCATCCAAGCGAAATGGAGAGGGACAGGGAGAAATTGAACATGATTGTGGGATGGCTTTACTGCCACTGTGCAATCTCATAATTGGGCCCAATTTATCACACCGCACACAAAATGGAGTTTCCTGCTCCCTTCATTCTCAGGAAATGTATGCACCGTATTCATTTCCACAATCTGATTCTGCCCATCAACTCGAATAGCTTGTAAGAGGCAGAACTGCAAAATGGTGTTTAAGTTTGGATTTACATATTGTATTTGCAGAAGTGTACTATGGGGCTTGTGTTAAATGTGAAGAGAGTGCTGTGAAAGAGAAAATGAGGAGGGAGAGAAAACAGAAAGTCTGATAAGAATTAATGAATGTTGGAAAAGTCTGTATAATGTCAAAAGTCGTAATGGAAGACAGTGGGAGAACTTTAAATGAGAACACACGTCAACTTCCCTTCCCTGGTTATGACGGCATAAATCTAACAGTTTGCTTCAGATTTAGAAAATGTACATTATAATCATTTATGAGTTATACAAAAATACGAGCTAAATGGATCATACCCACTCTGAAGGACTAGTGCTATTTCTATCGCTGATAATTCATTTGTGTTATTGTAACAATGGATAGGCTACCGTTCAAAAGTTTGTGGTCAGTAAGATTAATTTTATTCAGCAAAAAGGTATTAAATTGATTAAATATGACTGTATGATAAAAAAAGAGACTTTTACATTGATACATGTTGTAATCACCATCTATTCTATTTTTAAGTAGAATCTAACACTGACATTAAAAAGTGCAAAGCAAATATCAAGTCTGTCTATTAAACTCATTTAACCATCTAATGTGCCTTTACAACCCCTAGAGAATGCACCCTTTTGTTTAACACAGAATTAAATAAGTTTTTGTGAAATTGATCACATCTCTAGTTGAGTGTAACAGCCCTTGTAGTTTCATATTGTACTTTAAAAACATAAAATTTATGAAGGCTTGCCTTGAACTTCTGCCATATTCTTTCATTGAAGTATGCATTTGGGAGAAATCATCCGTAAGAGAGATGAGTGCTTACGCGACGGCTAAAAATCACAAAGCCTGACCTGAAAAAACGAGAAGGACATGTTTATTGAGACATAACAGCATGAGCACCCCCGAGAAAAACTCAAGGCTGATGGGGGATTTGTATTTGTCTAACAGAACTTGAAAACATGTCTGTATTTCAAGGCTTCAGCTGACTCGTATTTGTATTAAGGTGCCAATGATAAAACCATAAGGTATCGGCCTTCCTCTGAATGCTCAAAAGCAAATGGCTTGTTTTCACTTCCCTTTTTCTACTGGTGTTATATGGTATCTGCTAATGCATTCACCTTGTCCAAACATCTTGGTGGTGATATCAGATGCGATCTTAGCACATCCATGCGTATTTCTTAAAGACCGTGGCTGTCAGGAAGAGGATGCAAGTGTCAGGTATGAATTACAAGCCTCAGCTTTGTTCTGCATGGGTCCCATGATGGCCCTCCTGTGGTCACACCGGTTCTTCCCCACCCTGAGATGCTTCCTCCTGGCCTCCTTCCCCTCGGCTGGGCCCGGGAGCTGTGATAGATGTGATGTCACCACCCACCATGCCGTTTGAGAGGTATATTACACTCGGGCAGCTTGGGGATTTCCTCCATACAACTCCTGCACACCCTACACTCCAGCCATCCATACCGCCCTTAAACCACGTCAAAATTTGCAGATCAAAGGTTGCCAACTCCTGGTCTGTTTCTTCTCCACTCTATTTTATTTTTTCAAGACTTGTTGTGATACTAGATTTAGCAGCACATACTGCACATTTTCATTCTGATTGGTCAACCGCACCATTCTGCTTTGTATTTCATGTCCATTTATTTATCTAGTTGCTAGGTATTAATTGGGAAAATTTCCACTGTATATACACTGGGTATTTTGCAATTACCAATTGACTTTACAGTAGTGATAGGAGAAACAAAGCTTTCTGAATCAGTTAATACTAATTCACTGTTTCAAAGTGCTCGAAAAAACACCACCCTGGTTAAGACGTTAGAAGAATATAGCCCAGACATGTATAATGACACCTTTCTCAAAC
This sequence comes from Squalius cephalus, assembly GCF_949319135.1. NCBI lineage: Eukaryota > Metazoa > Chordata > Actinopteri > Cypriniformes > Leuciscidae > Squalius > Squalius cephalus. The sequence goes on from NC_137145.1 coordinate 24,576,146, forward strand.
CAATTGCAAATATTTTCACAAAACTGTAGACGCATAAGTAGTAAAATTCATTAAATATTATAAAACTGACCTGAGATCAGTTTAAACCATTGGACTCTCGCTCAAGGCTTCACCAAATCAACAGCCTCTAGCGAAAGTTTTCGAAACAAGGTTCAAAACAGTATGACGTAATGAAGCCTTGATTGAATGAGCCATTGATCAAAACAAAAGATTTGCAAAGGTTACGAAACTTCATGAAACAGTGTTTGAAAGCACCCATATCTACAGTGCATATTCTACGTTTGTAGCATTTAATTATTAGGGGTATAACAGTCGTAATGTAGTTATACACAACCATTTCCCACTCTGTTCTTGTTACTGTACCTATTTGATTTATAGCTTTACCTTTAAAATGAAATTTGTTATGAATGTCTAAACTCTTTACATGTGAAATGTGGTGTAGTTGTTGTTCATCAAGTTAAATATTGAGTAGGTGTTGAGATGTAAACATAGGCAATCATGTTAATGTGTCATTTTGCAGCTTAATTTCAATATATGATCTGGCTTGACTAAGGAGAAAGCTTGGCGTTGTGAATGTGAGATACATTTACTCTGAACTCTTTTTCTGCCAACGAACCAGTTTTTTTTTTAATGATAAAACCCCTTTTAGAGATCTCTTTTTCTCCATTACTCTCTAAAAGGTCTTCATTGTCCTTTGAGACAGTCAGGACTAGCAGCCTTCAAAATCTGGCTGTGTCACAGAGGGTCCTGGGATTTACTGGCAATACTATACGTGCATAAAGACGTATTTCTGCATTCTACAGGAATGTTAAGCCAGAGCGTGTGAGATGAACAGACACATGTGGAAAAGGCATTGCCTTTGGAAGTTTGTCAAGCAAACTGTCAGTGCAAGTTCCCATAAGACCTTCTGTTACATCAAACCAATCACACTGACATTATTGTCTGCTTCACAAATCTCTGTGGATATTGCTGGATCAAGGCTCTTTTTCAAAGGCCAAACAACAATCCCTTGAGCCCAATGAAGTTAGACATGGCATTTAATTAAATTTGCTAATGCTTCCTATTGTTGTTCAGAAGTTTTCTTGTAGAATGAGAGCATGTCTTTAGCTGCTCTTTTCTCAAATTATACACTGTCTTGTAAAATGCGATCTACACCATAAACTGTACTACTGTAGAGTTGTCAGAATACCACATTTTTAGACACTGATATCAATTAATTTAGTGTTGGACAGAAGGGGGAATTCAAGTCAAAAACATTTAGGGCCCTATTTTAACGATCTGAAACGCAAGTATCAAGCGCAAAACGCAAGTAACTTTGTGGGCGGGTCTTGGGCGCTGTTGCTATTAGACCGGCGGGATAAATGACTCTTGCGTCTGACGCAAATCTAAAATGGGTTGGTCTAAAGTAGCTTCATTATTCATAGGTGTGGTTTGGGCGTAACGTGAAATAAACCAATCAGAGCGTCATCTCACATTCCCTTTAAGAGCAGGCGCGCTTGTTCCATGGTGGATTGCTATTATAACGGCGGATTTGCCAGGCGCGTGCCAGGAGCGGTTCACAGCCGAGGAGACCGACGTTCTCGTCAGGGACATTGGGGATGGAGAAACACACCCAAATTAACTTCGGTTAAACAGGCGTATGATAATTTGGGTAAATGTGTAAGCTAGATGTATGCTTTTATAATAAACTGTCTATCTATCTATCTATCTATCTATCTATCTATCTATCTATCTATCTATCTATCTATCTATCTATCTATCTATCTATCGTAATAATGTATGATTTGCAAAAATGAAAACCGCTGCTTCTGTGCAGATGAGAGAATCAAAGTGTATGCGCATTGTGCACACTCTACATTGTTTATGGCCAAGCATGCGCCCTTAAAATAGCATATGAATAACATGCGCAACGCGCCACTAACTTTAAACTATTTTTTTTCGGTCAGTGGCGGAATTATTTTCTAAACCTGCAAAATAGCATGAGGGAACGTTTGCGCCGGAACACGCCTCCTCTTTGCGCTGAACCGCCCCGGGGAGCGCAAGTGTATTTCTTAGTTAACTGACGTGCGTCTGTGGAGGGAAAAGTCCGCTGTGCGCGGGTGCAAAATAGGAATGTGTTATGATTCATGTCTGTGTTCCCCTGTCTTGTCCCATGGTTAGCAGTTCCCTGTTATGTTGATTAGTTTCCCCAGGTGTTTCTGATTAGCCACACCCCCTTGTTATCTTGTTTAGCTTGTTTGCCTCTGTATTTAAACCCTGTGTCTTGTGTCAGTGTTTGTGGGTTCTTGATGTTGAATGTTGTTCTGTTCCTGAGTCTTGATCTTGATCTTGATCTTGATCTTGATCTTGATCTTGATCTTGATCTTGAGTCTGTCTGCATCTGTGAAGTTCTGGGTTTATTTAATAAAGTGCTGCATGTGGATTTGGATCCTGCTTCCTCCTTTGATCCTGCTCTGCATCATAACAGAAGAACCCACCAAAGATGAATCCAGCAGCACAAATTATGCTTCTCCGTCAAGGAGATTGAACCATAGAGAAGTACGTGGTTGACTTTTTGGAGCTTGCTCACCAGACTTGCATGGAAGAGTTATGCTTGATGATATTTTTTTGGGGAGGACTATCTGAACCGCTTAACAACCTTATGCCATTGCATGACCCTAGCTGGATTCTGAAACAGTATATTGTCTTGGCCCTGCAACTGTTTTCACCCTTTTATGTGAGTTTGGCATCTGCCGAGCCTGAGCTTCTCCACGTCGGCCCTGCCGAGCCTGAGCTTCTCCACGTAGGTCCTGCCGAGCCAGAGCTTCACGTTGGTCCTGCCGAGCCAGAGACTGTTCCCATCACGTCTGCCGATCCAGAGACTGTTCACGTCACGTCTGCCGATCCAGAGACTGTTCACGTCACGTCTGCCGATCCAGAGACTGTTCACGTGGCTTCTGCCGATCCAGAGACTGTTCACGTCACGCCCGCCGAGCCAGTGTCTCCGGACAAGATGGCCGCCGCCGCCGAGCCAGAGTCTGTGATGGTCCTGCCCAGCTCAAAGCCCTCTTCGCCGCTGGTCCTGCCCAGCTCAAAGCCCTCTTCGCCGCTGGTCCTGCCCAGCTCAAAGCCCTCTTCGCCGCTGATCCTGCCCAGCTCAAAGCCCTCTTCGCCGCTGGTTCCGTCCAGTCCAGAGCTTCCTTCACCGCTGGTTCCGTCCAGTCCAGAGCTTCCTTCGCCGCTGGTCCCATCCAGCCCAGAGCTTCCTTCGCCGCTGGTCCCGTCCAGCACAGAGACTTTTCCGCCGCTGGTTCTGCCCAGTCCTGAGCCTGTCTCCATCTCAGAACCTCAGCCCTCACCAGAGATGGCCGCCGGCATGCCAGAACCTCAGCCCTCACCAGAGATGGCCGCCGACGTGCTTGTTCTTGAGCCGGTGTCTATTCCTGAGCTGGTGCCTGCTCCAGCCTATGTCTCCGTAGCTGTCCCCAAGAAAATTTTGGGGGGGGGGCAGTAGGTCCCGCGATTGGACCATGGAGGCCGCGTCGCCATGGTCTCCTCTTCAGCCAGCTCCGCCATGGCCGCCCGAAGGGTCGTCTCTGCCCTGGCTGCCTGAAGGGTCGTCTCCGCCCTGGCCGCCTGAAGGGTCGTCTCTGCCCTGGCCGCCTGACGGGTCGTCTCCGCCCGAAGGGTCGTCTCCTTCCTGGCCGCCCGAAGGGTCGTCTCCTCCTGCACTGCCTGCTCCACCCTGGCCACCTGCACTGCCTGCTCCGCCCTGGTCGCCTGCACTGCCTGCTCCGCCCTGGTCGCCTGCACTGCCTGCTCCGCCCTGGTCGCCTGCACTGCCTGCTCCGCCCTGGTCGCCTGCACTGCCTGCTCCGCCCTGGTCGCCTGCACTGCCTGCTCCGCCCTGGTCGCCTGCACTGCCTGCTCCGCCCTGGTCGCCTGCACAGCCTGATCCGCCCTGGTCGCCTGCACAGCCTTATCCGCCCTGGCCTCCCGTTCTGCCACAGTCTCCAGGCCCTCTGCCGTTCCACGGGCCTGGCCCTCCGTCCCGCCCCCGGGTCCGCCTCTGCTCCACCACCCTCCTGAACTATTGTTTTTTTTGTTTTGATGGGCATCGGGAGCCGCTCATAGAGGGGGGGTTATGTTATGATTCATGTCTGTGTTCCCCTGTCTTGTCCCATGGTTAGCAGTTCCCTGTTATGTTGATTAGTTTCCCCAGGTGTTTTTGATTAGCCACACCCCCTTGTTATCTTGTTTAGCTTGTTTGCCTCTGTATTTAAACCCTGTGTCTTGTGTCAGTGTTTGTGGGTTCTTGATGTTGAATGTTGTTCTGTTCCTGAGTCTTGATCTTGAGTCTGTCTGCATCTGTGAAGTTCTGGGTTTATTTAATAAAGTGCTGCATGTGGATTTGGATCCTGCTTCCTCCTTTGATCCTGCTCTGCATCATAACGGAATGATACATGCGTCGGTGTACAAAGTCAATTGCGCTGGGTGCAAGATAGGGCCCTTAGAGTCACTGCAATAAAGGACTTGGTTAATTTGATTCGTCTGGCATCATCCAAAGTCAAGTGTAGTGCTGTTGAGCGTCTGGAGGCTTGGTTTGATATAAAAATAATCTTGAACTTGCTGTCTGTTTTTTTTTTTTTTTTTTTTTTTGACCGAAACATGGCAAAACAACAACATCCCAGACTTTAGCGGCACAGTTTAACCTGCTACTGAGCGGACAGATAAAAAACGCTGTCTGATAAGTCTCACGGCTTGTGTATTTATAACAAAGAATGGTGTAACAATACTGTGGTAGTGGCCAAACATTGTTCATCGCTGGTGGAGTTTATGTTTGTGAAGTGTCGACCCTTCTATTTTCCGAGGGAGTTCCGGCCATTGTTATTGTTGCTGTGTATTGCCCTGTGTGTAAACGCTAAGGATGCTCTTTGAAAACAGTAAAAGCAAGGCTTTTTCATTATATCTGGTGATTTCAACCATGCACGCATAAAGTCAGTCTTGATGAAGTTCTACCAACACGTGAACTTTGCAAAAAGGGAAGACTGGACTTCCCAGATTGGACCTGGTTTACACAAAGCCCCCCACCCCCGGTACTCGGATCGCATCTCTGTTATGCTAATCCCAGCATACAGACCACATCTCAAACTTGCCAAACTGGTTCAAAAGCAGATAACAGTATAGCCAGATGATGCCATCTCCACACTCCAGGACTGCTTTCAGTACACAGACAGGAACATGCTCAAAGAGGCCAAAGAACCAACAATGATCACACAGACCTTCAAGAATTTACTGATACAGTTACTTACTCCCACCTCTGCCAAACACCACGCTCTGCACATGAAACAAGGCACACAGACAAGAATGCACGGCTTGAGCATGGCTTCAGACATAGACAAGACATAAAAGGAGTGTCAGGGCTCTGTCACAAAACCAAGAAATAAACTAGACAGAACTCTGACAGAATGCCTATTTTTCATAGTCTTCTGTACCACTGCACTGTGTTGTTTCATGCGTAAATTCAAGTATATGTGTAGATAAGTTACATAAGTTTAATGTAAAATATGTATGTATAGTCAGATTACTCTTTAAATTACCTATGTGTAGGTTTATATAGGTTATATCTAGGTTATATAGGTATATGTAGAAATACAGGTTACATGTTTATACATTTCTTTATATTTTATATTTATAAGTCTATGTTTATTTGTAGCACAGTGGTCGTGTGAGGCACGACATTCTGTTCCCTTGTACGTTTCCACATATAGCGGAATGACAATAAAGCTTACTTGAACTTGAACTTGATGCTGTGTCGCATTGCAGTGCTTCGGGCATGCCTGCACATCTTCCTTCAGACAATCCAAAGTTTATGACGTGCAATGCAGGCGTGCTTTTACACACTAGGGCGCTCCATGTGACATCATAGGACTGTCGGACAATAAGATTGGTGTGATTTCATGCTTTAAATACCATGTTCCGCAGATGCGTCCCCATAGCGTCAGCAGCTGACGCAGCGTCAAGTTCCCTTGAAAGGGAACTGTTATTATTAGCATAATCTTGCAATTGAGGCCTAGTTTTAAAATAATTTGGTTGTTTTCCTCATTAAAGTTCATTAAATTTGAGATATATATATATATATATATATATATATATATATATATATATATATATATATATATATACAGTATATATATATATACTTGATACTATATCTTTTTTTTTTTTTTTTTTTTTTTTTTTTGTAAGCCGCTTTGGTACAAAAATAAATGCTAAATAAAGGGACTGGTTCACAGATGATAGACTTCAACAGAAATAGACAATATTTAACAATGGGGATACATAATGCAGGTTGAAAAAGGACCTTCCCCCTTTGAAACATATTAGTGTCACATTAGGCTGCTGGGAGCCTGAAGGATCAGTTGGACTTTGTGTTATCCTGCCATCTGTCCACTCATGCAGACCCAACCTTCTCATATCTACTTAATCATCAGATCAGACTGGAGCCCTGAGATTCTCCTGAGCTCACCGAAAGCTAGTCATTTACTGCCTATAACAGACACAAGCCTGTATGCGTTTCCAATGCCAATTTTAGAATATTTATCCCCACAAGGAAAGCATAAAATGTACACAAACACATGTATTTATACAGTGGGGACTTCCCATTGACTTTTGGATCAATGACATGATAATATTCATCTTTTGTCCAGTTTCATTGATTATATATTATAAACGCAATTTATATATACAATGACTTGAATACACCTATGAACAACATGTTCATAGGTATATATAAAATACAATTTTACAAAAATAAAGTATATAGAGGAACAAATGGAGACCCTCGTGATTGTGTGTCAAATTCAGCACGTCTAACTAACCATAGCTGACCGCATCCCCAAGCAAACTGTGTAATCGAAGCACATTTTTTTTCACCATGCTGCAATATAAATTTGAAACGCCTGCCCATTTGAAAGTTCAGCACTCCGAAACCTTCCAAATAATCATGTTAGACTTCAAAGAGGAGGGAAACAGACAGATAAAAGGCTACATTGACACATTGAAATTGAAACCAAAACACAGGGAGCCCTTTTTTTACTGGAAAAGCACAGAGTGGTGTTGAAATACTGAGACCCAAATATATATATAGAATGTATGTCATAAGTAGTCACATGTGAACAAACTTCCCACCATACATTCAAGTTCCTCTATATCCCCGTTTCCACTGAAATTACCCGGAACAATTTGTCCCAGGAACTTTTTTGCCCCAGGCCTGTTGCTGGCCATGTTTCCACCGCGGTCTAAAGTACCGTGAAGATTAGGCAAATAGTCCGGTGACGTAGGACTGCGCGCGACTTTATAGCTCCCACTGGATTTCATCCTCTGAATTTAAGCTTAATAAAGCTGTCGGTTGTCGGTCCATCGGTCGTATTTTTTAAACTCCATTGTTGATTCGAATAGCAGACGACTGTTACTGCACGCACCGCAACAGATGGTGGTTGAATAAAATCAAGGGGTAATCCAGCACCCGGAAAGCGTACCTTCTATGGGGGCATCCATTGGCTAACAACTGGCACAGCTACTAGAAGACTTACAACTGTCAGACAGGTTGCTCACGTCACATCTACATCATCAAGCTCAGTTTGAGGCTGTGCAGTACGCTCAGCCATCAGGAAGTGAGTGCTTCTAATTGACTTCACTTGTCTCTGTTGAAGTCTATGGGGTCGCTGTGTCCATTTCTTTTACTGTCTATGAATGAAATGCTGCGTGGAGTCAACCAATCAAAATGCAGCATGAACTCAACCAATCAGCATGTTCAGCGCCTAAGTCCCACCCCTGAAAGTTCCTGCACTTTGAAAAAGTACTACCTCGCGAGCAGGAACTTTCGGAGGGGGAAATATTTACCCGGAACTTCATTTAGACCCTGGTTCCTGCGGTGGAAACACACCGAGTACCATCCCAAAGTTCCTAGTTCTTGGGGAAAGCTCCTGCGGTGGAAACGCGGCTTAAAATGCCATTTTAAAGGTTGCTCATTTTGTTTTGGAGTCTCCTACAATAGGTTTAAATGCATACAAGCTCAAAAAACACTTACATTTTTTCATAATACACATTGCACATCACCTCTTTTCTCAGTGTCTGAAACGGTTCAATCAAGGTATTAGTCTCTATAAATTCCTCCTTTAAGAGAGTCTACTCTGCTCTGATTGGCCAGATTGCCCAGTCTGTTGTGATTGGTTTACTCTGCTCTGATTGGTCAGATGACCCAGTCTGTTGTGATTGGTCTACTCTGCTCTTATTGGTCAGATGACCCAGTCTGTTGTGATTGGTCTACTCTGCTCTGATTGGTCATATGGCCCAGTCTGTTGTGATTGGTTTACTCTGCTCTTATTGGTCAGATGGCCCAGTCTGTTGTGATTGGTCTACTCTGCTCTGATTGGTCAGATGACCCAGTCTGTTGTGATTGGTCTACTCTGCTCTGATTGGTCAGATGGCTCAGTCTGTTGTGATTGGTCTAATCTGCTCTTATTGGTCAGATGGCCCAGTCTGTTGTGATTGGTCTACTCTGCTCTGATTGGTCAGATGGCTCAGTCTGTTGTGATTGGTCTACTCTGCTCTGGTTGGTCAAAAGGCCCGGGCTCTGCTCTGATTGGTCAGATCTCTCAGTCTGTTGTGATTGGTCTACTCTGCTCTGATTGGTCAGATCACTCAGTCTGTTGTGATTGGTCTACTCTGCTCTGGTTGGTCAGATGGCCCGGTCTGTTGTGATTGGTTTACTCTGCTCTGATTGGTCAGATGGCTCAGTCTGTTGTGATTGGTCTACTCTGCTCTGATTGGTCAGATGGCTCAGTCTTTTATGATTGGTCTACTCTGCTCTGATTGGTCAGATCGCTCAGTCTGTTGTGATTGGTCTACTCTGCTCTGGTTGGTCAAAAGGCCCTGGCTCTGCTCTGATTGGTCAGATCGCTCAGTCTGTTGTGATTGGTCTACTCTGCTCTGGTTGGTCAGATCGCTCAGTCTGTTGTGATTGGTCTACTCTGCTCTGGTTGGTCATATGGCTCGGTCTGTTGTAATTAGTTTACTCTGCTCTGATTGGTCAGATGGCTCAGTCTGTTGTAATTGGTTTACTCTGCTCTGGTTGGTCAGATGGCCCAGTCTGTTGTGATTGGTCTACTCTGCTCTGATTGGTCAGATGGCCTGGTCTGTTGTGATTGGTTTACTCTGCTCTAATTTGGTCCAGTATGTGCCCAGTCTCATTTCCAAACACCCATTACCATATCTGAATTTCAACTCCCATTCTTTCTTTTTGGACACAATAACTTTATCAGCACTTTGATTTTTTAAACTTCACAGACCTTTTACATTCACAAACAGCCATATTACACACTGTAAGAAAAATAATATCTGAAAAAGTATAATAGGGGCACTTTAATTTTCAGCATGCAACTCATCCCAAATAGTTTGTTCTGTGACATCAATATCTGTGTCTCAAAAAATTTGCACTTACTTTTGTAATTAACTTAAAATGTTAAGAATTCATTGATTTCATCTTCTTTTCATGTGGGTGAGTATTAGCAGTCAGTGAATAAAACATATCACTGTTGACACTTTTCTCAACATCCATAGTATTTATGCAGTCTTTGTGATGCTCAAAATTGATTTCTCTATTTTCCCATCCCAGCTTGTCTTATCTTAAATTTATGCATTTATGTATGCCTTATTTGAGCAGATAGAGAAAAATGTCTCTCTTGTGAAAACAATATCTACTGCTAATAGTAATATTTCATCAGAAAGATGGAAAAAAAAATAGACATTGAATCAAGCTCAAAAGCCTTGCTCCTTGGGGGACTAATTTCTTACAAAACTATTATTGAATTCCAAAAAAATGTCAGTCAAATAGGTTAGAAAGTCAATAGGTGTTTCAGCAAAGTACACTGATTAAACTGCAGTCACCCCGAGAGGAGGTTGTAGAGTCAGTGGTTCTGTGTAACACATTGCCTACTTATAAGCAATTAGTCTGTGAACGCTGTGGTCCTTTAACCTAAAGAGTTCAGGAAGCTGTTGTGTGGTTTCTCTGAAGATTCCAGGGTGGCCCGTCTTCCTCTTTACACCAGTTAATATGTGAGGCCTGTCATGGGAACTGTGGTTAGCTCATTTTTACATGTGGCACACACAGGCATGGCACACCACCATCATGACAGTGTTGAGGTGAAAAACAATGAAAATCTGGATTATTTTGTTTCATTGACTGTAAAAGTTTTCCCCCCTTTACATCTTCATTTTCATGTATAAAATAAACATACAGTATATTCAAACATTTTATCCCCAACCTCATTTTATTATTCATGCATTCATGGAAAATTAAAGGTCATGCATTTCTAAAGGCACTCTTGTGCTATATGAGTTTAAGCTGAAATACTTAGTTTTGCTTTAGGACATATTTAAAATATGAAACTCTCTTAATATTGACTCTTTTTGTATCCATTCACCCATCCATCCATCCATCCATCCACACTAATGTTCAAAAGTTTGGAGTCAGAAGGATTTAAAAAAAAGAAAATCTATCTATCTATCTATCTATCTATATATATATATATATATATATATATATATATATATATATATATATATATATATATATATATATTAGTGGTGGGCCGTTATCGGCATTAACGTGAGACTCTTATCGGGCGATAAAAAAAAATATCGCCATTAATCCATTCTCACAGTTGGGTTGGGAGCTGGGTCTATACTACGCAAGCTATGATGAATTTCACCTTGATATTTTAGCGCTTATGTATACCTAGCCGAATTCGGTTCGGTGTTCGGTACGCATTTTCAAACCGAACGGTTCGTTGGACCATTTTTCCTGCCGACCAAAATTTCGGTATTTCAAATGCTCATAATGTAAGAGACGCTGGCGCAACCACAACATTGTCCGACATCAAATGGCAAACGTAATGTAAGCGGAACGAAACTGAGCTACTCGTTATTGTGTGGTTGACGGACCGTTGTTTATCAGTTTGGACCAAAGCAGCGCGAGCCGATCGTGATCATGCAACACTCACAGCGCTAATAAATCCAGTAAAGAAAGCATTTGAATTCGCCACAGAAGTAATAACATCGCTGCGAGATCTAGTGAGAAACATTCGCATTTCTCTGTTATTAACGGATCAAACAGCACGTGGAAGCCAGGAAGAAACATTATGCCATGCCATGAATGAACTATCCGGTGTTCACAGATCTGCAAAATTTACCATGGATTTACTGTAGTAACACTAACTGCAACCATGGAAGTTTGGCAGGAATAGTAGGCTATAATGCTTTCAAGTAACATTACGTTGGTTTTATTTTGACATTATGAATAAAATTGCTGCCCTCAAATGTTAATCTGAACTAAAAATAGACCTTTGTTTATAACTACTAGCCTACAATATTAGACTAGGCCTACATTTCATTTTTTCCAAGGAGCTGTTTTGTTTTATATGCTCATAAGAAGAGTCGATTATAGCTCCATCATTGCTCAAAGTAAAAAAAAAAACAAAAAAAAAACAACAACATGCTTTATTATGTTAGTTTTAATAAAAAAAATAAAATAAAAAAAATCTCTGGCATTTCTTCACAAGTTCTTTTAAATGTCACTTTGTATTTAAGAAACACGTGCCCTTTAGTCATTATATGGGTAGCACACACATATTCTGAATGCCTTCGGCAGAATTCAAATGAGCCATTTTAATCTAGATTAATCTATATTAATTCCAAGATTACAGTGAGATTAATCTAGATAAAAAAAAAAAAATCTATGCCCACCACTAATATATATATATATATGTGTGTGTGTGTGTGTGTGTGTGTGTGTGTGTGTGTGTGTGTATGTGTGTATAACAGTTCAATTGTAATAATATTTCACAATATTATTATCCCCAAATGTTTCAAAAGTATGGGGAATTATTTTTATTTTATTTATTATTATATTGTTATATTTACCCATGAGGAATATGGCAGTTTAAAAACACCTGATTATCTTTATTACAATTTAAAGTAAAAAATAAATACATATAACTTTAAAATAGTATACTGTATTCTGTACAATGCAGACAAAATGAAATTTAAAGACAAAAATGTGAGTTCAGCTCAATTTCAGAAGGTGTGAGCACAGCTCAGCAGCCATTACCTCTTCTCAGCTGTCATTTTACAGCCTTTTTTTCAAGTGGGAGGTCTGAATTCCCCTCCTCGAGGGATCTACAGCCACTGTCGAGACAGATATGTTTCCTTCACGCTCAACAAATTATGCTTAATTTCTCTCCCGAGCCCAATTTACCATGAGTTTTGATGCACTGCTTTATGTTCACATATTAAAGACTGCAGCACACTGTGATGCGAAAGAACCCCCTATTAAACGTCAAAGACATCAGAGGTTATATTGGGTTTTTTTCAAAGTGCTCTACCTCCACGGTTTTTCAAGGAGTGATACAGATTTGTGGAGAGCATTAGCAGGTTGACCTCTTTTTTAGTTTCAGATCAATGAGTTTCATTTGCAGTCCCACAGAAGCTGGAGGGGTGTACCGAGAGATTGTCATTAGTAAGTACCATGGTATGTAGACCAGAGAAAGCTGACTGCTGATTCAGTCACACTGATTTTCTTTACATGTTTCATCTGACTGCAATGCATATGTAAACGTGGATGCAAGTTATTTATTTGATTTGCATTGAAATGAAGCGCAACCGAACCATCTGGCAATGTTATGCTTACTGGTGCAGATTTATCTCTAAAAATAAACCATTTAAGCAACAAAGTGTCTAATTACTTTCAGACACTTTGATTTACGTTTAATTAAAATAATTTCAGTTGGAGGTCCAAGCATTTCTTCTTCAGTGTTTTTGGTGCCGCATGCAAACTAAAACATTTTTGAACTCCTAGACCATTGGTCTGGTTTCCATGAAATCAAAACATGGTTGACATATAAATCAGGAGATTTTGAGGACACATAGAGGGCACAGCAACTAGAAAATACCATACTAATACCATTTGATTGATAAATCAATATAAAGTAGATAACAACAGTGCACTTGAAGTGAAAATGTAATTAATTTTCTCCAAAGAGAAAAAGATAATTACTTATGATAATGTAAAACTTTTCAAGAGAGACCATGTACTCAGAGATTGTAAAGCACTAGGTGATATTTCTATAAAAGTGACAAGAAAGCTTATAATTCCAGCCTCATTTGGTAAAAAATCTATTTATAGCATACTGCATTACTCATAATCTCATAGGGACATCCACCAGTCTAACAAGTTGCTGTTACTACGGAAATGAAAACCTCTCATTTGTGAATGATGTAATGTAAGTCTCATTACACTCTCAAGATATATATATATATATATATATATATATATATATATATATATATATATATATATATATATATATATATATATATATATTAAATCCATTCACCTGCAATCCACCCATAATCCATCTATTCGTCTGTCCGTCCATAATCAATCCATCCATCCCCTCCGCCCATCAAATCCAAAATCTGGCCATCAAAGAGTGTAACTCAGGAAAGCAGCTACTAATAGATTTTCTCAAAGGCACATTTTCAGTTACACCTGACAACAATGGCAAGAAAAATGGAGAAGAGATGCCAAGAAATTTCAATTCTATAAACCTTCAAAACCCCCATTGCTCAACAGATAAACATAATAGCAAAGTCTACTGTTCCTTCCCTCCTCAAAAAAAAAAAAAAAAAAAAGGAAAAAGGAAAAAATAGATTCAGTCATGTTTCCAAAAAATGCAATGAACACAAAAATAGCATTTCAAACTAGGTCTGAGTTGTGAGCTGGCAAAATTTAATGGAAATCTGCGGGGGCCCAGAGGATGCCTCCTATCTGAATGGAGATTACTCATATCTGTGGAAGGCTCACATACACTATATAGTGTTTTATTAAAATACTCGCCTGCATAAGGAATAATGGAAAGCCGTGCGTAGTCCTACGTCACCGGGCTATTTTACCTAATCGTCACGGTACTTTAGATCATGATGGAAATGCAGACAGCAACAGGTCTGGGGGGGGAAAAAGTGGGACAAATTGTTCCAGGTAGTTTCAGTGGAAACGAGGCTTTACATATACCTGATGTAGCTGCCCGATCTAAACGAGTGCTTTCCCCTTTAATTGTTGTGATGTCATGAGCCAACATCATTTCCTGTTCTGTCTCCTCCTCTTCCGTTTTGCATTGTAACTGAATGGGAGAGGTACTTACTGTAGGTTTAATATGGTTTCTGATCATCTTATTTAATCTTTATTGTAATTATTGCTTTTATACCTATTTCTTCACCCCAATTGATGTATATCATGTTACTTTACTTACCTGTGTAATTATTTTTGAGTTATATTTTTGACTTCTGCTAAATATGCGGAAATGAAGCATGGTGAAGTATCCATCATATTTATTTTAGAAAACAAGGGTGATTCTGCTTTTTGTGTTGTATCAGGAAATAAAAGTTCCAGCGAAACTGCTGTCCTATGTCTGTGTCCAATAACTTATCCACAAGTGTTTTTCATAACTGGTGTCGCTGGGCACACATCGCGCTTGGCATTGCAAGCCACTGGTTACATATGTTCCTTCCTGACATTAAACATTATAATTAGACCATTTCTATACATTGTGTTTATTGTGGGGGCAGAGGTGTCATCTTTAGATGAAACGGTAATTCTTAGTTAGCAACAATATTCCCCATATAGCAAGTGCCTTATTGATTTTCATAGAAGGATTACTATGAATTAATTTATTTCAAAATGACCGCTGAAAAGGGATCCGGCTTCAACCTGAGAGAGTTTATTTGTGAAAATGACCAGCTGACTGTACGTTATCTCAGCCATTACAGTGAAATGTACCAATTAAATAAACACATTTATATGAAAAAGTAGCGTCTGGTGAATTTGTCTGTAAATAGCTCATTCATTTATCAATTCTCTTCATCCACTAGTAAAACTGAAAAGTTTTGGGAACATTTTTCTTCTTCCAAAGTCTCATTAGATCCGATAGATCCAACAGAATAAAGCATAACTAAAAGTGAGACATTCAAGACCCAGCACCTTTTAACTGCCTGAAAGCCAACAGCATTTCATTATTTCAATATATGCTAATTTATTCGTCATCCTGCTGTCATACGCCAAACTTTGATGCACTCTTCAGTGGATGATCCTTGGTTCAGTCTCATGGTCATGTCCCATGCCAGAAATACAGCTTTAATGCTGTCAAATCATCCAGTCGAAACATTGAAATGGTGCGCTCGTGGGCTCATAAACCCAAGAGAGATGTTTTTTTTTTTGTTGAAATATTAATTTATTAAATTAATACACTAAGATGTTTGAGCGCTTTTGAGATGTTCATTTGCAATGACCCATGTGACCCATTCTATTTGGGTAAAATATGAAAACTTTAGTAAAAGTGTAAAATAGAAATGCTGGACTTTGCAATTAGGTTTCATTAGAATTCAGGACGTCCATTGCCAGCTGTGTTACAGTTATTTTCAGTTAGGCAAATGGTCCTGTTTTGAATGCTGTAACTTCCAGGAATGATTATTTATTTTTTTAGTTGAAATGGTCCGTGGCTGTTAGAAGTAAGCATGCAATTTTAACGTTGTATTCTTTTTCCACAGGATGTATTAATATTTTCATGATTTTTCTCTTTCTATTTACAAGAAAAGTACAATCTTAAGTTTCTTAAGTTGCATATCTCTTACAGACTCTGCACTGATGTAGATGTATGGAGTTAATTTTGTGCCATAATTAAACAAACAAATCCAGCATTTTGCAAATAAACTCAATCTGCTTCGCAAAGGAAAACTCGACTCGCAAACAAACAGAAAGCAATGTGCAAGTACAAAGGTCAATTTGAGTTCAAAGGTTACATGCAATTTGTAGGATGGTTTGCATTTATTTGTGAAATATTATCTAGGCTCATTTATTTATATTTGTAAAACACATTACATATTTGTTACTCCACTGTATTTTCCCTCAAATTGACCTTTGTTCTTGCACATTGCTTTCTGTTTGTTTGTGAGTCGAGTTTTCCTTTGCAAAGCATTTTGAGTTTGTTTGCAAAATGCTGGATTTGTTTGTTTAATTATGGCACAAAATCAACTCCATATAGATGCCTCTTCTCTATTCTGTCTTTTGATTCCATCATCAAACCTTTATCCATACTATCATTCACAAGCCTAGACAATCTCAGTGCAGTATAAATGGTTAAAGTAATTTAATTAAATGAAAAATAATTTTAAAGTGGTAAAATAATATATCATACAGTGAACAATACTAAAATGTATACATGGTCAATCTCAGTACCTGTGGATTCTCATTAAGTTGAGTTTGATCTCTTTTCCAACTTCACCTCTTACAACATCTACATACTCTTAGACATCATCAATGTTTTTTCCCCATCTTCTCTGTGCATTTTTTGAGTTGTTCCCCTTTTTATTTTGTTCTTTACACTTTTAGACTGTTTTGTTGTTGTCAAGATGCCAAGTACTAGTCTCTCTCCTGGAAAGAACTGTTTTGTTCCTCATCTGTGTTTGTTTGGCCTGTATTTATTCAGAAAGGAACTATTTGTGGAAACTTTTAAGGTATTAATGCATAAAGGAACTTCAACACACTGAAGAAGGTCACTAGAAATATTTGTTTCAACAATCCACATTGTGTTTATTTAAATGAGGTTCAATGCATATGCTAATTTTAATGGTGGGTGGTGTGGGAACATTTTAGGTTGTTGGAGCTTTTAGGTTGTTACCGGTACATCAGAAGTTCAGATAGCTGATCAATTTATGGTTCATGTTTTTTGGTGTCAGTGCAGTTAGCTAAAACAATTTTTAAATAGAACACTTTTTGTTTTTTATATATGTTTAAGGGTTATAGTTGACACAAAAATTAAAATTCAGTCATTAATTACTCACTTTCATGTCATTCCAAACCCACAAGACATACACATGAAATATGAGAGATTTATGTCCCTCCATTAAAAGTTTGATTATTGATTATAAAAATGTATTATTGTACTTTAAGGCTAGATTAAGTTTTTTTTTCTTTTTTTTCTTTTTCTTTTGTTCCTTGATCCGGTCCCCAGAAGTCCAGGAGAGCGTATGGAGCTGAAGCTGAGGTAATTGATCTAGATGTGTGATTTATAACACTGAAAATATAAATTTCATAGCTAGCACATTATGTATGTCAAGTAACATTCACTATTTGGAGAAATTAAATATGGACTGGAAGAGGTTGTTCGTGTAATATTTACCTTTTTTTTTTTTTTACACATCATATAATTTAACCTCAACTTCTTTTTCCCCCTACTTGGTAAACGAGTATACTTTTAAACTGTTTTAGGGGAACAATTTTTGGTATGGGAGAAATTAGGAGATCCATATCTCCATATTTCGAGATGAATACAAGTTGAAATCTGATTTTTTAATTAATAAAATGACCCATGTTCCACATCTGCCCATTGCATTTAAACAGGGATGGCAGCTCCGGTTTTACAAGGCCACTCCTAAAAAAACATAAACCTGCACGAACAGCGCTATGGGAAAACATTTTTGCTTGACCGGTTGTGAACACGTGTGGCAAACACGCCAAGAATTTGGCTTAAAAAACCTGATGTGATGACGTCATTGGAATGTGCACGTCAAATTCTTGGTGTTTTTGCCACACGTGTTCACAACCGGTCAAACAAAAATGTTTTTAGCGCTGTTCGGGCAGCATCTCGTTCCCGCTTTTTCAGGGAACAGGGTTACAGTCAAATAACTTGAGATGTTCATTGACTCAATTCAAAATTCTCTTCTCACAGATACATTTAAAAATATCATTGCATGGATAATCATCCCATCCTGATGCATGACTTAGGGCACAGTTCTCTCTTGTTTGTCCACCAGGCTCTGCACCTGCCCAGAACCTGCATCAACAGATCAACATCTGCTGATACTTACTGTGAAAATCATTTATTAGATAATAATCAGTTCAGTTCAGTCATTTCTCACCCAGAGGTCAGTGTGCTGCCATCAACCCATTTCCATCTGCCCTCCAAATCACTGTCAGTCAGACCAATCCACACTGGATCAACACCAGCAGATACTTTCAAAAAAGCAAAATCCTGAGAAAATGAAACAATAACACATTTAGGTCTTAAAGATAATTAAAGATGTTCTTCCTATAAACTATCCAGTTAGAGTTTTCTCACTTGTTCTTCTCTGTTGTTTATGATGATCAGATCTGCTCCTCTGTCTGTACAGTATCTTCTGCTCTCAGTCCAGCTCTTCTTCTCAGAGGAAAGGAAGTAAAGATTGGATTTATAGTAAATCCATCCATCTGTAAACACAACCAGTTTAGGTTTAAGCACTTTATTTCCATCAACCTGATCTACAAACTTATTTTCTCACCTAAATAATTAGTAAATTATCCTGAAAAAAAAAACAAAAAAAAAAACACACTTGGTTGTTTAGTTTCAATATACTTCACATTTACCCCTTTCTCTGAGATTTTTTGACAGTTCATTTCTCTCCTGATTTAACTGTGCATTTAGTTGAGTTAAGTTGGTAATCTTGGTTAGCAGCTGGATTCTCTCTTCTGTGGTTTTGTTGGTTTGTGATCTCTCTAGAGCGAACATGACGCCCAGCACTATGACTGCAGTCAGCAGAAGAACACACAGCAGCACCAAACACACTAGAGCTGCCCTGGAGCTTATGATCCTCATACAATCCCTTCCTGAACACCAGAGACATTATGTTATTCTCTTTATTTATCCATAAACAAAGCACACATCAACTGAAAGCATGAAAACTGAGTGAATGTTTTTATCTCAGTACTTGCGTTGAGTCTATGATCTCTTCCAATCTTACCTTTTATATCGTCAGCATTTTCGTAGACATCAGTGGTTTGTCCATCTTCTCTGTTCATTTTGTTGTTCACTCTGTTTCAGGTTGTACTACTTTCTATAGTTTCTTTTACACTTTCGGACAGTTTTGGTACTAGTTTCTTTCCTGGAGTGAACTGTGTTTTGTTCCTCATCTATGTTTGTGTGTCAAGTATTTATACATAAAGGAACTGTTTTGAGGAAATGTTTCAAATATTTATGCATAAAGGAACTTAAAGGTAAATCACTTTCAGATTGTGTTTATTTAAATGCATTTATCATCACAGAATCACTCAGTGTCATTATATGTAAAGTCTAAAGTACAAAATTAAAGGGATGGTTTGGAGTAAAATCAACCTAGGGTCCTTTGCACCATGACCTCGAGCCAAACACCCCAATCGTTATGCATCGCTTTCTGCCAGGACTTTTACAGGCTTTTCCCAAAATCACTGAAGTGACGTCGACGTCCGGGTTAGCAGCGGCATTAGCCGTCAGGCAGGTGTTATTTAAATAAACTCCTGATGTACTTACAAACTTTCCAATGCCTCGTTTTATGAGTACAGAAGCTATTTGTGCTACTGTAGAAGTTTGGTACCGTTCTGGGCATTATTAGTGGGGTAATTTACCAGATACATCCTTGGATCCATTAGCGCCTGAGCCATCTGGCTGATATCTCTAAATAAACTTTAATAATGTTCAGCCAAGGGTGAAGTATAAATACTTGTGATTTCTGTGAGTTTGAGTGTGAGCTTGTGAGTTTTTTATTTCCTTTTTATTTATTTATTTTATATATAATTAATGTATTTATTGAATTATAAGTAATTCAATTAAATATTGTGCCTTGTTAGGTGCCCTGCTAATATATATATATATATATATATATATATATATATATATATATATATATATATATATATATATATATATATATATATATATATATATATATATTTATATTTATTTATTTATTTATTTATTTATTTATATTTTTTTTTTACAATTTTATAATAAAAAAATGTAATTGTTTCATATAGTGACTCTTTGGTAAAACTTTACAATAAGGTCCATTAGTTAACATCAAATAATGCATTAACTAAAATTAACCAACAATGAGCAATACATTTGTTACAGTATTTATTAATCTTAGTTAACTTTAATTAAAATACAACTTTTTTTTGTTAATTGATGTTAGCTCATGTCCATTAAATAATATTAACAGCTAAAACAAATATTATTTTATATAAATAATATATACTTTTAAGATCCTCAAACCTTTTTGTTATTAGTTTCTTTCAGAACCCATCCATAATTAATATCCTAACTTTCACAATCAGACTGTTGTTAAACATACAGGATTACACATGTAACTTTCCTTTTATATTTCCCTTCAGGAAATATGCCAGTTAATTATTGAAGAAAAGTAAATTATAGTTCAGGTTTATTGTCATAATTGTCGCAACATGCTGCAAAAACTTTCAAAGAGAGTCACAGTTCATAATTAAACTTTATTGATGTCCTGAATAATACAATGCATTATTTGTATTATCAATCAGTGTATTAGTAATATTCTTTAGTCCGTCTAAACATCTGTGTTTAGTTAGCTTAATCCTACCCCATACTTAAACTTAACTATTAATAAGCAGTAACTTAGGAGTTCATTGAGGCAAAAGTCATAGTTAATAGTGAAAATGTGTTCCCCAAACTAAAGTGTGACCGAAAGTTATAATATTACGATTTTGTTTTACAGGCAAGACACCCCAAGAGAATAGAGTAAAAAATTATAATAATAATGATAATAATAGATATCACCATACTTCCCCAGTTGATTGATTCAATTAAGAATTGCAAAAACATTTTTGTATTACAAGTTTTGTGAAATGTTATGTTTAAATATGCAAATGAGGCATTATCTAATTAAATATGCACTAATTTGCCTACATTTCTAGAATAAAAATCTGAACGCTGGATGAAGTTGTTTTTAAAAAAAACGTATTTAATTTTTTGACATAGAGTCAAAGGTTTTATACAGAGGGCATTTTGGGTTTCTCTTTTTATCACTCCATAAATCAGAAAATACCGTCAACAGCCAGAAAAAATGGCCTTTAAAGATATGTACTGTAATTGAAATGTACAGACGCAAATAGATAAAGTGCTATAAAAGATGCACTTAAGTGTATTTAGGATATTTTCTTTCCACTAATCATTCTTGTATTCTTCAAATACAATCTGGGAAAATTGCTAAACAAGTTTATCCTCCACTACCTCATACTTGTCTTTTAGGGGTGAATCATTTTCTGCTGGTGCTTGAAGTGAGTTTGTGATTGCAGGGTCTTTGTGCTGTTCCTCCCAGATGGTAGCTGGAGACATCGGAAGTCCAGCATTCTCCTGTTTGGTGGCAGGCTACAACTGGTGTGAATCTGAGACAGAGCATCAGGTGCCATATTTAGTTTTTCTTTATGATATTCAATGATAAAATCAAATATCTAAAGTCCCAAGGCCCACCTGATGAGGCAACTTGTGTTTTTTGTGGAAGACATTACCCATTGTAGATCTGAGTGGTCCATGATGACAGTGAACAGTTTGTGCTCTAGGTAGTGTTGCCATTTTTCCAGCGCCCAGATTACAGCTAAACATTCATTTTCTGTAAGTGAGTAATTGGTCTCTGCTTTGTTCAAGGTTCTGCTGGCATAAGCAATAACCTGTTCCAATCTCCGTTTCTTCTGGTGGGTCAGCTCGGCACCCAAACCAGTGTCACTTATATCAATGTAGACAGTGAAAGGAAGTTGAAGATAAGGATGGCCAAGAATGGGAGGAGAGGTAAGACAGGATTTCAAATGTCCAAAGGCTTCCTGACGTTGCTGTGTCCAGAGGAATGAAACTCCTTTTTGTTTCAGTGCACTGATAGGTTCAGCGATCCCGGAGAAGTTTGGTACAATCCAGTGGTACCGCCCGGCTAACCCCAGGAAGCTCTGGACCTCTTTGATGTTGGTAGGCACAGGGTATGACCGTATAGCCTCCACTTCACTTGGGTCTGCAGATATGCCTTGGACGTTGACAACATGTCCCAGAAATGTTATTTCCTGATGGCAGAAAGTGTTTTTATGCAGAATGTGCTTGTTAGGCCAATGTTATGGTTAGGCCAGCCATTTGCAGCTTGTGAAGAACAGCCTTGAGGTGCTGGGCTACAGATGGTGAGTAAATACTTATGACATCAATGTAGACAAAACAAATGTTTCCATGCAATTATCCTAAAACACTCTCCATTAGCCTCTGGAAAGTTGCTGGGGCATTCTTTAACCCAAACGGTTAATTACATTAAACTAGAACAGTCCTGATGGAGTTGTGAAGGCAGTCTTTGGCTCACTTTCTTGATCCATGCTCACCTGCCAGTAGCCACTGTTAAGGTCAATGGTGGAAAAAAAACCGGCCGCTCCAGACAAATACTCCATGATCTCAGTGATGTTGGGTAAAGAGTACGCATCATTCTCTGTAAAGGCATTCACTTTCCTGTAGTTCACACAAAATCTGAGGCTTCCATCTTTTTTAGTTACCAAGATGAGGTCCCTTCCAGAGTATGATGGTTCTATGATGCCTGCAGTCAACATCTCCTTCAGCTGCTCTTTTATGACAGCTTGTTTGGCGGGTGTCGTGTTGAACTGTCATTGTTTTATAGGCACCTGGTGGGTGGTATGTGATGCTGTAGTACTTCAGTAAGTCCTGGACGAAGGGTATAAACTTGAGGGGTTGACTCTAGGATCTGCCATAGCTGTTACTTGCCTTCAGGAGGTAAGTGGGCATCATTTATGTCAATTAGTGTCTTTTCATCCAGGTAGGCTGGTGGTTGAGATATATCAAGTAGAAGAGGAGGAACAGAAGTTAGTAAGGAGAGGCTGTTGGGAGCTTATAACTGGTACACATGAATGTCCTGGCTGGAAAGGATAATCCTCTTTAGGATTAGACTTAAATTAATATTTTTTGATCTGCAACACTGATCTGCAGCCCACTGGAGAAGATAAAGTCCAATCCTAACATGACTGCATAGACCAGAGCTTTGGCAGAAAGAACAACGAAGATATGGTGAACACTTTTTTGTCTGTTAATCCATCCTAATGGAATTTCTGCTTCCTCATTGGCTAGATAGAGAGGACACCGGGTTCATGGATGGAGACTTTGTGAAGTGATCTCCTTCCATCAAAGTGCCCTGGTTTCCTTTAACTTGTTGAATGAGTTGATGCATTTCTTTTCCAGGAGTTGGTAGGATGCCAGGCAAGTCCTGCTTTGCCACTGAAGATAGAGATTAAGGCTCTGGTGATGTACATATCAGCTAGTGTTGAAGTTGCAAACTGCACACAGGGTCCTGGGAAGTTGGTGGTGCTGGCTTGAGTAGGAGTGAAGTGGAGAGGAGCACGAAAGGGTCCAGGCGAAGAGAGATGAGGACAGAGAGCTGGAGGCCAGACTGGAGGAGCAATGTCTGGTCCACAAAAGTGGATAGTGAAGGAGGAGTGGCAGCCATGTTTGATTGTCAATGTATATGTGTAAAAATACAGAGTACCCCACGAGTTCAGTGTGACATGTTTCTGTCCCGACAATTCACCCCACAGTTCACTTAATTTCACGCATCAACAATTAGATATCAACCACTTAATTGATCATTACTACAGCTTTCAAATCTTAGTTAGGTTGATCAGTTTGACAGCAGTTCAACAAAGGGTTAACACGTTTTTTTTAATTTATTTTTTTTAATAAAGTTCAAGTTCACAAAACAAAAAGCATTTTCCCACACACACACACAACACTTTTCAGTTCTAAAGGGCAAAGCTGTTTTGGTTCAGTTCAGTTGCCACAATGTCACAAACATTTCAGTTTAAAATGTTGACAATGACCAATTTCAAGTAATCATTTAGTGAAACTCAAATTCAAGGTTCATGTAAAATTGAATTGAAAGGTTCAAGGAAAATTGAAATTCAAGTTTTAATTAAGTATCAATAAAGGTAAACTGAATTAAATTGAAACAAGAAAGAAAAAAATTACAACAAGCGATTGACTCCCTTGGTGTGTGCGTGTGTAATGAGCATGTATGTGTGTGTGTGAATGTTGACTGCATGAAGCAGGCTGCGCAGCGGCCAAACCACAGAACATTCAGGGCCGGGAAAAGAGTTTGGAGACTTAGCGTGGGGTTAAAATATGGACTTATACCTGTGACAGGTAAAACATGCTGGAGTTATGTTGCACCAGGCAGGCGAACTGTGCAGAGCTCAATTCCTCAATCACTTTCCAATCGCACCAAGTCAGCGCACACAGATAATCCAGCAACAAATAGCAGCGACTGGCCTTCAGGTAGCGTGTGTCCCACTTAGAAAACCTGCACCTTTCTGGGGTTTCCACCCATTTGGAAAAGTGAAAGAGCCGGTCCAGATCTTTTACGTTAAGCCACACACTGATCCATAACTTCACTTGTAAATGTTACGGTTTTATTTTTACTGTGGTGATTTTAAAACAGATGGTGCAGATGGTAGCAGAAAATTTTCTAGCATAAAGAAAAAAAAAAAAAAAAAGCTTACTGCAGTTTTGAATGGTATGAATTAAAGTTAACTTCAATTAAACCTAAATTTAAGATGTTAATGTTAAGCTAAAGGTTTCATTGTCACTCCCACCTAAAATGCACAATATATATCTAAAAAAAAAAAAAGATAATTTATTGTTCTCTCTGAAGACCCCTGCCACATGTTAAAGGAGCCAAATCGAGGGACCAGACATGAAATTGAGCTCTTTGGACTTTTTCTGTTGAGTCAGCACCCAAATCACCTGCATTGAGGTAAAAATCTGACTGCCTACCATTCTTCAGATGACTACTGCCATCTCCATCAAAACCCTGGGATCCTACGCCAAAAATAAACGATTCTGCAGGAGTACGTGAAGTTGGTGTTCTCCTGTTATGAATGTACAAACTCTTTATTGATTGTTTCCATGGTACAAGCGTTCAAGTTTGCAGGACTGTGAAGTAAGCAAAAGTCTGTTGGCAATCCCACAAGGACATACCCTTTGAGTTATCCCTTCCTAATCTGTTCAGGAAGAGGAAATATGTCAACTCAGGAAAGAAAACTGTGTTTGTCAAGCCATTTTCCACTGCTTCATCCAAGTCATCCTGTGTGCAATACAATGTTTTGCATGTTGCTGCTGCATAATGCAATGAGACAATCTAAATACCATCTTCTAAATGATGTATGAATGTAGCCAACAAACACAAGCACCCACCACTCTCCCAGAAGGTTTTGGCCAAGAATTAGCTAATATAAGGCAGCATTTCTTATGCAGTATCATGTTTCTCATGGCATACATACATTTGCATGCAAATTTTCATTGCATACAAAATCACTGCCTTTAAACGTATTTTTATGTTTTTTCTTCTACCATGATATAAACACCCTTTGATAGTATGTCTAGCAGTTCTTTTCTTTCTAAAGTTTCTGGCATTTTATGTTTAAAAAAATTGTGATAGAATTTAGATGGGTGTGAATAATAGCTTCTAAGAGAGCGTTCACAGAGAACACGTTCTCATAGTCCATCTGCGCTGTCTTTTAGCTGTTGGTCTATATTCATCAGATGACTGCTTTGGCTGTTGCATTGCATCTCACATCTACACTGGGCAGACCACAACAGCTTGAGCCTGTCTTCACTGAATACGTCAATGCAAATATTCCAAATACATTTTGTTTTTTTGTCACAAGTATAGAACTGTAAGAAACTCAACGTGGCGAATCCAGTGTAGAGAGCGTCACTGATTATAATGAGTTCTACTTGCTTTGACACAACACAATGTGTTGCTCACATCCAGTGTAAACAGAGTGTCAGTGTTTTTCCAGTGTTTCGCACCAAGAATGCCACATTTTTAAACTTAAAATAATCCCTGCAAAATACAACTTTTTTTATGTGTTTGTATTCCGAAAGAACAAGCACAACAAAGGTTTTCCTGGATGCATCCATCTTAGTTTTCTGACCTGTTTTCGCGGTCACCTCAGGTGTGTCATTCCAAGCTACGACAATCCTCTTCCCAGGTGAATGGAATACAGCACAAGACCTTAAAAGGGTCCGAATGATTCAAACAGCGTCACGCAAACCGTCACATTCTTCCAACCAGTCTAGAGTCCAAAGCAAGACCAAGTCCAAATGCTCCCGAGTCCATGAAAAGAGCAAGACCATGATCTTGGATTGGACCCCAAATTCTCTTGGCCGTTCATCAGTGTTGACGGATTCCAGTGAACGGCCCTTAGCATTTGATTTACAGCACACATTTTTTTAACCTACTAGAAATGTAAACACTATTGTGCTGTTTCACTACAAATAGGATATGTAAATTTTGCAGCTGCTGGAATGGAAGCAGCTCAAGTTAACCTGATAAAGTTGCAGTCAGAGATGGTATTAACCTGGGCTGATCCACTTAAGTGTAGTGTTCTGCTGTATTATGCATGGGGGAAGAAGACAGTAGGGGAAAAGCGCTTGCTCGGAATTGAAATAATTAGTGTGAGCGGTGTACGGGGAGTCATATTTACTCAGTTCAAATGTCTGGAGCTACACATGCCTAATTACTTTCCTCCAGACCAACCGCTGGTTTGTTGTTGTTCAACACAGACTTCCAGCAATGAATTTACACTCATTCATCACAGTGTAAATTATACATTAGTGTGGTGTATATTGAAGCACAGGCTGAATGTGCAGAGTGGGGTCCATTCAAGTCATGCATTCTGACTTGTTTGGAGACAGAATTAGGATTTAATAACTAAAACATCCCATCGGAATCATGTAATACACATTAGCATTTTTTTTTTTTCATTCAGTGTCTGGAAATATCATAAAGACGGAACTTTATTCAAGACATTTTAAGGGTCCCATTGCAGGCGGCTTTACAATTGTACAACAGGTAAATGTGATTTATTTGAACCATGTCTATGTCTAATGAAACTGCCTCTAATACTGACACTGAACATAAATTAACATTAGAAACTGCACACTGAAGAATTCTGAATTTCCCCTGAACTAACTGTTCGTTCTCATCGTTTTCAGTAGTAAATTACTTTTCTAGCCCTGCTGCACCCAAAATCCTCCCTGCTAAGCCACTCAAATATTCTCTGAAGATCTAGTTCAGCGCCCACTGTGTGCGTGATTGATCCCAGAGCTGATCGCAGAGCCGTACGTGGCAGATTTGGGTTGTTCTGCAGCCTATGAGAGCGTCTGCTCTTTGCCACAAAGGTAATTGTACACAGCCCAAGGGACTAGCTGACTATAGTAAGACATGCAACTCTGTTAGAACCAGAATGCACATTTTCTAAGATCACCATGATACTCTCCTTTCAATCTGTTTATTTTTTCTAGATGTGCACATTTTAAGATTTTCTTCAAAGAATTGTGTGTTTAAGGAGAAATAGCATTAGCATGAATAAAAGTAGTGTGCTATGTACAGTTTTTTATTAGATTACCATTTAGCTAAATGGAAGGTTAGTCATTTGAAGTATTGTAGTATTTCTCTTCCGTTGAATATTAATAAAACAAAGGACAAAGTGATTGACTTTAGGAGGTCTAAACCTAGTCCTTTGATGACAACAATTAAAGGTCGGCACTTTGACATTGCCGATACTCATAAATACTTGGGTGTGGTGATTTACAATAAGTTGAGTTTTCAACTCAATCTTTTGGCCATTTGTAAAAGGGTTCAACAAAGATTGTTCTTTCTGAGGAAATTAAAATCATTTAGAGTTTGTCCTACGATGTCGATTTAGTTTTACAAATGTATTGAATCTGTCCTCTTCTGTATTGTGGCATGGTATGGCATTTTAAGTGAGACTAATAAAAGGTGGCAGGGACAATTATTGGTGTAGATCAGACTGGTCCTATATATGTGTGTGTGTGTCTGTGGCTACTTAACTGTTCTGGCCCTGATGTGAGTTGACTTACTTAGTACACAAAATTAATGAATTTATCAAGAACAGAGCCTTTTTATGTATGCCTCCGGTATAATTTGTTGTTTATAATTTATGATATTTTGTTTATAATAGTCTATCTAATATGTATTACATGGACATGGTTAGTGTTCTGGCTCCTTGCTGCAATCCAAGTTTCCCTAAATGGTACAATAAAGCTGAGTCTGAGTTTGAAATTGTTTCTGACAAAAATGTGCTTGCTCATGCAGAACTCACCCTGTGTTGTGTCGAGACAACAGTATTTGGCAAGCACTTGCTAATCCATTGATAATCGTTTCTAGGGATTTGCTAGGGTGTTTTAGGTGATTGGTAGGTTGCT
Source organism: Squalius cephalus (assembly GCF_949319135.1). NCBI lineage: Eukaryota > Metazoa > Chordata > Actinopteri > Cypriniformes > Leuciscidae > Squalius > Squalius cephalus. The sequence goes on from NC_137145.1 coordinate 24,604,327, forward strand.
ACTAGGCAATTGCTAAAGTCTTAGTAGTTGCTAATGTGTTGCTAAATGGCTGTTTACATCAGCCCAGTGAGTTTATCATGCAGGCTATATTGCTACCAGTTAAAAAAAATATGTTGGAAAAGCAAATCTATTTTGAAAAAAAAAACCCTAATCTCTGGAGACGATGACGTCATGCACATGCATATTACGTGTTCAGTCTATTGTGTTTCATCGGCATCTAATGGTCTGGCAGCAGAATACAGTGTTTTTAGACGTTTTCGCGGATCCGTGTGAATGGGGATAATTTTGACAATGGTGTCATCTGTACACGGAAAACGCAAAGGAAAAACGTTGTCATGTAAACGCACCCTTAGCAATGCCTTTGAAGACTAGCTGATCTGTACATCACCAGAGCCTTCATCTCTATCTTCAGTGGCACAGCAGGACTTGCCTGGCATCCTACCAACTCCTGGAAAAGAAATGCATCAACTCATTCAACAAGTTAAAGGAAACCAGGGCACGTTGATGGAAGGAGCTCACTTCACAAAGTCTCCATCCATGAACCCGGCAAATTTATTGCCAATGATCGTTGTTTTAAAATGTTACACGTTGTGGATGAATTTCGGTGAGGAAAAGAAAGTAATTTCTATTTTAAGAACAAACATAAAACAAACACAACAGAACTACATAAATGCTATTCACAGCACATTTAAATGTTCATTAATTTGATACAAAGAACAGACATGCCAACTAGTGACCTGATGCAGACTAATATACTCATAGCTGAAGCGGATTGATAATCTTGGTCTGGAGCAAGGTTTAAGTAAGGTAACGTGTAAATAAGCGGGTCAGTCTGAAATCTGCCCCAGTGGCTCTCAATTAGAGCATGCTGCAGTTCCTTTTCTCACCACAGATGTACATTGGAAAACTGTGGGGCGCTGTAGAGCTGGCAGGACTCAGGCTCCCCTGCTCCACTTAGTATCATGATACATGCCTGCCGAAGCATACGCTAAATTTTAATATGTCCCGCTCACTTTACAATTTAAAATAATCCAGAAAATCCGAAAAGATTTTTTTACAGAATGCTGAACATATTTATTATTGATTTAGCATAGAGGTTATGTAACATGAGCCGCGGCTGGATCCTCCTGAACCAAATCAACGAGCTTATGCTGTGTTCACGGCCGGTTGATGTCTAGGTTTAAATCCCGCACAGGATTGGTGCCGTGGCCTGGATGGGAGTGATGTTTAGGAAAATGAGTGTAATGAAGGACAGCTAGTGCTCAAGAAGTGCACTAGCAACTGAATAGGGGTTTGTTAACGCCTGCTTCCCATGCCGGTTCGGAGCTTGGAGAGTCGGTGTTCTGACGTAGAACCTGGAAACGTAGCTGACTGACATGGAAGAGAAGAGATTGTTGAATAAAGTCGTTTTTTTATTTTTTATTTTTTTGCACAAATAGTATTCTCGATGCTTCATATCATTAAGGTTGAACCACTGTAGTCACATGGATTATTTTAACGATGTTTTGCTACCTTTTTGGGCCTTGAAAGTGGTAATAACATTGCAGTCTATGGAGGGACAGAAAGCTCTCTGATTTCATTTCTTGCGGGTTTGGAACGACATGAGGGTGAGAATTTTCATTTTTGGGTGAACTAACCCTTTAATCTCCTCACATGAGCGCTCGTCAACGCGTGCATATTGTTGTTGCTGTCTCCAGGACTTTGTTATTGTTCCGTCTCATTGGTTTCTTTTTCGAATTTGAAACAACAAGCCAACGCAGTGTTTTGCCACCTTGTGGACAAACTAGTTCATGCAAAAACCTTAAGTGCATGTGCGAGCTGAGCGTAAATTGTGCATGTGGTTAGAAAAATCTAACTGTGCTGACGATGAAATTTGCATCACGAACACTTTTCGCATTATCCCAGAGTATCCCAAAGTGTACTTTGGGATTTAATCTTCTCATCCCTCTAAGAACAGTCATTAAACTGGTAGAAACCATGTTTTGTCATGTTTATGAATAGCATTTTTATTGTTGGAAATTGTTGGTGTGATAACTTCAGTCTCTTGGATCCTAAGTCCACAGCTGCTGGAAAACTTCAAAAGGACAATTATTGTACCTTGTTTATTTGGTCCTGTATTCCCCTTCTGACTTCAGCTGTGTTATCTGCTAAATTACAGAGCAGCTTTTCAGACCTGACTCCTCTGATTTACATTTACAAATCGGTCACTAAGGATGTGCAGTTTGTCTTTATTAAACAGCTGTGTTGTTAATGAGTGGGTTTTGAGAACCACACATAAAGGCATGAATTCATAAAATAAAAAAGGATTTCACTTTAAAACAGGACCTTACAGTGGAGGGAAATTAATGGATACAGGTTTGGGTACTCTGATTCAATCTGCCATGGCCGGAAAAACAGAAAGTCTCACCCAAACGCACACCATTGGTTGAGCCAATGTTTCTTCACCGGACTGGTCAGGATGCTGAAATAAACAGCACAAACCCAGTTTTGATAGTACCACAGAGCCACAACATCTATTAAACTATGACAAGCAATATATGTTGTTTGTAGCTTCATGCATCTCAATGGAAAATGATGCTTTATGTTGCCAGATGGTGTAGTTACAACATCTATCAGCAGGGGTTAGTGCTAACCAGATAAAACCTGACCCCTTGCCTATTACCTTCATAGAAAATGGCTTTCCAGGGACACTACCATGATGGCAGCTGAGTGAAATGACTTGCCTTTACAGCAGGGTCTGTAGCCGATAGTAGAAACTTAGTTCCTTCTTGAAGAATAGTGCAATATCTCATCTTTAAATATTGCCTTTACAGCAAAACCTTAAAAAAAATCTTAAAAGCTTACAATGATTTCAGTCACTACTATGGAGTTATCATGCTTTTCACTTAGCTGACTGTCCCAAATAATTAATTACTTCTGAAGGATTAGTAATGCTTAGGTCATTACTAGTAGGTTACCATGATCTTTACTTTAGAATTAATTATACCTAAATTAGGTATACAACAATTATACCACAATAGTAGTTATTGATTAGCTAATAGTGAACTACCTTCAACTGAGCACTATTACTTACTAATTCGCCCTGTTTACACCTGGTATTAAGATGCGTTTTAGTCGATCGGATCACAAGTGGATGGCGCTAAATACAGGTGTAAATGGGGTCTAAACGTTTTGAGCTTGTCCACTTTTGACCACTTCCAGAGGTAGTCGTAAACGCATTCGTCCAGATTGCTTTCGTAGTGTAAATGCTTATGTTGTCGAATGCACTCAAACAGCCACTAAAGGCCGTCTACTCTCCGTCTACCAACCTGAGGTGTAAACATTATGGGAAGTGCGCTAGCTAGACAGGATTTAAAACTTTGTCGGCTGAAGACCCAAGTTTGGTTTGAAGATGAAAAACGTACCAAGCACAATGTTCTCTCACCATTCCTGAGTTCTAACACACACTCGCAGCGTTCGGCTGGTCTTGCGGCTGTCAGAGCAGAAGCGAAAGCTGCTGCTCTCCGTGTGTTTTTCTGTCGTCTCTTGTTGTGTTCATTTGTAAATTGCACAAGCTTATTTTGTCCATTAAATCAAAAGATCTGGGGAAAAAAAACATTTAAATACATTTACAAACAAAAATACATTTACAACCCATAGACCTTCCCCTTGAAAAAATCAGGACAGAAGTGATTGAAAGTGGACAAACGGATTAAAAGACCAGGTGTAAATGGATATGTGTCTGCTTCGTCTACTTGTGATCCAATCAACTAATACGCATCTTAATACCAGGTGTAAACAGGGACTAAGTCCTCTAAAGGAGGAAGAGCTGTTGACCATTTGGCTTCTAAACTCTGGAATAGCCTTCCTGATTATGCAAATTTCAACCGGCTTTTGCCATTTCATGTGTGATATGGATGAAAGAAGGTCAATGAGCGTCATCAGACTGCTATCTAAAACTGAGACTATAACCTTTTCAAGGTTCTTGATACTGAATATTGTGTGTATACACACAGAATACAGAAACTACTGCTTCTGTTTCAGATCATTGCTGTTCTGAGCTAAGCCTCAGTGTATGGAAAACTTAGATCTTGCATTTTTTATCCTCTTCTTCAGTACAGTAAGCTTGCTAATACCTCTATGTTATTCAATGGTCTGTTCAAAATACTCATCGCATTTATGTTAATTACCATTTGTATTCATTGGCTCAGAAGCTCAGATGGGCTCCATTAGTTTTCTAAATGGGATATGGAAATCAGATTTTTTGATTAAAAACAGCTGGACTATATCACCCATACCATTTGTATTATCCTCAAACGAAGGCAAACCAATGATTTTGGAAGATGTACACTCACCTTGGAATTACATCACTGCCGTGTGTCAGTCCGAATCGTGCTGAATTAGACTATTAGAGAATTCTCATTACTTTGAAATGAACATGAGATTATAAATATAACCGTGATGAGACCTTGCACAGCAGAATGTTGAAACTGAGTGGATATGATGCCCTATCAGGAAGTTTAATGAGGGTGCAAGAGTCTGAATAGGCAGCCGTTAATGGCCGTTTAGGGTGTCCAGGTGAGGGGATGAATAGAGCCCTATGGAGAGTGCAGGGTCTTTGGGCTAGTATTTTATAGAAGAGGCCTGATAAAAATGGAAACTGTTTGATGGGGTTTCTGGGGGAACTGCAACTGGAAATAGCAACATAAGTTCACACTAATCTCTAAAATTCCCACTAAAAGGCTTTCATCCATGGAACACAAACAGAGAAGTTGTAAAGAATTTTAGTGGCCACTGTTTTGGACTGAGGATGCAAAAGCAGCATAAAGTGGTTCACATTACTTGTGATCAGTATTCCAAGTCTTCCGAAGCCAAACGATACCATTTTAAGTAAATAAGATTTCAAATAAATTTTTATCAAATTCAAGATGTTATTCACTGGAAAAACTAAACTTCTTTTGAGTTTCTCTTTGAATATTTTCAAAGAATTGGTCGATCTACTGCACTAAAGGGCTGTTTAGGGGACAGCCATTTTGTACTGTTGTCCGACACCATACAATTGATGTACACTCAACACCACAGAATACATGATGCACTTTGAGGGTCACTTGTAGGTAACTTGTTTATTTGTATAGGTTACCAGAAAACTTAAGTGTTGGTAACTCAGTTTGTGTGTTCAGACAACTTAGTGATTTAAGTTAAGTTTTGAGCACAGAACTCAAACAAACCAGTTTTGTTTGTTCACATGCTCACAAGTCTGCTTGTTCACATGTATGGAAACTGATTGCCTTAAATTTCTCAAGTAAGTTGTTCTCAAAACGTTAAGTTGTTAATACAAATACATAACATGGATTGTTGGCCTAACAATAGGAAATTTATTTGTTCCATATGTTACTTCAAGTCATTACTTTTAAGGCATGCTATCAAATCAACAATTTAACACAGTAAGAAACATTGCACACACTAGACTCAGGAAATAATAATGATAAGAATACATTTTTCTTTTTCTGACATCTGGTAAATTTTAGTCAAGCTAATGTATGGCTTAAGAAGACTTTTACAACATTTGCAACATTCAATAATACATTTTTTAAATCTAAAGTTCTGTATCTGTAAACATTTCTTAATGCACTGTGAATGCATTGATATAAAAAATGGCATGAAAAAAAAAAATATTGTAAAGTGCTACCATTTATATAAAAATAATGTATGGTTATACATGAGAAAATATACCGTAAATGACATTGAAGCTGAATGGCCTACTTACAGCATCTAGTGCTTTTGTGTCCTTTTTGAAGTTTGACGGATTCTATGAAAAGGGAATTTTCAAAATGTCTCCTTTGGTGTTACACAGAATAAAATTTTTATAATGCCAAAAGGGTGACTAAATGTATTATTTTAATGTCTACATTTAATGAAACATTCATTCTCAGCAACAGTAGATTTTTAATAATCAGTATAAACAGAGCCCTTAACACATAAACATATCTATAGCAGATAAGTTATTTGGTTAGTGCCTTCATTTGGTACATTGTGCAAGTGAATATTGCAATCAGCTTCCAATCAAGTAATCAAGTTGAACGTTTATATATATATTTACATAGCACAGATTATTTTCAGAACCTGCAATTCTGGAGACAGCTGACAAATACATGGCACAATAGACAACATCTGGCAGGCATGGCATTTATTGGTTTGAATGGCACTCTGCAGTAGTTTTAGCATCCGTCAGTGATAATCTTTTATAGTGGCACAAAACTTGCATCTTTCCTATCATTTTCCTAGGCTCTTTTTCTAAGGCTCTTCGAGGGGAACCAAACTGTTTTGCTGTAGATGGAATGCTGCTTTCTCAACATGATGGTTCCCAGGGGTGGCCATGTGTACCAGGAGGACGATGGTAAAGACCTCTAGCTGACCATGTGCCTGAACCTCAATCATATGTGCTAAAGCCCTCAATGAGTTCAATGGGCAACAGAGTCTTGTTAATGATGTCAAAGGCCAGGACTCATAAAACCAGACCAGACGTCCAAACACAGTAAGAGGAAATGGAAGATGGCCTGTAAAGCAGCTTTGCTACTTTTTCATCATCGCTCACGACCCGTGGAGTTGAGAAGGTTTGTATTTGTAGATGTTCAATAATAGTGACGTTATTATATGACTTGATTGGTCAATCTGCTTCTGTTCATTCTTAAAAATAAAGGTTCCAAAAGGAGGTTTTTGCAGTAATACCATGGACGATCAGTTATTGGTTCCCCAAAGAATGTTTCAGTGATCAGATCTTATAAAATAATCATTCCCCACAAAGTGTTAAGAAAATTTTAATGTGCTGAAGAACTTTTCCCACTATAATGAACCTTTTGTGCAATGAAAAGGTTACATGTATGTCAAAGGTTCTTCATGGAACCATCAATGCCACTAAATAACCTTTACATTTATGAGTGTAAAGAACCTTTTGTACAATAGAAATGTTAAACTTTCTTCATGGAACCATAAATGCCAAAACCTTTATTTTTAAGAGTGTTTAAGAAAAAAAGAAAAAGAAAGTTTTTAGAATAATTATTAAATGACTTCATCAATAACTTGAAAAACCATGCCTTCTAATGGACCAACAATCTGATGGTGTACAAATAACTCTTAGTTGAACACACAGTTAAACAAATTTCATATAAAACTTGTAGTTGATCTATTGTTTGAACAGAAGCATATGGTTGGTGGGAGCCATATGCTGTTGCAGGTTCTCATCATTTGGAGCCAGTCCAAGTAGACATCATCTGAATGTCATGTTATTTTTAGCTGCAACCATCGAGGCACCGTTTCACATGTTTGGAAGTGTAATCATTCACAGCTTCCTCCCTGAAGTCAAGCAACACTCACTGGAATGCATTCTGATGTACACAACATTACAAGAGTTTACAACATTTTGATACACTGCACCAAAACCCCACTCAACATTACACAATCCGAGGGAAGCTGAAATAAACGACCTTGCTCCTGATGTGATGCAATGAGAGTTGTTTCTAAGGCACTGTTATTAAACAAGTCGAGTACATTCTCCACCATTGTGTAGTTGTAGATTCACTTGGTGTAAATCAGTTGGTTTGTAAATTCAGCCGTGCACTTAGGCCTTGGATCACATCAGCAAACAATTGTTCCTCTTCTAAAGAGACCATGAGTTCATTCACGTGGAGTTGGGGAGCAGTATGACCAAAATCTTATGATGAATAATGTTATATCAAGTAATTTTTGCTGGAAATTCTATGTAAAATGATTTTATGTGATTTTATACAGTATGTTGCATATTCTTTTTTTGTAAACTATTGAATTAAATACGATGAAGCAATGTGATTTATTAATTAATTAATTTACTCAAATAATCTTTCTTTTATTTACAACTTCAGAAAAAAAAAAAAAATAAATAAAAAAAAAAATAAATATATATATATATATATATATTTTTTTTTTTTTACAGTGTAGATGACAACCCAGATGTTCTACTCTGAGCTGTTCGGAATTGTGGGTTTTTTATGGCAACACTATTAACGGCAAAATGAATCAGTGTAATATGAGTAATCAACATACAAAACCACAATACAACAACTAAAGTCGTTATGAAAATGCTTTGGTGGTACACTTTTCAAGTTTATTTAGCTTACTAAGCAGGACATTAGAAATTAGTTATCCAGCTGAACTCTTAGCTACATTAAACTGTTGTTTATTTATTTTCAGATTTTTACATTAACAATAGTCAATTATAGGAATTATACAGACAATTGGTACAAGTCAGAAATCTCAGAAAACAGGTAACTAGTTGTAATTACAAGTTCTGTGAGTGTAACCCCTCCGGTTCTACTCGACCAGCTCCAAGCGGGATTTGAACCTTCGTCTCTGGATGGGAGCTGGGCGCGCCTGTGGACTGCAGTCTTTAGTGTCTGTCACTAGTGGGCCTCTTGAGGCTAGGGGAGAGAGGTTTTACTCACACAGCTTTTACTAGCTGGTCTCTGTTACACTCACCCCCCCCCAAACCTCAGTCCCATCCGGGTCACGGCACCAATATAAACCCCCGGTCCTACTCGCCCTGCTCCGTGCGTGACTTGAACCGGCGTTTCCGGCACGCAAGGTGGGCACGTAAACAATTACGCTAAAGACTGCAGCTTCTAGCGTCTGTAGCTTGTGCGGCTCTTGAGGCTAGGGGAGTGAGGTTTTACTCACACAGCTCTTACTACTGGTCTCCGTTACACGAGCCAAAGAAGGTTTTTTACAACTCAAAACTTTACAATTTTGTAATTACTGTTATTACAAAATGCCTTGACCAGGCCAGTCTCAGTCACGATATATACCACATACTGTACAAATATTATGGTAGAATCTTTGCCATCAACACATTTCTGCCTTTGCACGATATCTGTATTTACATTCACATCTCCATAAGGTGAAGTGCAGATGCTAATATCAATGACAACACTGGCGTAAAGAGCCCAGGCTGTTGAGTGAAGTGACTGCTAATGAAAATTCACCTGCCCGTGAAGGTGGACCACAGCCAACACATGACCAAAACCGAAAGCATCCGCCTGTCGCTCCCCAGGCTGTCAAGACCCTTTCATGTGCCTGGTTGGTGTTGTTACAGGTGGCTGTCATCTCTTTGTCTCTGGTCTCGATTTGACTGAAGCTTGTAGCTTTACTGGAACAGTGCAGCTGGTATCCAACAGTCTTGATTTAAATGCTTCACAAGAGCCTCTACAGATGTCCCGAGAAATGCTTCTGGCAGGGGCCCTCGTACTGGCGGCTCCTGTAGCGTAGACGCTCCTGGCCTGCTGTCACTAATGCGGGAGCAAGCGCTAATAACTAATCATGCCCATTAATATATACAGCCTGTCACCTCAAGCTTCTAAGCCAAGCTTTTTTTTTCCCCTCAACTTTGAAGGAGTACAAAGCTAATCAGACACAAGTGGGAGTGCAATAAGTCAAACAGAGAGGTTAGAATGAATTACCAGGGAACAGTTCACATAGTGAGTCAAATAGCTGGAAGTTCATAAGTATTATTACTATTTGAGCAATCATTTTGAAATACTGCTTCGGAATTGCATCCTTCACTAGAATTTAATGTGGTGTCCTTAGGTGTGCTGTGCCAACAGAAGACATAAGACAAATACATTGCGCCCTGTAACAGTATTAGCTTTTTATATGCACTTTTTAAGGACGTAACCAGGAACACATTGCTCATAAAACCCTCCTTCTACTTTGGCCCCTGGCCCTTGTCATAGCCTGGCAGCTTCTTGTAAAAATCGACTTATATACACAATGGTGGGAAACATGTGAACTTTAACCTTCGCCCAGGTCAGATCTGGGACAGAGCCAATCCCTTTGTTTGATGAAGACAAGTGAATTCAAAATTCCACAGTAAGGGCAAGTGGACGCATTCCAGCATACAATCGCTATAGAGCATGTGCAGAAATCAATCCATTAATTTAAAGAAAGGGTTACAGACTTCACAATTTTCTGTGAAGTTTGTAAAAACATTTATAATGCTGCCTTATGCACATTGTTATGCTTCCTTCATTAATAAGTATGCCTACTATTATAATAAATTATAATGTGCTAATTAATAAACTTGATAAAGATTTGGATTATACCATCATACCAGTGGAAATAACTTTAAATTTGATGTTGAGTATGCGCTGTAATGCATGAAACTCGCATGCAATTACTTACAAGAACATTCAACAGCTTATATAATAGACCCCAAATGCAAAGTAGGGATTATTATTATTATTAATGTGGCTACTTACCAAATCACATTCCGGAGAGCTGTTAAATATTACAGCATATAAAGTAATGATCTTTGTTAAGAAAAGTTGTTAAGTTACAAAGTGAGTGGTTGATAATGAAGATATACATGGTTGATAATAAATAAATATTCATAGGTTTTAACATGATTCAGTTTATGAAGTTATTGTGGACTCGTTGACTTGTATTGTGTGTTGTTGAATATAAACTTTCAAATGTGTAACAACATTTAATAAATAAATAATGTGTAATACAGTATTAACCTTTAAATACACTGGTTTACATAAATAATATGGTAACACTTTACAATACTTCATTAGTTAACAACATTAATTAGCATGAACTAATTATGAACTGCACTTATACAGCATTTATTCATCTTTGTTAATGTTAATTTCAACATTACTTACTAAAACATTATTCAAATCTTGTTAACATTAGTTAATGCACTGTGAACTAACATGAACAAACAATGAATGACTGTTTTTATTTACTAACGTTAACAAAGATGAACAAATACTGTAACAAATGTATTACTCATGGTTAATTCATGTTAGTTAATACATTAACTAATGTTAACTAATGAACCTTATTGTAAAGTGTTACCTAATATTAACAGTTACTTAAACAATTTCCGATCTTTAACAGCTCTTTCCAGGGCTCATGAAGAACCTTTGCAGCTGAGTGTTTGTTGTGTAAGCCATTTGCAAACAATTTAATCTATTACAATGTTACATTAATTTAATTGGAACGCAATAAAATTCAAATTAATAAGAATTTGGCAAATAAAATGCATTAATCATTGCTTAATTACAGGGTTTATAGAAAGTGTCATGAAAACATATTAGTAAACATATGTGTCAACTATATTTTTTTATTTACAGTATTAGGTCAAATAAACCAAAAAAATGTCTAAGCATTTAAGAGTAATTAAGAAAATTATAATTATTTTAAAATAATTATAATAATAATAAAGAGACTCTTTTTTTTTGGTCTTCTCTTAGCCTCTCCCCACAATTTTATATTATTTTACTGTTGCATGTGTGCCTTGTGTAAATAAAAGCAGTACACAGTCCTCTGTGTGTCAGCATAACCCAAAAACTATAAAACATTTTCCTGTCCCATTAGGTCCACCATGTTTTTGCAAAACACAAAGAGGATTGTACCCTCAGGTACTTACACTATCATAATACCCCAGCCTAAAACACCAGATCCCCTTTTCTGTGGAAATGGAGTCAGAGGCGACATGGCAGATGTATAGAGATATTTCCAAATATGTTGTTATCTGATTTTATAATGTAGCCCCATCTCTTGTTTCTCTGAGGTTTATTTAGGGACTATTTCCTGATGTGGTTCAGAAGAAATTGGCAGGAATTATTGTGTTGGTAATTGTGGGAAGAATTCTCAGACCAGGTTGTATCGTAGTGTATAAATACAACCAGGTGTTTTCCTGACACTGATTTTATCAATTTGATGAGATTATAATTGTACATGTAACCATCATGTATGAAAATCAGATGAGATATCTATTTGACTTTACATCTTAAACTCTTTCTCTGTTATGACCTAGAGGAACATAAATTCATTAGCTTGCATGTTCAGACTTTAAAAGGACAATCTGGAAGACAGTTAGTGGCATGAGTGAGGCAGAGAATCAGCAAAAAGAGGAGATGTTATTCCATTGGGATGAATCCACCTTTACAAGAGACCTTGAGATTCCAGCATCTGCACTATGAAAGGAACTAAAAATCACAACACCGCCAGATATCTAGTCCATGAGGCTTCCCAAAGGAGCACTCCTTCTGAAAATTTGTGAGGAACTAGTGCACACTGTCAGCGGTACAAGCAGACATCCTAACATAGATCCACACAGTCTTCTGGGAACGTCCTGTGATGTTCTTGGAGAGTATGTATAAGTGTTCAGAAGGGATGGAGTTGGTTGACACCATTAGAGCCCCAGAGATTTAAAGTTCACAACCCCTTAGGAAAAGAAATCCTTGACACGAGTAAGACAGAAGGACAGCAAAGAGAGGAGATGTTATTCCATTGGGATGAATCCACCTTTACCAAAGACCTTGAGATTCCAGCATCTGCACTATGAAAGGCCCTCCATGATGGAGGGCCATGTTATCACAAGTCCATAAGGTTTCCCAAAGGAACAATCCCTCTGAATCTTTGTGAGGCACTATTGCACACTGTCAACAGTATTATGAAATTATGAAAACTGTCTGAATAAGTATATATACTTAGCCATCTTAATTCTACATATTGCCTATTATTTAATAAACACGACAATACAAATAAATAATGTAATAACAATGTAATAATGTAGTAACAGTGAAATAATAATGGAATAACGTTATATGTAATATTTTACTGATCTTTAAAAGAAGCTTTACTAAAATCAGACATCACCAAATCACAGAACACATTGTACAAAGACAAGTCAAAATGTATCCTATGAATACATTTTTAACACAGCTGAATAATGAAGTTTACCCCGACTGTTGTTGGATTGAATATATGAACCATGCACATGTATTGAGAAAGTAAATAGATTGGATTTGGATTTCATGATATCTTTAAATATGTATCAATATGACTGAATAAGCAGGAGTCTGTTTTGTCATGGCAAATTTAATATTTAATACAACTTACTATATCTGAAGTGTAATCCGGCACAGTCATGCACGTCAATTGTTCTCGAAGATGTAAATCAGGCTATCGCCTCACCACGTTTGTCGCCAGAATAATCACCATTCTGATTCAGTGCCTGGAGACGAGACACTGATGAGATGTCATCCTTGCCGCTTGCAGGTTAATGTTACATTTACAATCCAGAGTCTTGCACACATGCACCTCATTTGCCCATTTAGCCGTGCAACTTGAGCAGGATTTTTCCAAGAAAAAAGTTTTGGGCCTAGTCCTGTAACCACTCAAACACTTTCCTGTCATTTACTGGATCAATTCTGTTATGTAGTACCTTTTGAACTCTGTAACTTAAATCACATCTCATGAATACTTATTTTAAGCAAGTATTTGTGTAAAATGATATGTCAGAAGTACACTCTGGTTAAACTCAGGGACTTCAATTTTATTATTAAAACTTAATATTTTACTTGTTATTTACACATGGCTCACACTTTATAGGTGTCTTTACTATGTATTTACATAATACTTATTGCATTCATGTTGTATTCCAACCCCCTTTTGCTGCTACTTTGGTGGGATACGGGTAAGGTTAGGGAAAGGTTTGGTGGTATGGTTAGGCGTAATGTGCCCCTTTTATGCTTTTTCGAATGTTACATTTCATGCAGTATGCAATTTGGCTGTTTGTGAATGTAAAAGGTCTGCAAAGTTTGATAAATGGAGTTGTTGTATCCAAAAACAAAGAACTGATTCTGAACTGCCTGAAACGAGTCGTCAGTAATTCCAGTCTTACTACCTGCTCGAACCTACATAGGTTTGTAACAACTTTGCACAATGCCAGCCTATGTCTTCATTGTCTGCTCACTAACAACATTTATTTTGAATCGCCATCAAACACTGTACAGTAGTTGAAGCTGAGGCCTGGAAGAGTTTGGTTCATGTTGTAAAGAAAACACTGTGTTCTGTGCTGAGAAAGCAAATATACTCTGCATGCACTTAAAAAAAAAACAATCGCAACAGACTGGGCCATCTGACCAATCAGAGCAGAGTAGACCAATCACAACAGACTGAGCCATCTGACCAATCAGAGCAGAGTAGACCAATCACAACTGACTGGGCCACTTGACCAATCAGAGCAGAGTAGACCAATCACAACAGACTGGGCCATCTGACCAACCAGAGCAGAGTAGACCAATCACAACAGACTGAGCCATCTGACCAATCAGAGCAGAGTAGACCAATCACAACAGACTGGGTCATCTGACCATTCAGAGCAGAGTAGACCAATCACAACAGACTGAGCCATCTGACCAATCAGAGCAGAGTAGACCAATCACAACAGACTGGGCCATCTGACTAACCAGAGCAGAGTAGACCAATCACAACAGACTGGGCCATCTGACCAATCAGAGAGCCGATTAGGCTCTCAGAAAGGAGGGGTTTAGAGAGGCCAAATCCTTTATTGAACCATTTCAGAGCACAATCTTTCTTTTATTCTGTGTACAGACTGAACACCGGCTCAAAACACCCAAACGCTGCATGAGCATGTGGTACTTAAACTACATCTCTCAGTTGGATAAAGCAAACCAGTGTCGCACAAGTAAAGTTTTCTGGATGACACTTGTAATCAAGATAAATATGATAATAGTGACAAACAGGAGTCATAAAGTAGATTAGGGACACAAGACGAGAATCCGTTATTACTGATGCGCAAACAAACCACTGATCGCTTTTGAAAATGTATAACAATTGGGGGTGTGGAGGTGCCATCGTGTATGTTGTGTCAAAAGTGAGGCCCACTGTCTTTGACTTTGGTGTAAGGGAAGGGTCGACTGTGTAATTATAAATGTAATAACATAAATTAGTTACAGCTGCAAATACATTCACTTTAAAAAAAAAATGTGTAAAAACGTATATATACACAATAAGTGCATTGATTCAAATTTTTAATTTAAATGTTAAAGAAGTGCAACAGTATGGAAATAAAAGAGCTAAAGAGTGAGGGATTGATAGTTAGCTTGCATGACGGTGTCAATCTGAAATTATCTCCATTTTTAACCATTTTTTGAAAGGTTGATACCATTCCCTGCTGAAAATGCTACTTAAATAAGCATCTTGGCTGGTCTTAGTTGGCTGAAAAGCACCGAAAATGCCTCTATAAACAAACCAACAGACCAGACTAACCAGACTTTTCAATTGAGATTTTAAAAGATAAATAATGAAGACAGACTGTATTGCATAACAAGAATGACCCTACTGTCTGCGTACATGTTTTAGAAGCTGTTATAGACCTCCAGTCAGCCTCATCTCTCTGCAAACATCTGCTCTGGGATAAAACGACCTCGTAAAATACGATAGCACCACCTCATCATGTTGGGGCAACTTTGATAAATGAATACTCATGGAGGAAGTGTGCATTGACTATCTTCAAACTTTGAGAGAAACTATACCAATTTAAGTGTAATAAAACTAATTATATTTAAGCATAGACATGATAGAATGTCCACATAACAATTCACTGATGCAAACTGTTTACCTACATTTGCTATTATGGCAGTAAACAGTATAATACAACTGTTAGCAAGCATACAGGAACGTCCTCGTGTTGTTTGTGTTCGTACCATCTTGAAACAATTAAAGTGGACCATCCAGATGTGTGAGAAGTTTGTAGGAAGCGGATAAGTTAATTCTGGGAGTTTGACAGGCTAACGCTTTGACCTAGGGTGTGTTTTATTTGTTGTCAAATTGAAAACAGCATCTACACCATCCAAATGTGACATATGATTCAACTAATAATATTAAATTATTAAAGTTTTTTTAATCTTTGCCAAGTTTAGTCGATTCCAAGGAGGTCTAATACCCGTAGGAATTATAAGCATTAGCACTGATCTCAATGGCAGCGCTCGGCTGGTGCATGATTCCCTATAAGTACAGAAATATACGTCAGTATTTTCAAGTTGAACGCACAGCAACAATGTTGTAATTATGTGTGGAAAATGATTTGGTTTTCTTTGAGCCCAGAGTTTTTGAGTTGGGGGCACATCATGTCCCTGATATACTGTAAGCTAAATCGTAGAAGGAACTGTTGTGACGTCATTTAGAACAACTCAGGCCAAAACTAACAAACGAGTTTGTTTCAGGAGTTCGAAATAGCTTGACAGAGTTAACTTTACAGACACTCTCCAACTAGTACTATTGGTCCGTGGCAAGTGTGTATATAGATAGGCTTCACCTTATTTACTATCTTCTCCAGTTAATTTCTTCAAGTTCAATGAACAAAATAAGATAGTATTGTACAAATACAATATAATATAAAATTATTCAGTTTAGAACATCTTCATAAATTGAATAAAACGTAAAAAAAAGTTAAAAGACCTGATGCACTTTATTCAGCATTTTGGGTTTTTTTTGTAGAAAAGATGCATCGCCATTGGCAACACTTTATTTTGATGGTCCCTTCTGAACATTATACTGACTATAAGTAACTTTGAAACTACATGTCAACTTATTCTAACCCCAACCCTACCAGTCTACTAATACTCTACTATCATAGTTACTACTTATAGTCAACAGAAGGGACCATCAGAATAAAGTGCAATTTTGCTCTGACCAAAGTGATTTAAATAAACCTGATGTCGTAATAACGACTTCATAACAAAACTAAAAACTTTAACCTTACTAAATACAAACTTCCCAAGAGGACATGGATGCACCATATGTTGCAAACTCCCTTCTAAGATGAATTCAGATTCCCAGTCGTATTGTTTATTTTATGTTTATTATGCTGCTGTCTCCAAATTAGTAATTTACAACAGTGTATCTGCTTGAAGTACATCTAAAGGAACGCTTGAGCCAAGTCCTCTGCGTCGTCCTTCACAGCTGCTTCCCTTCAAATAATTATGGAACACTTATAGGGTTATAAACATAAAAATTACAGATACCTATCAAACACTATTAATCACATCAAGCAAGGACTTCATGTGGAAACGCACTGGCCAAAGTCTGGAAAGGTTCTCGCATTGTGCTGACACTTAAGTTTGCCGTCTGTTTGTCGCAATATAGTTGAATTAGTTAATTATATTGTAAATATTTGCTCATTAGAAGTGCTTTGAGACTTCTCATGTGTTTATGAAACTTACAGCCTTCTATCACCGTGCATGAGCGTAGCTGACACTGTTTACTAGAGTGCGTGGACCGCGGCAACACGTGTTGGTGAGAAGGCCGAACCATTTATAGGCTAACAGGATGAAAACAGGAACACTTTTATTCAAGGAATCTCCCCATAGGGGTTCCAGAAGAATCAGGATATTTGAAGGGTTAAGTCTGGGAAGGTGGGAATTGATATTTTCAACATAGGCTCATTGAAAAAAATGTGCCTCTACCTACATTTTTTGAAAACTCCAAACACGTACAAACCACTGCAGTTTCCACCTGAAATGATCACTATTGGCAGTAAAACAACAAAAACTTTTATTCCTTTTTACGAAAATTATGATTAATGGGGCAGATTACCAAGCGGCAACCTTCCGATCTCTCTCTTGAATCCAACACCGAAGTGACTTAAACTGCAATTCATCGTCTGGCCGCGAGAGACAGGCTTCAAAAGCGAGTCAATCCCATAGATCCCCCATGTTAAAATGCCCAACTTTACAGCAGAAAAAAATGTGTTTACAGCCTTTTACAAAACGTGGTTTTGGTCTAAATATCAAATTTTGCTCTTCATGATAACTGTGAGGGCGTGAAATTTCTTAGAACTCATCCGTTTAATTTATATTATGCCTTAAAGTTCTGCATAATTAAGGGCGTGGCCACTTGAGTGACAGGTGGATTGCCGCTTTATATCCAAGATGGCGACGGTCGGCTCTGCCCACATTGGGCTTCAAAAATGCTCTTCAGAAACCTACGGGTGACGCCACGGACACTACATCCATATTTTTTTACAGTCTATGCACATTTCACAATAGTTTATGAGCTCAAAACACTTTTAACATGGTGCATGAATTGTGAAGTAATTTTGATGTTTGCATCACACCATCAGCTTTATATGGTTTTTCTGATGTATAAACTTGCTCGACTGCTCACCTGATACAGCATTGCACTTGCAATGTGAAGCGCTTTGGTGTAAGTGCTGTGAAACACACAAAAAAGAGCTGAAACACTTGTAAAGCAGCTAAAATGCTGTGTTTGGTTCAGTAAATGTGTTTTTTTAATCTCTTGCATGCTTTAGTTAAGACTATCAGTTAGGTTAATGGTAGGGTTTAGTGTAGGAGGTACGTTATTTTCAAACACGATAGAACATTAACCTTTTAGTGCCATTCAGCGGACATTTCATTTCTGAACAGCCATGATATGTACAACAACCTACACAATCAAACGTTGCCAGATTCACAGTCATCTGTTTCGGATAAAACTGAATGTGCTTTTAGAGCGACTAACTGGACGTTTCACTTTAAAAGTGTTGCGAAATGTGCATGAAGCAACATAATGATGGTAGCTTTATCACTCAAGGCTTCATAGAGAACATTTGCTGGTTCTTTCCCAGATGATGATGATATGAAACCATTCTAATTTGCTTAGTAGAAATGACCTACACATAATAAAATATACTGATCATAATAATTAAAAAAAATGAATAAGGATGCCTAGATTATTTGAAAATAATGTGCAATTGTGCAGAGGCTTTGAAACGGAAGGGAAAAAAAAATACAATTGAAAAAAAACCAAAAAAAAAACCTGCTCATATGGTCGTACAAATGACCTGTGACAAGAAAGCCTTGGAAACCTGGCCAATAAAGGCGCTTTGATAAATGGAAAACACACACTTCATTAAATACACAGAAATGCCTTCATGCAAAAGGGCAGCTATGTGAAGGAACGACTTGCATTATTAAGTTGCCTCAGACATTTGTATTGGGTTTGAGAACAAAGTGGTTGACGATCTTCATGATTTTACTGAATAGATGGAGGACGTGAGGTCACGTTTCATTTTGAAGAGTGCACAGTGGGTGGATTAGTTTGTTAATGAGGCTTTTGCAAGCAGAACAAAGGAAGCAAATTGGTGCTCTAAAACGCTGAGTGTTTTGTACTTTAAAGACGTCTGTCTTTTGCTTACAAAGGAAGTGCCTAAGCCTGTGACTTTCATTAATAAATTATTTATAAGCTTACAAAACGTATGCCTTATGAGTATTCCCATAATAAACTAAGCCTTCCATAACTTTTTTTTTTGAGTCAATGAAATGATCATAATAAATGTAATTTAACCAACAAAGTCATGTGGTATGACTAACATGTCGAAACTTGCAGAAACAAAACAAGGAAATCATAATTGTGAGAGCAGTTGATAGCAAGCGGCAAGTTCAAACTTGACTGACATTTAATGGACATGGTAAATTCATACCACAGCATTTCACCACATAAATAATTATGGGGATAAGAGATATCGATTTGAGATGAAACTGTTTTAAAATCTGACTTGTTTGTTATCTTATAACCCATTGCAGTGTACAAAACTACAAACAAGAAACAAGAGAGTGAGTCCACGAAACCCAGTTGACATAATTAAATAATTGTAATCAAAATATTGATTTGAGTTTCAATATTTTATTAGTTCACCAAATGCAAAACTTCCACAAAGTAAAATGGTTCCTAGCAGTATAGCGTCGACTTCAGTAACCCGGATGAGCCTGTGTTTGTGTTATCGGTTTTTACCGGTTGCTATCAGGAAATAACATACCACTGGATGGCACGATTGGCACGATTGACCAATCAGAATCAAGTATTCCAATGAGACGAGTAATACGAATTAATAATTCATGATACGTTCCCTAGAAAATTGTAAAGTGTAAAGAAAAAGTAACACTATATTCGATGGTCCCTTTTTAAGTAACTTTGCAACTACGTCAACTAACTCTCATTAGAGTATTAGTAGACAGTCTGCTTAATATCTGATAACTATTTATTGTGATGGTCCTCAACAGACTTTCTACTGACTATAAGTAACTTTGCAACTACATGTCCACTTATTCTAACCCTAACCCTACCAGTCTATTAACACTCTAATGAGAGTTAGTCGACATGTAGGTGCAACGTTACTTAAAGTCAACAGAATGTGTTAAAGGGACCATCAAAGTAAAGTGAAACCAAATAAAATATGAATTTTTACTCGATGGCTTCACCACAACATATTTACAGACTTTAGATTGAAACTTTTCTTGAAAATCGATTTTCTTTCAAAACTATATGAAACCTGCATGAATATAGAGAGTAGAACATTTTTAAAATCATTTTCCTTTGGACTCTTATTTAAATCTTAGTAAATTTCCCCTGAGTGATTCACAACCACAACCACACAGGCACAAAGCATTGACTAGATCTAAGCAACTGGTTGATGTACAACCTCTAAAACGCTGTTTCCCAATCCTGTTCCTGTGAAATGGGTGCTGGAAGGAGCTGAGCCATATCTAATCACAGGCTGTGTTTATTGAACAAAACAAGATGAAGAGAATCCAGAATCAAAAGGAGGAAGGAATATGAAACAGCTTAACAAAATAATGGTTTGTTATGGCACGATCGGACAGCTTAAACAAAGAGCAATGGATCGCTGCAGGGATGACTTTTTTTGTAGGCCAAATTGTGTATTTCGTTAAATGGCTGTTAAACTTCAATGTCATTACAAACGATCATCTAGACCGGTGGCTGAAAAAATAGACCGGTGTATAATACATACCGGTGTAAAAATATTTATGTCTATGGCTGAAAATGCACATTAACGCGCTTAAAGCACCGTAGTCAAGTGGTATCTGTTACTCTTCTCAGCGCTAGCCAGGCTGGAGCAATCACACATCACGTTTCCATTACTAATTTGCGCAAAACTTTTGCGATTTTTTTCTAAATGTCGGCAAAAAACGATTACGAAATTATGCGACTAAAACTTAATTTTTTCCTCTCGTGATAAGTAAAATCATTCCAAAAACCATGGCAACGGACGTTGGTATATTTCTTTTTCGATTTGCCTGAAAAACCACCTCATGCGAGCGTAAAAACTTGTTTGCGATAAATGGGAGTTTTTGCGAAATTGACGTGTTTCCATTGGGCGTATTTTCAATTCGCAATTTCAATTTGCACAATTTGAAGGGTAATGGAAACTCGGCTACTGTTGACAATGATGACTAGATTAAATGTGGCATTTTCAAAATCATTTTATACAGAATTCATTGGGTTGATTTCCAGTTTTATGTCAGGAATACATATATATTTTTGTGTATGTACATTACAATTCGTTTATGTCTAAATACTGTATATCCAGCAAAAAAATAAAATAAAAATAAAACACCCTGAGATCTGAATGCGACCCAATGGAGGATTGATTTTCTGAGCCACTGAGCTCTCCATGCAACAGCTTTTTTTTTAATCTAATCATATTTTTATTTCTGTCTCAATTTATTGGATCTTCTTCTTCTTCTACTTCTTCTTCTTCTTCTTCCACCATGGGAGTCTATGGCATTGGCAGCCCATAGAACCGCTCGCAGGAACGTTATGAAATTTGGCACACAGATAGAGGTCAGTCTCAACATTAACCATAGCAATTTTGGAGTCTCTAACTCAATCCCCCTAGCACCACCAACTGTCCAAAGTTGCACTTATGTTTATGATAATAATTTTTGAACCAATAAGGGCATTTAAGGCTCCACTGCTTACAGTCTACAGATTATCACAGTAGGGCTTGTGTAAATTCACCGTTTTCAACAATAAATTTCAAGATAATCCCTGTCATCATTAGACTAAAGGACAGTATATTATTAGTTACAATATATTAATCATTTTATCGAAATGATTAAATTTTTTGTTTTTTATTTTATTTTTGTATATGTGCTGGGGGTCTTTTTTTTCTGTGCAAAGACTGTTTGTGCTTATTTGCAGCACAGTCCTACACACGTCCTTCTGCAACAGGCCTGAAAGAAGAGAGATAATCATGAGTCTTGGCATACAAACCCAGTTTACCAGTAGTAAATAAATCTATTCCATATCTAAAAGATGGAATCTAAAAGTGAGAGAAGAAAGAAGACTCACTTGCTGCGAAGACATCTTGCCTGCTGACATTTACTAACATAATAATAAAATGTAAGCAGATAGCTGAGCTGCTGAGTCCATACCTGATGGATGAGACAGGTGAATTTGCCCTCTTGGCTCCACCCATACTCAGACTGGACGGCAGCGCTGGTGGCGGGGCGCAGTCCCCTGTGGAGAGCGCATCACAGCAGGGTTCGGGAGGGTACATGTTGGGAAGCAGGAATGTGACGCTGTCTATAAGGTGCTGCGTAAGATAAGTGCACAGCAGCTGTTCCATTGGCTTGAAGTTGCTGTCAGGAACACTGCAAACACAGGAAATGAGGAAACACTTTACAACAAGGTAACATCAGTTAAAGGGATAGTTCACCCAAAAATGAAAATTAGCCCATGATTTACTCACCCTCAAGCCATCCTAGGTGTATATGACATTGTTCTTTATATGACATAGATGTATATGACATTCTTCTTTCAGACGAATACAATCGGAGTTATACAATACAATAAATGTCCTGGCTCTTCCAAGCTTTATAATGGGAATGAATGGCTGTTTGTCTTTGGAAGTCCATCAAAGCACATCCATCCATGATTAAAGTGCTCCACACGGCTCTGGGGGGTTAATAAAGGTCTTCTGAAGTGAAGCGATGCGTTCATGTAAGAACAATATCTATATTTAAAACTAAAATAACTAGCTTCCAACAGACGGCCATACGCAAGTCGACTTACGCCAGAAGAGTAAGACTCGACGATGTATGACGTAGGATGTACAGTAGGAGTAGCGTGAGCTTTGACGCCTCTCGCGGTTCAAACAAACAGGACTGGGCAACCGCGTTTGTCATTACGTTGTGCGTCAAGTTCAAGGGATAGTCTTTCGCCATAAATCGAAGCTTACGGCCGTCTGCCGGAAGCTAGTTATTTTAGTCGATAAACTTTTAAATATGGATATTTTTGTTACACGAATGCATCGCTTCACTTCAGAAGAACTTTATTAACCCCCAGAGCCATGTGGAGCACTTTACATTTACATTTATTCATTTAGCAGACACTTTTATCCAAAGCAACTAACAAATGAGAACAATAGAAGCAGTTAAACTAACAGTAGGACAACAAGATGCAAGTGCTATGACCCTTCTCAGTTTAATCTAACGCAGTAAATGTTTTTTTTTTTTTTTATTATAGAACAGAACAGAATAGAATAGTAGAGAAAGTGTTAGTATTACTGGATCAAGTGCTGCCGAAAAAGAAGCGTCTTCAGCCGTTTCTTGAAAGTGGCTATGGACTCAGCAGCTCTGGTTGAGTTTGGCAGATCATTCCACCAGCAGGGAACAGTCATGGTAAAGGTCCAAGAAAGAGATTTCGTGTCTCTTTGAGATGGCACCACAAGACGTCGTTCGCTTGCAGAGTGCAAGTTTCTGGATGGCACGTAAGTCCGAAGTAATGTGTTTAAGTAAAAGGGAGCAGAACCAGTGGTTGTTCTGTAGGCAAACGTCAGTGACTTGAATTTGATGCGAGCAGCAACTGGCAACCAGTGCAGTTTTGTGAGGAGAGGAGTGATGTGCTCTCTTCGGCTCATTAAAGACAACTCTAACTGCGGCATTCTGGATCAGTTGCAGAGGTTTGACCGTGCAAGCTGGAAGACCAGCCAGGAGAGCGTTACAATAGTCCAGTCTGGATAAAACTAGCGCTTGGACAAGGAGTTGTGTAGCATGTTCTGATAGGAAGGGCCTGATCCTCCTAATGTTGTACAAGGCAAATCTACATGACCGGGCAGTTCTAGTAATGTGGTCTGTGAAGTTCAATTGATCATCAATTACCACACCAAGGTTCCTGGCTGACCTTGATGGAGTTATGAATGACGAGTCTAGCTGAGTGGTGAAGTTGTGATGAAGTGTTGGTTTGGCTGGGACCAGTAGCTCTGTCTTCACAAGGTTTAGTTGAAGGTGATGGTCCTTCATCCAGCCAGAAATGTCTGTCAGGCAGGCTGAGATATGATCAGCCACCGTCGGATTGTCAGACTGGAATGAGAGGTAGAGTTGTGTGTCATCAGCATAGCAGTGATAGGAAAAGCCATGTTTCTGAATCACAGATCCTAGTGATGTCATGTAGATTGAGAAGAGAAGCGGTCCAAGCACTGAGCCCTGAGGCACTCCAGTAGCTAGATGTTGGGTCTTAGACACCACACCCCTCCACGATACCCTAAAGGACCTACCTGAGAGGTAAGACTTGAACCATTGAAGTGCGGTTCCCGAGATGCCCTTCATTTTTAGGATTGACAGGAGTATCTGGTGGTTAACTGTGTCAAAGGCAGCAGACAGATCCAGCAGGATGAGAACTGAGGATTTGGAAGCTGCTCTTGCCAGTCTCAGAGCTTCAGCAGGGCAGTCTCAGTTGAGGAGCCGCTTTTGAAACCAGACTGATTGTTGTCCAAGAGGTTGTTCTGTGTAAGGAAGGAAGAGATCTGGTTGAAAACAAGTCGTTCAAGTGTTTTCGCGATGAATGGAAGGAGAGATACCGGTCTGTAATTTTCCAGATGTGCTGGATTTAGAGTGGGTTTCTTAAGCAGTCGGGTTACACGAGCCTGCTTAAATGCTGTGGGAAAGGTACCAGTGTGAAGAGAGATGTTTATGATGTGTGTGAGTGTGGGTACAACTGAGGATGAAATGGCTTGAAGTAGGTTAGTGCGAATAGGATCAAGTGGACAGGTGGTAGGACGATTGGAAAGGAGAAGTTTGGAGACTTCTGCCTCTGAAAGTAGAGAGAAGGAGGGAAGAATGTGTGTGTTAGCTGGTAAAATGAGTGTGTCAGTTTGTGAATTGGTATATTGGTCGCTGATGTTGATTGTTTTATGTAAAAAATGTAGCAAAATTGTCAGCTGTTAGTGTTGATGAAGGAGGAGGAGGAGGAGGGTTGAGAAGAGAGGAGAAGTTTTTTATAAAGCATGCGAGAGTCTGAAGAATTGTTAATTTTGTTGTAATAGTAAGTCATTTTAGCAGTAGAGATATTAGCAGAGAAGGAAAAGAGGAGAGACTGATAAAGACCAAGGTCAGTAGGATCTTTCGACTTTAATCATGGATGGATGCACTTTGATGGACTTCCAAAGACAAACAGCCATTCACTCCCATTATGAAGCTTGGAAAAGCCAGGACATTTTTTATGTAACTCTGATTGTATTCATCTGAAAGAAGAACGTCATATACACCAGGCTAATTTTCATATTTGGGTAAACTATCCCTTTAACATGAACTAACAATAAATATACTTCTAAATAATTTATTAATCTTAGTTAACGTTAATTTCAACTTACTAATACTATGCATAGGACTACTTGTATGTTCCCTGTGATACTGAGCTGCCTACCAACCTCCTGTGTTTGTTCCACGTCAATTCTCCTGCACCTCTAATCTCCAGTCTCCTGTGTCTCTTCCTCGTTAACCTGTAAGGCAACACCAAACTACTATTACTATGATTACCATCAACGCTAACTTGGACTCAGACTCTCTATGCATTCTTTCAGCTACCTGTGATCTGCATTGTCACATCTCATATTCACTCTAACTGTTCAATAACCCGGTTGTGTTTTACTCACCATCCGTATCAGTCCATGTTCCGTAACACTAGCATTAACAAAGATTAATATATACTATAACTAATATATCACTTATTGTAAGTTAATGCTAGTTAATGCATTCACTAATGTTAACTAACGAGACCTTGTTAGGGCCTGAGCACCGATGGTGTGAGGAATAAATATTGTATAAATATTGGAATTGCTCCGTTTATTATTATTGTAAATTGTTACTGGAAATAAACATGTTCATGCTGGGTTTTTATAAGGGCTGTTTATGTCAACAAACAGCAACATGTATATATATTTTAAAGTACCAATTTAGGCTTGACTTATTAATTAACAAATTATTAGCAAAAATCTGATTTTTTTTCCCCTCATTTGATTGACAAAACGGCATAATATATAGGCTACATTCAAACACTCACTGAAAAATGCAGGGTCCAAAAACTTCGGATAAGTCCTTTGATGAAATGTGGTTGACATGACACTGGGCAGTGACCCGGGACAGGAAGTGGATGAGCAGGGATAGGATGTTGAAGGTTTCAGGTGCGTAACTGTACAGGACTTTCTTTGCACGCTTGAGGTTCAAAGACACCCCTTTGGTTTCTGCAGGGTCGACAGAGAATCAAAACAGATTTGGTCATATTTGCAGAAACCTTGGTGAGAAAATAAGAATATTCTCGAATGTGAACGCACTTGTATAGACTCTCAAGAGCCGTCTGGCGTCCCTGTCTGGGATGAGTCCATGGGGCAGTTCTCTCAGGAAGAGAATCAGCAGAGAGGCCACGGTGTGGACATCATCGCTGCGAAAAGCCGGAACTTCCCCACGATCCAGACTTTCCCTCAACGCAATGCACCGTGCCTCTGATCCGCTGGCACGGAACAGTTCACGCTGATGGAGACCTTCAAGCACAAACCATATTTCATTTCACATTTATTTGTATAGCGATTTTCACAATGCACAATGCATGTTTCTACATTACAATTTAGAGTGATCTGTTATCAGAAGGTAAATCTGTCCAAGTGATGTATTTCAGAAATGTACAGTTCTAAGATAACACAAATCATGCAGTTAGCTTACATCATGTATTAATTTAAAGAAGGAAACAATAAACTGAGCACTTTCAAAAACCCACAAACCTCTTACCATATTTTTCCAAAAACTCCACCATCTGCATGAGCACCACAGGAACGCCCTGCCGCATCTGTCCCGTGACCCTCAGTTTTTGAAGGGAGACCCCAAATACAGGCATTGGCTTGGGTGCTGCTACATATGCTGGATCTGGACCATCAATATTAGTCTGCAAAGAAATGAGAGCAGCTGAAAGTTTAGTATGTGTGATACAAAACAAAAAGAAGAACTCACAAAACTTACAATTACATTGAAAGACATATTTCACCCTAACAAATGGGTCATATTTCACCCAAAAAAAACAAAAAAAAACAAGCAAAATAAATACATTTGGGGATTAAATTTTGCCTAAAGAAAGGGAGGACCGTGTTTGTGACTATTGAGGTTTTAGCATTAAACTAATGATAACATTTAAATTGTAAAGTATGTATACATCATTTTAGCATTTGTAATCAGGAAGTATGTCTAAGCTTAAAATTATATCATACTTGTATTACAGTAATGAGAGTAAAATGCATCTAAAATAATTTAATGGTCCTAAAAATAGGAAAAATATACTTAAAAAAAAAAAAAGGTGAAATATGACCTTGATATGTCTTTGTGAGATTCAATCAGTTCTGAAGATTAATTGATTAGTTAAGATTGCTGATTTAGATCAGGAAGGCTACTTACCCTGAAGCACAATGGCGTTACTTTGCACATTATTTGTATTATTCCCATATCCACCCTATTCCTGATGACCTTACTGCGTGTTGAATTATGGGTGGCACTTCAAGTTTGGGGAACTTCCATTCAAAAAGGCTGAAACAAATCATTTCAAATCATAAGGTTGCTATAAAGCTGATAAAGCTGGATGAGCTGTCAATTTTCCTTCATGATTTATTTTCAGACATTATGAGAATAACGTTATACTTGGTATTTTAACGTGACATGTTATAACTTTTTTTCAGTCGCTGCTTTCTTTTCCTCGTGATTATTTTATTTTTTCCCTTTGCAATCCTCGGTAAAAGTATGAAAAAGGACAACATAGCCTATACTGCACATTTGTGGTCTGTTCTGCCGAATTTAATTTATGATATATTCCATTAATAATTCACTGGAATGCCCAGATAATCTCTCGTTATTCTCCTCAAATCATCACGTTTCTTTCCAGGTTCGTTTTCAAAGGTAAATGCAATTTGTAATCTGACAGAATGACGGAAATCACTTTGAAATAGTATCAAGTAATTCTTAAGTTAATGCACATGTTTGATTAAGGCAACATAATTACATATTACTACAGTGATATTTAGCCTAACCCGTCCGTTATTGCTGTGGTAAGACTCGCGCTTTTGGGGTTATTTGATCTGTTGAAATACCTTGTTGATGATTTACACTTTTAAATTTCCTTTTAATGTTCGATGGTTGAAGGGTGAGTAGATTAATGTCATCTCATTGTGACAATTATTTAACGTATTGCGTTCAGAGGGAGCCTTTTTCAATGATTGTTTACAGCGTAATTCTTAAATTACACCCATAATTCGCGTAAAGCGTCATGGGGCGTAGGAATAAGCTAGGTGGATAATAATATTTGGTTTGGTTAAAAGTTATAAAGTTATATAATAGTTATAAAGAGACAAGACTTCCTCAGCACTCCAAGTATACTTAGCTGAAAAACAACTGGAATCAAATTTAATTAACAGTGCTTAAACATGCAAGCACGTCTTGATTCTGCTGAGTTCAAGGGAGGTGCTTAAGGTAAAGTTGATCAACCAATCAGATTCATCAAGTGGCATCATCCAAATTTAGCGCCACTTTTGAGTTTCTCAGGCTTCAACCTCTCTACTTCATTTCACAGAGGTAAGTGCAATTTCTTTAAAATGTATAATTTCAAACGTTTGTCTGTATCTACTCAGCGTAATGCATTATTTTTAATTTCACGATGAATTCATTACTAACTAACATTAACTAAACTGCCAATATAAGGTGCAAATCGCCCAAACCCCTTTCCTATCGGATAAGTAACGTTAAGGGCGCCCGCGATCGTTTCGCCATCCCAGTGTGGTGTTTTCCCCGTGATCGTGTGGTCGGGTCTTTTCTCCAGTTGATTTATATCACTTTTACCCTGCATTCTTTTAGCAGACCCTTATCCTTTTGTAAAAGAAGCAAAACACTTTCGCGGATGGGACCAAATACCAATAATGCGGGTTATTCAATCACTGTATTTAAATAATAACAATGCAATATCTAATATAAGACAAACTATAATCTAACACTAAATATCTTGTGTTGACCCAGGGACATCATATTTGTATGCTGACATCAGGGACACCATTCCTTATAACTCTAATATAAGACAAATACTAGTAATCAATCACTAACGTGCGTTTCCATTACTCTTCAAATTGCGCAAAGGCTATTTGAAATTGCGAATTGAAAATACGCCCAACGGAAACACGTCCAATGGAAACACGTGGACAGAATACGAGACAGAGGTTTTTTTTTTTAATTAAATTCATACAATACAAAATAATTACAGGAATAATGGATTCTAAACCTCAAATAAATGCCACAAGCAAGACCTCGAAGCAGATATGAGGGAGAAACACCCAGAAACACCTCATATGTGCCGCTCACAAGTATAATAAGGGTCGTTCCTTACCATTAATGCTTGGAAAACACACATCTCCTTCGATTAATAATAAGGGCTAGTGCAGTGACTGGGATATAGTACATAAACCTACCAACATCCGTTGCCATGGTTTTTGGAATGATTTTTCTTATCGCGAGAGCTTTACTCGCATAACATCGGTTAATGGAAACTCCGTCATTTCGCAATAGTTTTTTGTCAACATTTAGAAACAAAATCGCAAAAGTTTTGCGCAAATCTGTAATGGAAACGCGCCTACTGTATTTAAGTAATAATAATACTACAATATCTAATTTAAGACAAACTGTAATCAATCACTGTACATAAATAATCATAATAATAATACAATATCTAATATAAGACAAACTGTAATCTACCACTATGTAATAATAATAATAATAATAATAATAATAATGACATATCTTGCGTTGACCCAGGGGCATCATATTTTTATGTCGACCCAGGGGCATCATTCCTTATAACTCATCTAATTTAAGACAAACAGTAATCAATCACTGTATTTACATAATCATAATAATACAATATATAATTTAAGACAAACTGTAATCTATCACTATGTAATAATAATAATGAAATATCTTGTGTTGACCCAGGGACATCATTCCTTATAACTCATCTAATAAGACAAACAGTAATCAATCACTGTACACTGTTAGACATTTTATGCCCTTGCTGCGATTTCATTTTACAGTATGATGCCCTTACCGCAATTTCATTTTACAGTAAGATGCCCTTACTGCAACTTATTTTTACAGTATAATACAGTAATTTTAATTTATTTTACACTTTTATTATTTATATTTTATATGAATGAATGAAAAAAAGTGACTTGAGTCCATGTACATCAGCATATTTTTTATTCACTGTCACAATCAATTACATCCATTTTATTTATTTATTGTGATGCAACATTAGGCAAAGCAAGTTTATTTATATAGCACATTTCATACACTATGGCAATTCAAAGTGCTTTACACAGAAAGGAATTTAAATAATCACAAAATAAAAGCAAGGAAAATTAAAACAGTTATAAAATGATTTAAAAGAGTAAAAATATTATAAATAGATAAACTTCTGTCAAAACACCGGTGTATCATTTTTCACAACTCCCAGTTTTACTCTGAGATTTTCCCATGGTGATTACATTATGTTTGTGGTGATCTTTCAGCACCTAAGAAATCTATTGGACGTCTCTGATGAAAAGTAAAAAAAAAAAGTTACCATGGTTGTACCTTATTGTATTTTAAGGTACCTTTTAGTATATAATACCATAGTATTAATATAGAAATCATTCGGTTTCATATAATTTCTTGCTATCACCATCTGATAATATTACTGTACTTCGATGATAGCATCACAAAACGCCATAGCTAACACAATAGAATAGAAAATACTTGGTTTTAAACATGTGGACATAGTTGAAATATCTTTTAGTACCATTTTAATACCAAGTGGTATTTGGTGTTAAAACGAAAATTTCAGAGCGTTCCGAACGTTAAAACAGCTGATGTTCGTTACTTCCGTTCTCAGTTCCTTTCGCAGTAAATGAGGAACGGTGTGTTGAATAAACGCACAGTGAATGTGAAGCTACTTCTGTTTTTAGAGCCAGCAAAACACGATAAAGCGATAACAAAACCACAGTTGTATGTATTGTTCTGTGTCAGTCACATTTAAAGCGTTCAATGTGTATTATACAGGCCTGATGGGCATAGGGCCACACACTTTTCAACAGGGCCACCCAAAACTTTTCCTAAAAAACAAACAAACAAAAAAACAACTTTTAATATGTTTTATTTTAGTCAAGAATTATTAAAAATCGGCAAATAAGCTTAAAAATAATGGCATAATTTGTGCTAAAATAGTCTAAATATTTAGTTTTCAAAGTTTCATAGCTTAAGACGTCCTCCCTATAATAAACGAAGCATTTATTTAATCAAGCTCTAAACACAGCTCGTTGTGGATCCTATGGGGCGAGGTGACGTCACCTAGCACCGGTCGAGTTTTCAAAACAATTTTCAAAAGATGGTTGTGTCTATTTTGATGTTTCTGCGCAAGTTCAGCAAACAGTGAGGTTCGGGATTGGATGTAGCCGTTAATCTTCGTGGATGACCGTGAATTGGCGGTAGCCTATTGTATTAGTTATCTCGTTTTTAATGCATCTTCTCTGTATAATAAGCCAAGCTCAGTCTGTTGTTAATGAAACCGAAAGAAATGAATGTTGTATGAAATTGTCAGACAGGTCTATTACCACTTATGACCGGATTTGATCGAAACTGTCGGGCAGCGTTGCTGATCTGTATTGTTGAAATCTTAAAACAATTAAACATAATTGTGAAATATTTGGCCTCATGTTATACAAGCAGAACTAAACTATTTTTTGGGGAAATATTAGATTCCTGACCACTTTTACAGCCTAGGCCTTAGGTCTATAGAGAGATGCGCTAAAGCACAGCCAGGTATGATGTGTAATGGAGATTCCAAAGCACTCTTCTTTGGGTCAGAACCAAGGAGAGCGATCACGGATACTGTAAGTCCGTCCTATGCACTGAAACTTTCACAATGCAACAAAATATTTAAAGAGCGTCGAGCTATTAAAATCTCTATTATGTAAGCACAGATAATGTATATTAGTCAGTCAGTCATTTGTATTAGGTTAAACAGTGATTTGATAACATTTTTAATTTAAGACCCACCCACAATTGGTCTGGCCCATCCAAACCTGGAATCCTGGCGCCGTGCCTGAACCAAAACCTGGAAATAAGTACATTTTAGCACTTCCTGTTCAATTGCCCTGAAATCAATGTTTTTTTTACAGGATTTTGCTTAAATGCCTGATTCACACAAGCAAGATATTCACGTTTTATTTATAAAATACATCAGTAGCACCTCCTTGTGATTTAAAAAAAAAATCTTTTACTTGTCTTGAAAAGGGCTTAAGTCATTTTTAAGGGTGCAAGTGTTCCACCAGTAGTGGGCACTCGTGCAATGTAAGCTATGACGTGCATCCCAGTGAACGAGACGGAGGGAAGGTCACAAAAAAAAGAAGAAAAGACTTAAAGGCAACCCAAGAAGAACAAAAGACACAGACTAAACACAGGAAATGTGAACAGGGATACATAGAACAAAACCTTCTAAACAAGAGTCAGATGCAAGCGAGATATGACAACAGTATAGATTTTACATGTCTCCTTTATCTCACCCATCCATTTAGGTTGTGGAGCCTCTACAAACTGGCTGATTTATCAGTTGTAA
The DNA here is from genome assembly GCF_949319135.1 of Squalius cephalus. NCBI lineage: Eukaryota > Metazoa > Chordata > Actinopteri > Cypriniformes > Leuciscidae > Squalius > Squalius cephalus. The sequence continues at coordinate 24,636,907 of NC_137145.1, forward strand.
TGGTTCCACTGAAGCAGAGTCAATTTTCTGAGCCCAAATGCAGTTAATTCCATGATTCAAAAAGCATACAAACAAAGCAACAGCTTGAAAATAAACCAATGATGATAAAGCTAGAGAAGCACGCATGGCAACATCACGGCTATAAATACAGATTACCAATGAGCAAATTAGCAACACCTGAATGTAATGAAACCAATGAACCAATGAGAAAGTAACACAAATGAAAACAAAAGCACATGGCATGAAAACAAGGGAAATGTGGGGATCACATGACACTTGAAAACAAAGAGCCTTACAATCAGGTGTGTTTGATTAGGAAGAGTTTGAATTGTTGCGTTGTTGGTGTGTCTCCAGGAGCGGAGTTAGGAAACATGGCTCAATAATGCTTTCCACGATTTAAAGCAGCACCTGAATGCATCTCTTTCTTAAATAATTGTGCTCCCATGTTCTTCAATGAAACACTCATTGTTTACTTTAATAGAATTGCCATTGCTTGTTTCTAACTCCCCCGTCTCTTTGATCCCATGTGGCAGATTGAAGGAAGGAGATATTTGTACCGTACAGATTAAATTGAGATCAATGTAGACTAGCCAAGTATGCCCTTCCTTTTTGTTTGTTTATAGCTTTTTATAATTGCATATTGCTGCCAATTCAGCTTCCACAAAGAAGCAGCTCACTTTCAATTATTTTGCAGTGGCCCTTAATGTTTCATCATCAAATGATATTGGGAATGATAGTGGCTTCGTGTTTCTGCACTCTTTGTTCCTACTCATATGTGTTGCGGTATGTCATATTTTTGGAGGGCTCTTGTTCAATTCCTCTGTCTCTTGCTGAATATTGCCCTCTCACTCTCGCTGTCAAACAAACATTTAGTAACAAGCTTTAGTGTGATGACACTTCAGTTTTAAACCCAAAAATTCAAATGAATCATTTACTCACTCAATATTTTTGAAAGAGGTCTCTTGTGCTTGCCAAGGCTGCATTTATTTAATCAAAAATACAATTCAATTAAAAAACAATTCAAAATAATATTTTTGAATACATTTGAATAGTCCTACCCTAACCCTATATTGTAGTTGCTTAATATTACTCAGTACTTGAATATATAATTACACTGTAACAATGACACCTTACAGAGGTGGTATAATGCCCTTTTCACAAGATGTAAAATCAGTCTTTGATGATTGAGTGTGTATGTGAAGTTTTAGCTCAAAATTCCCCATAGATATTTTTATATAGCATGTTAAAGTTGTCACTTTTTGAGGGTGAGCAAAAACGCATTGTTTTGTGTCTGTTCCTTTAAATGCAAATGAGCTGCTGCTCCCGGTACAGGGGGCGGAGCTACAACAACTCGTGTCCTTTTACCTCACATAGACATGCACTGAAATTTCAAAAACTTTTAGCCTTTTATGTTCAAACTGGAGTCAGACAATGATGGAGAGACTCAGGAAGAAGTGACAACATGTAGAAGCAACAGGACATTTCTGAACGGTTAGTTGCTGAATTTATGGAGCTGATGTGTAGTTATCTTCTAGTCATTGATTAGCATATTCTGTCTTGATAATCTATAAATCGTGTTCCGGGGGCGTGGCTTATGTAAATTTTAGGGTTAGTGATGTCACTAACCCGGAAGGAATGTGTAGTCCCTACCAGCCACTTGTTGTAGGCTAGTCCTTAAAAAGCAATTTCTTTAAAAGAAAATATCTCCCTTTGCTTTGAACTTTGAGCATCGTAACTTTGCAGATGTTGTTTATGCTCAAACAGCAACATTACACACTAACTAAAGTTAGAAAAGTGAAATCATAATCAACCACCCCTTTAAAATAAAGTGTAACCATTTCTTCTCTTCTTTTTACTGTTGCGGTTTGGAATATCGACACTGTCTTACTGCTAGGAATGTTTGACTTCCTCTCACTTACAATCTACAGGTTTAATAGCACTAGTCTGGTGGTCTGTGCTGGCTTGTCTAGTGGCTCGCTCAAATCTTATCTCGCTTCTGCTACGAGCTGATGTGCACACAGCCACACACAACATCTAAAGCCTAGCAAAACATCTGCCGTTTTTCATGGTGTCAAGGTGTTTCAAGGTGTCTATCGGATTTTCATAAGCATGTCAAATGTGAGATGAATATTAATACATTTACATCCCCAGACCAAAAATTCACTTTAAATGCCAGAAAATATAGAATAGTGCACAAGTCATATTAACCACTTTTATGAATGTATATGCTTCTTTTATCCATTTTTTTTTTCCAGTTCACGTCTGTGGAAAACAAAGTGCACTTAGATGTATTGAATGTGCACAGTGTACTTTATAAGTAGATTTTTCAAAATCTGTACTTGCAGATAACATAATAATACTAATGAAATAAAAGGCCACTTAAAGAAGGAATATATTGGGCTTTTCACAATTGAACTAGTTAACCCTGCGTCATTCGAAACCCCGGATGAATGTAATACTGGGTTATCTTGCTTCACGTTTAACATGGTGGACAAAATTAATTGTGGGCATTTATAAACTGGTGTTTCACACTGTACATTCATAAACCCTGGGTTAACATCCTTATTTGCATATTTCAGGTGTCAGTGTCACTGATTGGGCGAAGGCTGCATGCAAAATGTTTTCATAAAGCCTCTAGCATTGCGCATCCTCGTATTATATATTCCCGTCTGTACTATCAAGTTTATCCAATGGACTTTCAGATTTTAAAGGTAAGAATGAAATGGCCTCTTCTTTACTACAACTGTCACGTTTTCTGTCACCATTTGACATTTTCCCCCTGAACCACTGTTTATATACAACACGCTGTGTTTCCATGACTGTCCAAAACACGTGAATATGAGGCACTCGATTGGTTGTTGGTTGCTAAGCATCTAGCTGTAATATTCTAACACCACTGTTCAAGTTTGGCACCACAGTGCGGGATTAAAAGGCTCTAATCCAGCTCCGAAGAAGGGTTTCATAACCCCTGGCAAATAGTGCTGCTAACTAAACTTTTAAATTTACAAGTGTCAAACCTTCCTTTACCTGGGGTTAAAAGCGGTGTTTACAACGACAATAACCCCGGGGTTAATAGTATGAAAAGCCCTTTTACTGACTATAGTCCTATTCACACTGGATTAGTATTATCTGGGGACCACGTGTGATTTAGAAATTACCTAGCTGTATGAATCATCTAGCTGTATGAAATGTTCCTTACCGCATGCTGCTATACATGTCATCCATCTCCATCTAATCATGGTTTGTGTTTTTGCTCTTCTGATGGTTTTTAGCTTTCTCTTTCTGCAAATTGTATAATTGTATGGTGTATAGCGATATGACCCAGCACCTAAAATACTATCAAAACACTCCAACGCAGCTTCCATTCTTCACGAAAGATGGATAAAAAGGCGCACAGGAAACAAAAAGCTTGAAAAAAAAGATAAATGACCCCACCAAATCACTAGCCTGGAAATCCAGACCTAAATCTAAAAGATTAATGGTCTGGCGTCGACTAATGAAAATCGGCCTGCTCGAGGGGCGGCACCAAGCATGCATTTGAAAATCTCACTGCACGCAATTGGATAACACTACGACCAATCACAACAATAAACCCCATACACTTAGCTACAAGCGGAGCTAACTGGTAGATTATACTCTTACCGTATCCGGTCGGCAAAACGTCCTTCTTGCAAAGGAAGGATTCGAGCGCCGTCTTCTGTTCCTCTTTTAGATAAAAAGCCAAGTCTAACTCGTTCATTGTAGCGGCCAAAGCTGTTTCAAACAACTGGTGTTCATCCATAGCCATCTTGCAATGTTTACTAATGACTTAGACGTCACAGCGCTGTCGTCATCTCGCCTCTGGCCCGCCTATATCAGATAACCCGATGTGATTGGTGCAGCTCGGATACAAGGGCATATTTAATGAGCATCATTACTCGACACCAGAGTAAACTCGCTGAGCAAATTCAACTTGTGCTCTCGCGAGAACTCTGGATTACCAGGGTACCAAATGACAGAGATGCCGATTCGCACGGGACTAATATTATCACAAGACCTCTGTGTTCGGCGAAATTTGGTAGGTCACAAATTTACTTTACAAATCACAGGCATGGCCGATTCACACGGGATTAAGATCACAGACAACCTTCGCAATTATTAACCTCGGCAATTATTACAAATGACTAGAGGTCACCAGGTAATACTTATCCCGTGCGAATGGGGGTTAACACACAGTATACTTTCAAAAAGTGTACTTTGCAATAATATCAAAATGTCAAAGTTTTACTTTAATGTACATTTTAAATTATTGTTTTAATTATCTGTTGTTGTGCTTTAAAGTAGCTACACTTATTTTGATGTGATACTAAAGCACACGTATTTGATTATAACTTTAACTGTAGCTACTACAGTTATGTACTAAACAGCATCTTAACATATCATTTAGTTACTATAAACTTAGTTTGCCAAATTCGGCTGTACACTTTAAGCATATTTCAAAGACAATAGAGGTAATTATAAAAGTACTTAAGTCCTACTTATCGGTCAATAAAAACTCTAAAGTCCTGCTAATTGCATTTGATAAATGTAAACTATAATTCATTTGCATTTAATTGCATTTCATTGCAATTGATATTACATTTAGTTTAATCTAATATATTATTTCTGTAATAAGTATGCTAAAGTGTAGGCTACCTTTATTTATTTATTTATTTTTTCTTTACAAAGGTAGCGTCTCATCCTGTTGTTCCAAAATTGTTACCAAAATTATTTATTTTCTGTGAGCTTAGTTTTAATTAAAAGATTGTGCAACTGTTTTCCTAAAGGCTCTTTCTAAAGAAACGCTCTGATATTCCAAGTCAATGTGCAAGTCATTCTTTTGACGAACTGTCTGACTCTCAGATTTCACGTTATTAAGTCACTGATTTGATGTTTTCCCCTTCATCTGTGTACACGCTGAGTCCATCTGCATTCATTTACAGATGTGACATGCAGAGGAAATGCAGGAGGAAATGATTTCTCACTTTTTCATGTGTCAGATGCTGAATAATTAGTTCTTGGAAAGCGCTCATCGTTTTCGACACAGAATGAAGAAGACGATTTGTTAGATGCTTTCTTCACAAAATACTTCAGGCTGCTATCAGACAAATGGCAAAGGTTGTGTGATTTAGGAGACTAGTAAACAACATACTGAAGCTATCAAAGTTGACAGAATAGTTGATTATTTTTATTGTTGAATGTTTGTGGCTGTTCTCTAATATTAAACATACTTCAGGGCCGATTATTTAAAGGTGCCATTGCATTGATTATTTTATTATTTTAGAATGTTTCCTGGGGTGCCCTTATAATGTTAGTGTGTTTTTTAGATCAAAATTTGTTATAATTTTTTCCTAGCCTGATTTTAGTCTCTGATTTGAACGCTCTGTTTGAAGGGGCGTGTCTGCTGTGAGACTTCAGTGTAAACGCCCACTGCTGTGATTGGCTGTGAGAGACTTCAGTGTAAACGCCCACTGCTGTGATTGGCTGCTGTGAGACTTCAGTGTAAGCCTGTTGATCACGTGAATGAAGATCTTATCATTGCAACGCAGTTTCTGCACGCTCACTAATGATTTCACCAATGCAAACATGATGTACGTACAGTAAGAGCTTTGTTGTGCAGTGTAACAGCGTCATTGATTTCATAACGAGTTTTGGCAAGTGTCCAGATAAACTCGCGCTGTGTGATTGACAGCTTGGGCGATTGGAAAGGGATTGTTCTTTGATCGCTATCTGTATATTAATCACAGTTTAAGTACAATTATTTTCATCCTACTAAGAGAAACGATGTGAAGTTGATCGTTTAGTCACTGGCTTGATTTACTGATGTATAAACAGTATTGAACGACTTTGAGAGAAAGATTATCTGTCTGAACTTGAACAACTACACATCAGACATTCACATAACCCACTGGTTCTTCAGAGGCTCGGATGAAGGAACTAAAGAAATACTTTTGTGTTCATTTGTACATCCAAACACTGAGCAACTGCCATGCTTCGCTCGTTTGCAAGCCATGATGTCTCTCGAAGAAAAATGATTCGGACGATGATTCGGACGATGATTCGCTGCGCAGTTCCGCCTGGCCTTGAACATGGGCTGGCATATGCAGATTTTTGGAGGCGTACATATTAATGATCCCGACTGTTGCGTCACAGTCGGTGTTATGTGGTGATTTGCCTATTTTTCAGGGGTGTTTTTCAAAAACGAGATTTAAATGAGAAGGAGAAAACAATGGTGTTTGAGACTCACTGTATGTCATGTCCATGTACTGAACTCTTGTTATTTAACTATGTCAAGATAAATTCAATTTCAAATTCTAGGGCACCTTTAAATCTGCTGACTGGCCTGTGGAGTTTAATGGGACACTTGTGCTTTAGAGCTATTGGGTTGTGTGTAGCTTCCTTCTGAAGTGTCATATTTCAGCTGGAGTTAGTCACTGATCAGAGTAAAAACAAATGTGAATCAAGCCAATTAGAATCAAGCATTCAACAGTATGAAATGTGTTTAGTAGTGGCTTTGTTTGAGTCAAGAAAAAAAAAAAAAAACCCAGGGAGGATAATCAGGATAATGAGAAAATTAAGTTGAGGCCATGGAAAAAATAAAAATAGTGCTTTCAATCGATTAAAAAACAACAACAATTAATCCATTTTCTAATTAATTGTTTTCCCATTAATCACACCTAACATTAAAATGTGAATTTTTATTATATGTTTATATTGTATAACATGACACAATAATATTGTGTGCATTGAAATGTATGAACAACAATAAAAAAATAGTATGTTTAAATATTTGGCATCTCTTTACTAAGTACTTTGAATGAAAGCCAGTATCACTGAAACCATTACAGCTACCGATGTCAATTGATTTTTTCTCAATTTCTGTGGATGAAATGAGTAATTATAGCCGTATATTCTTCTTGTGACTTTATATCTTCCAGTTGTGATTTTTTACACCACAATGTGACTTTAAATCTTGCAGTTTAAATCCTGCACCTTTAAAGCACACAATAGCCATCCATCCAATGTTTAACTTATGCACAAAATAGGAATATCGCATGAAACATTTGCGAATAAAGCAGCATTTCCATCATATGTGTTCAAGAGAACAACATTGTCACTTCCTGCTAAATTAGTGCAAAATATCTGTAATAAAAATTAAAGTTGTTGCAATCAGGGGAAACCACTGTGTCTCTTTTATCCTCCATCATAAATGATTTGCATCTCAGACCATGCAGACAAAACACAATATGCTGAGTTCGGATGCTGGTGTTTGGAAACACAATCATGTGAGACGCTTCTGGGAGGGAATTAAACCAAATCATTCTGATGACAGACTTTGGCTCAGGCATTTCAGAACCATCAAACCAGGGCTGCGTTCAGCCCCGACAAAAAGCTGCAAAATGTTTTTTAAACGGAAACAGTGGTGCGTTGAACACCCTTTTCTGATGACGCAAGAGTTGCAACTGTGGCGGCTGAGAAGCCATTCTTTGTGCTCTTTTTGAAGAATTTTCGGAGCCTGATGAAATCGGTATAAATACGTGTTTAATACTGCAAAATACGCTTGATGTTACAGTCACTGCCCTTGCCGTCCAGAATAAAAGAGAACATCCCAAACGAGTGAAGGGATTTGTGGAAACTGTGGTTCCTAATTATTGAGATCCAACATTTGCCTCGTATTTCAGGATGAAAAGACAAACATTTCAGGTGAAGGATAATCCACTTCTTACCTCCGAGACCCCTTCTTACCTGTGTTATGAACTATATGACCTTATTATTTTTATTGTGAGTATTAGGATTATCATTATTGCTGATCACTGTTGATATGCTATATCTTTGCTAAAACATGTCTTCTAATATCTTCAATTGTTGCGTATACCGAGCTGCAGCGGACACATTTGTAAACGACTTCACTTGGACCCATTGTGCGAGCTGTCTCTTTAATAACGCGTCGTTTATATACATGGTTGCTGCTGATTCGGCTGACATTTTTGACACACCCACCAAACAAGAGAAAATGTAACTCAAACCCTGTTGCACACCGTTGCAAGGAAACATGTCGTTCAACCTGGAAACTATAGCAAAACGCTGCGCACCGGTTTGAGCTTGAACGTTCCCCAACATTTGAGATGCTGTGCAATGCGATTGGTCCGCTGGTTAGTTCAGTTATCCAATCATAGTCTCCTTTTTTTTTTTTTTTTTTTTAAGCTAATTTTTAGAATTTGTGCACATCTTGGCGTTTCCGTATAATGTGACTTTATTTTTTAATTTAAAACTTTATCTCACAATTACCTTTAGAATTTAGGGCATGTTTACACGACAACAATGTACTAAAAACGGAAAAGTTTTTCCTTTGCGTTTTTCACATACAGACGTCAACATTGTCAAAATGATCCCTGTTTACATGGATCTGTGCAAACAAATACAATTGCTGTATTATGCTGCCAGGCCAGTAGTTGGCGATGTCACTTTGTAAAGAAACACCTGACTGAACATCGTTTTCACAAATTCACGTTTTTGTAGTTTACACAGAGACGATAACGGTATCATTTTCTAAAATTTCTAAAAACTCAAATCTGTTTTCAAAAGTTTTAGTTTGCAGGCCCCAAAACGCTGTTCTAGTGTTAATAAATGGCCAACACACATAACCAGTTTTCCATTTTAGGTTAAAAATTGTGTCGTATTAAATAGATTTCTTAGGCACTCCAAAAGAACACCACAGACATAGTGTAATCACCATGGGAAAATCTCGTGTAAAACTGGAGTTGTGAAAAATATGATACACCGGTGTTTTGCCAGATGAGAAGTTTATCTATGTACAATCTTTTTACTCTTTTAATTCATTTTAGAACTGTATCATATATCTCTTTTAATTAGGGGCCAAGCTCTGAAAGTGCGGAGGCACCTCTTGACATCGTTGGCGTTCTTATTATTCTTTATATCCATATCAGCCATTTTGGGCGTTGGACATATTAAATTTTGTACAAAAATGCTGTAGGCCTATTTTAACACACAAACGTATCGTTACAAAACTTGGTATGGGTCATCGGCACAATGCTCTGAAAGAGCCTGAGAAGTTTTGGACCAGCAACACTTTTTTTTAAATTATTTACATGCTTATAACTTTGGATTTGAAATTCCTGAATCCTTGCCGAGTCCAACGATACCAAACATGCTAGGTTTCGCCCTACGGTTTGTGTAGCTTTGTGATTTAGCCTAGCACTTAAAAAACTTTTTCCAATATGTTCGAAACCATTAGACCGATCGAGATGAAACCACCTTAGGAAGTTCGGAAACATAGGTCGTTGGCAAGTTGATGATGCCCAAATGTCAAAATATTAATAGTAAGTGGCAAGAAAATGCAAACAAAGTCTGGTGTGTTTATTCATATAAATGTCTATAACTTCAAAACGAAATGAAATATTTTCACCAAATTTGACACACACATGTATGGGGACACATAAACAAATTGGTGGGATTGTGTCTCTTGATGGCGCTATAATAGAATTGAACAAGGAAATTGCCTTTCATTACAATATAATATCATGATATTAAATGCTACACTTTACGAATGCATTGGTGTACCATTAAGAAAATCGGTGTGTCATCGACACCATGCCTTATAGGTACTCAAAGAGTTTCAGGGCAGCGCCACCTTGTGGTAAAAAGCTATAACAACATTTTCAAACATTGCTAATAACTTTTGAATACATTTGCCTATTATAATGACACTGGTCTTAATATATTCGAAAATGACTATTCCGGCTTTATCTCTGCAATAACTTGACATATTGACATCAAACTTTGTATGTGTCATTGTCACCTCACACTGACCACAACACAAGGTCGAAAGTGATAATCCATTAAATCATATAATGCATATGATTTTTCAGCCATTTTGCCTAAATTCATCTTTAAATGTCTTTAATTGCTCCTTGCTGCAGTTGGTCTGACGCAGCAAAGATTGGCCCCAATAATTGTTGCTTGCAGCTATATTTTCTTTTATAACTGTTTTAATTTTCATTGCTTTTATTTTGTGATTATTTTAATTCCTTTCTGTAAAGCACTTTGAATTGCCATAGTGTATGAAATGTGCTATATAAATAAACTTGCCTTGCCTCGTGTAAATGGCCCTAAACCTGGCCCTAGAAAAGCTATAAACCTTTAAGAACTAACTGTTTGGCTTCACGATACGTTTTTTTGTAGGGATATCAATTTACTGCATTCAATTAGAATGAGTAAAAAGCAAATACAAATCTTAATTTGGGGACTAATTTATTTATTTAATTCATGTTACTGTTCACCATTTGATGTACCACTAATGTATGATCTGGATCACGAAGCAAACTAACTGACAGCCACTGGTTTAGAAGCTGAACCCATTTCTTTAAATTATATAAATCACCTTAAAAAACAGAAAAGTATTTATTTATTATGTATTAGTATTTATTTATTTAGTTGAGGATGAGATAATCATTTAAAATGTAAAGATGGAATAGCATGCCTTGTAAGTCTCGTGATTAAATCCAAAGCATTTATCACACCTTGCAAAAGAGAGACATGAAAATTGCACACAAAAGATTTCCACGATCCTGCTGTCAAGGTCTTACGGCTAAAGATGTTCTCAAAGCTCCTGTCAGGGAGGGAGTGTAGTTTTTGTATGTGCTCTTCTGGAATAATATGTGTGCAAGTGTTATACATCTGAAAGAATCCAGAAATACCTTGACACCCACCTGACACATAAAAAGTTTTCAGAGACGCGTGTGCAGTGAATAATTTTGCATTGAAGAAAAATTGCATTGAAGCATGCAGTTCCTCCACTTCCATTCCCCGTCCTCTATTATTTCCCGTTGTATCCTAGGACATTCAGTTCTCACAGAGTCTTTCGCCTTTTTCTCTTTCTTCCCCTTCCACCTTTTCCCATATGACAAATAGTACTTCCCCTCTGTGTGCATTTAAAGAAGACACCTGATTGGAAAACAGCCACCGTACCACCAGGGAAACATGAATTTTGATAGATGGAGATTTGCACATCATTAAAGCATACGGCTGTAATGAGGCCAGAGGCAGAGCAGGGTTTCAGACGTGAGATCACTCGCTCTCAAAACCCCAAGACAAATCTGAATCACTGCTTGATAATAATGTCTATTGTCATTTGGTATTTAGAACATTCAGTCAAAACACTTTTTTTCATGCACTCAATCAATATGCATGCTGAAAAATATTGCTTTCATATGCTGAACGTTTAATCAGTGTTAGTTACAGCTGTCAATAAATTCTAATCAGTTACAGCTGCATATAAACATTTTCATCAATCAACAATGGAATGTGGGTCAGATCTTTTCCAACTACACAGTTATTGTTGTCATTGGACTTTTATGAGTGACGCTGTCTGTCAAATAGCAACATTTTGAGCAAAAATTTTGAGGTATCATTTGTGGCACAAGCATTGCAGAATGAGTCAGATGTAGTAATGCTTTAGCAACCATCACTAATTAGTAGGGGTGGCACGGTTCACAAAACCCACGGTTCGGTTCGTATCACGGTTTTCGGGTCACGGTTTTCGGTTCTGTACAGTTCTTGTTATTTTTTCTTTTAATCTTTAACACTCCAAAAATTTACTTCAGCATATGTTATATAGCTTAATTATCTAATTATTAATTAATTATTGTATTTATTTCATAAATGGGGCGTGTTTGCAAAACGCAGCTTCTCATTTCCCATTTCAAAGTAATATAGTGAGTGAGCGGTCACCGTGAAGAAACTTTCAGTGGCCCTGGAGGTCCATCTATCTGTAGTGAGAGCTACGTGGGCTGTGTCGGACAGTTCTTTGTCAATTTCTCCTCGTGTCTTGTCATCATAGGCGTAATTTGCGGGTGGTACATGTCTTTTTGCCAGGGTCGATATTGTCCCCACCACTTTTGAAACGTCTCGCGGCACAGATGTACCAATACAAATAAATAAAACATCTCCAGTTAACTAGCAAATTATTCGTTTCGTTCGTTTGTTAAATAAGAAGCAATCTAGCGCTGACATGTGTTTTTTTTTAATCAAGTGATAAAGTGCTCGTTGCCGCTGCGATCAGTGGCGCTGATACAGTGTTCTCTTGTGGCTCGCGCACACTACGCACAGTCTTCACTCGGACGCATGTTTCAATCCATTGAGGAGACTCTCTATTCATTCCGGTGAAATCACAAAACAAAATTCACACAAATCTGTCCCTGCTTGATATACAAGCACTGATAAACATAATCGGTTTTGATGAAAAAGAAAAAAAATATATACGAGTGCGGATTAGAACTCAGAACCTCTGACACGCTTGGCAAAAGTTCTGCCACTGGACCTTTAAAGTACATTCGTGAAACAGTCGATCTATGTATTTATTCACGTGAAAAAACAACATATAGTGGAGTAGATCTCATTAAATGTCTAAGTAAACCCAGTGCACTATTTAAATCGATTGCTGGACATCGTAATGTTATTCTACATACATCTGATTTATGATTTAGCATTGTATTAGCACGGGCACAAGGCTACATTGCGCATGCGTCGAACCGTGCGGCGCACACACGTACCGAACCGAGACAAGGAACCGAACGGTTCGGATGTTTTTTCATGTACCGTGCCACCCCTACTAATTAGATTAACCCTCTAAGCGCCAAAGTCGCAAAATTGCGACAAGACGTCATACTTAATAAAACAGGCTGTAGATCCTAATATGGTGTAATATCTCATTTGTATTCCCTACCACTAGATGGCAGACATGTAATACTTCGATTCAAGACTATTCAAAGTGTTGGAGGAAACAGCAGAGCAAGTGAGCGATTGTGTCATTGATGCGGAAGCAGTTCAGTTCAGAGCATCTGAGTAAATTGTGAGATTTGTGAGAGAAAATAGACAAATGGCTAATAAAAACTTGTACCGTGAGGATGTGTTGCAAATGTTATTCGCCGATTCTGACTCTAAAGGGGAATATTTGCCTTTTGGAAATGACGATCGGCCGTCTAATGATCGCGCTTCTCCTGGTACATCTTTGCCGCGCAATGGTGCCGCCCGCGCCTCTCTCGGTACATCTTTGCCGTGCAATGGTGCCGCCCGCGCTTCTCCCGGTACATCTTTGCCGTGCAATGGTGCCGCCGGCGCTTCTCCCTGTACATCTTTGCCGCGCAATGGTGCCGTCGCGCAAGGCGCGAGTGTTCACGAAGCACAAACAGATCATTTTGACCATTTGCCCAACGGGGATGGGGGTGGCAGGGGTGGACGTGGTCTTAGTGTACATAGGAGAGCTGATGAACCAGCGTAATATTACTGATGAACTGATCAAAAAGTAGGCTACTGTTCACATGTGTTTTACTACTAAAGTATTGTAATATAGTAATAATTTAGTACTTTCTCCTGTTATTGTTGGTTTCCTCTTTTCTCTTTTGGAATGAGGATAAAAAAATAAAAATAAAACATGCAAATAAGTTCAAACATCAGTTCAATATCTACTATTTCCTGAATATTATAAAATTCAAGAGGGCCGCCTCCTGATGACGTCATAATATGCAAATTAGATTAGTATATTTACACCCCACATAAACTTTCAGTCATCCCCAACATTTTTCTAATTCACAGTAGATCTCTATCTTTAAGCCTTTTCAAGCCACAAGCTTTTGAAATTTTGATGTCAAAATCCAGCATTTTTTCAAAAAAACCTTGGCGCCTAAAGGGTTAAAACACCTTTGTAAATTCATAAAATGTGCTTTCATCATAAAACAAATACAGCAAGGGTGCGTTTACACGACAAACGATGTGCTTAAAACGGAGAAGTTTTTCCTTTGAGTTTTCCGCGTACAGACGACACCATTGTCAAAATGATCCCCATTTACACGGATCCGCAAAAACGACTAAAAACGCTGTATTCTTCTGCCAGGCCATTAGATGGCGATGAAACACTATAGACCGAACACGTAATACGCATGTGCACGACGTCAACGTCTTTAGAGACTCACCTTTTTGTTGTTTATACGGAGACCGTTTTTAAAAACATTGCACTTTGAAACATGCTTTCAAAACTTAGCGTTTTCCGGTACCCAAAACGTAGTCGTCGTGTAAATGAGCAGCCAAAACGCATTTCAACGCACTTAGTTGAAAACGGTGTTGTGTAAAAAGCCATAAGATGATATCGGACCAAGAACTGAACAAAACACAGGCCTAAAGGGTACGTTTACACGACAACGATATGCTTAAAACGGAGAAGTTTTTCCTTTGGGTTTTCCGCGTACAGACGACACCATTGTCAAAACAATCCCCATTCACACGGATCCGCGAAAACGACTAAAAACGCTGCATTCTGCTGCCAGACCATTAGATGGCGATGAAACACTATAGACTGAACATGTAATACGCATGTGCATGAGATTTGCGTTTTTTCTGTTTACAAGGAGACCGTTTTCAAAAACGTGCACTTTGAAGCCCATTTTCAAAACTTTGCGTTTTCAGGCACCCAAAACGCCGTTGTCGTGTAAACAAACGGCCAAAACGCATAAAAGTTGAAAACGGTGTCATGTAAACAGCCCCTAAAATAAACTTTTTTGACCAAGGTCAGGTTAAAGTAACTTTGCAAAGCAGATCAGGCAGCTCTCCACTGCTTATTTGGCAGTACATTTCTGTATCTTCTCTCCTACAGTCACAGCAAACCCTGAAACTGCAACAACAACAGCCGTCCTCATTGTTGGCTTGGCTTATCTCTGCCTGTCCTTGCCACTCACACAAAAACCCAGTGTTTACAGTGCAGTGGATTGGGCTGTCAGCTTCGGTAATTTAGTCATTTACCCAGCGTGCTTGCTGACTTTTCTATGCTGAGGTGCAGGTTCAGTTTATACAAAGACACAGGTGGCTTTATGTACCATGCGGTGTTGAAGCATTCAGGAGAATAAAATGGAATCGAAATACAGACGCATAAACTGAGTTCTGCCATTCACGACAGACACAAACACGAGGCTCTGGGATTTGAACGTATCCTTGTGGGGTTTGCACACATTCTTTCACACTTTTCTTCAGCACTGAACAATGGAAATTCAGGCAGCCGTTTTGTTTACGTACAGTATTTATTTATTTTTGCCTTCAAAACCACTCTTTCAAACTTGTTGGGGATTTTTTTTTGTTCTCTATATTCACTAGAATAAACTTTGAGTATTCACAGCCCTTGAACTCTTTAAAATACAAAGGGAATAACAAGTAACTGACCACTGAATGAGATATTGCAAACATTTGGATTTGCAAGCGTTCGAGGAGTCATTTCAGCCAAGAATTTGGCCCTCGTAATTGAACTGCAGGATGGAGATGACAAAGATATGATTTCATAGTATTTCATAGTACAGCAAATGTCAAGCTCTATAAAATGTGCAGTGAATTTGAAAGGCAACATATGGTCATCTTGAGAAGCATGCCATGTGTGGATTCGGACAGCGGTACTAGTAAATTCTGTATGATTTCACTCATGTGTGCTGTGTATCGAAATCAAGTCTAAACAATTCATTTCATCCAAGGTTTTTTTTTTTTTTTTTTTTTTTCTTCACAAAAAAGTCACCCTTTCATATACAGTAGTGGCCAATAGTTGTGTTCGGATGATAATATTTGCACGATATTTGCTTTTAATGACACTATGGGTTCTATTAAACAATCCAAATATGAGGTGTATGATATATTGGGCAGAAGAATACTTGGTTAAGGTATTAAATGACAACATTATTTGTCAAGAAAGGCAAACTTCAGCATATATATAATTATGGGTTTGTTGTTGTAACAATACTATGGAGATTGAGGTTAGTATGAATCCATTTGCATGAATTATGAAAAATGTTATTGAAATAAACTTAGGACAAGCAAGGTGACTGGTAACACTTTATAATAATTATACAGTGACAAAGCACTTATAATTCACAAACTATTAGTTTATGGTTAATTAATAGTTTATAAACTATAGTTAATACATTAAATAAATACTTAATATTCAACAATATTATTGATCTGCCTGCAATTGACACCATTATATGAGAACTGAACTGGACGATGACGTCACTGTTTTCTCCAGAGTGGTTATACACACACACACATATATATATATATATATATATATATATATATATATATATATATATATATATATATATATATATTAATGAACTAAATTAATAATTTTTCTACAACAGAAATTAACCATCACTGAACGTACTTAAGCTGGACTATAACACTATTTTCATCTAGATCTGCTGTACAGCTGAAACAAACTTTGTTGCATTATTTCCCTGTTATCTCTGTAAAGCTGCTTTGGAACAATCTGTATATAAATAAGTGTGACTGGCTTGACATTAATAGACCATATGCAGAAAGTGAGTTCTTCATTCATTGTCACTGTAATTAACAAAGTGTTACTGTTTAATTAGCTTATATGTAAAGAGTTAGATCACTTTTGAACAACTTATTATATGTAAATAGATCTAACTTTAGATTAGGTTATGGAAAATAAAATAAAAAATCAATAATTAATTGCTTCAAACCAACTTAGACATTAATTGCATTCATATTCAGTGTTCCTTTAAAATGTTTACAAATGCACACACGCATACATGCACACACACACGCACACACACACACGCACACACACACACACACACACAACACACACACACACACACACACACACACACACACACACACACACACACACACACACACACACACACACACACACACACACACACACACACATTGGGTTTCCATTTTTTATGGGGTTTTATTATTGTTTAATTAGCTCATAGATAAAGAGTTAGATAATGCTTTGTTAAAAACGTATTAACCGTAAATAGATCTCACTTTAGAATAGGTCACAGAATATCAGAAAATGTAATTAATTAAAGTCCAATATCAGAAAATGTAATTAATTAAAGTCCCCCTCTAGTCAATCATTTTATCCCTTAAGACTCATCTTTGATCACCAAAATTACTTATTTAAGTGTTTCTTCCTTGAAATGTTTTCCTTCATGCCTTAAAATAGCTTGAATGTAACTCGACACCCTTGCCTCATTTAGTATACGCGGTTCTATGAATATATAAATGAGCCCCGCCTCCACTCACTCACTCCAGCTCAGAGATCCACTCGTTGACGATCACACGTTGATCCGTCAGAAACACCAGCGATTTCAAACCGTGTTTTTGGGACTGTCTTTGTTTCACTGCAGTTTTAAGGAGAAAATACTCAGCAATGGTGTTGACTTATGAATTTACACATGGTTTTAAAGTATATTAAAAGCGCCACATAGACATATAAACAACATTAAAACCTTGATTTTCACCACAGGGGGACTTTAAATGCTTTGAACCAACCTTGATTGAACATTCATTATATTTTAGAGAACACTAATGAAGGACAACTCACTGTTTGTATACAGTTTATTAATGTAAAAAACTACAGTTGATAAACTCTTAATTAACTATAAACTAATAGTTAAACGTTTGCAAATGATTTGTCAATATTTTGTAACTTTTCTTAATAGTGACGAAAACAGAGAGAAAGAACGGGTGGTGCAGTATAGAATTAAGCAGGATGGCTTTCATCCAAAAAGAAGACAAAAGGATAAATCTCAGGTGTGTCATCACAGGTGAGAATTAATCGATAGAAATCTCTCACAGTCAAACAAGGCATCAAACTTATTTCAGGTTGGTGTTACCAGGTACGGTTCAGAATCAACTTAAACTTAACTGTTTAGAGAGTTTGGGCCTCCTTCACAGGATGAAGTATCCTTCACAGGATATACAATTTGTACAATTAGCCAAGCTCGCTAAGGCAAAATCACTGATACTATTGCTTACAATGAGTTAGGGATTTGAACAAACTGTAAAAGGCCAGAACCAGATTCCATGCAAGTATGCACATGTATTTGCGTTTGGTTATGAATGTGTAAAATACATTTTGCAACAACTCATGATGGAAGCTAATAACCGTATGCAAATATGCATGCTGGCGTTCATGGAAACGATCATGGCTACTTTCACTTACTTGCACAAATTATATTTCTGGCCCAACTCGTACCACACATCATGTGTGTTTCAGTGTCGTAGGTGGTTGCCAAGGTGTTGCTATGTGTCTTTTAAGTATTCCGGTTGCTAGAGTGGTCTGGGTTGCTGCATACTGGCCCAGTCTATGATATTCTGGTCACTGGATATGGCTAAAGTCTAAGGGCCCTTTCACACCTGAAAGTCCGCACCAAGGTCCGAACCAAAGGTCATGTTTTGATACATTGTATTAGGGCTGCACGATTAACCTTTATCGCATCGATATTGAGGTTTTAACTCCCGCAATAACCTAACCTCAGGAGTCTGAGGTTTTTTCCCCCGCCTCTGACATTTGAGTGACAAACCTATTAGCCAATCAAAATGGTCGAATCTCGCGTTCCTGGCTTGCTGGCCAATTAGAAATGGCAATGGAAAGTTACAAGGTTGTATGCAGTGCACCGGCTTTCTTCGCGAAGAACGACGTGGAGCAAAAGAGTGCTAAAATATGTCGACGTGCCGTGGCCAGATCCAGAAGAAACACTACCAATCTATACCAGCATCTTAAAAATCACCACCGACACCAGGGTTCCAGACTGCGACCAAAATGGTCGCATATGCGACCATTTTTTGAGAATGTGCGAGTTAAAATTTTATGTGGTCGCATTTGTGCGAGTGCATGGTCATGTAGCCTACTAAGTTAAATTCACGCATGAATTTTCTGCATTGAACTTGTTTTAGCGCCCGCCAAAGTGAATTTTTGTCCCGCCAAAGTCTTATTTGATCGGTGAGTAATTAGATGAACTGCTGCGCTTGTGAGTGACAGGGCGCATGTTTAACTGAAAGAACGAGCAGAGAGAGAGAGAGAGAGCCGGTCGCGCGCGCATTCTCTCTCTCTCTTCGGAGCCAGGCGAAAATGTAAACAAGACTTCACCGTCTCCAAACTAAGCGCTGTCTTGCTCTCTCTCCCTCGCACATATTAATCAAAATAAATCGACACGGTGGTAAAAGGTCGGAAGACCAAAGTTTCATGTGGATCATTCGGAGATTTTTTTTTTTTCCTGAATTATCGCTGGGTGTGAATTGTGCTAAATAAATTTAACTGAAAAGCGTTCCGGACATTTAACTGACAAAAAAAAAAAAAAAAAACTCTTTAATTGAACGAAAAAAATATCCAGTGATGAAATGTTTTCTGTGTTGACAGAAATCTTGGATGTCCATGTCCTAACTGCTGGGATAATCACACAACGCGCATGACACGTCCAATTCGCGAACTAATGACTCCTTTGAACCGATTCATTTTAATGAATGGTTAAAACAACTAATCTTTCCAACAGTGAACTCAGGAGACGTCTGAATCGGTGTATAACTAATCAGTAACACTTTACAATAAGGTTATATTTATTACATAAAAAGTACAGTTTGCTTACTCAAGCTTTAAAATAAATAAAACCAAAAAAATCGAAAATCGCACCGCAATCGCAATATTTGTCAGAAAAACCGCAATTAGGTTTTTTCTCAAAATCGTGCAGCCCTACATTGTATACATTTGGTTAGTTTTGGTTTGGTTTCACATTGCAATTATGCGAGCGCACTATAGAACTTTACATGACGTACTTGCGCCCTGTCGTCATCATCTATATGGGCTGCATTAACATTGATTGGTTTGTAAACGGATGTGCGTCTGACGTCAGCGTGTTGTCAAGTCGGCGGGTAACTTTGACAAGAATGAATGAACAGAGTGACGCATATCGTTGCCACTATAGCCTACTGTTATTATTACGGCATTACTCCCTGCAGCACCAACTATATTCGACGCTAGTTCAAATTCGGCAAATGAACGTCCTCGTTGTGCGAACATTTTATCATCACCGGCAGGACGCAGGACAAATGTGTGTGTGTGTGTGTGTGTGTGTGTGTGTGTGTGTGTGTGTGTGTGTGTGTGTGTGTGTGTGTGTGTGTGTGTGTGTGTGTGTGTGTGTGTGTGTGTGTGTGTGTGTGTGTGTGTGTGCGCGCGCGTGCGAATCAGCTGGAAGAAATGCTGTGGGCAGGACTGCACATAAACATTCTTCTTCAGTTGTTTAGGCTACGCGGGAACCACCGGAACTTCCTGTAAATGGTCCGAAAGTCCGAACCATACAGAAAATGCTTTCACACTAGAAATGAACCAAACCTTTGTTCAGTTTGATCCGGACCGAGACTACCTCTTTTCGTCTGACCAAATTTCGTCTGTTTGGTCCGGACCGTGGTGCGGAGGAGGTTTCACACCTGTAATTTTGATTCGGACCAAACTGAAAAGTCAGAAAGTCCGGACCAAACAAGGTAGGTGTGAAAGGGCCCTAAGCATTTGTTGCTTGTTTTATCGTCTACTACGAGAAAATAAATTAGCTTAGAAAGTAATAGCACACGTTATCTCAACAGGCGCACAATTTGAAGTATCATATATGTGCTTTTAGCAAGCACCACTAATAAAATCACCAGCCAACAGTCTGTGACGCCAACTGTTTCCTACAGCTGGGATATTTGGTCTGATGGTGTTAGGGGCTGTTTAAACGACACTGTGTTCATCTAAAAACTTAAAACGTTTTGGCCGCCTGAAAACTCAAAGTTTTGAAAACGGGTTTCAAAGTGCAAGTTCTTGAAAACGGTCTCCGTGTAAACAACAAAAACATGAATCTCTGAAGACGATGATGTCATGCACATGCATATTACGTGTTCAGTCTATAGTGTTTCATCGCCACCTACTGGTCTGGCAGAAGAATACAGCGTTTTTAGTCGTTTTCGTGGATCCGTGTGAATGGGGACCGTTTTGACAATGGTGTTGTCTGTACGCAGAAAACCCAAAGGAAAAACGTCTCAGTTTTAAGCATATAGTTGTTGTGTAAACGTACCCTTAGACTCTTCAGAATGAGGCCTCACTGGTGGTTCAATCGGGCAGGACTGCGTAATTATTGAAATTCTAGACTTGTGGTTATTGATTAGACCCATACCATCAGAAAAGGTCAGCAGGCTGCAGCCAAAATCATCAGATGTCAGTCAGAGAGACAGGCACATGGAGTACATCAGCATGGCTTAACTCCATTGATCTCACTGGACTCATGCTGTTACTACAACAAGATCCTAGTGATTGTAAGAGCAGTGGGTGAATTGATCTGAGTGTTGTTTTTTTTAAACCTGAAACTAAATTGTGTAAGTGTAGTTAGAATGTGCCACACTGATTATAATGCTTGCATGAGTATTGATATTTCTCACTCAGGCTAGGGTTTGCTCTAAACCTTTGATCCTAATTATTAATCTCTTGCAATAAATTGAGCCTGAACCGCTAAACGTACAGAATTGATATGGTAAAACTTTATTTTGATGGTCCACTTTAGATGTTTTACTAACTATAAGTAACTACATGTCAACTAACTGTCATTAGAGTATTAATTAGACTGGCTGCTTAATATATGCTAACTCTTTTTTGTGATGCTCCTCAACAGACATTACATTGACTATAAGTAACTTTGCAACTACATGTCAACTTATTCTAACCCTAACCCTACCAGTCTACTAATACTCTACTAACACTCTAATGAGAGTTAGCCGACATGTAGGTGCAACGTTACTTGTAGTCAACGTAATGTGTTAAAGGAACCATCAAAATAAAGTGAAACCCTCGATTTAAACCCTTCTTTTTTAAAAATGGTTAAAGTTTTAAAACCTCTCAAGTCCTTGTCTGTTGTTAGAAGTGTAAAACACTTGTGTAATTATAGTTGATTGCTATACTATTTGTGGGGATTTGTACTTTATTCAAGTGCAGTTTAAACAGAATACTTTTAGTTAACAAAGCACTTCTACTCCTCACAAATTTATTTTGACTTTAATAGTACCATTTGAATTATGTCAACAACACCTTAAGTAGTCGAAAGTAGTCGATTGTCGAGTTCACGCGCATAGGTTTAGTTACCTATGATCACGCGTGTGAACTCGGCAATCGACTACTGTGGACTTCAACCGAAAACAGGATGTAAATACAGGTATTTGCGCTGGCTTAAATAACATCATTTTTATCCATTTCTTTCACATCTACTGCAGTCAGATTCACTCGTGTTCACTCTGAAGGAATCACTCACATGACCTGTGCACTTGTAATGACACATCAAGGATGTTAAGAGGCTAAAAGCAGGTTTAAATATTGCCCCATTGAAGTCAACAGGGTGCAAATTTTAAAAAGAGGATAACACGGTGTAGGCAACACCGATTTTTGTCGTTGTTCTTTGTATTGACAGCACTCCAAATTTACAAAAAAATTAGCTCAATGTTAAAATTGACCGGAGTTCTCCTTTAATGGTTCAGTCTGACAAAACAGTTTATAGAATTGATTAAGTTTGCGTAAAGAAAATTATTAAAAATACTTGAACAAAACAAAACCTCCACTCACATTTTTATTTTTGCTATGTTCCTTCAACGGTTTTAATTGAGTAAAATTTATACTTAATATCCATACTTTTTTCAAACAGTGGACTATATGGCATCCACAGAATGAGGGGCTATAGGGCAATTTCAGACACAGCTGTAGTGTGTTTGGTTGCTTCAGAGACCTGTACTATGCACTAAAATAATGCTGATGGTGATGGGAAAGTACATACTTTGAGTTTGCAGTAAGACAGTATTGGACATACTATCACATCATAAAATTGTATCTTGATATCACATGGTGTGTTCAAGACCTCCTGGGAAGTTTGAATTACGTGTTGTGAGGCTATAATTAGAGTGTCAGGTGCACTCAAATCACTTTGGTCTGCGAGGTGATTTATCGTCTCTTAATTAACTGCGAAAAATACAGCTTTTTAAATTCTACTTCTACAAAATGACAATCTTCAGAGCTTCAGGTCTGTTTTTGCTATGAAGCCATTACAAATTGAATTGTCATATATTCCAAAATCCTTCATATCATACACCTTAGCTAGTTCTGCTAGGGCAGACAAGGGCTTGTCGAGGCAAGGGCTGAGGCCAAGGGAATAGCAACTCCATCCACAAGTAGTGGAGTGCATATGGCAGAGCAGAAGTGGATCTGTTTGCCTCCGAGGAGACAAACCACTCTCCTCTCTGGTTCGCCCTCACACCTCCAGATCCTCATCTGTACACCTTTCCTCCGATAGCTCTGCTCCCAGCAGTTCTAACAAGAATTCACCAGGACCGATTTCACCTTCTTCTAGTGGCTCCAACAATTTTACCCTCTTTAACTTTAAGGATGTACAAATCTTTACAAATCCTTTTACGGCAGGTTGGAGACAAAGGTTACTCTATTTATATATCCAGATAGATTCAAGTCATTTGAACTCTTCTCATGACTAAATCTAATGTACATAAAATTTGAACATTAATTGTGTTTCAGAAACTTTCCATATGTTGATTTTCTATGAGTGTCATAAAGTAATTATGAATATGCGCTAGAGCTACATCTTATGTATGAACAATGACATATATGACTAATATCATGTTAATGCTGTTAATTTCCAGATTATTTTTCACAGAAGAGCGGGCGTGGCCATTTGTAAATTGAATGTGTCAAGGCTTCCGTTGTCATCCACTTCGTTATTAACAGTCTGTTATGCTGCTTTATATTGCAAACTGGTATTTTAAAGGTGAACTATGCAGGTTTTTTTTACCTTAACTGAACAGCTTCAGAGTCATGGGAATGGTTATATGACTGTTTTCGGGTTGAATGGTGGTCTTCTCGCACCACCCTAGTGCCTTTGAGCAGAAAAAACACCCTTGCAACTTTGGGCCGGCGGGCGGTATCGCATGATATCAGGTCTCGCGATGTAACGAATTGCTTTACAACACTGCACACATACACTATATAAACATTTATATGCTAGCCTTCTGTGTATCATACATACCTCAGTGGACATGGCTCCCTGTGTTCGCCAGCTTCTTTGAAAACAAATGCACATGATAGGAGGGAGAAGATGGGAGGGGGACGAGTCGCCAACAAGTTTTGACGACAGTGTTGTCAAATATCTATTCCGAAGCTGTTGGGGGAGCTCTATAGAGAAACCCGTGAGAAAACAGCGAAGAAATTGCCAAAACTGCATAGCGCTGCTTTAATGTATTGCTGTAATTATAAAGACACTGTTTTGTAGCACTAATAGTTTTACCGTTTACTGCACTTTGTTCTTCTAGTTATTTACCTTTAGAGCCTGCACTGCAAAGTAAGGTGGATAGAGCCCTTATGTTTTCGCAGTCAGTGTTAAAGATATGTGTAAGTCACTCTGGATAAAAGCATCTTCTAAACCTACCACCTACTTAGTATTACATTAGAGTGCTCAGGTTTCTACTATAAATAAATCAAGAAAATTCAGGTTAGAGCTCTGTGCGGTACAGTATGTAATACCAATATGTCCGTGCAAGGACACGGCACCCTTTCCCACCCTTTAAGCTAATATGAAATGGTAATATTGCCATAATTACTCTGACCTACATGAGGCATAATTCATATTCACTGTATCAAAGTGCACTTTTGACCTGTCCCATATTCCCTCCTTCTGTAGAAGGTCAGGTAATATAGCAGCCCACCAGTGCCAAGCTATTGCAAGATGTCTCTAAAACATAATATTGAACTCATTACATCACAAATGTCAGGTATAACATCTGAGTCATGAATAAGGGACCAAAAATACATTATGGATTCAATGAGTGATACAGCCTTGTAAAGATATACATACAACAATCTCATACTACAATCATTACAAGCTTCTCAAACTCCTCTGAGGCACTTGCTTTTGCAATTTATTACTTTGTAAACCCAAACTTGCGTACAGTAGCAATCAGATTATGACTGGTGATTTCGATTAACTTGACTTTTTTTTGTGTGCGGAATGCATTAAATTGTCAGTCAATGAACCGTGAGCAGCCTCTTGACTGAGACTAATGCCTGGCTCACACTACAGGAGTTTTAGGCCGATTTACCCCTCCCGAGAATCTGAGAAAAAAAATCTTGTCGAGGAATTCAATCGGTTCCGATGTTCGGCGCAGATTATCTGGTAATGTGAGGCGTTCACAGATCGAATCTTGCACCTCCCGATCTGCTCTCACACAAATCGGGCTCGCCCCGATCACATCAAACATGTTTGATATTTAAGATTTTAATTTGGGATGAGCAAGACTGTGATTACGTCAGTGCTGTCAAAGAAACAAGTAGGGCTGTCGTGGTGAAGGACTGTCCCTTGAGGTAATTTTGAGTGACTCAACAGCGCGATATGCGTTTTATTATTTCTTGCTAAGTGTTACGCTGTGGTCAGCAGGCACAAAGACGAGTAGCCTACATGTTCAGTAATGAAACCGAAGCTAAAAAGCGCATTAAAACGAAGTGGATTAAAATGAAGGTACAAACCTGACAATGAGCTTGTTGTTCCTTGAATCTCACTTTACGAGAGGCTTTCTGCTGATATTTCACCAGTATTGGCATTGAAAGTCTCTGCGCATATGCTTCGTCGTTGTTGCATTATTCATTAAGATAATAGTTAACAAATCCGTGAACTTAATAAATATGGATAAATGTTTTACTATGCACAAACAAATGCCTTTCAACTTATGTGTGCACAATTCTGAATTAAATGAATATGCAGCAATTTGTACAAATAGAGAATATGTGTCAGGAATCAGAACAACACAAACAGGTAAAGTTTGCAATGTGTTTATTAAGCACTGAGGAACAGTCACGGCAGTTAAGTAGATGAGTAGTGTGAATATAGTAAAGAGTCAATGGATGACAGTTGATCTGACAAAGTCTCTTATCTGTTACAGGTGGTTAGATGAAGGTAGAACGGAAGAAGTCAGACGGGCTGAAGCAGGTGGGCAGATGAAGACTGAAGATCCGGTGAACAGGCTGAGCAATCCGAAGATGCAGGTGAGTATACGAAGCAGGTAAGTGGTTAAGTCGTCGTCTCAGTTTGAGAGAGTCAGAATGTCGATGTTGAATCAACGAGACCTGACAACTGAATGAGGGAACTGGTGGTGTATTTAAACAGTGAGTGAGTGACAGGAGATTGGCGACAGGTGATGATGACAGGTGCAGGTGATCAGAACTCAGGGGATGCTGAACGAGTGGGCGGAGTGTAGAGGTCTGGTGCTGACGCTGATGTATCCGTGACAATATGTAGGCCTACGTACGCGTTGTAGCCATTAAATAAGCGTATTTAGTTTCATATTTGTTAAAATATTATAACGTTATTTTTTTCCATCTATGTTGATTATGAAAAGTGAACAGCACGAGTAACATGTGCAATGTATCGGGAGACAGTGGGTCAGACATGATTTTGACCACTTCATTAAGTTTTGTTTTGTAGAAAGTCTTTCTTTAAAGTGAATTTCGTTTTGTATAAATTGTTTCTTAATTTATATCATTTTTATATCAACCAATTGCCTGGATTTAATAAATAAGAAGCAAATACCAGACAATATAATCATGACTTCTTGGAGGCACCGGCGCGGTCACTTGCATTGCTCGTGAACTGGAGGGCATCTCATCAAAAATTAACCGAAACTCAGTGTATGAGAAATACATCTAAAGATAGCTTGAAATGTATTTAAACGGAACAATTCAAAAGGAAAAGAAATAGGCTACTCTCTGATTATGTAATCCATGATGTGCATTTCTCTCTATAGGCGCGTTCACTATATGGCGATCATCAACTTCATCTTTGAAGCCGACACTGACAGAAAACACTAGTTTATTAATAAAAATCAATGCACACGTCACTGGATTTACAAATGCACATCTTGCTTGTTGCACACACACATATTATGTCGAAATAATGAGATATTATGTTGAAATAACATTATTAGTATAAATTAAGAATATTTGATTGAATGAATGTTGTGCTTGGTCAATTTAATAAAAGTAATACTTTAATTGTGACAATTAAAATAATTGAATATTAAATATTAAGTGGCCAATTTTTGTAGTAGTATTTATATAGGCTATATATCTACCACCCCCTCAGCACCTGCGTTAAAAAAAAAATTGGGCCCGATCTAAGCTCTAACTCAAAGTACGGGTAGGTTCAAAGTCTCTGTGGTGTGTATGTGCGTGCGTGCGTGTGTCTCATGGTAATGCATATCCCATGTTGACTGCTTTAAAATGCAATGTTTGAGAGATGCTTCTGGTGTTACATCTAATATGTTGTATAGTCAAGTGTTTTATGGATTTTCATAACATTGCTTCATTGTAATGTGGTGTAGGCTATAGGCTACCTGGTCATATTGCTGTTGGTTATGTTTAACATGATGATTACGTGCTGCGCGAATAGAGTATACAATTATTATAAATATACATACTGTAGGCTAATAATTGTGCCCTCCCATGCATTTCATATGCCCCCCTTAAGACTGAGGTCTGGCGACGGCACTGCATGAAGGACAGATATTGTGTTTACATGCTTTTCCGCTTCAGATCTGCTGCGTGAGATCATGTGAGGCGCTTCCTCTGGCACGACAATCTTAATAACATTTTGTAGTGTGTGTTGCACTATTTTCCGCGATTTTCAAATCTTGTAGTGTGAGCATGTTTAAGATTTGAGGGAAGAAAATCTGCAAAGATTCTCCTTAAGTGTGTGCTGCAACCAGATTTCAAAATCGGTTAGGATTTTAAAACTCCTGTAGTGTGAGCCAGGCATAAGCTGATTATTGAGCTAAAGCAGTAACAGAGTACAGAGGCCCATTCCAAGCATAGTAGAGGATACAGACGTCTGTAGATCAAACAAAAGAGTCTGTGATCTGGGCACAAGGCAGGCCTTGATCAAATACCACCAGCAAGGTTTTCTGATATTCAAAGCCTCAAAAAGCAATTGGACCTAATATTGGTACTTGTGGCACTCCATGCAAGTATTTGTTCTTCAATCAAAATAAAACATGTAAAATACCTAATACTCTATGAAATGTTAGAGAGTATGCATGTTAGAGTTAAAACCAAATTTGTGAATATTTTTTGAATATTTAAGAATTAATACTTTGACTACATTTATATATTTTGACTACATTTACACATTGTAAGTATTTTCTAAAGTTGTATAATGTTTTCAAGTTAATAATAACTAGATTAATTTTATATTGCTATATTACTTAGGTTATTGATTATTTTATTGTTTAACTATTCTTGTGAATGCTATTTATAATCATTATTTTACCATGAAGTAATTTTGATTTTTGATAAATGGGTAGTTGACAGTTACACTACAAGTCTATGGCTACACTTCTGTTGGCTACCTCTTGTGACACCAATGAAGAAAAGTATGTTAGAAAAGAATTGGTAATCATGGCTTCAACCACTATCACAATACAGGACTGGTAGTCAGAATAAAAAAAAAAAAAAAAAAAAAAAAAACACCTTGGATGAAACATATAACTTAATACAGTGGTTTATTTTCGAGTTATACCGAATCTCATATATACAGTATGTCTGGCTGAAAAAGATTTTAAATTACCTGAAGTGACATTAATATTGTAGTAATTTATATAATATATTAAACAAGACTGGATAGCAAACATTTTCCATAATTCTCCCCTTAAGCAAAGAACACAGATATTACCACAGTGAGAAGAAATGGCATGTGTGTGTTTTTCTACACTAGCCTAACACCTAACACCTGAAGCCATATGTCTGATGGTAATATAAATGAGACCGGTAAGCTGAGAAACCTGTGATTTTCAGCAAAACAGAACGCCTTGTTAAATTTGCGGTCTGATAACTAATGACCTGCAATAGTCACGAGATTAATGACCTGTGCCTAAGAGCATGTCAGCAGAAAAACATGAATCTAAATGACATTTAATGTGATATGCATCATTTCATGTTCATAATATAGAGCATCATTCAGCGCTTGATTAATGATCTCAACATATGGAGTAAAAAACCTCAACGCAGCTGTCTGTGCTGCTACAAAGGTCACATGCTGTGCTCTCAACCAGAAATATCTGACGGTTGCAGGAAAGCTGCTTTTATATTGTTACTGATATTATAGGTCCACAGACAAGCATGTGTGAGCGATGAGTCATGAGTGCTATTCAGCAGATCTTTCTGATTTAAAAAAAAAATAATAATAATATTTTTTTTTTATTAAAGCTTCGTAAAATTCCATATTTAATATTTCTCATGATAAGTTTATTTTTGAAAGCCATTTTCTGTTATTATAAGTCTATTTAACATTTTCACCATTATTGCCCAAGAAACACATGACCTATAATAGCTGGGTATGTTCCAAACTTCATTCAGGGTAAATTATCACAAGTTATCAGAGACCTGCAGTTTGTTGACACTAATCAAAAGCAATTCTGTAACATATCTGCATTACAAAAATATACATTACAGACTAATTAAAGTATTTTCAATAACATGTAAAAAGTTAAACAATTATGAAAACATAACTATTCATGCAAGTGATTAAGTAAGGGATAATGTACATCCAGCCGGTGGTTCCCTCAAAATAACCTCCGACAGGGTCTTGATCAGCCTGAAGGGTTTACTTTGAGAGAACCACTGGCTGGATGTACATTAGCCCGCTGGGGTGGTGTGGCGCAATGGATAAGACACATGCCTTTGGTGTGAGAGACCCGGGTTCGAATCCACTGTGAGACACCAATGTGTCCCTGAGCAAGACACTTAACCCCTAGTTGCTCCAGAGGCGTGCGACCTCTGACATATATAGCAATTGTAAGTCGCTTTGGATAAAAGCGTCAGCTAAATGAATAAATGTAAATGTAATGTAAATGTAACCTCCGACAGGGTCTTGATCAGCCTGAAGGGTTTACTTTGAGAGAACCACTGGCTGGATGTACATTAGCCCGCTTCTTACAAAGTTACTTGCCACATAAGTAAATAATTAGACACAAAATATTGATCGGATTTGAAATATTTTATTAGGTCTTTGAACGCAAAACTTCTGCGGAGAGAGAGCAGTTGCAGCGCGGCAAGTACAATCTAAACGACATTTAAGAGATACAGTATACAGTCATTCATATCACTTATTACACAGCATTTCGCCACATAAATAACTATTGGGATAAGATATATTGATTTCAGATTAAACTGTTTTAAAATCGTACCTGTTTGTATCTCATAATCCAACAGTGTACAAAACAATAGTCACAAAATGGCAGCCGCTGTGTTTGTATGAAACAAGAGAGAGTGACTCCACGATACTGGATGGCATAATTAAATAATGTAAATGTGTACCTTAAAATGCAATTTAAGTCGCTTTGGATAAAAGCGTCTGCCAAATGCATAAATGTAAATGTAAATAACTGTACACAAATTATTGATTCGAGTTTTAATATTTTATTAGCTCACCAAACGCAAAACCGTTCCTAGCAGGCGTATAGCACTGCTGACTTCAGTGACCTGGATGAGCATGTGTTATCCGTTTTGAGACGGATATAACTTACCGCTGGATGGCGGTAGTATTCCACAGAGTATTCCACAGAGCCGTGTTATAATAAGTAATAATACAAATATGTAATAGCCAACACAAACAATCTTCTCTTTTTTTCAGCAGTCATGTTGTGTGTTTTCTGTAAGCTGTTTAGAATCAGAGCTAGTGAGCCTAGATTCACTTTGAATCGGTTATTTCATATCTAATTGGTCAAAGGGGTTTGGGAAAAGGTCTGAATTTGGTCGTGATTAAGTTGGATTCGTTCTAACAGTTCAATCGCATACTGTAACTGAATTATTTGCAGTGTCTCACATCGAAATAGTTACGGGATACTTTTAAAGACAAAAAGAGCGCTGGATGAGGTGAATAATTCAGTGACTCTTACCGATAAGTGCTGTCATGCGAAATCTAAAAGCGTAAATCTCACTAAATATGAACAAATGTTTTCTGAGGTTTATAATCAATAATCAGAAACCAATGAGGCCTCTGAGATTAGTGACATCAGACTCCCCACTTCTATCGATGACAGGCTCTCATGGCAGTAACAACCATTCTTCAGATCAGATAACCAGGTACACACACTACTAGAGGCGTATATTCTACACTTTGATGATCAGTCTACCTCTACCGTGTCTCAGGTATGAGCCTCTTTGAAGTTCTGCAGATGAAAGTTTGAAGACAGGAGGAGCTTTTTGTTGTCTTGTCTCTAGATAAATGGGAGGCAGAGCGTACAAAGGCGATGTTTGTGGAGACCTAAAGTCAAGAGATTTGTGTTCGTGGGAAGAATATAAGCGCCTCATCCAAGGTAACTTTCAAGGAGTGTGCATATCAAAGTCGTCTCACTGCATCAAAGCCACTCCTTTGACATGTCTAACTAAACACTGCGGATTTGTGTGTGTTAATGTTCCGTGCAAGCGTAGATAAAATAATAATGCTGATTGATGTATTACATCACAGACACTTTTAGAAGATATCACCAAGCTTCAAGGTAGGAAGAAAAAGCATAGCACTCCACAAATTGAAGGTGTTCTTTCTTTGCCTAAGGATGATATATGGAATGGATTGCTTATTTAGCCTCCGAAATGTATGATGGATGGGCTGTTTTTTTTTTAAATATTTTCTAAAACATTCTATGAGAAAGCCTTAGAGATTTTAGAATTGAAATGGTGACTTAGTTGAGGTTAAAACATTAAAATGCATAAACTAGACTACTACTTGTTTAATTATTACTACACAAAATAAATTGTTTATACAAGTTGTTAATTTCATTAGTTGAAATTCTCACGTTTTCTCATAGTCAAATTCATATTGAATTACACAGAATCAAAACCAAATATGTATTTTTCAAGGTCTCAAATACAAATGATAGTATATAATCACATTTAATGATACAAAAAAATGTTAAGCCTAAAAGATTGTCTGAAAATTGTCTCTTTTGAGGTTTTGATGATAATAAAATTGATTTTACTATATAAAAACTGACAATCGAAGCATTTTAGGATTCTTTTTGAACAATGAACGCAAGCAATTTAGAAAAACTGTTATAGATTTGCCTCTAATATGTCAGGACAGTTTCTGTCTAAATGATTGGACATTTAGTCAAGCGTTTCGATTATGTTTGTAATCGGCTTGGTTAATTAAAACTAATTTGTGTTGCCTTCACAAGAGTTGAAATGAACTCACCCTGATTGAACAATGCAAGTCACGTCAAGCATAAATTATATTCTTTCAATGTCCTGTCAAAAGACACTTGATGTGTCAACTTTACTTTAGTTGCCACTTGCGAACATGCTTTGGACTGGCTTGGGAAATGGCGAGTCTTGGGTTTGGCTTTGCTACAGTTAGAACTGAAGATCTCTGTGGTTTGGAGAACATGCCTGTTGCATGAAGAGTGGGAAACTGATCATGCAATCACACAAAAAGAAGCCTGGCCTTTTTAATGACAGCAAGAAAAATAAGAAACCCGCCTCAAGGGATAAAATCACTCAATTTCAGTGGTAACAAATTATAGGATTGCTGTGAGCTTTATCGTTTAAAAAAAGGATGAAAGTTCCGGCACTGGCAAACCACCACTCTCAACAGACCTCCCATTCTGAGATGACTTGCACATGAGTCACATAAAGAGAAATCCTAACCTTTATTCCCAAAGCATCCCTTAAACAACATTTTACTGGTGACACATTTTACCAAAATACATTTCTTAATGTAACACCTCCTGTCTTTTAGCTGTGCTTGGAATAGCATACAACCATACTACTCTGACTATTTCAATTTATGTAATTTAATATGTTTTTAGTGTGTACACATGCATATTCGTAATGTAATTGGAAAACCTGCTATTTACACTGCAATAAATGTTTTGAATAATTTTAAAGCAATAATTGCAACAATCAGTCTAAGTTTGACAGACCCATGTTCAGCTTCAGTGAACATAATCCAAAGTGGGGATGATTTGACTTGACTTGACCTTGACCTGACAAACAGCAGGATACACCAACAATACATGCGGACGTGGACGATTCTGAATCGATTCACAAATGTCAAAAAATCGATTTTCTAAAAAAATATATATATTTTATAACATCGCTAAGTTAATGTGTAGCCTACAACATACATAATTCGATACAATTATTTTGAAATATTTAAGCCACAGATGAGAATCTTGCATTGGCCAGTGTTAAACTCACTTATACTGACACCTACTGGCGTGCGTCTGTGCAGCATCACGCAAAAATAAAGGTTTACAGTAACGGACGCGACTGTTAATGCGTTATTTAGTGACCCATGATAGATTTATTTCGTGTCTTTCCTAGAATGGCCACACTGTAAAAAATTTTATCGTAAAATCAACAGTAACTTACTGGCAACAAATATCCAGCAAGCTTCAGTATTTTACTCCACGGTAAAATTACTGTAAATCTGACAACAGTACTTCACAGCATACCGTATAATAACTTACAGTATATTTATACTGTAAAATTAATTACAGTTCTTGTTTTTGCACTGTATTTTAAAATACAATAGTTAACAGCATACTGTATAATAACTTACAGCATTTTTATACTGTAAAATTAATTACAGTGCTTGTTTTTGCACTGTATTTTAAAATACTGTAAAGTTACTATGCAGTATAATTGATTATGGTATTTTTATATATATACACACAACATATAACCAACTGCAATCTGTTACACGCTTAAAAAAAGAATGAAAGCTAAAGGCGTGTATGCAAAAAAATATTTCACACAGTTGTATTACTGATTATTAGATGTTACATCAATTATGACAACACACAGAAGTCAGTTTAAAATTCTTTATTAAAATTTAATTAAACTAGCAACACTCCAGACTTGGCAGGGCCAAGCAAAGAGCAAAACTCATCCTCAGCACGCTGCAATCTTGAACAACTGTACACACTGAAAGAAATGAAAAACATATTCAACACTGCATAGACGTACACATAGAGATTACTTTAAAGGAGAACTCCGGTCAATTTTAACATTGAGCTCATTTTTTTGTACATTTGGAGTGCTGTCAGTACAGAGAACAACGACAAAAATCGGTGTTGCCTACACCGTGTTATTCTATTTTTAAAATTTGCACCCTGTTGACTTAAATGGGGCAAGTTTTAAACCTGCTTTTAGCCTCTTAACATCCTTGATGTGTCATTACAAGTGCACAGCCAATGTGAGTGATTCCTTCAGAGTGAACACGGGTGAATCTGACTGCAGTAGATGTGAAAGATATGAATAAAAGTGATGTTATTTCAGCCAGCGCAAATACCTGTATTTACATCCTGTTTTCGGCTGAAGTCCAAAGTAGTCGATTGTCGAGTTCGGGCGCATGATCGTACGTACTAAACCTATGCGCGTGAACTCGACAATCGACTACTGTGGACTTCAGCCGAAAACAGGAAGTAAATACAGGTATGTGCGCTGGCTGAATAAACATCACTTTTATTCATATCTTTCACATCTACTGCAGTCAGATTCACTCGTGTTCACTCTGAAGGAATCACTCACATGGCTGGGAACTTGTAATGACACATCAAGGATGTTAAGAGGCTAAAAGCAGGTTTAAAACTTGCCCCATTGAAGTCAACAGGGTGCAAATTTTAAAAATAGAATAACTCGGTGTAGGCAACACCGATTTTTGTCGTTGTTCTCTGTATTGACAGCACTCCAAATGTACAAAAAAATGTTAAAATTGACCGGAGTTCTCCTTTAATGAATTTTAGTGCATTATTCAATAACTGAAATGACTTACCTCTGTTTTTAATGAAGGAGTAAAACTCATCCTCAGCACGCTGAAATCTTGAACAACTGTACACACTGAAAGAAATGAAAAACATATTCAACACTGCATAGACGTACACACAGAGATTACTTTAATGAATTTTAGTGCATTATTCAATAACTGAAATGACTTAACTCTGTTTTTAATGAAGGAGTAAAACTCATCCTCAGCACACTGAAATCTTGAACAACTGGATTTTTACCTGTAAGACAAAGAGAAACATGGATCAGTTAAAACATAAAAAGGTTACAAAATAATTCCAATATGTAAAATCAAAATAAATAATTAGAAAATAAAACAAATTTCAAAGACCAAAAATTACAAGCTAACAACTAAATTGCAACTTAAAAATATCAAAAAAGTTAACATATTTTTTGTAAATGAAATAATTGAATGCTCATATTAATTATTCAATCTGTGCATTTAATTTATTACTTGTAAAAAAAGGTGGCTAGCATGAGCATTTTAAGAATAATATGATTGTTTTACAGCTGATTTCATGTCTATGATATTTGTGTTCAATAGAATTTGAATATTACATTTACACTAGTATATTTTCTTTTTTTTAAAATATAATGTAGGCTAAGTTTCACAAGGTGAGATTTGTGTCATGACTCATGAAAGGAGTATTTTTAGCAACATTTTGTATTTAACGTGATCTAAAAATTAGAAAAGGTTAGACTTTTTAATTGATTTATAGAGCTAATAAAAAATCAGATTTTTAAAATGTCGATTTGAGCCGTGCAAAGAGCATGAGTGCTTCCCAATACACAAATTGATGCATCCTTATTTTCTCACTCCGTCCTTCACCCCGAAACTGCGTCTTCCCTCGAATTTGGGTGTCGAAATTTTATTGAATGCTGAATGTTGTGCTTGTTCAATTTACGCAGCTCCACCGTTAATGATCTAGCACTCCCTTAGCACCTGCGTGGCTGCGTTAAGAATTCTCTGGCGCTGCCCCACGGGGATTAACGTTATATTGGTCATTTTCGTGAATATCAAACTAATATCAAATATACAACTAAATTAACCGCAGTCCGTTGGCAGTGGGTTTTATCCAGACATTAATAAACTAATACAGTCCACTTGAATTAGGCTAGTGAATGAAAACGAATGAGCAAAATCGAACTGAAGGACTTGTGGATGCCGAGACGCGGGAATTCATTCGGCGGGACTTTCACTGCCTGTGTATTCACTTTAAGTGTGCATCGTACTAACGTTATAAAATGTATAATATGACTAATAACACTGTGGTTGTCCATTCAATTCGTGTAGGCCTATAACATAACTTACCGGTAGGGTTATGTTATAACGTTATTAACATATTGTTGTATGAGGCCTCGATCGCGACAAGCAACACGCACACGGTGTAATTTACACACAAGTGTTCAGAAACAAGAACATTTCGATTAGCTGCTACTTTGTTCTAAACTTGAAAATAATAACTGACATTAACATCAAACCTTGTGATAACTAGTATTTGGCTAACTTAACTGGCTAGAATGTTCGCGTTAAAAAGCTAACGTTACCTTAACTTTACCTTTATATCAAACTCACCACCGATTATGATACTTAACAGTTAATGGTAAAACGAATATCTTCACATTTGTAGTGGTGAAACATTTAGAAATACACATTTTTAAGATTTTGAATACAATTTTACATCTTACCTAGCTAGTTCTTGCTGGTTCTGCGTGCTCCGTCCGAAGTCCCTCTCAGTCAGGATGAAATGGAAAATTCGAGACGAGTGTGACGGCTGACGGTTAGATGATGGTTGCCAGGTGTATATCCCGTGCGATTCCCTCTTTATGTAATTAAGTGTGTAAATCGAAAGCAAAATAATAATACTAAATCATGGAAATCGATTTTTATCTATTTACATTGCCTATATTACTGATCATTGGATGGGACTACATCTCCCATCCAAATATTTTAGGCTATAATAACCTTTGAGATTAGTTGTGTTTGTGAAAAAATCTGGCAACCATAAAGAAAAAAAACGAAAAAAACACCCAAGCAAATTTAAACTTTTTTAACTATATGCTAAATGCCTTAATCTATGGGTTACCTTATGAAACGATGTATTATAAAATTCCTAAGCTGAAATAACCTCAATAAACCAAAAAATGTCCTCTGTCAGGCTTGTCTGTTGGAATATTACTGTCATCAATTTAACAGGAGTATAAGAATTACTGTAATTATTTTCTTTCCCCCACCAAAGAAAAGCATAAATTGACAGCAACTTTCCTGTAAATAGTTATACGGTAACAAAGCTGGAAATACAGCAAAATGATGTAAAAGCTATACAATTGACAGCAACTTACTGTAAACTGTTTCTACAGTAAACTTTCACTGAAAATACAGCAATAATACTGTGAAAACAACAGAAATCATTTACAGTGCAGTTTGTGCCTTTGCGAGATAAACAACATAAAGTAGCACTGGTATTACAAAACATTCAGTGACACATACCAATCAAAAAGGCTACAGACGTGACACAAATAACACGTTTATTAAAATATTAATGCACTTTAATTCGTTTAATTGATATTTTAAATATCACAAAATTAGGCTATTTATTTAGGATTTTGTGGCACAATTACGTCAGTAGGCTATAGGTGTTCGATTAATCTGTCAGTCACTACTGGAGGTGTCGCAACACGGTGACATGTTCCGCGACTCGGTGTCAGTCAGGTGTCATGTCAGTGTCAGTGTGTCGCAATGTCAGTGGCACATGCCAATAATGTCAGTGACACATGCCACTATCCACTGGCACATGCCAATGAAGACCGGATGTGCCACCGGATGTGCCAATGCGCATAGTGACATGTGCCATTGGCTTCTGTGCGTCAGATGCCATGTCACTTAATGTTAATACCGCCTCTCGTTAAAAGCTAACGTATGTAAAATTGGCAATTTCATTGTTACCTATTTAGTATTTTTGTATGAGAGCTGCTTTCTGTATTGTTTAGTTTTCACATCAGTAACTTACACTGTGTAAACCGATCTGTTATACGTACGTTATACTGCAATATGTGCAATTTCAGTCACAAAAAGTTACATTTTGACTGTGCTCTCTGCATATGTTCATTCACTTTTTTTGTATAAGGTGTTTTTGATTGTAGTATACAGCAAACATTTCAAGTCATAACTCTTTATTATTTAGTTGTGTATAAGAGTGGCTTTGTATGTTACTAATTGAAGCTACAGTAAGTTGTTCAAAAATGTTCATTTTGTCTTCTTAATGATTAAATTGGACAATTCTCTTCTAGAAATACAAGGTGTTCAGGTGGAGAAAAAACTTTTTCTTTACCTTGACATGTTTCGACTGCAACCTGCAGTCTTCCTCCACCTGAACACCTTGTCTTTCTAGAAGAAAATTGTCCAATTTCTACAGTACTGTATGTTGGTTCTGATCTACTTCCTAAAGGAAATAAGCCTTTCATTTATTTGTTATTGTTTAGTTCAACTTGATGAGTCACAACACAATGTGATGTATTCATTTCTGTGTTCTACAGAACATAAGCTACATACAAATAATTCTGAAGTTATAACTACACGACACAGAAAGTGCTTTGAGTTGTTGTTACTCAATAAAAGAGTTATGTAATTCAGCAGCTGACTTTTTTTAATACTGCAATCACTTTGTAGTGTATTTTCGTTTACTGTTGTGAAATGGAAAATCAATAATCGTTAATCGAGAATTGTTAATAATCGAAAATCGACTGTAATCGAATCGGGACTTCAATAATCGTAATCGAATCGAATCGGGAAATCAGACAGATTAACCACCCCTAGTAACTAGGCAAACAAGAGGGCTTAAATACACAATGATTAATGACTAAACAATACACACCTGAAAGCAATGAGATAATGAACCAATGAGAAAACAGAACTGAGAAACACATTACCAAAACAACCAATCAGAACATGACACATTAGACAAGAGAAGCGCATGGCATGATCACATGAGGGCAGGGGAACCACATGACAAAACCAGGAACCTTACTAAGAAATGTTTTAAATAAAATATATGAAAACATAATCATGATACAAAACCCAAAACCCAAAACCCAAAAGGATGAACACTGACCTCATACTTTAGGAAGTTTATTCCAGCATTCTTATTAAACCAAGACGCTTGATGCTTCCATAATTCACGCTTTTTTGATATACTGCTAATTAGGTACTTTCGCTCTGCCTGGAACTTGGCGCTGATTGTAATTATATACATAGTAGAATACCGTCACCTTGAAAATGAATTACCCACAAATGTAATTACACAGCTGATAATACAGTTGATAGCATTTAATTTTATAGCTCCATCTGAGGAAGCAGGCCGTTCCCACCTCTCTTTTTGTACTTTGAACTTTATGTGTGGAAATTCAAAATTATAGAGATGAAATTGTTCATTCGTCAAGTGAGGTGTGCTAAAATCATGAACGCATTAGGGAAGAATATGATTTATACTAAAGCTAAGCATAACATGAACTGTAACACAATTTTGAAGGCAACATAAAGTGCAAATGTACACATTCCATTTATCTATACATACTGTATAAAGTATACTTGAAAAACTTGAAACTCAAAGATTAATTTTTTACTTTAATAATTTAAAAAAATAAAAACAAGCTTAGAAGTGTATTCAAGCCATTGTGTAAATTTCATGTAATTTAAATGTAAATATAAATAAGTATAGGCCTACATATAAAATAGTGTAAAAAAAAAAAATAATAATAATAATTATTGATTAATTTATAGTGACAAATGAGCTAAGAAGGAGAAGAAAAACAAGAAATACAGGTAGCACTTTAATTTACAGCCCCCGCATGTACTTACTATGTGCTTGATATAGTAATTATAATAACTGGGTAATAACTAGGTAATAACCCTAAACCTACCCCTAAATCTAACTTTAACCCCTGTAGATATTACCTTATATTACCCAGTACTTTCTTGGGTAAGTACACAAAAGTGCACATACTGTCAAATGAAGTTCAACCGAAATAAACATATAGTGTAATACATATTTAAAGCTACTATAAATGATGATATTTTAAATCAAACATTACATTCTTAGATGAAAAGGTTCTATATAGAACTTTAAAGGGTTCTCTCTCTCAGGCGCTTCATATATAGAAACTTTTATGCGTTCCCATTCATGGGATCATTTTATGGATTTAGTTTTAATACATTTTTTTAATCATATGTAAATGTAATAAAATGTTATGAATTAAACCTTCATAAACATAATTTTCACTAGAAAAAAACAAAAAAAACATGATAGTACTATGCAATCAGTTAATATTAAGACATTTACCCTTATATAGAATCTGTTTGGCATAAAGGGTTCTTATATAGAACCCCATTTAAACTTTATTCTAAGTGTATAATTATAAATATAATAATAATTAAAAAAAGATATTTACTCATTCACTTCAGTTCTCCACACATTACACCATTTCAACATTTCTCACTTGCTCTTTCAATTTAGCAGCCACAATACAATTCACTTATGGACACACTAGGTCATTGCCTGAGTGTTGCTGAGATGTTCAGAGAATTAACGCATTGCTAGTTCCTAAGGATGTCCTGGGTGGTTTCTTACTATCCAACGGCAAAAGAACCCACCCTCAAGTCTCTGTGATATTAGTCCATAAATATTTTCTTTGGACTAAACTAAATTCTGAGCCCCAGCAAGCATCACTAATACATACTATTTTTCTTGGATTATTTAATCTCTAATCAAACACCCGCTGGTGTGTATTATAGAGATTTCACCCTAGATTTCATCTATTTGAAAAAGATCAAACTGGACATTTTTCCACATTTGTTTGTGCTCGATTTGTCTTGTACTCTGATTATCAGCTCTGATCAAACTCCTCTCATGTCAGAACAACTTTCATTGAAAGATGCTTTCAATGAAACAACGTTTGAATCAGTATTTCCCTGCTAGCTCAAAATATCACTGGATGAGAGGGTGGTAATTTCATGATGGTGTACCAAAAAATTGTTCTATTCCCTCAGCTCTATGACTATTAATTCTTTAAGTGGCTCCATATAAAGAAATTAGCAGAAGCCATCCTTTCATTTCCTGACCCGAGGATTACAATTATGTCTTTATTTTTATATCCAAATTATAGAGGTGGGCGATTATTCGTGGCATGAAAATCCACCAAATCCACAGACATTCTTGGATGCCCCGAAGAATTAATTTCACACGTAGAGGCAAACATTCTCTTCTGAGGTATAGCTTGCCAGTATACATTCTCGCAGGCTGCAGAGTAATGAAAATGAATTGGAAACCATATTATAACGCTGAGATTCAGATCCAGCTCTCTCAGCCTGTTACTGAGGCTATAAAGAATCCAATTTGCTGAAGGGCTAATAGAGAGCACGGCAAAGGCCCGGCACAATGGGGTATCTGTGTTTTCATTCATATCTATCAGCTGTCACTGCATTGGTCTCGCTCCGTCAAAACCGTGGAAGACTGCAAAACACCCTGCTGTGTAATATAAATCTCTTCAAATAAACACAAAACACAAATGTCTATAATTTATTGGGGTAATTCCGTGTTTAATCTCAAAGTGGCCATGTGTAATTTTATGATTTCAAAAGGCTTCCTCTTATCCCTTATCACATGAGGCCTGATTCACACCATGGCTCACACCAGAGAAGCAACAACGTAACTACAGCAGCATGCTTGTGTCACACTATTATTTTTCCTTTCATTCATTTTAATAAAGTCTTCATTATAAGCGCTATTAGCCATGAACCAAGCCAGTCAGCTATGAGGTCAATTATAACATTACAAACTTTTATCTTAAGCAACAGTATTTGAAAATCGTACAAAATAACAAAGGTACAAGACTGTAGGCGAGTTTCCATTATAGATTTGCGCAAAACTTTTGCGAATTTTTTAAAATATCGATAAAAAACTATTGCGAAATGACGGCGTTTCCATTAACCGATGTTACAGCGTAATTTTTTCCTCTCGCGATAAGTCATTCCAAAAATCATGGCAACGGACGTTGGTAGGTTTATATATATATATATCACAGCCACCGCACTAGACATTATTATTATTAATGGAAGGAAACGTAGGCTTGTTATCCAAGCATTAATGGCAAGGAAAGACCCTTACTTACAGAACATATGAGGTGTTTCTGGGTGTTTCTCACTCATTTCTGCTCCGAGGTCTTGATTGTGGCACCTCTATGAGGTTTAGAATCCAGTATTTCTGTAATTATCCAGTATCCAGTAGTAATCCAGTAGTTCTGTATTATATGAATTTCTGTCCAAACACACCGTGCCTTCTAAGTCAGGTGACCTGTAAATGCGCAAAAACTGTTTCCATTGCAGTTTTGCGAAATTTTCCTTTTTCGAATTGCCTGAAAAACCACCTCATGCGAGCGTGAAAACTTTTTTTGCGATAAATGGGAGATTTTGCGAAATTGACGTGTTTCCATTGAGCGTATTTCCAATTCGCAATTTCAATTTGCGCTATTTGAAGGGTAATGGAAACGCGGCTTGTGTAACCCCTTTAGTGAAGGAAAGAACTACAATCCCATGAAGCATTGAAAACATCAATCAAATTAAAAATGATGGTGAAAAATAAAAGTAGTAATTTAAAGTTTTAGATTATTATCTTTAGAAACACAATATTTAAAAAATATGCATTTGTGGCACGGTTTGCTCGCCGTGACTTCCTGATTGGTCAATTTTTCTGTACAGCTCCATGCAGGGTTTGAAATTAAACGCTGTCAATTTGCTGTCGAGTAACGCTGTCAAATCACTAGCCAATTTGGCGTGTTACTATGTTTACTCACTTTGCTGGGGAATTTCGTGTAGCCAAATCTGCGCGGATTTAGCACAAATACTCAACTTGTGAGTCATGATATATTAAACACACAGCGTATTGCGCAGAATCTGCGCATTTCTGGCTTACTTGAACATGACCGCCACTACACAACAAATAATGGCGCACTTGTTCACTTGCATTGAACAACAAGAACAAGCAAGCAAACATTACAAAAGCATTTGTTTAACAGAAAAGACATTGCTATAGACATTGCCAACATCCTACATGATCTTTGTACTGTATTGAACTGTCCACCTAAAACACATTTTGGTAAAAAAAAAATATATATATATATGACAAT
Organism: Squalius cephalus; assembly: GCF_949319135.1. NCBI lineage: Eukaryota > Metazoa > Chordata > Actinopteri > Cypriniformes > Leuciscidae > Squalius > Squalius cephalus. The sequence continues at coordinate 24,679,832 of NC_137145.1, forward strand.
GAATGAGGAAGGGAGGAGATTGCTGGATGACAGGATTTTGTTTGAATAAGAAATTAATATATGAAATCCAAATTTTCATGATAATTTTTATCAAGCTTGTATATTTAAGTTCAGTAGTTTCACTTAAATGACAGTTAATAGGTCATTTTCATTGCTATTTAAGTGAAATTACTGAACTTAATTATACAAGCTTGATAAAAATGATCATTCAAGAAGAAAATTTCAGATGGCACTTAGAGGCTTTTGCATCTGAACTCTTCATATATATATATATAGTTAATCTGGTTAATTTATTCTTCTTTTAGTGGTTAGTAGAAGTTCTGGATGGACGGTAACTTAAAAATTTAGTAGCCAAATTGGCCGGTGGGTGAAAAAGTTAATTTCAAACTCTGGCTCCATGGGTAATGTAAATTTTTACCACAAATTTAACGGTTTAATACTATTTTAAAAGAATGCTTAGATAATGTTAACAGATGGCTACAACAAAAGCATAGACCATGAATTGACAACCTCGTAGCTCACAGTAGGTCTGTATTTAAAGGTTTATAAGTTATCGTTTAAAATCCATTTCCCTTTTGAGACAATGAATGGAGTTTTTACTTTCGGAACCGAAAGCCCCGCCCCTTTTCAACGCTGCGCTCTCTGTGTTTTGTCTTCTTACAGATTTATGAACTGCTCGTTTTAAAAAGTTCCCGGTCTACTGACATTTGTTATGACATCCTCATTAAACATTACAATGATAACTTTCATTAACTCTACAATAAGTAAATCCACTTGACCAGATAATTGCTCTTCAATAGCGATGTCATGTACACACAGAGCTACCGCAAAAATGGAACTTCAAACACAAAATTCTAAAGATGTTGCTTGTTTCTCTGGCACATAAGGTCTATGCATAAATAAAAGTGATTTCTGGGTAATTATGTTGAATATTTCCTATAACAAAACCTTAAATTGCAAAATGGTAATTGTATCTTAAACAAATCCACATTTTCTTTCAGAGGGTAATTCATCTATATGGACCTGATTCCTAACCCCTAAACTGTAGCTTTAACCTGTTTAAATCTTCTGGATTTCGTCACTGTGTGTGCACCAAACTCCAGATGTGTGAACCAAACTCCAGATGTCTTATTTCAAACAATGAGTAGTTTGCTCTAGTATTTCATGCATATGTTGCAAAATATTATGTTGATAAATAGTGTGTTTTCACATATTTTCTGAGTTCAGCACCTAGATGTCCATAAACAGAACTGTATTCTGCTTTATGTTAGTGAAACACAAATTACTTTTGAAAGAATTGATAACAAAGCGCTTTCTCCTGTGCCACTTTGAGTTTATTGTTCGGTTCTGTTCATTTGTTTCAGATCAACTTGATCCTAAATGGCACGTTATAAGAAAACGTCTAGTTTCTAAGAATTTGAAAAAGGTGTAAATATAAGAAAAAGGTGGTTTCTTTCTGTGTTAGCGCACCTGACTTAAGTGAACCCGGAGCGTCTCCTAATTAAAACCCAAGCGTCTCCTAATCGAAACTTACACATTTATACTCTACTAGGCGTCTCCTCTTCGACACCTTCTTTGAGTCGGATGACGTCTCGCCCCTTTTGAACACCATCATGTGGGAATAAGGTCTCTTCCACTTAAGCACCATCACTTGAGAATGGAAATAAGATCTCAAGTGCTCCACTAAACAGTTTCACTTGGGAATTGAAGTAAGATCTCTAGTGTCTATAGCAGCAGTAATCAGACAGACTCCAGACAATGTCTTCGAATATGTTTTAATCACGGCCTGGAGGATCTCAGACCAATTTCAGAAAAAGATCCCCCTAACAAAAAGATTACAGCAGTTTTTATAGAATAGGATTATAGCATTAAAAAGATGACCTTTCATTACATGATTTATCTCCAATATGACTGGTTCTTCATATGTATAATTCTCTGTTAAAAGCACATTTGGATTTCTTGATTACTTCAGCTTGTTATGAGGTTATATATTTAGACAGCCGTCTAGTCTTGTCCATCTGCATCTGTTATTTCAACACAACACACACTAAAGGTCCTTGCACACTGAGTCCGAAATTCTCGTCCGAAATTTTTGCACGTTAAAAAATAAATATGACCTCACGTCATGTCAATCACATTTACACACTGCCTCCGAACCTTTCGTCTCCCCTTCATCTCTATGCAATCTCAGGATTGGATGGATCCAATATTTCCTCTTTTTTTCTCTTTTTAAGAAGAGAGAGGACAACAAAATCATCCTCACTGCTTTTACAACTGATTAATTTATATGCATCAGACTCAGTGTGCAAGGTTTCTGTGCGTGACGAATTTTTAGGATGACGAATACGAAAAAACGCATACGAAAATTTCTGATTTAAGTGTAATTCCTGTAAGGACAAGGAAAATGATATTTATGATTAATTGAAAAATTCCTTCACACTTTCAAAGTGGGAAGTTCCTGTCCAGAACCATCTGAAATGTGAGCCATACTTTACGTCAAAGTCAAAAGTCTAGTGCTATGCGAGATGCGATTCTGTTACACTCTTCACTTTCTACATCCACAACCTAAACGACTAGCATTTTGTGCTATCAATTTTTCAAAGTTCCAAGTTATCCATCAAATTGAATCGTGCTTTGACGGTCTGTTTGTGGCTTATTTGTCAAGGAGATAAATAATAATATATTTGGCAGTCTGTCAGACCAGTCTGCAGTGACAGCAGCTGAAGTTTTTAAAGCCAGTAATGATGTCGGCTCTTTGAGGAGTTGGAAGCGCTGATCCAATTGACTTTTTATGCCTGCACAATTTATATTCCACGCGTCACAACAGAGCTCACTCTTGCAAAAGACTCCGTGACCACAAATGGGCCGTGATCAAACAACCTTCCCCTACGTTTGGCCCTAATAAAAGGCCTTAAGTGAGCCTGAAAATGGGACAATAACTTTAAATATTTTATTTAGTCTTCTGGAAAGGACTGATGCATTAAAGCTGGAACATCCTGTCAGACTGACACTGATGAAAGAAGAGAGAAAGAAAGAATAAAGGCGCTGTGAATTGGAGAGAACTTTTCTCTTTCACATTTAGCCAGTTTCTGCTCTTCTGAAGAATATTTAAGTGTATGGAAGATCAAAGAGACACAAAGAACTCCGCTGTGCCCAAGCATGTCCGAGACAAGCTCGAGACAATGGAAATACCGGAGAAGCTGATGCCTCACAAAGGATGCAAAGATGCTTAAATAAACATGAAGACAGAACAAAGACATTCTTTTACCCCCAAAGTACAATTGGCTGACATTCTATTCATGATATACCAAGAAAATCAGTTATTTACAGTAACAAGCAATTTCTGATGCATGGACTTTGGCTTCATGTCCGGCTGCATGGACTTCAGCTTTTGACTTTTAGTGTAAATACTGGTCAAATTTGCATCTTACTGTCCACTTAGTCAGGAAGGACCTGTTTGAATGACAATTAGCAACCAATCACAGTTAGCTTTTCTATGAGAAGTTTCAAGGTGGGTCAATACCAAGGACTGCTTTTCCTTTCAAGAACTTCATTATTTTTATTATTATTATTATTATTATTATTATTATTATTATTATTATGACATTAGGACAGTTCTGTCATGACAACTCTAGGGAGATTGTTATGGTAATAGCTATTGGTATGGTAATGGAAATGGCAATGTTAATGTATTTGGTCTTGGCGGAATAGATCTTCTACGCTGCTGCTGCTACAGATCAAGAACAGAGACTTGCTACTGCAAATACATTCACAGACATTGCTGTGAGCATGTAAGACATTCTGCTGCTGCTGCACATGTAACATACATGATTTAACCCCGTAGCAGATCTATACAGGTGGAGCTGGGGAAGGGGGAGTGTTCTGAAAGCATGCTACAGACTGATAACAGCAAACAATGCCAAGTATTTGAATGTCTGAGCAGCAAGCTCATTGGCCGCTGATGCAACAGCAGCCAAGCAGCTGTGCTATGTAGATAACAACGTGATTGCTACCATTAAGTTAAAGACCTATCAGCCTGCATCATTCAGAGTTTCATGCCAGAACTATGTAATTACAGTATAGCAACCTGATATTTTTATATATATATATACAAAGGTATTAACTGAAACTAAAACTATAAAACAATATTAAGAATAAAAAACACAAAATTACTTAAACTTTAACCAAAATTAAAATGAAAACAGATAATAAAAATAATAAAATAAAATAAATATTATTAAAAATATAATAGCATCTATATGCTATTAACATAACTTTATTTTAATTCAGAAAATAAAAACATGCTCATCATAGAAGATGCATTCATGTTATTCTATGTATGGATGGATTGCATTTTTATTGTATTTTTAAATAAGTTAATAGAAAAAACGCAAATACCCATAATGACACATATTGTTAATATTGTATTATAGTACAATGGACTGATCCTTTTATCAGAGGGCTCTTGAAAATGTGAAATGGATAAAAGCCTTCTGTCTTTGACATCACAGCTCAGAATTGTTGCTATAGTAAAGTGCTTGTTTCGCATTTTGCTGCATTCCAGATTTCAATTTTGGTGAACTCTGACCTGTGAATTCGTATCATGTAACATGACTTGTGATCAAAAGAAGATTGATTATGCCACGGCATGATCTTCTAGCTGAATTAAAAAGAACACAAACTTTAAAGCTTCAGGTTTGCAGGAATTAATTTTGTATTTATTGTTATTTGTTATATGTAGAATCTATGTTTTTAAAAAAGGCACCATATAAAGTGACGTCATATCTTGTTTGTTACAAGAAGAAATTTCTCAAGCTCAAAGTCTAGTGTGATCATTACTTTAAGTGATTGCTCAAAAAGTTATCTGGTCCAGTGAGCAAAGTTGGCAGAAATCAAGATCAAATCAAGAGATGATGCACAATAATGGACCAAAATCCATAACATTGGCAACCCATTCAAATAATGGCACAGCAGTCTCCAAGAAAGATTCTGCAAAACACCTGATAGCCAAATAAGTGTGTAGATTTTTGGGCCAGAATCTCTGTACATCCAAATGTGTGTAGACATTGTCGTCAGACCATTCAAAATATGAATGATTATCAGATCACAGACATGTTGACTCAAGGTGGAATATATCTTTGTCCTCTATCCTATTTGCTTTTCTATTTCAATTTTAAATGATTTGCTTTTCACAGTTGACTGTGCTAAAGCCAACCCAGGCTCATAGGCAAAATGTGCTTGTGGATTCACAGCACTTTCAAAGTAAAATGTCCAGTTAGTGGCACTAAAAGTGCTTTTAGTGCTTTTTTCAAAACAGATGAATGTGAATCTGGCTACATTTTATTATGTTGGTTGTTGTATGTATCGTGGTGTTAATGCTTTATCACATTTGAAACTAATGTATAACATACAATAAACCTGCACTCTAAAAAATGCTGGGTTGCTTCAACCCATGTTTGGGTCAAATCTGGACGAACCCAACCTTTGGGTTTAAAAAATTAATTCCAAAAATTTAAAGTTGGGTTTGTCCATATTTGACCCAAACATGGGTCGAAGCAACCCAGCATTTTTTAGAGTGTGACTTAAACCTAACAAATAGTGTTAAAAATGCAAATATGAGATAAAACCACAATTGCTGAAACAACTATGCCATTTTAGTTTGTGCATTTTTGCCTGATTCGCCGGTTTCACACTGCACGCGCTAGCAGGGCGTAAGCAGTGCAGGAGCAGTGCGTATGGTGAGCGGGAGCAGGACACGCGCGTTTTGCTTTCACACTAGCAGCGTTTGTCACGCGCGGCTGAACCGCGGCGTGTGTACAGACAGAGTACTCTATAATGGGTAAGTTGGCATTGCTTTATTTCGTTTTCAAATACATTTAAGAGAAAATACTTGTCAAGAAGCTTATATTATTAATAATTTCATGTATATAACTTTTGGTTCATCTTTGTTTTTATTGTTAGGGCAACAAGTTTGTTTTTGGACATTTGTTTTCTTTTTAAATTGCTGTTGGTCATTTGATTGACTGTTTAAAATACAATATATATAATCAATGCGCTTTTTGGGTAAAACTGCGGTGTATTTTGGCCATGATCAATGCATTGTCACTTTAATTCAGCGTAAGCGGCGCTGCAAAAATAGACTGGGCGCCGAAACTATCGCGCCACTCCTGCTCTGCTCCTGCTACGCGCTGCCGCGCCGCCTCTGCGTGCGGTGTGAATGCTCTAATCTGTTAACATGGGCGCCGAAAAAAATGCGCGCTAATGCGTGCAGTGTGAAACCGACGTTACTGTTACTGCCAGGTTCTTGTTCATTGTTAGTTGCCATGGTTTCTGATTTGAGTTACACACCTGTGTCTTGTTCCGTTAATTATCCCTTAAGCCCTCTGTTCTTTCAGTTCATTGTTGGGTGTCGTCTTTATGTACTGTGTGGTTTATGTATTCTGCTGTGTGTAACTCTAGCGATCTCATTGTAGTATTCAACCTTGTCGCCGAGTCTTTGAGCTCTTTAATTGTGACTCGTGTTTCAAGGCACTCATACCCGAGCACTGCGATGCTGTAAAAGCCATAAAAATGTGCTGGTTATGTGATGCAAATGCGAAATGTATCAGTATACAAATCATGGTAAGTGTTTTGAGGTCATAATATAGTAGGGCTGAGACTACGAGTAATTGAAATAAAACCGAAAATCGCACTAAATAAACATATGCACTGCGTGTTTCAGAGTGAAGTGCGGCACTGTACTTACACGTAAGCAGCTCATGATCCGTCTGTGTTTTCAGCGGCACTCAATTCTCAGTCAATTCTGCTCCACATGAACTCCATCTCTGCATCTGCTTTGAGCTTGCGTGCCATTAACGTGTATTTGCTAACGCAAGATGCACAAACTATCTTCGCAAACTTGTAGCGAGAAGCGCGTAACAAAAGAGAAGCTTTAAAGGCTTCCTGTGGTTTTTCATCAAAATGCAAGTTTGATGGTATAATGATTGAAAATTTAGACAACCGTAAATATTAGTATTGTAATTTTACCGATAATGTAAAATAAAATTAGTGTTGCTATATTATTTTTCTTAAATACTAGATTTTTTAAAAGTTAAATATTACAATACTAATATTTCTTACTGTGTGTTCCTTTATTGTTTTGTCTTTTTATATTTTTATTTAATAATAATTATAATTATAATGATTATTATGATCATTATGTGTAGTCCTATAAAAACAAGCACAGCAAACCTGGGATTTTTCAAATAGCATTTTAAATCATTATCACAACTACACCTTAAAAGGAATACAAGTTGTTGTTGGCGTTTTACTGCCAAAAGTATTAATTTCAGGTTGAAACTGCATGAAATGTATACATTGGTAAATTTTTGGAGTTTTGCAAATATGTAGTTAGAGGCACGTTTTTTCAATGAGCCTATTTTGTCTAAAGCATTCATGGTTCATTGCATCAGCTTTGTACATTGTGTTCTGAAGGGATTTTGTTGATATCGGGTTACTAGGGCACTCTTCTAGGTTAGTAACACATTGATGGGTAGTTTATAGCATGGTCTGGGTGGTTGTTAAGTGGTTGTTTACCGCTCCAAATCAAAAGAGCCCACCCATACGCCTCTTTGATATTCTGGTCTCTACGTGGGACATGGGGCCCATGTCTGTATGTAATATACATCAGGTGGTCCGTGAACCATCCATGTATTTGCTGTTAAGACTACATGCATTATGGGCATAATGGCTCATGCCGTCATAACATGATTTAGTGATTTAGCAGCATAATCACCAGCGCAGTTCAATGTATGATGCTGATCTTATGTTTGTTGAAAATGGTTCAAGGACCTTAAATCTCTTTGAGATGACTTGTGTTGAAATGTATTGATGGGTCTCTTTATAAATAATAGGGTGTTTTGTCAAATATTGGTACATTTGGCCCTGTGGAGAATCATTTAATTTATAATATACTTTTCACCCACTTGTTTATTAAATTTGTCTGTCAACAATTCCTAACATCCCATGTACATGCATTGTAGAGGATTTAAGATGGAACCACCATAGTGGAAAGCTTTTGAAATAAAATGTATCCTATCTAATCTAGTCCCATAGCTAGCATTTCATATAGCTCAAATATACTTTATTTAGGATTTATATTTTATGTGTCTACATTTCTATCAGAACATTATAAGTATTTTTTACACAGTACATATTTATATGGTTTGTTTATTTCACTTTTTTTCACCGATTTAAAAAATAATAATTGTAAGGATGTTGTTTCATCTTTTAACAAGGTAATACAAGAAGCGATGCCTTTGGAAAGTAGACCAAATAAAATATAGAGGCAGAAAGAAAGAAGGAACTCATGGGACATAAAAATGTTGCGGTTACACAAACACTAATTTGCATTTGCCCGTTTCATAACAGCACTCAGCATAATGACATAGTATTACTCTTAAACAGTACCTATGCCACTCTGTTTTATAACTAAATAGGAATGTATTTCTTGAATGCAGACATGTTTTTCCTCCCTGTCATGAAAAAACATAATTGATGCGTATGCGTATGAAAAGTTGGACATGTTGTTTATTTATGAGAAAGGTAACACAACCCTAAGTCTAAACTCAGAGTAACTCATTCCATCAGAATGTGCCTGGCTTGCTTTTTTTTTTTTTTTCTCTCTCCCCATAATAACGTTCTTGGCAAAAACTAGCAGTGAAAAACTATGTAATGAAACTCCACTTCCTTCAGTTCACTCACTTACATAAAAAAAGAGATAAAAAGTACATTGTTATTCAAAAACTACATTAAACATGCAATTTACAGACAATAGGTCTCATTCACTAATAACTGCGTGGATTATTTTGTATTTGTACGCACAGGAGAACTTCTCATGAAAAATCTTCACAACACGTTCATACACACATGAATTTGTTCTTAACATTGTTCTGAACACTATTAGGCCGTACAGAGTTTGTGCATTTTTGTGTATGTTTGGTCTCAGTTCCGTAAATTTAGAATACATTTTATTATGAAATTTTTGGTGAATCGTGATTTCTTAAAATCGTTTGTACGCATATTTCATGCACAAATTTGTGCGTACGCATGCTTAGTGAATGTGATCCAATGACTTTTCAGTGTTTATTATTATTATTGTTGTCATCATCTCAGTTATCCTTTTTTTTTGGTCATTGACATTTATGGTCATAATTATAGTTTTTATAATAATAATAATAATAATAATAATTAATATAATATCCACAAGCATAATCAACCTGGTTGGTCAGTTGTATGAATTCAATTGATTAGACATCATTTTTTATTATTAAAACTTAATTAAACCATTAAAATGGAAATATTAAAATGGACAACACAGAATTTGTTTTTACAAAAAAAAAAAAAAAAACTTTTTATTGCAGCACAGGCTGGGTGAATAATGAAGAATTATGGGATGAAGGTGACGTATTTATAAACAATCCAGAACCATAATTACTGTGGTGGTGCTTTGGCACAAACATAGACGAGCACTTGTGCTGATTTTGGTCTATTGCATCTTTAAAATGTCCTTGGGTTTAGCAAAGGCCCGGAATGGGTTTTGGACCACATTCAGAGGTTTCGAGTGATTTGTAGGTTTGATGCTGGACCACATACTGAGATCAGCCACTTACTTTGAGATACTGTGTGTGTGTGTGTGTGTGTGTGTGTGTGTGTGTGTGTGTGTGTGTGTGTGTGTGTGTGTGTGTGTGTGTGTGTGTGTGGGCACAGCAAATTACAGTTGGTTACTTTCTGAAATAATGCATATTGAGTAGATTTCTCATTCTGTCAACAGACAAGGCATTTTCTCCATGCAGAATCACAAACAAGATAATGTGTTAATTGGCTCTAACTCACTTTCATATTATTGAATCACAGAACTAAATTCTATACAGGAGCAAATATCTCATTAACCTTTACTCATTCAAGGTCAAGCTCCGTTATACAAGAAATATGTGTGTGTGTGTGTGTGTGTGTGTGTGTGTGTGTGTGTGTGTGTGTGTGTGTGTGTGTGTGTGTGTGTGCGTGCGTGTGTGTGGGGTGGGGATGGGGGGTATACATGGACAACACTTAAAGGAGAACTCGGCAACTCTAGCGAACTCTAGTCACTTTTTCGCTGATTTTTCCGTTTGTTGTCGCATGTTTTCCCCACGAGCTCCCCCTACAGCTGTGGTGGGGCGTATATTTCACAACACGGTCGTAAAAAACTCACTTGCGGCGGCCTCCTCCCCCTCTCTACCGCTGCTCATGTGCGTTTGTTTTGATCGGAGCAAGCCAACTGTATCGTGTGGAGCTATGTCTACCGAGGTGGGTAATCTGGTAATACATCATACATGTGTGTGTGTTTATGTCGAATTGCCGTAAAGCAATTCGTGTTTCGCGCTCGTTCTCGTTCTTGTTCTCGCTTCTCACGAGACTTCCAATTTCTATCTTGCCGGGACGGTAGTCCCCAAGTTGCAAGGTTGGTTTTCCGCCTGGGAACGCTGGGGGGAGCGGGGAAAGTCACCAATATCACCAGAACAGGTTGTTTAACCATCCAAATGAATTCTAGACAGTTTTATTAAGTTAAAAAAGTTACCAAGTTCTCCTTTAAGAACTCATTATTTAGCATATTATGTGTAGAATGAAAAAAGGGTCTAGACTTATTGTTGGCAGGATTTTGCCATGCGGTTTCTAGGTGTTTTTGGTGGTTGTTAAAGGGATAGTTCACCCAAAAATTAAAATGATCTCATAGTTTACTCACCCTCAAGCCATCCTAGGTGTTTGACTTTTTTCTTTCAGCCGAACACAATTGGAGTTATATTAAATAATATCCTGGCTCTTCTTCCAAACTTTGTAACAACACTGAATAACGGCAGAGTTTTTGAAGCTCCAAAAAGTGCATCCATCAAGTAATTAGGGATGTCACGGTACCAAAATTCCAGTAGTCGGTACCGATACCATTAAAATGGTATCGGTTCTCGGTACCAATTTCGGTGCCACAGCAAATTCTATTGGAACTATTTTTCTATTTTGAAACTATTTGAAAAAAATATTAAATTAAATTCAATGACTTTATTCATGACGGTAATCATAAGTAAACAATACATATAAGCATTAAAGGCTACATGCTGTTTAAATGTAAATATTGCTTATTAAAAAAATCCCATGGATACATAGCTAAATCTTCTGTACAGTAGCCTAATTATTTCCGTCAATTTCTTCAAGTTAAACCAAGCTTTTATTTTGACGGGTTGCCGTGAAGACCTTCGAGTTTCTGTGTGTGTGATATGACAATAGTTTTTTCTCAAATTAAACGGTAAAATGCTCATGAAGTGACTCTCAGAGTAGCTCTGGTCATCACATTGTGAGGCAGCAGAGACTGAAAACAGCGCGAGCGTCACTCGTTCTTCAGTGTGTGTGTGTGTGTGTGTTTGTGAGGTAAATGAAACCGCGCGTCTGCGCCATTCATTCACACAGAGACAAGCAGAACATCCAGGGTTAATATTCAAATAGTCTTTTTGCAGATTAATATACACAGACACTATATATATCGTGGTATATATTGGCTACAGACAGTGCTCCAAGTAAAAAAGTTAGTCTGGAGCCCCGTGCTTGGATAAAAACACGGAAGCGACTTAAAGCAGCTCCTATTAGTGGATACCGAATATACCCAGTACTACAGAAATGCTGGTATCGTCACATTTTCAGTACCGACTTGGTACCGAAGTACCGGTACTTTGACAACACTACAAGTAATCCATACGGCTCCAGGGGATTAATAAAGGCCTTCTGAAGCGAAGCGATGTGTTTTTGTAAGAAACAATATCCATATTTAAAAGTTTATAAACTATAATCACTGGTTTCAGGCAACGGCCGTTCTCGCATTCACGAGAGTGTCAAATCCCAGCAGAAGAGTGACCTCTGACCCGACGTGTGATGTAGACGTAGCGTAGGCTTAGGTGAGAATTGACGAACCCGGAATCGCAGAGTATAGAATTAGTATGAGTTAGGTCTAAAACAAGATTTTTTAAAGAAAAATGACGGAGGATGATAAGAGAAGAGGATCTATGTCCTACATCATACGTCGGGTCAGAGGTCACCCTTCCGCCGGAACTCAACTCTCTCGTGAATGTGCGTGCCGGAAGCCAGCGATTAGTTTATAAAGTTTTAAATGGATGTGACTAACACTCATACACTTCTTAATCAGAGTGTACGAGTCTTAGTGAGTGAGAAAGAGAGTTTGGTGTCAAATACTTGATAGTGTTATTTTTTTCCACCACCCTGTATGGCTGCAAGGTTTGTATAAGGCAGACTACTCTAAATGGGACAAACACCCCATAGAATCCCTGCATGCTGAATTCTGAACATCTTAAGAGTTCAAGAACACCTACTAACACATATAGCGGGCTGAACTAGGCACATGCCCCCTGCAAAGCATGGCTGCCAAAGGAGGAACGCATCTGTTCTCACTGTGACTCTGGTGAGGTCGAGACAGATGCTGCGTCCCAATTCACCTACTTATACTATGCCCTAAAAGTATGTAGCCTACTCTTTTTGTGAAGAAAAAGTAGATACTTTTGTGTTTGTAGCAAAAGATAAGACAGACTTTGGAACATACTATCACGTCATACGATTGCGTCTTTAACGGTTGCTCTCTGTCGCATCCTGTCACAGTAAACTGGCCTGTGTCACTGGCAATCTTCAGACTCTTCATCGCAGACTCTCCTCATATTAATGCATAATGATGCATTTAAATGTAAATGGCCAAACAGATCTTTATAAAAGTCCACATTTTTATTGCAGATTAATTATCATTTTTATCAGGTTTAATATACTCTACTCTACTAATATAATATACTCTACTATTAACATACTCTTTTCAACATACTAGGCTTTGGGGCACACTTGTTCTAATCTCACATACTATTTCGGATGGATAGTATGGACATTGGGACGCAGGGAGAGACACACTTTCTCCTTCACAGTGGTAAATACACAGGTGCGAGAGAAATACTTCAATAAACTTTCTAACTTTGTACCACAGATTTACACTGATCAAATGCAGATATTACTGGGTGAAAACAATGACCTGCCTAACTCAACCCGAGCTGCTAAGACTTTTCAAGAAATGGCTGAAGACGCAGTTTTCACCCATTAAATCTAACTCTTACTATATATAAATACCTTGCTACGTGTGCTGTGCTAGAATAACTGGGACTAGTCACAGCACTTGCATATTGTTGCTATTGTTGGTTTGATTGGTTCTATTGTTCTCCTCATTTGTCGCTTGGATAAAAACGTCTGCTAAATGATTAAATGTGAATGTAAATTACCCATCAATTGAAGCAAAATTAATCTTTCAGCTGCACACTCAGAAACCAACTGATGTCTTGATTAATATAATCAAATACTATCCACGCATACATAATATCTGGAAATGTCTATTTTTATAATATTTATTTTATTTGTTGTATTTTATTCATTACTTGGCACATACTTTTAATGTTGTTGTTGTTGTAATATTGTATAGGCTATTTCTTTGTCATTACCTGTGTATAATGCTTCGGCAATATTGTATGTAAACAGAATCATGCCAATAAAGTACTTTAAATTGAAGATAAAAACGTATTGAAATTGAGAGAGAGAGGCAATGCTATAGCTTGAACATATGGTGATGCTTATTGAATTTGAAGACTGAGAAGTCACAAATTAGACAAATCAATGATTGTGCCATGTGGCTTACATTCTAATCAATTCATTTTCTTCCAAATGAGCTTCATTAATGTCATTGACTACAAATTCTGCATGCTTGTACACATACTTGTTACTTCTAGTTTAACTCTCTACATCACAGTTCTTTCTCAAATGATTCTGGGTCGAGCCACAAAAAAATCACACCTGAATTTGTAAGTAATTAACACCGTCTGCTTCAAGGTTGAAAGTGTTGTGCGTTCAGATATGCTCTTCTGCTTTAAGGTTTGATGTGTTGTGCGTTCAGATATGCTCTTCTGCTTTAAGGTTTGATGTGTTGTGCGTTCAGATATGCTCTTCTGCTTTAAGGTTTGATGTGTTGTGCGTTCAGATATGCTCTTCTGCTTTAAGGTTTGATGTGTTGTGCGTTCAGATATGCTCTTCTGCTTTAAGGTTTGATGTGTTGTGCGTTCAGAGATGCTCTTCTGCTTCAAGGTTTGATGTGTTGTGCGTTCAGAGATGCTCTTCTGCTTTAAGGTTTGAAAGTTCAGAGATGCTCTTCTGCTTCAAGGTTAGACATGTTGAGGGTTCAGAGACGCTCTTCTGCTTCAAGGTTTGACGTGTTGAGGGTTCAGAGATGCTCCTCTGCTTCAAGATTTGACGTGTTGAGGGTCCAGAGACGCTCTTCTGCTTCAAGGTTAGACGTGTTGAGGGTTCAAAGATGCTCTTCTGCTTCAAGGTTAGACGTGTTGTGTGTTCAGAGAGGCTCTTCTGCTTCAAGGTTAGACGTGTTGAGGGTTCAAAGATGCTCTTCTGCTTCAAGGTTAGACGTGTTGTGTGTTCAGAGAGGCTCTTCTGCTTCAAGGTTTACGTGTTGAGTAGGGCTGAACGATACATAAAATTTTCATCGTCATCACGATATGAACTCGCGCGATGAACACATCGCAACAGACAGCCTGACACGATGGATAAGGGAAAGCAGTTTATTACATGCGCCAAGCGCATGTAATAAACGTTTGACATATCACGTTTAGCCCTGAAGACATGGTTGGCGCGTTCATGCTATTTGGCCAATCAGGTGAAGCCCCAGGAAGTGTCAGCTAGTGTCAGGTGTCAATTTAGTTGCGACACTGTGCCATTAGCAAATACGATGGCAGAGGAAGGAGAGAAGAGTGAGGAAAATGTGGTGGCTGACGAAGACCTTGAGGTGAAAAAGAATAGCACTTCAGCTATATGGAATTATTTTGGATTTAGGAGAGATGACGCATTACAAACACAGGTAACGTAGACTAACCATGTTCCGTACACAACGATATTCCGTACAGATGACCTTTAACCGCCAATCGCTGAATAAATATGAGCCATTACAGTTATTTTATTTGAGTATAAAAGTTATTTTCCCCACATTTGTTTTATTCAAAGAGAGATGTTTTTGTTGAGTTTACAAGAAAATATTTTAAAAGGAGCAGGGGAAATTGAACGTTAATTTCTTATAGTTATAATGCCTCATTTATGTATAATTTGTTCAATAAAAGCATGTCAAAAATTATCTATTTGATTTCTCTATTCAGTGGGAATAGGCTATTCAATGTTTAGGTTCGCAAAGAACCTATTAAAGCACTAAGACATGGGAACAGTATAGCTAACATTCACATTTGAATATTTATCACAAGTCATATCATCATCGCAATATTAAACAATGTTATCGCACATCGCAGCTTTTCCTCATATCGTGCAGCCCTAGTGCTGAAGGTCCAGAGACGTTCTTCTGCTTCAAGGTTAGACGTGTTGTGGGTTCAGAAACGCTCTTCTGCTTCAAGGTTAGACGTGTTGAGGGTTCAGAGACGCTCTTCTGCTTCAAGGTTAGACGTGTTGAGGGTTCAGAGATGCTCTTCTGCTTCAAGGTTAGACGTGTTGAGGGTTCAGAGATGCTCTTCTGCTTCAAGGTTAGACGTGTTGAGGGTTCAGAGATGCTCTTCTGCTTCAAGGTTTGATGTGTTGTAAGTTCAGAAACGCTCTTCTGCTTCAAGGTTAGACGTGTTGAGGGTTCAGAGATGCTCTTCTGCTTCAAGGTTAGACGTGTTGAGGGTTCAGAGATGCTCTTCTGCTTCAAGATTAGACGTATTGAGGGTCCAGAGACGTTCTTCTGGTTCAAGGTTAGACGTGTTGAGGGTTCAGAGATGCTCTTCTGCTTCAAGGTTAGACGTGTTGAGGGTTCAGAGATGCTCTTCTGCTTCAAGGTTAGACGTGTTGAGGGTTCAGAGATGCTCTTCTGCTTCAAGGTTTGATGTGTTGTAAGTTCAGAAATGCTCTTCTGCTTCAAGGTTAGACATGATGAGGGTTCAGAGATGCTCTTCTGCTTCAAGGTTAGACGTGTTGAGGGTTCAGAGATGCTCTTCTGGTTCAAGGTTAGACGTATTGAGGGTTCAGAGATGCTCTTCTGCTTCAAGGTTAGACGTGTTGAGGGTTCAGAGATGCTCTTCTGGTTCAAGGTTAGACGTGTTGAGGGTTCAGAGATGCTCTTCTGCTTCAAGGTTAGATGTGTTGAGGGTTCAGAGATGCTCTTCTGCTTCAAGGTTTGATGTGTTGTAAGTTCAGAAATGCTCTTCTGCTTCAAGGTTGGAAGTGTTGAGGGTCCAGAGATGCTCTTCTGCTTCAAGGTTAGACGTGTTGAGGGTTCAGAGATGCTCTTCTGCTTCAAGGTTTGATGTGTTGTAAGTTCAGAGATGCTCTTCTGCTTCAAGGTTTGATGTGTTGTAAGTTCAGAGATGCTCTTCTGCTTCAAGGTTTGATGTGTTGTAAGTTCAGAAATGCTCTTCTGTTTCAAGGTTAGACGTATTGAGGGTTCAGAGTTGCTCTTCTGTTTCAAGGTTAGACATGTTGTAAGTTCAGAAATGCTCTTCTGCTTCAAGGTTTGCTGTGTTGTAAGTTCAGAAATGCTCTTCTGCTTCAAGGTTGGAAGTGTTGAAGGTTCAGAGATGCTCTTCTGCTTCAAGGTTTGATGTGTTGTGTGTTTAGAGATGCTCTTCTGCTTCAAGGTTAGACGTGTTGAGGGTCCGGAGACGCTCTTCTGCTTCAAGGTTTGACGTGTTGAGCGTCCAGAGATGCTCTTCTGCTTCAAGGTTTGATGTGTTGTGTGTTTAGAGATGCTCTTCTGCTTCAAGGTTAGACGTATTGAGGGTTCAGAGATGCTCTTCTGCTTCAAGGTTTGACGTGTTGAGCGTCCAGAGATGCTCTTCTGCTTCAAGGTTTGATGTTTTGAGGGTTCAGATATGCTCTTCTGCTTCAAGGTTTGATGTGTTGTAAGTTCAGAAATGCTCTTCTGCAGACCTCGGTTGTAACAAGTGTTTATTTGAGTTACGGTTGCCTTTCTATCAGCTTGAACCAATCTGGCTATTCTCCTCTGACCTCTGGCAGCAACCAGGATATTTTCACTTTTTCAGACCATTCTTTGTAAACACTAGATATGATTGTGTGTGAAAACCCCTTTAGATCAGCCGTTTCTGAAACACTCAGACCAGCCCATCTGGCACCAACAACCATGGTAAGTTCAAAGTCACTTAAATCACCCTTCTCCATTCTGATACTCAGTTTGAACTTCAGGTGATCTTTGATGGTATCAAGATCTCTTGACTATGGCTGTGTCCGAAATCGCATACTCTCTTGAGTAGGTACTTATTTTGAATAAGTAATTACTTCACAACCGCTAATATAGTATGAGTGTGTGTTGTATGAATGTAATCCGAATGTAGTACATTCATCATGTCATTATCATGTGATCTACCAGCGTCAGTTGAGTCGCTTCACTGCCATTCACAAATCCTCTCCTGTGACCTCATGGGATAGCAAAGTGTTCGTAAAGTAATCGTATGCACACTTCAGCATCTCACCGGAAGTGCTAGGTCATCCGGGTACTTTTTGCCTACTGTTTTATGCGTACTGTGAATTCGGACATACTACTTTTGTCACATACTGTTTTCCGCCTACTATATATAGTAGGGAAGTATGTGATTTCTGATGCAGCCAAGGTCTACATGCCTAAATGCATTGAGTTGCTGTCATGTGATTGGCTGATTAGATGCAGTATTTGCGTTAACAAGCAGTTGAACAGGTGGACCTAATAAAGTGGCCGGTGAGTGTATGTAGGTATCACTGTTTTATGTGTTGCATCGATACATCATATTTTTTATAATTTCAAATGTATCAATATCGATGTATTGTTACACCCCTAGTTATTGCATAGTAGAAGTAACTTACTCCAATTATGTTTTAATTTTGTGATATTTGGATTTGAATAGAATCAAATCATTCTGAATTTGCAAAATCATGAAGTGCCCAAAAAATCCCACCGCCGTCCACTTCCCTTTCTACCTTTCTATCTGCAACGCTTTTCATGTGAAGGTCAAAGCTAGTGTTGAAAGGTGCATTGAAGCTCTGACGGGAATCACAAGAAAGGGCCTTAAGAATGGATTTACAATTTTCCCTTCATTTTCAAAGTGTTTAGAACTTTGTTACTTTGAAATTAGAGTTATTTGAACTTATCAAGATTAAGGTACCTTTTTGAAAATCTCATTAAATGTAATTTAGCTGTCAGAATTAAGGGTAGCGCTGAACAGACCTCCAACAATCATGTGAAACACCACAGTTCACCTGCACGCCAATTAATGAAACAATTCATAAGACGTTAATTTACCTCGTCTGAAAAGAGACCAAAGGGCTTCGAGGTGCTGATATTTTTACTCCTAATATAATTAGCTGCATTAAAAGCTAATATGTTAAAAGTAATTTGATATGCTGTGACACTGGGGAAATGGAATAAAAAATTGGACTGTGTAAATCAGACAAATTGTTTAAAGGATTAGTTCACCCAAAAGTGATTAACCCTATAAAGCCTACAGTATCATATTTGATACATTGATGCCTCTAAATTACCAACATGATCAAAACGTTTTGCGGAAAAACCTGTTGTACTCAATCATGCTTTCTGTCATCTGATTGTGATTCATCCATACTATTTTTTTCATTTATTAAAAATCAAAAAAAAAAAAAAAAAAAAAAAACTCCTTACTTACATTTGGCTGTATGCTCATATTCAGATATACCTCCATCCAATCAACAAGTGATAGCTAGTACCCTGCCCTAATTTTTTTTTCGATAATCCATTTTACTCGGATGCATGTAACAATACGAAAGAAATGATCTGTCGCGAATGTAAGTGAACACAAAAGGAATTATTTTGAATAAATTTCATGCACCTCTTTTCCATACACCGACAGTTTATAAAAAGACAAAACGTCATACAGGTTTTCAATGACAAAGTCATTGTAAACAGTAAATACTGGGTGAATAAATGATAATAGAATATTTTTTTTTTAACATTCTCTTAAATGACGTGTAACATTTTCAAACTGAGATATCTCTGCACACACAGACTTTTATAGAGTGATGTTTCCTTCTTTGAGTGTCATATCTCAAAACATTAAGTGAAACTTAATACCCGAAGCTCTGAAACTCAAACATATTTGTGGACTTGATCCTAACACTAATATGCCAAGTTCAGATTAATCCACTTTGACTCTCAGCAGTGCGAAACCGGGACATTTATATAAATGTTTGCAGACCATTAACTGCTTAGCTGACCTGCTAAATGACTTTGACTGAGGGAAAGGCGGCTAATGTAAATGGCACAGTTTATTTACCCAGCAAACACACCACTTTACCGCACCAGCTAATTATCAACAGCTAATGGTAAATGAGTTTGGGGTGTCTGTTAGCTTTCAAAGTCAACCTTGCGCTCACCCATGTTGATTAAGACCAAATGGATTGTGCTCCATTCTGTTAATGTCTTCTTGGATGTTAATGGTGGTACTGCAAGAATTTCAGATGAGAGGTTATGGTTCTGTACTTGGAGTTCAGCTGCATATTTTTAAGTCAGTATTTCGTTTTTCGTTTGGAGGCAGATATGACAGTATTGGGCTGTGGTGATCATTTAGGTGATGTGAGGTTAAAACAGGTATGTGTCATATCTTGATTATGTTTCTGTTATTTCGTGTTTAGTTTTAAGTTTGATAGTGATTTAATTGGGACTTTGCAACTACGTGTCAACTAACTATCATTAGAGTATTAGTAGACTGTCTGCTTAATATTTGCTAACTCTTTATTGTGAAGGTCCTCAACAGACAGTCTACTGACTACAAGTAACTTTAGAACTACATGTCAACTAACCTGAACTCTAACAGTCTACTAATACTCTAATAAGAGTTAGTTGACATGCAGTTGCAAAGTTACTCATAGTCAGTATAATGTCTGTTGAGGAGCATCAACATAAAGTGTTAGCAGATATTAAGCAGACAGTCTACTAATACTATAATGACTGATAGTTGACATGTACTGTAGTTGCATAGTTACAAAGAATGTCTAAAGTAGACTGTTGAAATTAAGAGTGACCAAAGTACCGCATTGAAAAACACCTCATGTGGTACACATGTTCCTGGTTGGGAATCAGTGTTATAAATAATGCCATAAATAATAGTGTGTATATAGGGAATCTCCCTATTTTCACATTTGGATAGATTCAGAGATTTTACGAATGCAAGCACACCTGGTTCCTGTGGAAAACCCAATATTGTATACTCACTGTGTTCAGTTGATTTTTGCTGGTGTGAAAATGCAGTGCTGTTTTATTGTAAGGTCCACCCGTTGGCCCAACGACGGAATCCAATGGTGTGGGCGAAGGTATAATGCGTGCGTGTCTTTTCAGTGCTCCGGTGAAGTTCACTTCATTTTTTTTTTATTTAGTTTCAATTATACTTTAGCTCCACGCTTAATCTGACTCCAATTTCAAATGATTATTACATTTAGATCGTGTTTCCATTTAGGAACTAATCATAAATATTGGTTACGTATTAATTTAGATAATTGAAAGTATGGGATACCCAGAATAATCAAATATTCGTTCATTACAGACCCGGTATCGCATTGAGTCTCATTCCGGCCGGGTGCCATAGATGCATAGATAAGCGAGGAGAGAGGTTTGGGCTATTTATTATGCTCTTTCTTTGAGATCTTCTCTCCAGATTAGTGAGTTTCATTGTTTTATCGCAGTGTGTTTAATCTCAGCTTTTGACTTAGCAGGAAAACCAAGTCTTACAGTACATTATCTATGCATGTGAACGGTCAGAATGATCATGTATCTGTACTCGCAGACAATATTCAGTTATATGTTTACATATTTCAGTACCATGGACAGCAGACACCGCTACTACATTTATACAACAAATGAAGCACATTTCACATTCTGGATAAGAAAGTTCATATCTTTTATTATACCATGGTCTGTCTGAATACTCAATTCTTATTGGCTGGAAGGTGTGCATTAAAACCGTTTAATGCACAGGTAGATCCAAGTCAGTTTAATCACCGTTCTATATTAATGCACTGCTTTCATTTAATCAAGGCCCATAGACACTGTCAATCACACAGAGAGATTGAGCATCACACTGCTCACACACACTATGTTTCTGTGTGCTTGTCTCTATAGTTATTATTTATTGCAATGTTTATAACACTGATTCCCAACCAGGGGCACAAAAACTTGTTGTCAACGCTGCTATGTGACTTTTATTAATCAATTACATTATATTAATCACTACATTATATTACTAAGGAGGTAATAAGTAATTCAAATCACAGCTTCATTGCTAGTAGAGAGACACTGCAAAGACACTATTCACATGCATCTCTCTCTCTCTCTCTCTCTCTCTCTCTCTCTCTCTCTCTCTCTCTTTGAGATGATGATAATAATACATAATTTTCACCAGTCAAATTTAGTTTTAGAAACATCAATGACAGCTTTAACTGTTAATAATTAGTAATAATAAGTTGCATTTAAATATAATTTATTTATAAGCATATTATGTAATTAATTTGATTACATTTTAAGCCTAATTCTAAGTATTATTTAAAAGAGAACACATGTATTTCTTGTCTCGAACTTCCATTGCTGAATCTGCTTTGCTATCAAGGCATTAGAGCACTATCTCTCCCTCAGGCCCTGGTATCTGTTCAAATGGCATTGACACAATAATGCATAATCTAAGCTGAGCGGCAGTTTACAGCTGAAGGCTTTTTCAGTCTGCAATTATGGGCTCTGTGACCTTTCCTGCTGTTATTTAGACACAAACAAAGGCAGCACAATTCTGACTGTGGAAATAGGAGTGGTGCCACTCCTATTAATTAAGTGTGGGTTCAATATTTGATTTAAATCCTAGCATATATGTCACAGTGAATGATGAGTGTGGTTGTGAGACAGTAAAATAGCTTACCTATCTTACCCATCTTACCCATCTACTTATCTCTTATAGCATCCATGCCACAAGGAATTAAACTAACAGTACTATAGTTAGTCGACATATTATTCCAAACACCAGAAGAACTAATAATAAGAAGAACTGCATAATACTGTCATGTTTAATGGGTTATTAATTTTTTTCTGCTATCGTAAAGTATGTTTGCGAGCTGTTAAATTCATCAAATGGAATAAAAAAATAATTCAAACAAAATTAATTAAAATACATTTATCTCATAATGGGAACCCTTAAAAGGTTAAAAGTCAGTTTAATCAATGTTCTATATTAATGCACTGCTTTCATTTAAGCAAGACCACAGACACATGTCAATCCCACAGAGAGATTGGGCATCACACTGCTCACACACACTATGTTTCTGTGTTCTTGTCTCTATAGTTATTATTTATTGCATTATTTATAACACTGATTCCCAACCAGGGGCACAGAAACTTGTTGTTAACGCTGCCATGTGACTTTTATTAATCACTACATTATATAAGTAGGTTAACCTCCTTATAGCCCTGTTTAGTTCCTGTCTCTATGAAAGCCCCTCCTTCTGAAAAGCTCAATATGCTCTGATTGGTTGGCTGGATCAGTGTGTTGTGATTGGTCAAGCACTTCAAGTGTGTTCGGGAAATGCCCGCTCCTCACCATAACCGCCAGTTTCAGCACTACTAACTAACTCAAGCAGGCCCCTCCCCTTTATTTTGCGTGTGCCTTGGACAGGAATTATTTAAATGAGGAATATTGTGACTTGTTCGTTCTCGGAAGAAAACTCAAGACTACAATGGAGGCGTTTCAGGGAGTTCAGAAACACTGACACAGAGATAGAGAATAAATCCTGCTGGAGGGACTTTGTGCTTTGTAACTTTGCAGACTTTTTCATGCGCAAACAATGACATTACACACTAAAGAAAGTTAAATGTAAAAAAAAAGCATAATAGGTCCTCTTTAAAGGTTGAACTTTTTTTTATGAAATGTAAATGTAGCTTTTTGCAAAAATCAGTGTTATTTGTGTGCCTCCCACCAACCATAGTTTTGTGGTAATTCTAGTGTCATCATACATATTATGAATATTCAACTTTAGATATTAAATATTAGATTTTCATTTATCAGCCATTCCATTGGTCGGTCTGTCTCCTGTATGTGTTTGCATCATGAAAACGCTTTTGTCACTTGCATATTTAGACCTATTACTATAATAATATCCTACTGAGTCCTATTAGTTAAACAAAACATATTGCAATTGAAAATCCTCTCATGTCTGAATGTGTTAATGTTATCTGTGTTGTGAATATTTGCAAATGCGATTATTTGTGAAATATTCAGAAGGCAAGAATGAATTGGCCACCAGCTGTGCTTGTCTAAGCCCATTTCAGATGATTTGTAAATTGTCTTTCAGAATGTCCATCATCTCCGTAGTCTGGTATTTCTTTTGTGCAGTCATGCAGAAAACCTCTCTAAAAATGTGTCATTATTTGCACTTATATGCAT
This sequence comes from Squalius cephalus, assembly GCF_949319135.1. Classification (NCBI taxonomy): domain Eukaryota; kingdom Metazoa; phylum Chordata; class Actinopteri; order Cypriniformes; family Leuciscidae; genus Squalius; species Squalius cephalus. Next base: position 24,703,363 of record NC_137145.1, read on the forward strand.
GACTTCTGCATTTGGTGATATCTGGTGATATAAACTCTGAAAGGAACATGTCAGTGACCTCCACTCATTATTGTGCAGTGAAATGATTATGACAGCGCTTGGCAAGTCATTCAAAGTCTGTACAAACTGTTTGTGCTAATAATACACAATAACATATGTAAGACCTTAGTGATGTAGGACTGTTACTAAACACACACTCTAAATTACTAAAGCAGTAAACCTTACATTGCTACTGTGCAAAGAGGTGATGTATTGGTAAAGATCTGGACCGGTTACAGACAGCTTGCAGGTTCGATATCGGAGCTGACATTATTCCTAACATATTCCCTTGAGTTAGACACTTTACTCCTGGTTGCTCCAAGATGGATGTTTAGGCATTTAGCAATACATATACACATTACAATATGCACTATGTGAACTTGGATACATTTAAAACTGTGCAAATGTATCTTGGACAAAAATAAATTATAAGACATTATTTATGAAAACATTCTCACTTTACAGCATTTTTTTTTATAGTACTGTAGTTTTGTATGTATTCTCCATATTGGAGATGTTGGCATAGTTTTTATGGATTTTTTTTTTTTTTTTTTCGTCTCTTCATGTAATCCCAGAAAGTTATTTTTATGACGATGAACCAACAAGCATAGCATGTGAGTTAATGCATTTTAGTTAAAAAAAAAAAAAAAAAAAAAAAAAAGGGTGATAAAATGTGTACATTTCAGTCACATTTACCAAGTACCTGGCATAAATTGGGGCAAAATTATTATGGGTGCATTGTTTGATTTTTTTTTTTTTTGTTGTTTTTTTTTTGAAAATTTTAATTAAAAACAAACTGTTGCCCCTTTTTATTATTATTATTAATATTATTATTATTTAAGTGAAGGTTTGTCACTCTATCATTGTTTCCTTAAAGCATTTAGACTTGTTTAACAGTGTTTATGGAATACTGGAACATCAAAGGAGAACCGTGTTTGCAGTCTTGGTCATAACACGGCCTGATATTCCTCGGAGCGTTTTGCGACTGTGTAAAGCAAACGTCAGACGTAATGAGTCCCATGAGGTGGCTGCCAGTACCATTACAGATTCCCCACCATGATTAAAAAACCTACATACATCGCGGTTGAAGGAATTCTGCGGCTTTCAAATGTAAACAAATCTGGATACCGGAAATAAAGTGAAAGATGACATTAAACCACATCAAAATTACTTTACCTCATAGTTCAGGGGTCCAGGTTTTGTGCTTCTAACTTCATGTAGTGTCTATTTGCGCATTGGGCCATAATATACTGTGTACAACAACTTTTTTTTTTTAAAGCATTAGATATACAAATGTGTTTTTGACTATTTGACTGTTGCACTTGGATCCAACTGTCCAACTCACTTTCTCTCGAGGACCACACCAGAGACTTTTTGGACATTGATTATCTTATTGACCTCCCGGACCGTGTTTGGTGTTCTCAGTTCTGCTCCTGGTGTTCAGTTTTGCTCCTTGTGTTCCTTGTTTATGAGTTCACCGATGTTACAGATTAATTGCAATTAACTTGATTACACTGGTAGCCTGGAAATCCAGACCTAAATCTAAAAGATTAATGATCTGTCATCGACTAATGAAAATCGGCTAGCTCGAGGGGCGGCACCAAGCATGCATTTGAAAATCTCACTGCACGCTATTGGATACCACTACGACCAATCACAACAAGTTATCGCTTAGCTACCAGTGGAGCTAACTAGTAAATTAGACTCTTACCCTATCCGGTCGGCAAAACAACAAAAACGCCCTTCTTGCAAAGGAAGGATTCGAGCGCCGTCTTCTGTTCTTCTTTTAGATAAAAAGCCAAGTCTAACTCGTTCATTGTAGCGGCCAAAGCTGTTTCAAACAACTTGTGTTCATCCATAGCCATCTTGCAATGTTTACTAATGACTTAGACGTCACAGCGCTGTCGTCATCTCGCCTCTGGCCCGCCTATATCAGATAACCCGATGTGATTGGTGCAGCTCGGATGGAGGGGCATATTTAATGAGCATCATTGCTCGACGCCAGAGTAACTCGCTGAGCAAATTCAACTTGTGCTCTCGTGAGAACTCTGGATTTCCACTGGCACATCATGTAACTAATATAAAATATATATTTTTTATACTATTGGTAATTTACTGTTATTACTATAGTAAGTACATGCAACATGTATAACAATAATACTTTAAAATAGTGTTACCAAAATGACTGTCTAAATTGTCAATTTGATTAAATAATGTTGCCCATTGGTTCATTGTGGAAGTTTTTGAAAAATGCCTAGAGGCTTATTAATGCACAACTTGAGAACATATTTTAATACACATTGTGTCTTCAGGTGTTCCTAGAAACTAATGAGCATTTGATTTAATGTTCCCAATGCTCCTATGATGCCCAAATATTCTGTCTAGGTCTGTGTCTGTAGTCGCCATCTCATCTCTGTGAGCCTACAGAAACGATTTGAAAAACGCAATTCTTTTTCCAATTTCATCAACTTTAAATAAGTCAAGTGTAAGTGAGGGTCTGGAAAGACCCTAATAAATGCAACGTGGTCAGACTTCCCCTGCAAAAATAAATGTCAGACTTTCCATAGTAATATATGTCTGGAACATCATAAATCAAAATAATCTTTTGCAGTGGCGAGGCCACTTTGGGGGTAAATGCAAACCAGACTGGTCTGCAAAACAAAGGCACCTTGACTGGACCACTGCATAGTCCAGGGAGGACTTCATTTATATGAGCTAAAAATATAAATGCCATAGAGCTCCAACCCCTAGTGACATAATTAAATAATATTTCAGTACTTAATGGCAAGTATGAGGATTTTCAAAGAGTATACTGTATGTCCACCACAGAGCATGCATGCAAAAATGCAGTTTGCACTTGAAAACATCTATGTTTGTGTGACCGGGGATTTAGATTTACCACCAGGAACACATTAGGGGGTTCTATTTACTTTAAGTTTATTCATTTAATGATGTAAAATGAAAAAAAAAAAAAAGAAAAAAAAACTTATTTCAAATGTGGTTTATCAATTTAATTGATAAGAAATGTTCACAAAAGACAGAAAAGAGCAGAAAATCAAGATTCAGTTTTACAGCTGGTGATACAATTTAAACTCTACATTACTCAGGGTGCAGTTATCTCTGTGATACACTGTACACTTGAGTATCACAAACAAACACAATACTCTTAAACACGGCAATACAATAATACAACCGTTTTAAAAATAAAAATAAGAGTAATGCAACAATTCCAAAATGTTACAATACAATACGGCAGTGGGAATACTGTACAAAGAAAACAAAAAACATAAGTACTTTTTTTATATTACCCACTTACCTATCATTTGAGAGAAATTGGAGAAAATAGGTAACAAAATAGGTAAAAAAAAAAAAAAAATCACATAACAATCAGCTCCTACACACCACCACATTCACTTCACGAGGGCTGAAATCCCCAACATTATGTTGCACACTGTGTAAATAATCACATCAAATTACAATCACATGAAAAGCACATGAAACATTTGCAAAAAAAAAAAAGAAGTGTATAACATTTGGCATATCGCCAAATAACCTGGCCTACACCGCATGGTGTGACGTCATATCAACGCGGACATTACGCACAACATAACTTTTCAAACATGACAGTTCTCCGAATGAACACAATATGCATCCACAAATGGTATTAAACAAAAATATATCCATAAAACATTGTATCTACGTCTCACCAAATGAGGCCGTGAGGCGAGAGCGCATGCGCATTGTATCGTAAGCACCACACATAGTGCCACCTGTTGAAGACTCCAAAGAAGTACAGGTAAAGTTTTTTTTTTTTCCTGTCTTTATAATTAAAGCTGCAATCGGCAAGTCTGGCAGATTGAGGGGACTAAAATTTTTAATGTTTACAACTCTCATGCCCATGCCCCTCCCCCACTACTGCCGACCACCCTCCCATCGAGTTCGTGCTCGTCAGTGCGTGTGCACCAGATTTTCTGTGAACGCGCCCGTCTCTTCAGCATCGATTGACACCATGGAGTACTCGGAGTTAGGCTGCCCTGGCTAATCTAACCATAGCAATAACAGAGGAACTGGAAGCTTGTTAGTAGATTTTCTCTCCGCCATCACGCTTCGTACAATCCAACACACCTGCGAACTTCAGGTGTGTGCTTGTGATATTGTAACGTGCGCGAGGGGGGAGGGGGGATCTGTGGCGTGTGCACGGACTGTGATTGACAGTCAGATCTCACACAGCCCTGCACTGATTGGACCAGAAGAACTGGGAGCGGTGGATTTTGCAAAACAAATAACAGGCTCTAGATGGAGGTAAACACCTAGAGCAGTGGTTCCCAAACCTGTCCTGGAGTACCCCCAACACTGCATGTTTTCTTTGTCTCCCTAATCAAACACACCTGATTCAACTCATTAGCTCATTAACCCATGTGATAATGAGCTGATGAGTTGAATCAGGTGTGTTTGATTAGGGAGACAAAGAAAACATGCAGTGTTGGGGGTACTCCAGGACAGGTTTGGGAAACACTGCCCTAGAGCATGAACTCCGTTAAAATAAACCTACCATACAAATTATAGACACTTAATTTCTTTGTAAGTGGGCAAACTTACAAAATAAGCAGGGGATCAAATAATTATTTCCCAGAATTATTTCCCCAAATATCACGAGTATTATGAATGTAATCTGGACATACTACATCCAGCATGTTGTCATTATCATGTGACCTACCAGCGTCAGTTACGTCGCTTCATTGCCAGTCACAAATCGTCTCCCGTGGCCTCATGGGAGGAAGGAGGAAGGATATTAAAGCCTGGATGGCCTTACTTTAATGAAGGAAAAACAGAAGTCATAATATTTGGACCTGTGAGTTTCCTAATTTGGATTTGGGTGCTATAAAACCATACGTGAAGCCTACTGTAAAAAACCTGGGTGTTATAATAGACAGTGAGTTTAAACTGGATAAACAGATTGATTTAGTAATCAAATCCTACTAAATTAAAATACTTTGGTAAACAAAAAAAAAACAAAAAAATTGTTATATAAATAAACATTGAGTTGAGTTAATGCCAGACAGGTTGAAGGGAACTGACATTTTTAAAATATGATTCAAACCCCTCACACAATAGCTAAAGGTATCCAGTACACTATACAGACAGCTTTAAGACTTCATTGACCAACACTGAAAACTGTTAACATGTTTAAAACAGCTCGGAGAGAGCATAATTTGTCCTGTGATCACACTTATGATTAGATGTAAAATATAATAATGTGACACAGCCAGTGTGATCTGTGATCTAAGATAAGTGCTGTGATGGATTACTGTAACCTTCAGTCAAAGACACAAGATCAGCTCTCTGCTGCTTCAGCTCAACTTTGACTGCTCATTTTATTACTGGAGTAAACAGCCCCTGTAATTGGCTGGAAATATGTAAGGGTCACCCCAATCAAATTACAGAGAGGCCTTTTACTCAAGACATAAATATTTATTTATATCACATAGTAAATATTAGAATTATATTATAATTATTACTTTTGTGGATAATCCGTTTTGTGGGGAAGATTCTGTAATCTTCCAGAGAGAGACTTTTGACTGCCAGCATTGTCTGGTCGACTGCACTGCTTATTCTGTTGAAGATGTGCTCATTTAAAGTAATAGTTCACTCAGAAATGACAAATCATGTACTAACCTTTATGTCAAGGCAAACTCTTACAACTTCCATCTGTTGATCACAAAAAGGAGGTTATTTGAAGATCGCAGTCCACTTTACCATGCAGTTACAAACATTTTGCTAATTTTGAAATCATCTGTTGAATTGAGCTTCAAACTTGTGAAGAAAAACAACTCATTTTAAAAATGAAATACATATTTGCTTGTGTCCCATGTTTTCCAGGCAACCCTGTTACTGCATAATTTCCCCATTATAGAAACATAACATCCCATTTTGTGGCAAGATGAAGTGACATAATTTAAACCATTCACTACAGCGTGATGGGAAACAGGTAAATAATATTTTTCAGTTTGTATACTAATTGTAGTTTTGAAAGTATAAACCTCAAACTCGAATATTCAACCATGTTTCAAAGATTTTGAAAGAAAAATTATCATTAAGTTTAATATTAATTATTATTTAATTATTAAAGGGATAGTTCACTTTGAAATAAAATGTTGGTATGTTTTAGCTTACCTCAAGGGCATCCAACATGTAGTTGTCTTTGTTTCCGCAGTAGTTTCAATTTTGATATTTTTAGGTCAAACCGTTCTTGTCTGTCAGTCATATAATGCAGGTCTACGGTCACCACCTCAAAGAGCTTGCACAGAGAAGTCCAAATTAAACAATTCCCCATCGTAAGTACACATTGATGGCCTAAGACACGAAACGAGCGGTTTGTGTGAGAAAACGAACAGTATTTATATCGTTTTTACCTCTTTTACCATTTTACGGCGCTTTCCGGCGCTTGCGCAGACTAAGCCAGAACACGCGCAGACGTCACACACCAGGAAGCGCGCGTGCCCTCAGATCACTTGGACGTGGTTGTGTACAAGAGGTAAAAACGTACTTACTTACGATGGGGAATTGTTTAATTTGGACTTCTCTGTGCATGCTCTTTGAGACAGTGACCATAGACCTGCATTATATGACTGACAAGAACGGTTTGACCTAAAAATATCAAAATTGAAACTACTGCGGAAACAAAGACAACTACATGTTGGATGCCCTTGAGGTAAGCTAAAACATACCAAAATTTAATTTCAAAGTGAACTATCCCTTTAATAGATTTCCCAATAACTATAAACCAACATTTAAGCCCAATTTAGTAAATGGAAGCAAAATTTAGGCTATATATACAACCCTGTTACTGTAACCTTGTTCCATGGGTATCTTTTTAAAAATATACTCTACTGTACAAAAGTTTGGGGTCAGTAAGATTTTTTTTAAAGAAATTTATATTTTTATTCAGCAATCCAGAACACATTCAATTGATCAAAAGTTACAGTAAAGACATTTATAATGGTAAACTTTAATGGTAAATTGAACTTTCTTTAAAAAAAAGTATAATGTTTCCACATAAATAACAAGCAGCACTTGTTTTCAACTTTTTTCAACATTGATAATAAAAAAAAATATATATATATATATTTATTGAGCAGCAAATCATCATGTTAGAATGATTTCTGAAGGATCATGTGACACTGAGTAATGATGCTGAAAATTCAGGTTTGATCACAGGAATAAATTCCATTTTACCAACTTTATGGTTTTTACTGTGTTTGTGATTCATTCAAGCCCTATTTTATACCTTTCCATTGAAAGTGCCAAACAACATGAGTTTAGGCCCTAAACTTCCTCTCGAACGTGTTATGCCGGGTTTAGACTACACAATACTTTGTCTGTTATGATAGTCACTGTGTCAGGTTATGTTGTGGTCAAGAAACATGTCAGACTGCACGTTGCCTGTTGCATGATGACTTCTGGAAACAAGTGCGTAAACAAACAATGGCTACCGAAGCGGCGCGTTAGCTTAATGTTAATGCTGTCTTAACTCTGTCATGGTCATCCTTCGAGGAAACATCCTAAACGCAGGAGTATTGTTGATATATATTAGCTCGACGAACCTTTCCTCCATTGCATAATTCCACCTATGGAAATATGCATGTTTTTCATGTTTGAAAGTTGTGTAGCCTACGGAAGAGCTTCTCTGCTCCTATTGGTCAATGTCACAGATGTGACGGAGCCCATCGTGGAGGACTGGAAAAAATTAAACAAAAATTAAACTAGTCTTTCTGTCGTGATGTCGTGAGGCGTCACAGTCTGTTGCGTCATCGACCTACGTCAAAGAGATTGTGCCAAAATCGGGCTGAAATCATGTAGTCTGAACCCGCCACATTGCCAAACCAAACAATATTAATCAAGTTTGTTCCCATAAACAAAAGTGTGATTTTTTTTTTTCTTCTTCCAATTACCTGGAGAGCAGCTGGGAGAGCTAATCATACAAGGTGATGCATAATTCAGAGAGCTGACTCTCTGTGTCTCACACTGCAAAGATGATCTGTTGACATGGGAACTAGAATTTACATGTCAAAGAATGTTTGTACAGGTTCTGCGTTGGCCTTCCGCCACATCCAGAGAGAGTTGTAGCTCACGCTCTATGTCTGAGAGGTAAGAAGCTCTGCCGCCGTGTTGCAAGTCTCATGGTGCATGTAAATGTGACATTGCTAATTTCTAAAGAGAGCTTGGGGTTATATTTAGTGGTTCTTGTTTTGACAGCACAACCCTTTGCCATACACAGTTGAAGGAATTATTAATTATCATCATTTACTCACCTTGATGTCGATCCAAACCTGTATGACTTCTTCAGTACAAAGCAAAAGATGAAATTTTGAAGAATTTTCATGCTACTTTTTTCCATTCAAGGACAATGGACGTCAATTGTAGATGTCAAACTCCAAAAAGGACAAAAAAGCAATATAAAACTACCATAAACACCATCAACTTTTGTGTTCTATGGAAAAAGGGAAGTCAAATAAGTTTGGAGCAAAATTCCTTAAAAACATGCAGTGGAAATCTTCATCATACATTCATAGTATTACAGTAAGCAGTAGCTGTAAATGTCAACTTTGGATTAGCCTTTGATTAGCCGATTAAAAACTAGCCAGATTTTGACTTTGTTTCATTATCATATGCCATCGTTCAAAACCATGTTTTAGGAAAAAGTTGTGATTATAAGTATATCATTGCCGTCTCCATATTTTGTCTTTTTCTTCATACATCATTACTTTAAGTCACACTTTACGTCTGTCTGTGGGTTTTGCTTATATTTAACCAATGAAAGTATTAAAAAGAGAAGGTGACTTACTGTGCGTTCACACCGCCGCCGACTTGAGCTGCAAAGAAGCTCTGGCCGCCCAGTCAAAGACGCTTGTCAAAAAGTACGAGGAAGCTTGTTGACGCTTTGGCCGCTCTGACGTAGCAGCATTCTGTGTTCGATCATGGGAGAAGAGAAGTGTCACACCATGAAATGTAAACAGAAAAAAACAAGCAATGCATTCGGCAATTTAGGATATCGCGCAAGATTTGTCAGCACAGAAAACATTTCATCCCTGGAGAGTTTTTTTTCGACACCATCGTATCAATTGATTTTGATTAATATGCGCGAGGGAGAGAGAGAGCTGCATTCAAGACAGAGCTCGGGTGAGTAAGCGCGCGCGCGGCCGGGGCTCTCTCTCTCTCTGCTCGTTCTTATGCCCTGTCAAGCTGACAGGACTTTAAAACACATGCAAATGATACACTTTCACTCTATGATGGTTAAACTCTGCAATTAATAATTTTTTCTCAGAACTAATGTTTTGGTAGGAACGAAAGTTTACATCGTATGTTTCTCCGGAATCAGCCAGCGCGAAGGACGTCTATTCCGATTGGTTGCTGGCGTTTTGCCGCTGCTTGCCGCTGAACCGCGTCATAGCTCATTACCATAAAGTTGAGCTTCTCTCAACTTTCAGATTGACGCTCAAAACGCTCAAAACGCCCAAAACGTGACGCCGAGGAATTTGACGCTCCTTGCAGCTGAGAGAAGCCAGCTTCCATTGAAAATGAATGACTTCCGGTAACTTTGGAAGCTCAAGTCGGCGGCGGTGTGAACGCACAGTTAACCTCGTAATTCCATTGGATCCTCAAACTGTCAGTCAAATCAATCAAATAACTCCACTCCTCCGTTTGGACCGTCTCTGCTGGTTTGCAATACAAGGGTAAATACAGAACTGGTTCTTTTAATAAGTAAAGTGTCTTCTTTACTCATGAAACACAATATATAAAGGCTAATGTTTTTTGTATTTGAGGAGCGGAGAAGAGTGTCTCAGTCTAGCATTTGTCATCGAGTCATAGCCATTACTGTCTTAAATAGCATGTCCGTATCACTTTAACTCTTTCCCAGCCATCGATTTTTCGGCAATCCATGTTCCCTTTCGAGGGAACTCGTGCTGCGTCAATGACTCTTTGGGAACGCCCCTGCGTGATTGCGTCTGAAGCACTTGTGACAACTATTCCAATGACTAGGGTGAGCGTCACTGCCCTCGTTTCATTACGGGTGGGGATACACACGATTTATGTGATGTTTGTTTGGAACGGAGCATGATCTGTCAGCGCTCAAGGGCTATTGCTACTTTCGCTTTACTCGCTGCGTTCCCGCCTGTCACTCGAGGGTGTTCAGGCTCGCGTTCCTCGCAGTACCGGCCCCGTTGTTGCCGAGGCAGCACTGAAGCTGGTATTGTGGGGTTCGTAAATGGATCTCACGGAGGGGTTAGAGACAGGCTCCGCCTTTTCTCTGCCTTCACTCGGGGGATCCAGCGCTCTCTCTCTCTGGGATCAGAAGCCTGCACCCTTTTGGTGGTGAAATCCCTGGGGGGAAACCCGTTAGTGCACGTTTCCGCCGTGGTGCTTGTAGGCCAGGACAGGAGTATGGCGGCTTAGAAAGCCTTATTATATAAGGAGGTCCCCCTGCAGGATGTGGTATGAGGCAGGCTGGTCCTCTCCGCTCACATTTGTAAGGTTTTACAACTTCGACTTGGGTGATGCCCCAAGATCACAGGTGCTCTTGTCTTAGCTGTGCTCTCAGTATTCAGTATTATTCTCTAATCGGTTGCATATTATGTCGTGTTTCAGAGTTAAAGTGTAAGTTGCAGGTTAAATTTTTTACGAAGTAATGCAATGTGTTTATTAAACATAAAGATAAGAACCGCCCACCATTGTTTTTTATACCAAAATGCTGATATAATATGAAAAGTTGGCACTTTTAACAGTGGTTTTAACCGCTCCCGCTCCCTTCCACTAGATGGGGCGTGACGTCATAAGAGGAACTCACTAGTAGAGTTACCGTACGCTAGCAGCTATAGATCATAGACTGTAAATAGATGCCTTACATAACTTCAGAAAAGTTGGCTGTATGTTTTATTGATAAAAAAAAATTATGGATAAAATAACTCCATTGTAAACATACTCGTGTGTGCTGACTTGAAGGGGACCGTGATCCTGCCTGAAATGAGAATAAGCTATTCGCAAAACAAACGGGTTCAGGCACGTCAGATCAGCCGGTCGCAGGTCGAGCTGTCCACTAAACTAAACGCGTTCACCTCACGGCAGCACACACTCTCCACTGCTGATAGCCCACACAAACACAGTGATGGGGACATCGATCTCTCTTTTTCTTTTCTGACAATAAACATCGCTAATTAAATCGTGAGAAATTGATAACGCGTGGATTGAGGAAGGGTATTACATGACGTTTGAGGCGTCGATGAGACTAGCGATTGATGCCTGTGCAGTGTGTGCATCTCTAACGTTACAGCTCTGATTTGGACTGACTTACTGTAAGTAAATAATGTCTTCAGTCGTTGTCCCTCCTTGCTATTCTACATGACGGCAATATTTTGAAAAGACTTGCTTGTTCCGTTATATTATCCGGGTTAAGTTTGCACCAGGCTAGACTAGCTCTAACGTAGCTAACGTTACTCACCGGGACACCTGGCTAACCCTCCACTAATTCTCCTCACACCAAGCATTAATAACTCTTTGAGTGCCATGGCTCCCCTCTCTCACGCCTGACCAGTTAAAAATTGTAGGGCTGTGGTCCATAAAGAATTTGATGGTTTCCCACATCCTCAGTCGTTCTCCAAAATAGCCATAATACAGTAGGAATCTAGCGGAGTATGGGTTGCGAGTTCCTCTTATGACGTCATCACCCAGTAACTGAAAAAACACGCTATCTCTGAAGAAACCCCAATAAATGTTATTTTAACGCATTTTAAGACAGAAATAATTATATATATACATATAGAGCACTTTAATGTACACATTAATTGGTTGTGGTGGTTAACCTGCAACTTACACTTTAAAAGTTACTTTGAGCAGTTAACAAATGGTATTTTAATGTATTCGAACTATGAGTTAATGGCTGATCATGACGCACATGTGATACGCGTCATTTGAAAAAATGCTCTTCGCACATCTATGTAAATTCAATGTGCCAAAGTTAGATGAAAATGAAGTCAAAAATGTTGAATGTTGTTTATATGCAGATTGACTGCTGTACGGATGTATATTTTTGAAAGGTATGTCTAATTGTATTTTTGGCCTTGTCTTTTGCAAGGTTGGGTCTTTTCTTTTTTCCCTTTTTCCCCTTTTCTCGTTTTTTTTCCTTCTATTCTATTTTTCATCATTTCCTCTGTTTTTTTTTTTTTTTTTCCTTCTATTCTATTTTTCATAATTTTCTGAGTCGGATGCTGCACATTTCCTGGACACTAGGCGATTTCTGAAGAAGGTTTTGTACGTGTACTGTCCCTGCTTCACATCGAAAAACTATTGCGAGCAGGAACTGGCGAGCCATCCGAGCTTTGTGGATCAAGGAATGAACGGAGTGGTAGGATTGTGCATATGTTTTTCCTCCCTTTCTGACTGAACTGTGCTGCTCAGAACTCAATTGCGGAAGAAGGATCTCGTGCAAGCAGCATTGAACTGGAACTGAGATTTAGTGAAATCCTAATTCATATTGAGACTGCTATTGTGAGCAGTAAATTTGATTTGTCATTTTATTTTCCCTATTGTTATTTTCCACTTTAAAATTTTACTGTATTTTATTCTATTTAATTATTTGATTCATATATATATAATATTTTTTTTTCTAGAGAACAAGAGTAAAGAGGGTATTTCAAAGGGTTATCATTTGGAAGAATTGTATTCAGATTTAAAAAAAAAATATCTACATTAAATAAGCCAATTAGAAACAATTTGAATAAATAGATACAAATAAATTGTATACACATATCAATAGAGTAATGGTCAATTAACTTTATTAGCTTGAATCTAAATAGGTCTCAAAAAAGAGAGAAACAATTAATAATAGTTACAAACTAAGTAGGAAATATAAATCTTTATAAATAAGGGTTATAAAAAGGTAACAAGTCGTTACTGCCATACTGGTCATTATTTTCCTTTGTGTTATGTGGTGATGATGTTTTGAATTTCACTGCTTTATTTTATTTATTTTTATTTATAATTTTCCTAAATACATTCTTACCTGTTTCTAACGCAGCCAGTGTTGTCACCATGTCCTTCTCCCCTTGTTGTTGACACCGTCTCTTGAGCGAGTCTAATCTTCTGGTCACTGGTCCAAATCTAAAAATTGGTGCACTCCCTTCACGCTCATTTCCGTATTTCACTGTTTGAGAGTGAAGGCTGCACTCTCGCCGCGACGCACGTTACACATATGATTATATATGCTATCACTTGTTTCTGCTTCTTCTTCCCATGTGTTTTGATCAGGAGATTCAGTACTCTTTCAGAAGATGTGTAATAGCGCCCCCTACCGCATAACAGTGAAAACACGAAAAGCCGGAAAATTCCGTCAATGGCTGGGAAAGAGTTAATTATTTATTATTATTGTTTTTTGGTTTCCGTTCGACAGCAATGATATGGCAGTTGTATACACTTCAAGTCTTATAAAAAAAAAAGTTTTCAAATTCACTCAATTCAAGTTGTTATCGTTGTTTTCTCTTTGAACTATAATCATACTCTAAAAAGCGTTAACAACTGCAATTTCTTTCTTATCAATAAAACTAATGAAACTGCAATGATCGACCAAGATGTCCTTCCGCCAGATAAGCTTTCTACATCTGACTTCTAACTTAATTAAATCAGATGACTGCCTTTCTGGGTGGAAGCTTCAAATGTTTAAATTACACGAGTAAGTAAGCAAGATTAATTAATATGATAATCAAAAAGGTGAATGTGCCCCACTGTTTGCACAAGTTTAGAAACTTCCCCCAAATGAAAGCAGGTATTGTGCATCTATATTTCTGCAGGGATGGACTAATTAACTAAATTAAAGTATGCTAAATTAATTTTGCCTCCAGGACTGTTTTGGGCTGGCACTAATGTAAATGAGACAATAAAAGCATTATATAGTTCTTTGTGCATTAACAATCAGGTCACACTATTCCGCAAACAAACCTCTATCTCACAAAAAACAAGTTGCTTAAGATTTTGCTAGGTAGTTTCAGAATACATATTTATTCTGAAATAAAGATTGATACATCACTGCTCTTTTGTGGCATTCAAAAAAAAACCTGCATTAAAAAAGAGAGGCAGTTGTGTGCAGTTTACTTGTTTGCATCTCCATCCATGCATGTTAATGAATATATTCATAATATTTAATTTATTATGTTTTAAATGTAACATCTTTTGATTAGCTAATTGATAATTGCATTTTTGTGCAGGTTTAATACTTAAATAAACACAATCAACAATCAAAATTTAATTTAGAGACTTTTATCCTGCATCACCAAAATGCATCTCTCATGTACAGTATTATTTATTTGTGTATGTATGTATGTATGCATGCATGTTTGTTTGTTCAAATCTGCACCTCCTAAATTGATTAAAGCTGCATAAAATATCATACATTTAGTACATCCTTTGTTTTAATGATTTAAAGGGCCCTATTTTAACGATCTGAAACGCAAGTATCAAACGCGAAACGCAAGTAACTTTGTGGGCGGATCTCGGGTTGAAAATGGGTTGGTCTGAAGTAGCTTCATTATTCATAGGTGTGGTTTGGGCGTAACGTGAAATAATCCAATCACAACGTCATCTCACATTCCCTTTAAAAGCAGGCACGCTTGTTCCATGGCAGATTGCTATTATAACGGCGGATTTGCCAGGCGCGTTTCACAGCCGAGGAGACCAATGTTCTCGTCAGGGCCGTAAAAGACAGAGAAGTGACATTGGGGAGGGAGAAACCCACCCAAATTAGCTTCGGTTAAACAGGCGTATAATAATTTGGGTAAATGTGTAAGCTAGATTTAGGCCTATTTTTTCACATCTTCATGGACACCACAATGATTTCCCTCATGTGGAATATTTTTCCTTGTAATAATGTATGGTTTGCAAAAATGGCAACTGCTGTGTCTGTGTAGATGAGAGAAGCAAAGAGTATGCGCGTTGTGCACACGCTACATTATGGCCAAGCACGCGCCCTTAAAATAGCATCTGAACGCGCCACTGACTTTAAACTAGGTTTTTCCTGGTCTGTGGCGGAATTGTTTTCTGGAACTGCAAAATAGCATCAGGGAACGTTTGCACCGGAACACGCCTCCTCTTTTTGCTGAGCCGCCCCCGGGAGCTCAAGTTAATTCCCTAATTTACCGGTGTGTGTCTGTGGAGGGAAAAGTCTGCTGTGCGTCGGGTGCAAAATAGGAATGAAACATGCGTCGGTGTACAAAGTCAATTGCGCTGGGTGCAAGATAGGGCCCTTAAGATCCACGGTGGAATTTTAGCAAATAAATAAAGCTTTTTTCTTTTCTTTTTTCTTCTTTTCTTTATATAATATGTTGTGCAATACTTGCGTTTAGATGCTGGGACAATATTTAAAAAATTTAAATAGAAGAATAATCTAGTATATTATCGTATGAATTCCATTCAGTAGTTCAAGCATGAGATAATATCTGAATATCTAAAGCTGAGGATTTGACAGAATCCTCAGAACTGAGGTGAGAAAGTAATTTCAGTGTTTTGGTGGTCCGGGATAAAAGTCACTGCAGCGATGTTTCCTTATAAGACTGCCCCGCGAACATCGATTCCGAGTTCAGAGGATCTGAAAAAATAAGGGTGAAACCTGTCATCTTTCTTTTTTCAGAGCTGCAAAGCCTGACACATTTGTATCTGTCGAGTTCCCAGAGAAAGGGAAGTTTTGTCATATAAGAAAGTTTATAGTGTTCCATATCTACAGTTTTTCAGCATGTCAGCCGTAGATGACAGAGTAAACAAAAAGAAAACCATTTAAAATTGTGTTTAACCTTTAAAAGTTGTTTGAAACTGGTAGTTGTAGAGGCAAACTACGCTCTAAATTAAGGCTCTGCATTCCTCTGAGAATAAATAAGTTGCCCACATGCATAAAAATACAAGCATTAACATTTGGAGTTAAGTCACAGCTCAACAGGCCACCCAGAAGAGCTGTTGATGAGCGCCAGTATTAATGCTAATAGCTGATATTTTGTGATGATGGCACTCCATCAAAGTCAATTCATGCTGCAGACCTGAAGTGGTGCTTTAGTCTCATTTCCATGCTTCATTTATCAGCAATTAACATAATCCATGCATGGACATTTCACCAGCCGATTATTTGCAGAATCACTTGGACATGTTTGTTAAGGGTCAGTTTATTTAAACATTTCATTTTAATCTGATTTTTAACGTCTTTCAATATCCTATTCAAGCGAGTACATGAATGAAAAATGTGGCTTGGTTACAGATATTTTAATAGCTAAGTAGTTAGTATTAGTCAAAACATGTCCACAAAAAGATCTCATTCATGCCTACCACTTAATGTCAGCATGGAACGGCATTAACAACCCATTTCACTTCCATATTTACTGTGCAATATTAGCTATTTGGTTACTGGTTAACATTAACCAATATCCTACACAGCCTTGATGATGTCAGCAAAACTGCAAAGTTGTTTTATAGGCGAAGCAACAATGAACAAAAACGTTTTTTTTTTTTTTTAAGTACACTGATGTGTTAAGCATAATAATACCAGAAATGTAAGATAGTAAAAGGGGTCAATTTTTATTTATTGTGAACTCTAATGTAATAAAGTGATCATGATATTAATAAAAAGGGAAGCAGAGAAAGTTTGTCATGTATTCCAATGCAAATCTTTTTGCTCTTTCATGTCACATACACATAATAAAAATATATAATGGAACAAAGACACTGAACTGCCTCTGTTTGCCTGCATGATGATGAGACGGCAAGTTGAGCAAACTAACAGCAGCTTCAAACAGTAATCTCAGTTGTTCCATTTTCCGCCAGCCTGTAAATCTGACATTTGAGCATATAAATAAACCTGCTCTCCAAGACAAAGAAAAGGCCATAGCGAGTTATTGTCTACAGAGGTGTAATATAAATAACAGTGCATTTTGTCAGCAGGATATTGTCAAAGAAAATAGAAATGTCATTTTGAAGTCATAAAAAACAAAGTTGTATTGCTCTATTTGTGTTGTTTTATGAGTTTATGAGTTTTTGCGGGCAACTAATATTGCTTCAGTAAAATTGCAGGCGAAGTTAAAGTTTTTTTTCCCCCACTGTAAGCAACAAAATGATAACTAGCAAAGTAATTACAGGCTTAAACTGTCCATCATGTTGGCAGTATCGTTGCAATGCCAACATATCTGTTTGTAAGCAAGAAGCAGACAGCTTGTGTCCCACATGGTATGCAAATCGTTTGTGTCTCCGACCAAAACAACTGTTATTACACTTGACCTTTACAGTAAATTGCTGTAGGGTTCTGTTTGTGACAACCACGGCTTACCATTGGCTGTGTCCTGCTCTGTTTATATGGCATGAGTGCCTCCTAAATTTGGGTGATGTCAAGGATGTGGTCTGACATCTGCATCTTTTCTGAAAACATACCCACCACATTGATAAAAGTTTACTGGTTCACGTAAATGGTTGAAACCTTCTGAGCATGTCAGTGACTCCTTCAACTGTTGTAATTTTCAAAAAGTCTGTTAATATGAGATGCACAGACAGTAATACACCTGCTTTAAAATCAAAAGGTTGTGTGCACTGGATGTGTGCATCTCTAAATCCATTGAAACAAACTACTTATGCATGTGATATAATTAAATCTGTGATCGGACTTCCGTAATTGATTTAATTCTTTTTATGTTGTCCCAACATCCTAATTTCTCATTTGGAGCATTAAAGGTACTGAGATGGAGTGGTTCAGATCTTATCTGTCTGATCTTTTTCTGTCCACCTTGGGGATTTGTGTCGTCCTCTCTCATGTGGAGTTCCTCAGGGCTCCATTCTTGGACCTTTCCTATTCTCCTTATACATGCTTCCCTTAGGTAGTCCAGATATGTGAAAATTATGTTCACTTATACATAAAAGCATGAAAAAACATATACAGTTTGGGGCCCTAAACATTGTCAGAAACGCCTTGTGGTGACCATTTTGCTTTCCGCCATAACTTAATTATGTATTTTGTATTATATCTCCTGAACCAAACATGATAACATGGAAAATGTGATGTCTACCCCTATGTTTTGATGGTCAATGATTACAGTGACTGTTCAGGTGAATAGTTAATGGTGAATTCAGTGATGTTGTGAGAAGGATTACAATGAAATCGCAGAATCTGAGAATATCATCTGAAGCTGGGGCCACACTAAAAGATTTTTAAAATCTTATAATATTTTCAAAATGTGAGAGACCACAAACATGATGATAAAAAAATCATAAATGGATAAATCTTGTTCCTCTAGTGTGTGGAGTGCCGCAATGTGACCAGGAAAGCACACCACACACTCACATATTCCATTCACAGACAACAGTCACACCTGTGAACACAGAAAAAACCTTGTAAAATATCTAGCATAAAACGTGACGGACGGACGAATGGCAAGAAGAAATGGTTCTTATTGTGTATGGACTGCTTTTTAAGCCAGGGACACACCAAGCTGGTGGTCGGCCGTCGGGCAGTTTTTGAGTGTTGGACGACTTAGTTTTTCCGGTGTGTTCCACACCGTTGGCTCTAGTCAACACAGTCGGCTTTCATTAGCGCTCGTTCTTTGGCTTGAGTTGGGTGTGTTGAACACTGTGTTCCTACCCTTACAGAAAAAAATAAAAATGTTAGATGAAATCGTGGAGATGATGTGAACATGAACTTTACATGTTACAGCATGAGTTGGAGGTAAGTCTTCCGTCAGCTCGCTTTGATTGGGAATTGTTTTGTTTCACATGATAATCCAACACGATCTCATGAAAGTGCATATCTATAGCACGAATGATATTTCTTGTATCATTTATATGCCAAAACGAGTTTTTGCGTTCAAATGATACGCACTGTAAACCCCTTGGGTAGGATTAGGGATGAGGAGGGCGTGCATATTACACGCCATAAAATGCGTATCATATGCACGCGAAAACTGCGTATCATATGTACGCAAAAAACTCATTTTGGCGTATAAATGATACGAGAAATATCATTCGTGCTATAGATACGCACTTTCATGAGATCGGGCTCGATAATCGCCAGATCTTGCACAAGTTTGTCCTCGGGGGACACAACAGGATTTCTCATTTGATTCGAGATCGGTTCAGTCGGTTAGTGTTGGTGGTATGGTTCTGTTCATGCATCTATGCCTGAGCAGCAAGTCAAACCCCCATGGAGTACAGAACAGAACCAGTTTATGCATACAAAATTACAATTCACAATTACATGAGTTGTGGAAATACAAATACATGATTGAAAATGCTTGCAATGTAGTGAACTGTATGGAAAAAAACAAAGTCAGATTGATTACAGGAGGGTTAGGTGGAGTTGGGGTTGGAGGAGGGAGTTCGATTGCGAGCAGCGATGCGATAGAGAAGATGCTGAAGGAATGGGAATTTAAATGGGCCACTGTGATAGATGTCGAAACTGGATTGGTACATGTCGGGAACAGCTGGCTATCAGCTGATGTGAGCTTGGCTGATGTGGCCTGCCTGAAATAACGCAATGCTTGATGGCGGTTTCAACGTTCTTCCGAGCAGATTCAGTCACACACCTCACACCACAGGAAAATCTGATAAAATAATCTGTACCATCAAGATAATCTGGACTTTTTCTGGCATGTCAGAAGGGGAGAAATTGGTCTAAAATCACCCCGAATATCTTGTAGTGTGTACCCAGCATTAGTGATGAGTTTGAGAATGCCATGGAGTTCAGCAGTAAGGGTGTCTCTGGTTGATGTGATGGGAAACCCCTTCGTAGAGAACAGCAAAAACCTTCTGAAGATAAACTCAAGATCATTAGCAGACCAAGCTGTTGTGGATGCTGTTCGGGTTTGCAGAGAGGATGGGCAAGACCAGTACTAACTCTTTGTTGCAGAGAGGATGGGCAAGACCAGTACTAACTCTTTGTTGCAGAGAGGATGCAGGGCACGAAACCCATCTCCGCCCCTTTGAAGAGGAACAAGCTCCCTCTTTTAAAACAGCTCTGATAAGAGGACAGACCAAGACAAAACTCAATGAAAAATGACTGTCCACTGTTTTCCAGACTCTACATTGCCTGCCAGACCCATGATGGGAACCTAGAAAACTTCTTCAAAAATGAAAATCAGGCCTAGCCTCCATCACTCTCACTTCATGGTGGACTACGCTTGGGAAACAAGGCTGATCTGCCTGGAAAACACTATGAGCAGTGCCCTAGACCAGGGGTTCCCAAACTTTACATTCCAGGACCCACCTAGACAAGAATAATCTATCTCAAGACCTACCAAAACAATTTTAAAGCATGAATGTGGGATGGGAGGCGTTAGTTCTTTTTAGACCAGTTTTTTTCCTTGTCATAGTATGAATGACATATAAGTTTAATTGCAATACAAACTTGTGGTACATGATCAAACATTTTTAGAATTAAAATAGCAGCCTAATGGCTGTTGAAATAATGTGAAGAATACTGAGTATTTTTTGTCTGCTGCCTCAACTGATTTACCAGACATGGCAGAACAAATTTAAAGAAATGAAAAAGATTTTTTTTTCTTTTGTCAAAAAGTTTGATATGACAAAAATATAAAAAATATAATCTGAATATAAAAAATATTATAGACTAACAATTTTATTTGACAGTAGGCCCAGGACCTATAATTTCAATATTAACCCTCTGGGGTCGGCGGTCGCACCGGCGAGACCAGCTCGCTTTTTTTCTTATCAGTGCAAAAGAGACTCAAAATACTCTGTTGATTTTGATCTTACATATAAGTGTTATACATCATTCAAAACTGTTAAATGTCTTCTTTTATTTGTGTACACTCATAATAAAAACAAAATGTTGTGTTTTTCGTAAAATAAAGAAAATAAACATGATGTAATGTACGATCGGAGACCATTGTGCTCAACTCTTCCACAGGCAAGCCGTCCATCCTTGAACTCTTAAGTTGTGGCTGTAAGAAAGGCTGCCGGGGCCATTGCAAATGCAAAAAACAAAACAAAAAAAAAACATAAAATTGCACAGCTGTGTCAGTGTGGAGGAGACTGCGAAGGAGACATTGAAGAATAGGTTCAACAACAACAAAACAAACATGCTTCTGAAATAGATTTAACCCCCTGAGGTCGGCAATCGCGCCGGCGCGATAGGCTCGCTTTTTTTTAAATCAGTTCAAAAGAGATTATTTTTGCTCTGTTGACTTTGATATTACAAACAAGTTTCATACATCAATCAATTCTGTTAAATGTGTATTATTTTTGTGTATACTCACAATAAAAACAAAGTGTTGTGCTTTTTGCCAAATAAAGAAAAATAAACATGATGTGAGTTCTGCTTTCTCTCTGTCAGTGAAGTCCATTCTGAAACGCGTCCGAAAATGAACAATAACTCACCGAATACTCAGTCAAACAGACATACAGACACACAGGCATGAAGCTTGAATTCTCTTCTTTTAAATGTCATTTATATAAAAAACAAATATTCTCAGTTCATGTAATCTGTAAGAAAAGAGCGAGATGTCAGTCATTATCATCTCATCTAATTATTTTTAATGTGACCCCGCCCACGGAGAGCGCGTGCTATTCAAACACAAATGACTGAGGAACAAATCACAGTAACCTGTGAACGCCCCCATATCAGCTCGAGAAAACACAAGTTTAATCAGATCATTGTAGCCTACTTGTTTGCACCGTCTCGCAGCGCTGTGAGGAATAATAATAATGGAAAATGTACCTCAGAAGTGCGGGTATTTCGAGGAGCAAGGATCGACTGAGCTGAGGAATACTGTAGTAAGTTTTTTTTCCTTCTCAAGTGAATCGCGTTTCTGTGTGAATGAATGAACGGCAGAGATTCGTGCTGTTTAGCCTACCACAGCTCGCAAAAAGACAGTTTAAATTTAAATCGCGTTTCTGTTTGTGATTGAATGATGATGTTTTAGCAAACTGTATTGCTATACTGAGATGAGTAAAAATCGACTGAAATATGTTGAAATAAAATGTAGGCTATTTGTATAAGCAACGTATTAAACTGCAAATTAACATTTATATGCCCTAATATTTCATAAAAATAACGTTACAGTCAGGCGAAAATGAAAGACAACATTTTGTTGACTAGATTTGGGTACAGTTTTTACTGTAGAATATACTGCCACATCAAATAAGCTTTTGTTTAGTAATTTCTGCTCATATGTTTTAAAGTAAACATTTAAAATAAAGTCATCAACTAAGATGTTAGCTGGTCCAGTGTTGGCTATATTCAAACTAATGAATACATATGATAAAATGTAGGCCTATAATATTTTTTTTACAAAGAAAGAGTACACTTGAAATATTGTTGAAATTGTAATTATTGTTGTAATTGTAACCTTTTTAATAAAATAGCAAAACATATTTACAAGATGTAAGCAAAATCTTAAATGGTCAATATAAGTCTTCTTCTAAATATATCTTTTGTCCTTGCATTCATTCTTGTGGCTGAAGTGTCACACCTGAATAAATGGCTCATTATGCAGAGTGGGTGGGACATTGTATTCTCAGGTGTAAACCACTCCTCGTTCACGCCCCCCTGGGCTTTCCAAGCAAAACCTGTCTTACACTATTTAAATAATCATGACGATGATTCGTGACGATGCAATTGATAAAATAAAAAATATTTTTGTAGACTTTTAGTCTTGAGTGGATCAGTGTGCGGCCAACCACCTTTTTTGTTCATTCTTCAATATATCATTGGCTCTACGCACCTGTAGTACAATAACTTTTTTTCTGTTTGGAGCGCTACATATTTTTTTTAGTTTTACAGCACATTGGTAAACATATGTTGTTTTTAAAAGTGCTCTATAAATAAACTTTAAGTTGAGTTGAGAATTGTTGTTTTCCCAAGATATTAGCAAAAAGGTGTAAATTAATAAAGTGTACTAGACAGTGCTAAGAGAAATGTAGCTTTTCAGTATTTTTACAAAGGTCCAAAAAAAATAGGAAACGTGTAATTAAAAAGTAATATATCACATAACCGACATTACCATTTGAATGGGATTTGATTTCTGAGCAGCAGTATTTGATCAACGGATTTTTAAAGTAAAAAAAATCAGATAAGATCAAATTCATGTGTCTCTAAAAAAGTATTTTGGCAAAACAAGCCTTGACCTTTGACACTAACTGGTGCTGAGAAAATGGACATCAGTGTACTCTGTATTTATAAAAAAATAAATAAATGTTTATTATTTTATCAGTAGGTGGCACTGTGCCTAAACGGTTCAAGTAAAATCTAGACATGGTGGCAAACAATGTATAACAAGGCTGTCTTCAAAATCACCCCCTATACCCTTATATGGTGTACTATTTGAGGGGACAACCATTTGTCTGTCTGCTTTGCCTCTCCCCAATAAATATATTAATGGGCTTGAGCTCTGCTAGCATGGCTCTTCTAAAGGTAGCTGGTCTTCTTTTCTTCCCTCTGCATGTAATGCGCCCAATCCACTTCCTCCCCTGGATGGTGTTTACAATGGTTTGTTCGGTGCCAGAGTTCCTGATTTGAAATGTGCTCTGGCCACCTAACATGCAGTATTTGTTGTTGGCAGGTGTTGTTGAAGACATGCAGCTTGTGGTCCAGGCTCTTGGTGTGTATCCAGGTTTCTGTACAGCAGTACCAACTTTTGTGTCTAACAGTATCAGTTTGTTGTGATGGCTGAGACTCATTTTCCTCCACACTGGCAGCCGGATGCTGAAGGCATGGTGAGCTTTAGTGATTCTGGACCACACCTCTTCATCTGTTTCCCCTGTAAGGTTGATGAACTGGTTCACATTCTCGATTGACTGGTCACCTATGGGTCCATATCCTACAGAGTGTGGTCTATGTCAAAAGCCTTTTTGAAGTCCACGAAGTAGATGCACAGTGGGGACTTTCACTCCAGTGACTGGTTAAAAATGACAAGTAGGTCTATCTTATCTGGTCTGGACATGATCTCTCGAATCCTGCTTGCTCTTCTCTCAGCTTGGCATCAACAGACACCTTAATCTATCCAGTATCACTCTGGTGAAAACCTTGCTTGGGAGGGACAGGAGTTGGATTCCTCTCCAGTTCTGACAGTGACAGTCACTGTGGTTATCTTTATTGGGAAGCTTGATTATATAGCTTAAGCAGATTATGTCTGCTGTAGTTCCAAGGTCTGATTTCAGGGCTTCTGGTGAAATGTTGTTGGGTCCAGGTGCTTTCCCACTCTTGATCTTCTGGGTAGCTTTCTTTATTTCTTCTTTGGTGATGGGGCCAAGATTCACACCCAGGTCCACCTTCTCTTTGATCACTGATGGCCATTCAACTTGGCTGAGAACTTTCATTTGTGACTTTTGAGCAATTGGTGGCGCTATATAGTTTGAGTGTCAGAGCCCAATAAGTATGACAAATTTCACCAAGAGTTTACTGTTTTTTCCATGTGGAGTTAAACAGGAAGTAAATAGTATGTAAATATTTACAGTACTCTTGAATTCTGTGCTCTCACCTGTAGATTCATCTAGACACTCATTGCTTGGTTCCTGAGGCTAAATTAGTGTGTTGTTGTTTATCTAAAATATTCTGATAATGAACACTTTTTATTGCACAAATCCTTGATCCTCAGTGTGAACATAAAACTGCAGCAATTTATTATTCATAACCATATGCGGAAAAACCTGCTGGCCTCTTAAAATCTAAGGCCCTTTCAGCATCTCAAGAGGAGCTATTTTATTATCTTTGCATTGCAAGCTTGGAGGTCTCTGCAAAAGGGAAACTGCAGTGATTTAACACTGTGCCCCCAAACAGTCTGGAAAAATGCTTTCCAGGATATTTGTTCACCACATAAGAGTGAAAACAAATGTAATTCAATTTGGAAAGAGATAACAGGTTGATTTATAATTGTTCCTAACACTGGGTCACACTGGTAATTCGCTCAGTCTTAAAAACTGAATAATGGCTTCAAAGAGAATGAAACATCTAAAGAGCATGATTATGTTTTTAGACAATGAATAATCTTAGGATAAATTGTTCTCCAAGAAAATCCTTAGCATAACAGTGTTGTCCTGTTCTCTGATTGGTTACTCTTGTCCACAGCAGCCCAACTGAATGTTAAAAAGTTAAAAATGTGATTTTAAACACAGTGGGCTGTGTTTTCCAAAGGCCAAGAGAGGCCAGTGTTATAAGCGGCGCTACAAAAAGGCGCCTCACATGACTGCCTAATCCTCAACATGCATACAAAAAATGTGTGTTGCTCCTCAAGGCAATTATGCATATGCATGAATGCCCAAGGCAAAATGTAGCTTTCTTCCATGTAGAACAGCCAATGAATGCGGACCAGATTTTCTCATAGAGTGATGTTTTTATTTTTTGATTTTTTGATCTCCAGTGGTTGCTGAATAACAAATTAATAATACTCACAGTGAAAAATTTGAGCGCTGCCCCTTGACATTTAACATGCTGTTGTATTTGGATATGCTGGAATAGTCAGAACTGTTCATTCTTTAATACATAGTGTAATCACCTTTTAAGAATATACAGTCATGTGAAAAAGAAAACACCATGTTGAAAAATAATCTGGTTTGTTAGCAGGTCTTAAACTTAAAGCTGCAGTCCGTAACTTTTTTGGGTTAAAAATTATCCAAAATAAATGTTTAAGCAGGTACATAACCAGTGTTCAAAACGATCTGCTTGCCTTAGCTTGATTCAAAACAGTAAGCTTGTAATAATGTTTTTAATTCCAGTGGTACTGGTGGATTCCACAGGAAATTCGAGCATGTCTTTGTGTTATTACGTCGCTGCCACGTGTCAGTGTTTGTTTGGACTTTCAGTTTGAGTTTTGATTGGTTCCTGTTCTCCCCACTCCTTTGTATCCATGGTTACTGTCATTGTCAATTCAGTTTTGTCACCTGTTTAGTCATCATTGTCATTTGTATCACCTGTGTTCTGTTAATCAGTGTTCATCTGTGTTTGTATTTGGGTGAATAACGGATAAGGATTTAAAATGTGAAAAAAAAAAGTAAATAAAACATTCTAATTTTAGGACTTTCTATACTTATTAGAGCAGGGTTCACCAGTCTCGGTCCTGGAGGGCCGCTGTCCTGCAGAGTTTAGCTCCAACCCCAATTAAACACACCTGAACCAGCTAATCAAGGTCTCACTAGGCATACTAGAAACTTTCAAACAGGTGTGTTGGAGCTGGTTGGAGCTAAACTCTGCAGGACAGCGGCCCTCCAGGACCGAGATTGGTGAACCCTGTATTAGAGTGTTGTGTATGCAATGATATGTACATATTTCAAGAATGCAATTAACCATTTGTTTGGTGCATCAGATCTTCCTGGGTAACGTAATGAATTTTTAAATTAATGACATTTCTACCATTTTTGGCATACAAATGTACTGATATCCATAATTGGAGCTCAACAAACAATGGCAGAGGTATCTGAAATGACAGAATTGACCTCAAAACACCAGAAGCTATACTAAAGCTTTAATAAAATGTTGATAAATATGATTACATTATTCATGATTTGACTATTAACATTACAAAATTCAATTCAATGATAATGACCCATGTGACTCGTTGAATCATATGAAATCAAGATGAATGACAGCAAAAAAAAAACAAAAACAAAAAAAAATTACAATTATGTAAATAATGTTAATAATATAACTATAATAGCTACATCTTAGCTATCATCACTTAAAGTATTTTTTTTAGATCAAATAGATAGTTTTTTAATATAAAAACATTATAAATATTTTTATTGCTACAAAGTGCACCAGTGACCGAAAAGGTCAAAATGTCAACATTTTAAGAGATGCTTCCTGACCTTTGCACATGTTCTGGTGCTCCTTCAGGGTCTTCTTTTTGATACTTGATATTATGTCACATGACATTAGGGATGTCCCGATCCGATCACATGATCGGAAATCGGCCCGATCACGTGTTTTCAGACTCGATCGGAATCGGACGTTACCTCCCGATCAGGACTCGGATATATTCTCATTATTTTTTAACACATCAATATTTATGCGGTGGCACAGAGTTACGCCGGTTTCACATTGCACGCGTTAGTAAGCAGCGCAGGAGCAGTGCGTATGGTGAGCAGGAGCAGGACACGCGGGTTTTGCTTTCACACTGGCATCGTTTGTCACGCGCGGCTGAACCGCGGGTTGTGTAGGCTACAGACAGAGTAGGCTACTCTGTAATGGATAAGTTGGCATTGCTTTTTTTCGTTTTCAAATACATTTAAGAGAAAAGACTTGTCAAGAAGCTTATTTTATTAATAATTTCATATATATAACTTTTGTTTCATCTTTGATTTTATTGTTATGGCAACAAGTTTGTTTTTGGACATTTGTTTTCTTTTTAAATTGCTGTTGGTCATTTGATTGACTGTTTAAAACACAATAGATATCATCAATGCACTTTTTGGATAAAACTGCGGTGTATTTTGGCCATGATCAATGTATTGTCACTTTAATTCAGCAAAAGCGGCGCAGCAAAAATAGACTCGGCGCCGAAACGATCGCGGCACTGCTGCTTCTGCTCTGCTACGCACTGCCGCGCCGCCTCTGCGCGCGGTGTGAATGCTCTAAAGCCTGGTTTAATCTGGTAACATGGGCGGCGAAAAAAAATACGCGCTGCACGCTCTGCTAACAGTGCAGTGTGAAACCGGTGTAAGAGTTAGGAGTGCAGTTCCTAAAAGCACATTACTTTGCAAACACTGTAGCACTTTTATTTTTTATTTGTTTACATGCCTGCCGCCGGGTATTTTAAGTTGAGGTGCTATTTGTTTATATATTAGATTTTTTTTATATTTACTGTTGCACTAAAGTCCAAAAGTGAAGAATTTATGTATTTGATTGTTCAAGCTACCTCACAGAAGTGCTCTGTTTGTTAACAGAGTTGTTGAATGTTAAAATAAGGTGAATTAAATAAAAAATAAGGAACATCCTGGATCTGTTTGTTCGCTCTTCTTTATTCTTTTTTTATGTATTAAGTATCGGATCGGGACTCGGTATCGGCAGATACTCAAAATCAAATGACTCGGACTCGGACTCGAGGGCAAAAAAACCTGATCGGGACATCCCTACATGACATACCAAAAATGCATTATGGTCCAAAATGGTCATTGATGTCTGTTATCCAGGAATGACATTAGAGAAATCACAATTTGGAGACAAAAGTCTTTCTGTCATAAAAATGTAAATAAGCTTAGTATTATCACTATATTTGTAGGTATCGTTGAAAACATCAATACAATTATGCCCAAGTAGATTTTAAATACTTTTATTTATATTTTTTACATTTTTGTTGTCTTTTTGTATTCAGATTTTAAGCCGGGACAGTTACCCGGAATGACATTTTGGGACTTTTGAGCTCAATAGTTCCTTAAAGATTAATTATTTATAATGAATTCTCACATGAGTGATTAAAGAGGGGGAAGCTGAGTTCTGCCTGCACCACACCGTGACAGTCACATCTGTACACATAAAGAAGAGTCTCAGCTAGTAGGCTATAGGTGGAGATTTATAGCCTTTTCTCACAGCACTTGATATAATTAAACTTATCAATTTGATGGCGGATCCAGAAAGGTTCATACGACAAAAGACTTCGGACTTTGGAATGGCTACAGAAAAAAAGAGACTGCAACCGGGCCCATGTGAAAACAAAGATAAATATCGGAAGGGCATTAAATGTAGTCACGCAATGTTGATGTTGTTAACATTAACAATTTGAGAACAAAATATAATTTGCACAGTTTGACGTGATATGATAAGCGATCGTTAGATTTAATCAGCGCGATTTACTGCAATGCTTTTTTTCCCTTAGTTGGTCAGAACAAAAGTGGATGTTACTTACTTGTTCAGACGACATTTTCCGGTGAAAATCCTTATGTTGGTCATACTTCCAAAAAGTAGAATCTGTGATTGCGAATGCCAGAATCCACACCAGCGCGGCGACCGACAGCCGCACATTCTCCTCAAAACATTGGATTCATCTGCACTGTGCCGTGCCGAGGCACAACCCACGTAAAGTTGATAATTCCGTGAATAATTGCAACTGCAAGTTTCGAACAGCGATGGCGACAAAGAGGAAAAAAACTACAGACTGCAGATTTAAGTAAATACAACCTCAGATTAACAAAACACATGACATATTACACCGTTATTATTTATTTAACAAAAATAAAGCCAAAATGGAGAATTCTGAAGTAATAATTTTCTATATGGCTTTCTTAGTCTCTCACATCGGTATGGAGGAATTTTGGCTCTTCTTTACAATGTTGTTTCAGTTCAATGAGGTTTGCAGGCATTTGTTAATGCACAGCTCTCTTCAGGTCCTGCCACAGCATTTCAACTGGGTTGAGGTTTGGACTTTGCAACACCTTGATTCTTGTCCTTTTCAGCCATTCTGTTGTAGATTTGCTGGTGTGCTTGTGATAATTTTCCTGTTGAATGACTCAATTTCTGCCAAGCTTTAGCTGTCGGACAGATGGCCTCAAATTTGACTCTAGAATACTGTGGTATACAGAGGAGTTCATGGTCGACTCAATGACTGCAAGTTGCCCAGGTCCTGTGGCTGCAAAACAAGTCCAAATCATCACCCCTCCACCAGCGTGATGGACAGTGGGTATGAGTTGTTTAGTTTTCGCTTAACTTGGCACTGTGCATTAAGGCCTTAGCCTTGCTGCCATGTTCTTTTTAGAGAGAACACGCTTTCTCGTGGCAACCCTTCCAAACATGCCATACTTGTCCAGTCTTTTTGTAATTTTACTGCCATGAACTTTACCATTTAACATGCCAACTGAGGCCTGTAGAGTCTGAGATGTAACTCTTGGGTTTTTTGCAGTTTTTCTGAGAATTGCACAGTCTGACCCTGGGGTGAATTTGCTGGGCCGTCCATTCTTGGGAAGATTGGCAGCTGTCTAGAATGTTTTCCACTTGTGAATAATCTTCCTCACTGTAGAAAGATGGACTTCATATTATTTGGAAAATGGCTGTATAACCCTTCCCAAATTGGTGGCAGCAACAACTGCTTCTCTAAGATCATTGCTGATGTCCTTCCTCCTTGGCATTGTGTCAACGCACACCTGAATGCTCCAGATCAGCAAACAGCAAAACTTCTGCTTTTATAGAGCTGATCAAACTTGCTGATGATCAATTAATCAAAGGCTTTTGATTAGCAGTGTATGACCGCTACTTACCCACTTAATTCCTATGGAAACAGTAAGGGTCTTTCGTTTGTCACCCATGGCTTCTCCATTTTAGCCTAGTTTCTGTTAAATAAATAACGACACAGTGTAATATGTAATGTTTTGTTGTTCTGAGGTTATATTTACCTAATTTTAAGACCTGCCAAGGACCAGATTATTTGTTTGTTTTGTATTATGCCCTGATATGTAAAGCCAGAATTCATTTGTGCCCTTTCTTTTTTCACATGTCTAGTTAGGGTTTGGGATACTGATATTGAAATTGTGAAATTGTCTTTCTGCAGTCTTGCTTCAGTATACCAAGTTCTGTGAAGTGGACCTCTGTCAAGTTGAACTTTCTTACAAGAGAGATGTCATTTTTAGACAGAAATTACCAAGACTCAGAACCCACAAACTTTTTTCCCCAAAGTGCCATCCAGCCTGCTGAGAAATACAACATCTCCAATGGAGAATAAGGTTACTAAGAACTGTATTTAAGGCCAGAGGGACTAACATGCCTTCATCCATCAGAGCAATGCACAGCTGTCACACTGGAGATGGTCAGTATGTACCTTTATCTCTCACCTCCTCTGGTTCACTCTGTGCTTTTCTCACTCTGATGATGTGTTCTTCTCCTGTGTTCTGCTGTTCTTCAGCAGTGGGACATTGCAGGAAAAGTGATAATAGCTAGAGAAATGGAAACTCAGAAAAACCTTTCAACTGAGTTTTTCTGTTGTTGTTGTTGTTGTTGTTTTCAATAGTCTTTTATTAGTGATAAATCCAGCAAACACTGAGTGAAATGAGCTCAAATTAAAAGTATTTTCTATATTAGGCTTATTCCAAATGTTTAGAAATTCACACTGTATTTCATTAAATTAAATAATAAAAGGGTAACTGACAGTGATGGTTTTTTTTTCAATGTAAGTATCAGTTTATTAAAAAAGAGCCCAGAAAAAATGGATGCTTATAACACAAAACATTGTTACACTGTTTGTCACAAATATAATGAGTAGTACATTTTTTTATTGTTAACATAGTGTAACCTTGCAATAATAATTACAATAGAGTCTGTATGCATATTTCCACAGCTTTAATATAGCACAGATCATATAACCTCACATTTAGCCACAAGTGCCACGTCTTATTGAAAAGTTTGGATTGTTAAATAACTGGCCAAATATATTTCTACAATTCCTTTGATTACAGCATTAATTCAGCTGGTTACAATCATATGCACAAAATGTACAACGTATTAAATGTGCAAAAAAATACTTGATTACATTTTGTTAAAAAAAAAAAAAAACATTCTTCATATTTACTGTATTGTTAATGACAGACCCCATTAATTCAGTCAATTGTAGTGCACAGATTAATTTGACTATACTGAGAATAAAACATGCATTTACACGCTCTGTCATTCTATATTAACTCACTGTTGCCCTGTCTGGGGCACATGGTTATGTGTGACTATAAAATATTTGTATTTGAAAGATATCACATTCAAATGCAGGTGGCTGTACAATCAATACCAGTCTGAACCATGGAGAATAATTTTTAATTTAAGAAAGAAAAAAAAAAAAAAATCAGTCACTTTTTCAGTGCAAGTGTATATTATCTTCTTAAAGTTATTGAAAACAGATAAAAGTTTAAACCCAAGGGCATTGTTTGTTACGGACCCATGGAGACAGAAAATGTATGACCGCTTTCAAATTTAATCAATCTTCTTATATTTCTGCATCCTCTTATCTCTTAAAGCGTTTCCCTTGAATTAAACTGAAAATGAGTTCATGGCAGTCTTACGACAGAGTTCTTTCTAGGCCACATAATGGTGTTTAAAAAGATTTGAGGTGCCAACTGTCTGCACTTAAGCCTGAATATAGACCGAAATTTCACTTTAGCTCAATTGAACGCTTTCCCATTCTTTGTAAATAAATAGCATCCAGATGGGATGTATTTTCTTCCTTTAAAAAAATGGGGTTTATAAATCTCTGACCTCAATATCCATTGATGTATAGGAGAAAAGCAACTTGAGTGAATGATTTTGCTTTTTGACTTTTACTTTGACAGAGCATTTTAATTAACTAATCATGCAGTTTATATGTATTAAGATAGATTTACTCTGTCAGTCATCATGTTTCGAGGTGCCACAACCCACAAAACTCTAAATTTCAATTAATCCCAGAGCACATACAGTAGAAGTGGCCACAGCTAAACCTGGCAAGAGACCTGCCTTACTTTCCCAGCCAAAAATGCTCATAACGGCCTCTAACCCTACACTTAGTTTAATTGAAAAATTAGAGAGCAGTCCTGTTTTTCAAATGCATTCAAATAATGTTCTTCCTTATGAGTTCCCTTTGTACGACCACTGCTTGCACACATGGTTTTACTCGTAAAACATGGCTAACAGAGGATAGCACATGACTCTTATTGAGGGTTTGGTGTGACATTTAAGATGTGCATGTGTAGGATCCTGACCTCCGTCCCTGCCACCCACAACCAAAGCATCACTGCATTTAAGGAGGTCTGTAATATCTGGGAAATTTTCCGGGTACCAAAAGCTATCCATGAGCACTTGGATTCATGTGATTGGTAGATGCGTGACTGGAGTGTGGACGGACAGACGGCTGGATGGATGAAAGAATGGATGAAAGAATGGATGGATGGATGGATGGATGGGTGGATGGTGTCACAGTTCATGAATTCCCTGTCTCTCTTTCTGCCCGTATGTCAGTGTGTGTGTGTGAGGGTGATTGCCAATCACCATAATTATTCAGCGCCAGCTGTTGCCTATCAGCCGCACCTATATATGTTCATTGCTTGGTGTCTTGTGTTGTCAGATCGTTGTGAGAATTCCTGGTGTCCTGTCTTGCTTCTTGTTCTCCTTACTACCTTGCCTGTGTTGGTTTATCGTTCCTGTTGTTCTGCATTCTGCCCTGGGATTACTGTTCATCTGGAGTTTATTGTTGAGTTAAATATTTTTTAGTTGTCTCAAACAAGTTTTTCTTAAAAAGATTTTTTTTTTTTTTTTTTCACTTAAAGCGTAACTCTCGCCAAGATGCAACCTCACCTCGGGTCTTTTTGTTAATCTACCCGAGGCAAACTTTCGTTTAAAAGCATAATTACAATGGAAACGCCACTTTTAAGTGACCGTATTTTTGTTTTTGGTCAAATTGCCTTTTTGAACAACTCACTGTAGCTGTTGTTGTTTCCGGTCACTGGCATTTTGTCAGTCAAAAATAGTCGATCTCCGAATGCAATGTAACAGGGAGGAGAGTAAAGATGGAAAGCTCCTAAAGCTTAGTTCCATATAAATTCACGGATAATTCGTTGTTTTGTCGTTAGTGAAAATCAATATTGACCTTGTATTTGAAAAAGGATCCTCATATAAGAAACAATACTAAAATTCAGAGTCAGTTCATTCACATTCAGAGATCGACTATTTTAGACTGACAAAATGCCGGCGGATGGAAACAACAACAGCTAACAGTGCAACAGCGTGTATGTCCACGCGCGTGTATGTGTACGCCGTTAAATGTCCGAGCGAAACGGAGGAAAATGTATATCTACATCTGGGGAGCAATATTTTTTTTCCTAGGATGGTAGGGGAACACTCATAAATGGTATTAACCCGAGTGATGGGTAGGTTTAGGGACGCGGTTGGGGTAGGTCATATATATTTATATACAGTAATGTAACGTAAATCAACGGCGTTGATAAACACGCTGAAAAGCGATTATGCGTGTTGATAACACGCCAAAAATGGAAATACGAATTGGCGTGTCATACATACGCCATTTCATGAGATCAGTCTGTACAGTGAGTTGTTCAAAACCTTTCTTTTTTTTTTTTTTTAGTAAACTCTGTGTACACAATGTTCTCAAAGCTCGAGTTCATGTGTACAGGTGCTGGTCATAAAATTAGAATATCATCAAAAAGTTGATTTATTTCCAGAATTCAACTTAACAGGTGAAACTAATATATTATATTATTATTATGCAAATCCTGCTGGAAAATGAAGGAAGCATGAAGTGCTCTGGAAATGTCCTGGTAGACGGCTGCGTTGAGTGGACAGCACAGTGGACCAACACCAGCCGATGACATGCTCGCCAAACCAACACAGACTGTGGAAGCTTCACACTGGACTTCAAGCATCTTGGATTGTGTGCCTCTCCATTCTTCCTCCAGACTCTGGGACCTTGGTTTCCAAATGATATGCAAAATTTGCTCTCATCAGAAAAGAGGACTTTGGTCCACTGTGCTTTATTAAATCCAGAGTCAACGCAGCCGTCTACCAGGACATTTTAGAGCACTTCATGCTTCCTTCCTTTTCCAGCAGGATTTGCACCTGCCCACACTGCCAAAATAACCAAAACCTGGTTCAATGACCATGGTATCACTGTGTAATTACTGTGTGATTTCATGTAATATTCTAATTTTCTGGGATTTTGATTTTGTGGGTTTCATAAGCTGTAAGCCATAATCATCAAAATTATAACAAATAAAGGCTTGAAATATCTTACTTTGCATGTAATGAGTCTATATAATATATTAGTTTCACCTGTTAAGTTGAATTCTTGAAATAAATCAACTTTTTGATGATATTCTAATTTTATGACCAGCACCTGTAGAGTCCCTGGTGATACTTCGAGCAAAGTTTAATGTTGTGTCGAGCCTTCTTAGTGTATTAAAAATAGCGATTTTGATGCTATCATTAGCCTCGTTTCCATTACAGATTTGCGCAAATGTTTTGCGCTATTATCTAAATATCGATAAAAAACTATTGCGAAATGACGGCGTTTCCATTAACCGATGTTATGCGACTAAACGTCCTTTTTTCTCTCGCGATAAGTCATTCCAAAAATCAAGGCAACGGACGTTGGTTTATATAATATCACAGCCACCGCATTAGACATTATTATTATTAATGGAAGGAAATGTGGCGTGTTATCCAAGCATTAATGGCAGGGAAAGACCCTTATACTGCGAACGACACATAAAGCCTAAGGAGTTTCTGGGTGTTTTGCCCTCATTTCTGCTCCGAGGTTTTGATTGTGGCATTTCTTTGAGATTTAGAATCCAGTATTCCTATAGGCTAATTATTGTTTCTTTTATTAATTTAATAAAGAACTCTGTCTCGTATTCTGTCCAAACGATCCATGTAGGCTACTTTTGTAACCCGTAATTGAAAAACAAAAAATAAACGGTTGTTGTCTTTTTAAAATGCAAAGTTGAACACCAAAATTTTAATTTGAACTGGCTACACCAACTGCTGCGCAAAAAAGTAAATATCGACGAATTTTCAGATTTTTGTTTATGACTTTTTGCCCCTTTATTAAACATTTAAAATATTCACAAATTAATATGGAAAACATGTCGATTTTACTGGTTTTCTAAGGCCAAATTAGAACTTGGAATTGATGTTTTTCCCGCAGTGAAAATGTTTTTCCCGCAGTGAGAAGAGCCATTAATATTATTAATAAACTATTGTTTTGGCTAAAATCACATCTCCATCTCCGCTGCTAAGCAGACGGATTACACAATCAGAAGGTATTACCCTTTGATTCGAATTTGTTCGTTTTAAAGTGGACATTTCAAGCTTTAGCCTACACAGGCTATATTTTGTTTCAGTTCTCGCGCTCCAGTTTACGGAGATCATGAAAGTGCGTCTGATTGTTTTCTTTTATTTTACAAAAGCACAACGTTTTCTTGTTATTGTGAGTTTACACACATAAAAGTAGTTGAGAATAATGTATTATTATTTTCTGTATGACCAGAAATGATAGAGTATTTTAAGTTGTTTCCACTGTTGATAGGAAAATGCAAGTGTTCGCGCTCGCGCCTCCGTGCCATACAGTGCGCGCTCCACGCTCAGCTTTGTTCCTTTTTTGCATAAAAGCATCTTCTAAATATAGCCTATTAAATGTTATAATAAAATAATATAAAATTATTATTATTTGCTAGATACATAGACCTCAAACACACCGCGTCTTCTAAGTCAGGTGACTGTAAATGCGCAAAAACTGTTTCCATTGCAGTTTTGCGAAATATTCCTTTTTCGAATTGCCTGAAAAACCACCTCATGAGAGCGTAAAAACTTTTTTGCGATAAACGGGAGTTTTTGCGAAATTGACGTGTTTCCATTGTGCGTATTTTCAATTCGCAATTTCAATTTGCGCAATTTGAAGGGTAATGGAAACGCGGCTATTGTCGTGCCCCAAGCATTCCCATTCAAAAGGCAATTTGACCGAAAACGAAAATACGGTCAAACCTAAAAGTGCCGTTTCCATTCTAATTATGCTTTTAAATTAAAGTTTGCCTCAGGTAGATTAAGATAAAGACCCCAGGTTGCATTTTGGCGAGAGTTACGCTTTAAAAAGAAGTGCACATCATACATTTATTCTATTGATTATTGAATATATTAATTAAATATTAATTAAATTTGAACATTTTGGAAAAACATTCTTCCCCCATGGTCCATAAAATGAAAGTAGAAAAATGAAAGTAGAAGGAAAAAACAAAACAAAAAAAAACATTTAAATTATAATAATGGCAATGTTATAAAATATATATTTAATTCCATTGCTATTACATGTTAGGCACTGAACTGAAATGTAGAACACATTCTCAATTAAATTCTCAATGACACGCAACCCTGCTTCAAAACAACCTTGTTGCATGGAGTCAATGCTACCCAAATATTCATAGTCACAAGACTAATTCAAGTCAAAGAAGTCTGAGATTGGATTCATATGCTTTGCAAACTTTAGGAAGGGAAGTCAGTCTACTTATAAAAAATGTGGCTCAAGTCTTTGGTAGATCTGATCTTCAAGAGCAGTTTGTATGCATTTATCTCTCCTGCCTGTCCGCCCCCTGCTTTTCAGTTGAGGTTAGGCCTGTGTTTTATCTCGGACCAAACTTTAAATATTTTCAGACACAAATCTCTTCCTTACCCGTCTTCCTTTCAGCAAACGCATGCCACAGAATGTGTGAAGTTCAGCAGTTGCAGACTTCAAGTTTATATATTTGTATTCCACTAACCTCTTCAAAGATAAATTCTGTCCACATCCGCTTCTGATGTTTCTTCATTGTTTGCATGAAATGCATGACCCTCTGAGATCCTAGTTCATCTTAGGGAAAAACACTGCAGCCCAGTTGGTGTGTCACCAATAGAAGAACTGTTCCAGCTAAATGTATTCCATTTACGTCAAACAGCCAAGCGTGAAGTTGTGCGCTTTAATCATGAGGACAGAAAAAAGGTCTGAGAATTCTCCCTTTTTGGCTGCCTGAGATGAAGACATGCAATTAAAACAATGGAGAAAGCCAATTAGTGAGCAGACACCTTCCAGGGTGTGATGACCTTCAGAATTGTACCGAGCAAGAACAATGTACTGAAATGTTCAGAGCACATAAAAATAAAAAGCGCATCACTATTACTATTGCTCATAGTTAGCATTATAGTATTGAAAAACCCTAGCAACACCCTGGTAATCACCTCAAATATTCCAGCGAACCCCTAAAAAAAAATCTTAGCAACAATCTACAATGCCTCAGTAACCACCATCAACATTATCAACTTTACCAACATCCTAGTAACCACCCTTAAAATCCTAGCAACACCCTAGCCACCATCCGAACACGCAGTGATCACCTACCACGCTACCAACCCCCTAGCAACTACCCAGAGCTACGTTTCTTAAAAGCATTGTGAGGCAAGTTAATCGGAGAAACCATTGGTGGCAATGGTTTCACAATCTACTTAGGTTTACAATGCTTTTGGGAAACGCAGTCCAATAAATTCTACCGACCACCGAGAAAAACCATAGCAACCACTTAGCATTATAATATAAAAACCCTAGCAAGTACCCAACAGTAAGCCGCCCGGATATTCTACCTTCTAGAAAATGCAACACCTTAGCATTCACCCAGATTACTGTAGCCACCAGCTAGAAAACCCTAGCACAGTGGTTCCCAAACCTGTCCTGGAGTACTTCCAACACTGCACGTTTTCTTTGTCTCCCTAATCAAACACACCTGATTCAACTCATTAGCTCATTAACCCATGTGATAATGAGCTGATGAGTTGAATCAGGTGTGTTTGATTAGGGAGACAAAGGAAACGTGCAGTGTTGGGGGTACTCCAGGACAGGTTTGGGAACCACTGCCGTAGCATCTAATAGTGTATCGGTGACCACTAACCAGATAATCCTAGCAACACACTAGCAACTATCCAGGAGTTTCTTATGACCCTGAATACCTTGATTAGCTGGTTTAAGTGTGTTCAATTGTGGTTGGAGCTTGCTGGAAGGTGTCACTCCAGGATTGGGATTGGACAACACTGGGCTTGTACCACCCTGCCAACAACCTAGCAACTACTCAGAAAATCCTAGCAACCACCTTGAACACCGTAGCAAACACCTAGATTTTATTAGAGTTAGTAGATTAAAGTCAGTGGACTTGAACTTCAAAAAATGGTGTGCATGTTGAAACAACATACCTTCTGATGTTCATTCATGTTTATTTTGTGCTATAAGGGTGAAGAGTAAGAGATGATCGGTTCACATGCTGCTTGAATTGAGGTGCTACAGTGACCTGTCAAGAGCCACAAAATGGTATTTATTGTTTGAATTCCATAAAAAAATGAAAATTGAACAGCTGATATTTTGTTTCATACCAAAAGTAACCTGCTCTGTCTTGTCTTTCGGTGCGTTGTCAGTGTCCTCTTTGCTCCACAATGTAATTTTCACTGCTGTGTGGCGTGAGAGTGTCATGGCTTGTCGGACAACAGTCACTGCAACCTGGAACCGTCCTGAAAAACAATTTGAACCGTCCTAAAGTGAATGTAAACCGTCCCAAAATAAACATGTTGTTTCTGTACTTTGTTATTATCATCTATAGTTGTTAGTCACATAATAAAAACACCATTAAAATGTTTATGATATATATTATTATATTTATTTAGCTCCATTCAAAGTAGTTATCTGTAAACAGGTAAAAAACAGATTTAATAAAAAATAACAGGAGTTAAATGCTTTTTTGTATTCATGCAGAATAAATCTTTTTTTTTTTTTTCTTTTTTTTTTTTACATATACGAAAATTAAGAGAAAAATACATACGGCTCAAAACGTTTTTGAGTTGGTTGAGTTGGTTGGATTAAAAAATAACAAATAAATACTGGTGACTACATATCTCAAAAATATCATCATTCTTTATTCTTTCAAGCAGCAGACATATTTATTTTTTTATGAATTAAATATAATGAATCCTTATTAAAGCTATTAACGAGCAGTGAATGCTTTTCTCTTTTTCTTTTGTTGCTTGATCAATATTAAGGACATCGGATCATGTCCAATGACATGCGGATCCAATTGCACTGATGCACATCCGATACACTCAAAACTGTTTAAGACATAACCAACATAGTTTAAGTGAATACTCTCCAAAATGGACATTTCGACATAATGTTGTGGGTATTTGTTCATTCAGACACGAAAGAGAGCTCAATTCAGTACTCGCGTGATGTATAGGTGTCTATGAATGGCTGCACGCTTCGGGTCGGGTGTGTGCGCACAGAAAACCGTACTGAATAGAGCTTTTTTTTTTGCGTCGTCACTCATATTCAGATCTATATGTCTGCTCTACTCATTCTCCCTGAAGTTTACATTTTTTAACGTTTTATGAGACATGCAGCGCATGTCAACCCGTGTGCCGCTGGGTAGATCAGCACGTTACAGTACAAATGTGCGCATCTACCACAAACGCAGGAAATCAGTTCTGACTGGATCGCTTCCCAAATCGTCACTATCTAACATTTTTGTCTAGTTTTTATTCGTTGACGAAAATGTCAATAGATTTTCGTCATAGTTTTTGTCATTCAAAACTAATGTTAGTTTTTATTTAGTTATCGTCTCGTTTTCGTCTGTGAAAATAAGCCATGTGATAGATGTACCGCGAAACAGTAGCCGGCCAGTGATAGTAACTATAGTAACAGCATGAAAAGACGCACTCCTTTATAGTCAGCGCTTGGTCGGTTAATTTTGGCATTTTCTAAGTAAGTTACCCTAATAGGCTAGTAATAAATGAACACACATACACAAATGTCTTTCGTCCTGTAGGCGTCCTGGAGAATATTTCTGTTCGTCCTAAACACATTTTCTATCGTCCCCAGGACGATAGGACGCCGTTAGTCTCGAGCCCTGGTCTATGCGAAGGATCAATTACCCAGAAATTACCCTACTAACTGTGTGGCAATGCCCCAGAATGCATTCAGTCAGAACACAAAGAAAACGCAAGAATCACCTGGTTGAACACCCAGAAAACCACACCATTGTGGCAGTTTTGCACTGCCAAGCATCACTTGCATTTTCTTCAGAAAAGATAAAAATATGTTTGATCAATTACAATTGCTATTCTTGGCTTTGTGACAACTCTTTGTAAAACGTCTGTGTAATTAACAAAAACCTTAAACAATACCCTGTGCAAGTCGTGAGACAGCTACTTTTTTACCTTGGCTAATGAATGTCAGCCTATATAGTTAATTATTTTTCCCAATCTAATTGGAAACTTAATTGACAAAGGATTAGCCATGGGAAGGAAATAATTGCCTTAGCGGATACATACAGAAGTTAGTCTGAAAGCAATTCTGTTCTGTGTCAGCCCCCTGACAAAGATTTATTTCATATTCTGTGTTAACAAGAATTTAATCTTTTACAGCAGCTTCTCAAGATGGGCTCACCGCTATTAAAAATACTCGTCAAAACTTGATTATTTCCACTAAAGCAGATCAAGGGAAAGATATCACCACGTTCAGACATATCGCAAGCCAGAAATTCTCTGAAATGTTCTTCAAAGTTCCTAGAATGATCTATAACGTCAAAAGTGGTGTGATGTTTCATAATGTGTCTGTACATTCACATAAATGATTTGCAGATTATAAAAGCACACAGTACGTGTAGCACATATGGAAAGCAGACTGTGCCGCCCTACCATATGCGTATGTAGGCCACACTTTGTGTCCTTTGACTAGTTTGAAATGCACTTAAAGTGTCAACTAACCCTTAAAGAAGTGATTACTAAAGAAAGTTTCATTGCTTGGTCTGGTTGCACTTTCCATAGGGTTGTGTGAGCGGTTGTTTTATCTAGAGGTCCACCTGGGATGTTGCAGCTCATTTGGATGAATCTTGGGAACGTCGTGTTTGGCCCACATAAAGAGTCTCTTGTTCCTCCATAGTTTCCTCACTGTTCTTTTGAAATACGATCTCATCATCACATGCCTTCATGTGTCTCATGTATATCTTCATTTGACCGTGGAACTTCACATTTAGCAAGTCTTCAACGGTCTTTTCACAGGTTGCCTAACTTCAATGAGCCACTTTGTAACTTCCAGGTTTAGCCTTCAAAAATATGTCTTCTCTTCAGCAATCTACAGTATATAAACTTGAAACCTGCGGAGTGTTAAAGTCCTGGTGCTACCGGTTAATCTTTGTTCATGTTATATAATTCACTACAAGCAGCGGGAGAGTTAAATACACATTCATCTGTTTGTTTTGGGATCTGATTTTTCGGATTTGTTTGGGCTCGGACTTTAATGAGATAATATTGTTTCTTCCCCAACTGATCGGTTACAATTACATGAATTCTTGCTATCGCAAGTTTGTGAAATCCTGAATATGGAACATTTCTTTTCTAATTCTGTCCTTGCAACCCTAGACCTCTAGCTTGATTTCAGCCTGTTCTGACTGCATTTGGTCGTCTCTGATGGTCTCAAAAACCTCATCTAGGCACTTTTGAGATTCTAGCAGACTGAAGTCCGCCACTTTAGTGACCTCCTCTCGAATCTGGTCAAATGGTCTCAGAAAATGCTGGTTTCTCTTTCATGCTCTTTAATTTCTTCCCGATTTACAGGCTTTGACTCAACAAGATGCTCAATGGCGGTTGTGTTTTGATTCGCAACAATTTCAAGGTTGAATCTTCATTGATTGAATCTATGTTCAACACCTAGCCAACACGCTAACAGGAGATCTGAAAAAATTAATCTTCAACAAAAGCTTCTCCCTTTGCACAAAAAGATACAGCTCACACTTCAGCAAAGTCAGGCACTAGAATCGTGCATGACTTTGCTGAAGAGTGAGCTGTATCTTTTTCATTAAATGCAACTTTTAGGCAACAAACATTTAAGACGTTCCTCATAAATTACATGTATTTATTTGAGTTTACCAACAAATTGTAATCATATTTTTGAAAGCAAAAAACTTGTATTTGTTTATTCAAAGTCATCCCTTCACATTTGACCATTGTATTGCATCTCATATGCATCATGTAGAAATGAGTTTGTTACCCAATAATATTTAACGCATTAAACACCTTTTTACCTAGAGCTACTGTGTATATCACTCCCCCATAGAGGCCAAACGTTAACCTTAGTTTATGTGTCGTGGAATAAATCTTGTAGTGGATATATTGACAATATCTTGACAATATTTACAATATAGCATAGGCTCTCGTATACCAGATTGCTTATATAAAAATACTATCTGTATCTTAACTGAAGAGCACACACACAAAGTGTGACTAAATTGAATCTAATCCGATAAATGTACAGTATCTTGACATGTTGTTAATGGTATTATGTTGTTATTATTGATACTTTGGCTTCAAAGAATACTTTCTACTGTTTAGAATACTTTGCTTTAAAAGAGATAGATCAAAATGTTTATAGAATGCCAACTGACTAACCTTATCAGAATTGAAAGGTTAACATTCAGAGTCAAAACTGTCACATTGTAAATGCACTTACCTGGTAGCCAGAAAGTCAATAAATTTGCTGAAGACATTTGCATACATTAATCTTTCTCTCTCATCATCCAAGGACATGGTGCATAAACATAATTTTGAGTGATTTCCACTGGGTAAAACCTCATTGTCTCTGTCTGACATTGTAGGAGTGAGGTTTTGTTGTTATTTATTGTTGTCGTTTCTTTGCTCTCCTTGAAATGAACAAGAGCAGCGTCTGTCACATACAGAGCGCATGGATGCCAAGAGAAGCTTTTTGCCGTGTTTGGATGCAAGATTTCTCCAATGATTTGCCTTTTATACTAGGGCAGAAACGTAAAGATGACATAAACCAGACTTAAAGATTTGGTAGTACTTTTCTTAGCAACTGGGCATGTGATTCTAATGGATGATAACATGCTCAAAACATTGAGGAACTGAGCCATATGTAGGGACCAGAATATCACAGAAACTTTTTGAGACTTTTGTGCTCTTGCGATTGGGCCAATAAGCAGCCTAGTAACAGCATAGCAATGCACTGAAATGCACTCAGATCAGCCTAGCAACTGCATAGCAATGCCATAGTCATTAGCATAATTTCTTCAGAAAATGTACAAGTCGTCTAGTCTCTTTAAAACTTTCAGGTGGCACAGATGGACATGTGGTTTATGAAGCAAATTATTACGCTCAAACTGGACAATCCTAACTCATTTCGGATGGTTTTGATACACCTGAAAGATATTTATATGGTATTTGATAATATTCTCCCTGTAAAAAACGGCTTCAGTACCCAGCTCTGTTTAACTAGATTGGAATTTGTTATGATCACTCAATTCATAGACAGACGTTATTGAGCCATCACCAGATGGTGCAGGGAATCAAGGTGAAGTGGACGCGTGCCCAGCCATATCCAGGCAAGTCTGTTCTAGCCTTCGGGCATAATATGGCTCATATAAAGGGGAAGCTGAATAAAGTCCTGTCCATGGATGAAACCTAATCCGTGACTAAATTATGGCCTGCCATCGGTGACTATCCATTGAACACATTTTTGCTCTGAGCTCTCGTTTAATCTTTGTCTGGGAAACAAGCCTCAAAGTAAGATGAACTACCTCATTTTGGAGATAGTGTTGTATCTAAAAGTTTTGATCTTGATCCAAGGTCACTAAAAATGTCCCTTTATTTAGATAAAGTTGTTTTTCCCTGAGAATGAATGCAGTGTTTCCCACACCAGTGCTGAGATTACCCATCAATCATCACTATCTTAATATACGATGTATGCTTTGTTCTATATATATGACGGAATATCATGCTGTCAAGATTCAAGGCTTGGGAATTAGTTTGAGTGTTTTCTAGCCAGACTTTCCAATAGTTTGCACAACAACTAAACTAGAGGTCTCAAATTGACTTCAAATTGGT
The DNA here is from genome assembly GCF_949319135.1 of Squalius cephalus. Classification (NCBI taxonomy): domain Eukaryota; kingdom Metazoa; phylum Chordata; class Actinopteri; order Cypriniformes; family Leuciscidae; genus Squalius; species Squalius cephalus. The sequence goes on from NC_137145.1 coordinate 24,747,782, forward strand.
CTCAAGGTCAAATTGACTTAGATAGTTTTAAGTATTACGCTGTGTCCTTAAATCCAGCCTGCAAAGAATTATTTACTTTAGTTTGCTTTGGATTTTAATGAAACACAGTAGTCCAGGGTTCTGCAACTCTGTTTCTTGGCAAGATTTTTTAATGTTTCTGAAAGAAGTGTCTTATGTTCACCTTTTATTTGATCAAAAATACAGTAAAAACAGATGATGTGATTTAAAGGATATGTTTTCTATGTGAATATACAAAATAAAACACAAAATAAAAGCAAGGAAAATTAAAACGGTTATAAAAGAAATTAAAAGAGACATGATACAGTTCTACATGATACAGTACAAATCTATTGGACGTCTCCGATGGACCCGATTTTCCCCTTAAATCGGACAAGAGGAGCTCTAGGACTGACTCACGGGGTAACCTCGGGTTCACTGCCCCATCAGTCCGCACCCCAAAAACCCATTTGTTTGTAAGCTCCAGGAATGGATTCAATCCAGTCCGCACCCCACAGAACCTTGAGTTTAATCACGTCAAACTCACCACAGACCCAGGCCATCAGCATGGTTTCATCTGTCTTACTCAATTCTCAGTGCCATTTAAGTTCAGTTTAGAATAAAAAGGTAATTCAGTAAATGCACAGCTAAACAGATGTGTTTTGAGTCTGGATTTGAATGTGATACTGTAGGAGATCATCTGATCACTTCTGGAAGCTGGTTCCAGCTGTGACTGGCATAGTAGCTAATAGCGGACTCGCCATGCTTAGAGTGAACCCTTGGTATTTATGATCTGAGTGATCTGTTGGGTTTATATTTAGTGAGTATATCTGCAATTATTGAGGTCCTAGGCCATTGAGTGATTTATATACCAATAATAATACTTTAAAATCAATCCTAACTATTAAACTATATTAAAAAATACTACTGAACCCAAACTTTTTGAACGGTAGTGTATTTATTATTATTTTTTTGGACATGTTGCACAACTACTCCAGCCACTTTATTTTGACTGACTGAAAAAAAAAAAAAAAACCTTTACACCTCATGTGTCAGGCTTCCGGGTGGATGAAGTAGGAGACGAACACGAAGATGAAGGATTCCAAGGTTTTAATTCTCAAACATAACAGATACACAAAAACAGGGAGCGTGTGCTCAGAGCAGGAACCTAACATTAAACATTGACCGACACAGAAGACTGAAAGACAGGAACTTAAATACACAGATGACAACGAGTGAAGACAGGTGACGGTGATGAAGAACAATGGCTAATAACTAAACACAGGTGATGCAGATGATGATGATGATGAAGACCAGGTGCAGGTGATGATGACTGGGAATTCTGGGAAGTGTAGTGCAGACAGGACGATGACAGACGGTGAATGTGACATCATGTGTAAATTTATCAACATGTATTAAAATACATTTTAATTTACGTTTAGTTTACATTACGGCCCAACAAAGCCACCCTTGAAAGTCAAATCTGTAATAAAAAGTCAGTTAGATTCCCCTTATTTATTATGTAAGGGATAATAATGTACAGTGTCTCAAATCCATCCATCTCTTCAGTCCCAGGCTGTGTCCGAAATCGCCCCCTATACCGTTAAATATGGCACTATTTGAGGGAATCAGCCATTTTTAGTGGTGTCCGAAACCAAAGTGGTTGTTATTGAGTGCACTCATTCAATCCGATAATGCACCGCAATAATGAGTATACAACCGATGAATGCTCAACGGCTATAGAGAATACCCATAATGCACTGTGAGAGTCGCATGCCGAATGAATTCCCGCGTCTCGCCAGAAGATGGCTGTCACAGCTGAATCATCCATCCATCCATTTTCTTAATTGTTTAATTTAGGACAGAGTTCAAGGTAAATCTTTTCATCTTACTACTGGAAGTTTTTTATGTTTCAAATGATTGTTAAAGGGACACTCCACCCATTTGCATTAAGCTTTGCATTGTTAGAAACCCAGTCATACTATTGAATGGTCGTGCAACACTCTCTCATTTTCCCCTGAGAAGGGAGAAATCCGTTATTTACCTTTTACACTTCCTTTTACAGAAATCCCCCCCTCTTACACTTCCTCCTACAATGACGCAAAATGACGATTTTTGCGTCATTGTAGGAGGAAGTGTAAGAGGGGGGGATTTCTGTTGAGACTACAAGCACTAGTTCCTCATCTTTCCCAGGGGGCGGGACCCGCTCACGCTACAGACCTATTACAGATCAGTGGGTGGGACTTTACTCTCTGAAACTGAAAGCCATAGATATCATATAAAGGCTAGATGTCTCGTCCGTGCTGCTGGCCAATGGAGGTCGACGTCCGCACACGGCGGCCATCTTACCACAGGGTGCTCGCTCACTCGTAACATGGTGCATGTACTTTTAAATAACCATAACTTGCTCAATTTTCTACCGATTTTCAAACGGTTTGGTTTGTTATAAACGTCAGAGATGTAGCTATGAAACTGCATACATATGAATAATTATACAAATGAACTTCCATATGAAAGAATTATAGCCACGGTAATGACGTTTGTAAGAAACCAAACCGTTTGTAAATCCGTCAAGATTTCACCGAGATAAGAGGATTTGTGTGCGTGCTGCTCACTCACCTTAATTCACAGAGCCCTGTGGTAAGATGGCCGTCGGTGATGCCGGAAGTAACTCCGCCTTAAGACATCTAGCCTTTATATGATATCTATGCTGAAAGCACTATCCTCCATCTTGTTTGAAGCTAAGCTAACAGGCGCTGTGGAGACAGATGTAAAGTAATGACAATAGCGGAGGAGAGTGCTCAATATGATATAGAAGAAGAGGATTTCGGAAGTCTGATGCTTGAATCAGGTGTTTGTGGCTACCTTTACAAGCCGCATTATAGCGAAGAGCAGCCGAGGCAGAAGACCTGCCTGCCGCGGACGAGGAGCCCGGACTGGCTCGAGTTAGGGCGGACTGGTGGCGCCGGTGATCTCACTATGCAACTCATAGACTGTAAGATGCAACTACGAACACAGAGATAGAGTCCGTCTGCGGCAAAGAATTTCAACGATGACAATTTCTCCTGGACGAAATCTCTGAATCAGATGAGGACACGGACGTTTGTGTTGTGAACTATCCTAGTTTCGCACCGCATATGTTCTGACTGAACATCCAGGTACCATAATTCACCTTTTCAAAAGAAATACAAACGAGGAGTAATGCATTAACCCTCTGAGGTCTGAGCTGTTTTCTGGGCCCTGGAGGTGTTCTGACATGCTCTGACATTTCTGGTTATTTCTGTTACTTGTGACATTTTCATGGCTAAAGTCTAATTACACTGTATTCAGCACAAACTCTGCTACAACAATATATCAACAGCATGTATGTAAAAGTTTGTAGTTTTGAGATAATGACATTTATGCATGGTTTGTGAAAATACAAAAAAAAATTCTCACTGAAATAAGGCCATGAAACCCATACTGATTATTTCTTCACAAGACTTTTGAAAATTGTATCACGTAGCCTAGAATATTTGCTCCAAAACAATGTGAAAATCACCCTGACTGCTCATTCAGAGAAGACAATATATTGATTTAAAAATTTTACGACGTGTTTTGTGTTAGAAAGCCTTATGCGGCAGCTCATTAATATGTAAGCTTTTCTCACCTGAGAAAGACAAAGAACCTCCCCAACGGCCCTATTAGGAGCTATCCTAATATAGCTCCTAATAGCCCTGTCATTCTGAGCAACCTTGCACAATACTGTAAATGAGGAGATTTAAAAAAGAATGGCTTTTAAATTGTTTGGATTTATTTACAACACAACATAACCCAAAGATACACAACAGATGCCAAAAAAAACACTTCAAAGACAGACCTTTGTGCCATTCCTAAAAACATTGTACATACATAGGTGTTTGATTTTCACTTTACCATGTTCATGTTCCAGAGACTCATGTGAATGTTGAAGTCGGCAGGACTCAGTGGCATCTGGGCCCTGAAAAAAAAGTGAACATACTGATATCAAGAGAAAGGCCTGCACGATTTTGGAAATAAATATTAGATTTTTCTGGTTAAAATTGCTTTTTAAAGTTCACAAAATACACACACACACACACACACACAAATGTTTCCAACAATATATAATATAATGAACACAAGGTTTGTTGTACCTTGTAGGCATAAGCTATGCGCAGTGCTGGGTAAAATAATAATAACAATAGATAGCAGTATAAATCTTCCAAAATATTTCAGTAACAACCAAGCTAGAGAAAAATATATTGATTATCATGTTACTTCAAATGTTTCCATTCGTTATGATGATATGAAATGAGATAATAGTAAAAACATGAAGCCGTTTGGTGCGTTTTGCTTTTCAAATGTTCAAATGATACATTCAAACGCGATCGCGCCGCAAAATCTGATACATTCAAACGCGATCGCGCTCAAATATAAAACATTATGGTTACCATATATATCTACGTTTGACCAGATATCCACAAACACAGTAGGCTTAACAGTAAACACGGGTCTAAATATTATAATATTCCCCATATATCTAGCAACAGTTCAACTGCAATGTGACATTTATGCAACAACAAACTAATATGTAAAAATTTCTTACCTTAAATCTTTATTGTCTTCAAATCGCGTTCTTCTTCTTCTGAGGTAGCCTCAATCCAATGTAAGCTCTGGCGCGTCTTTCAAACACAGTAAGGAGTAAGTTACGAAGTCTCTGCTTCTTTGTTTTGAGGTGATGAGGGTGTTTACAGGTCTGCGTTTCTCCGCATGGATCATTTGCATGTCAATCGCTCGTGCGCTCGTAGGCGTGTTCAAATTAAATTTAATGAGGTCGCGTTTGAGAAACTGTACATGCCGCTGCTTTCGTATGGATTACTTAAAAATAGAATATTTGTTTTTTATATTATTTACATACTTTAAAAATAGAGATTCCAAGCGTTGTATAGACATGCTTTTCAAGTCTGTGTGACAAACATTCGCTGAGTTACAGGTCATTTTCTGTCGCGTTTCAGAATGAGTTTCACATTGAGAGAGACGGCAGAACGCGCATCATGTTTATTTTCTTTGTTTTACGGAAAACACAACATTTTGTTTTTATTATGAGTGTACACAAATAAAAGAAGACATTTAACAGCTTTGAATGATGTACAACACAAGTATGTAAAATCAAAATCAACAGAGTATTTTGCACTGATAAAAAAACAAACGAGTAGATCACGCCGGCGTGATTGCCGACCTCAGGGGGTTAATGAGTTTGCCAACTAACTAGACATTTTGTGTGAATGTGAAATGAATTTCAAGCTCTGGTGGTAGCTAGCCTTGTAGACGGAAGAGTGATTTCTCTTATAGGCAGATATGCGCTTTCTGGATTAGTGGGAGTGGCTTGCGGAGCTGTGCAATGTGGTGCATTGTGGGAGTTGTTGTCTTTCATACAAATGCGTCCTGAAGTTATTTTTTGTCTTTCCTCGGTCACGAAGGCACCAAATTCAAAATTTATTTTACATTTCGACTACATATATGACCCACTTTAAATAAAAAACAATGTTCAAATGGGTGGAATGCCCCTTTAAACAGCGAGCACACACTATGCAAAAGCGGCAGCCCTTCCGCCACATTCAGTGTCCGAATTCACTCACTCATTTTCATTCCCTCCTTCAAGTGACCTATATCAGTGGAGTAATATAGGGAATAGTGAATGAGGGTATAGGGAGCCTATCACTCGTTCCCAATCCCCAGGATACTAACCACCTGCACCTGCCATTACCAATTAAGGACTCATATGTATACCAGTGCTGCACCCGAAATCGCATACTTCTCTGCAAAGTGAAAAACAGTATGTGACTAAAGAAGTATGACCGAATTCACAGTACTCATAAATGAGTAGGCAAAAGTACTCGGATGACCTACTTCTTCTGGCAGGATTCTGAGGTGTGCATATGATGGAGACTTTACTATCCCATGAGGCCACAGGAGAGGATTTGTGAATGACAGTGAAGCGACGTACTGTAACTGACGCTGGTAAATCACATGATAATGACAACATGGCGGATGTAGTACGTCCATATTACATTTATTCTACATGCACATACTTTTTTAGCAGTCGTGAAGTAATTACTTATTCAAAATAAGTACCTACTCAAGAGAGTATGCAATTTCGGACACAGCCTAGCTCTCACACTCCCCTTATTGTCTGGTCTTGTCGCTCACCCCTGAGAAGGACTTACAAGACAACCTGCCTGTTCGCTATTCATCCGTTCACCCAGCTCCCGCAGCAGAATCCTCTCCAGCCCGATTACCTGTGGAAAAGATTACCAGTTACCAGTTTGGATTCTCAAGCATTGCCTTACATTCCTGTAGTGTGTTTTTCCAGTAGTTCCTCATTAAAACTCTGAGTTGACACTCCACTCCTGTTCTCTGTTCTCTTCTATTCGTGACATACTGTACAGTCAGACGGTCATGATCTCAAAATAAACCCTTAAAGGGTGTTCAGGAATCTGACATGAAATGTTGCATTGATCTTCTTAACATATTGATCTGAAATATTGAGGTAAGTTTATTTCACAATCATAAGCCCTATTCGGACGGGACTAGTTTCACAGGGGGACGTTAGAGAAATTTCTGTTTCGCAGACGTACTTTGAGATTTTAATCCTGTCCGAATCTGCCATGTCTGTCTTTTTCCCACACGACCTCTGTAAAAATTCCAGAGCAAATTACCTACTGTTTTTCGTCAAACTCGGCGGTCCTCAGAGAAATCTAATCCCGTCCGAATGCGAATGTCTGTGATTGGTGAAAATGTTTTTTTCCAAAACGCTTTTTCTTGTGTGTTTTGGCCAACGTGAACTACCGTACAATCTCTCGCTATCGCGCCAGTGTTCAAGTTTCTGCTTTTTGTGCACCGATAATGGATGTAGATGTGTTTGGTACACTGCGAAGAAATAAAAAAATGAAATCAACAAGAAGAGCCAAATCACGTAAACTGTTAAGACTGGCTACTAATATCAGTTTCAGGTAAGATTACTTTCATTTCTGCACTTCATTACATAACGTGTAGCCTAAATTATATAAATTAAAACTTTTTATTCCAGTGGGCTTATTATAAGAACCCATTTATATAAAATCATGATGATAAATGTAGGTTTAGTTTTTTTAAACTACAATTTTTATAAAATGTTTACAAAACACTAAATACGTTAGGACGTTTTACTTTATATTTCATACGCAATCCACGCATTCTGAACACGTGATCTTCTGCAATGCCCACATGTAAAACACACTCCTACCTCGGTAATAAACACGGAGATGTTAGTCCCGTCCGAATCCGTACATGAAATCACAGACGAAGGTTGATAAGAATTGTAACTCAAACGTCGTTTGGAAAACTAGTCCCGTCCGAATAGGGCTTTAGGGGCTGTTTACACAACACCATTTTCAACTAAAAACAGAAAACTTGTTATGCATTTTGGCCGTTCGTTTACATAACAACAGCGTTTTGGGTGCCTGAAAACGCAAAGTTTTGAAAACGGGTTTCAAAGTGCAAGTTTTTGAAAATGGTCCCCGTGTAAACAACAAAAACGCGAATCTGTGAAGATGATGACGTCATGCTCATGCGAATTACGTGTTCAGTTTATAGTGTTTCATCGCCATCTAATGGTCTGGCAGCAGAATACAGGGGTTTTTATTCGTTTTCACGGATCTGTGTGAAAGGGATCGTTTTGACAATGTCTTGTTGTCGTTTTGTCTGTAAAACTCAAAGGAAAAACGTCTCCGTTTTAAGCATATCGTTGTTGTCTAAACACCCTTAAAATAAGATCAACTTTTGTTAAAGGGTTCTTCTGTGGAACATAAAAGAATATACTTTGACAAATGTCTCAGTGTTTTAAGTCAATGGTAACCAAATCCAGAATAATTTAACTCCAATCGACCACTGAGACACAAGATGCCGCCGGTTGCGTTTGTATGAAAGTGTGTGTCGGTGGTGTGGAATGAAAGACTCAGATGAGTCACCAATCGGGGTTAAGTATTCCAGAGAGCCATGCAAAAAAGAAACTAGAACATTTCTGTCATAAAACCAGTTACTGTTACTACAGCAAAACCCATTTGTATTTGTAATGATTTAAAAGCTTGTATTTTATGTTGGTGGATGGTACAGTGTTCTCTGCTCTTGTCTGCGTCTCCGTTGTTGTTTGTAATGCTGAGGATATCTAACTGTATGAGATGTCTGACCTCCTCCATAGCAGAATATTCTGTGGAGAATTGGGTCAGATAGAGATTGTGATCTCTGTCGCCTTGTTGACTTGTGCAAATGATCTGCTCTGCAATATCCTGTATCCTGCAGTTCTCGAGGAATACAATCTCAGGCATCAGTAGATCACTGAACATGCAGAGCAGGATGCCGAGTATGAGTCGTTACGAAACTCTGAAAAGGGCTGTCATGCATCGATAATTGTTAACTTTCAGAATGTATGGCTGCAAAATCCATTCGACGAAATTGATGAAGTGCACCACCTGTCTAATGGCCCTCAGGTTAGACTTTGGGATCCCTGAAGTAGACAAACACCTCTCAGTGGGCATTCTCTTAACATGCCAGCCTTTAAAGTTCCTGAACTACATGGAAAAAAAAAATATTGTTTTCCCTCGTGGTGAAGATTTTTGATGATGCAACACTGCTGAAACACCAGTACGAGTTTTAAGGTGCACCCTATCAAAGTTGTGGATAAGTGTGTTTGCTGACTGATGTTCTTGTCATAACAAGCCGATAACATGAACAGAAATGTGGTGTGATGTGCCCTGTGCGATTACACAAGCTTTTTTTACGTAAAAGTTCAAAGCGTTCACCTTGAAATCAACACAAGGTTTGACAGACAACGCATACTATAAAAGTGACAAAGTGTCAAAATGACGGTTTCATCAGAAAGTTTAGTTGCGATGTTCTTTAGTGAAGTGTCATAGTTCATTCAGCGTTGGCGGTGTTGGTTTAGAAGAAAGTAAATGATCCTTGCACATGATCCTTTTTTTTATTTTTTTTTAATTCATGTCCCCTCCCCATAATCCCCCTCCCTCTTGCAGCATCTCTTCTCTTCTCTCATGATGTGTTTACTCGCGTGAGGGCGGGACAATAACCTGTCACTCACATGAGATCCACCAATAGCAAACCACAACTATCCAATAAATTCCCCACGGAAAAAAAATCTAATCCTGTCGTACAGTTATTATTATTTAAGAAGCAGTTTCACTCTGATATACGTCATAGAGAAGAAAATACTATCACAACTTCCATTTCATGCAATTTAAAAACACATATATCCATGTCACCATTATATTCTGTTTAGTTCACTTTTAGTTTGCATTTCTTCAGTTCCTGTTTTCCTTGTGTTATCCATTACTGTGGTCACCGTCACAATGAGTTCATCTAGATCAGCTGTGTAACCTTCTTTATCTCGTTTGTTGTACCCGTTCCTTCACAGCTTGTCCTATCACCGTTATATTTAGTTGTGTTTGCCATTGCCTTTCTGAAGTATTGGAATTAAACTTTGAGTTTTCTGAACTGGATCTGTCTTTCTTTCTCTTCCTGCCTGAAACACAACGTGACAATCCACATCTATTTAGAAAACAGATAATGTAAATTTCCATTTCATGCCGTCTTTAATCCTAACCATGCCACAAAACTAGCCCCAAAAGAGTTCACCCCGAAAAACAAAAGTTGTTATGAAGAGATCCAATTGCTTTATATGATGAACAAATATGATTTAGGCTTTATTTACATCCAAACAATGATTGACACATACAGAACATTAGATATGATAAACACGGAAGCTCAAATGTGCTTGTGTGATATCTGATATTTAATAACCAATGAGGTTTGTTAGTATGTGACTCACTCACGAGCTTCCGTATGGTGTTTAACATATGTGATGCACTCTGTGTGTGTTTATATTTTTAGGTGAAGCATCCCTTTAAATTTCGTTGCATTACATATAAATATCAAACCAAGTGGCATTTGCAAACAAACAATGCTCAAACTTTGATAAGAACTAACTTTTTTTAGACACTATTATTTGAAACCAATTGATCTCAAAGTTATTTTTTTGTGAATGTATGAAGTCGGTTCTCCTCAAGTTCACGCAGGTGACATAAATGTCACACTTATATTCAGTTTAGTTTGGTTTTCTGTCCTTGTGTTCATCTCCTGTCTGCATGTCTGACGTGTTGCTATGGTTTCTGATTTAATTGTATTACCCTGTTCAGCTGAGTTCACCTCGTTAACCTGTGTATTTAAGTTCCTGTGTTTGAATCTTCATTTGTCTGGTATCGTCCATGTTACGTGGTCGTACTACTTTGCCTACCTGCCTTTATCTAAGTTTGTTCTTTGAATTTTACTATTAAAGACTAATTAGTATCTTTTTATCTTTTATCGTCGTGCTTTGGACTTCCATTAGTGTGACAATAACAACCACTGTAGTTCATTATATTAACAATGAATGGTGACACTCTAGTTTAGAGTCCATTTCTCACTACTGTAAAAAAAAAAAAAAAAAAAAAAAAAAAACTGTTGTTTTACGTAATTTTACTGTTTTATTTTACAGATTTTTCATGTATTTTTGAAATGTGGTAAAAAAAACCCGTCAAATTACATATATAGACTGCAAATGTACATTTCCTGTACAAATGTACAAAATTACATGAAAAACATGTAAATGTCATGTAAATTTCTGGCACCCCGGCAGCCGGAATATTACCGTTATTTTATGGGGATTTTTTTTTACAGTTAGCATGTATATTATTAAGATCAGTAGCGAACCGTGACTTTTGAACCTTGGCCCTCTCACCCCCTTCTCTCATCATAAACTCAGCCTAAAATCAGCCTAGCTTACCATATACTCTTCTATAATACTGCATGTGTACCTTTGACAAAAAATGCCACACTCATACCTCAGAGTGAGCATAAGAATTATCACCAAAATGAAACAAAAAGTAATAAAACGCAAATCATCATTACCAATCGCTGAAAGCATTAGGCGGAAAGATCCTAATATGGAGAAAACGGACGTCTACACAACACAATCTGAATCAGCAGATTTGAGGAGTTTGTTTCCTCAAAAATATTTAGATGTTTAATTGTTAAATTATAAATTCCCAAAATAACATTAGAACTGATTACTTTTATGAAAAAAGTTTTTCCTTTTTAAACTATTATTTAAAAGTTTGTAAATATTATTTTACAATAGTTTAGGCCCTCTCTGAGGGCCAAGAGGGCCCTGACGGTTTACCTCTAACTAGGATATTGGCTGTTTAATAGACTTATAAAGCACATATTAATGCCTTAATCTGCATGACCATATTCTACATCCCTAATACTACCTTACTAACTATTAATAAGCCGTAATTAGGAGTTTCTTGAGGTTGTAGTTGTAGTTAACAGTTAATCGAGAGAATTGGATCTTAATCTAAAGTGTGACAAGCTCCACAAAGTTTACAAAGACTACTCTTTTTTTTTTACTTTTTTTTTTTTATGTTTCTTATTTTGGAACCAAACTAATTTCATTTAGTATTTTTTTTATTATTGAAAATTGTGCTTGTGCTAAATTGCCACTATAAATGCCACTTGTTTTTGTATTTTGTTAAAATTTTAAATTTTAATGGCTTTGGGGCCACTGTACTATATATCTGAGCAAAACCATATTCCTTTCTAGCCCTGAGCATTTCAATTTAGTTGTGTTAAGAAGTAATTAAAATGTTAGGTTTCCTTAATAAAAGTAGTCATCTGTTGTGTAATCACACATCCCCATATTTGCTGGCCATTCCGGGCGTCTGAAATACGCCTCAGGGAATATATCTGCCTGTGATCTTACTCTTCTCTGAAGTTCTCATAAGTAACAAACAGCCTCAGACAGCTTTCAGTCCACTCAGTGTCCATGAACCTGAGGCAAGTCTCTACAGGATTCCTCGCTAATATTAGCATTTTCATATCATAAATACAATATGCTATGATGAGACATGCATAAAAATAGCACTAATCAAACGAGCACTCAGACACACAGAGGGGAAGGTTAGAGCATTCACGTCCAGTTACATGTGTTCAGTGTTTCACTAAGAGGTTTTATGTAGCTAGAGAGTAGGCCTACATTTGAAATTCTGTCTGCAAATATTACAATGGTTTCATTGCTGTCGGTTACATTTTAATGGGCAAACATTCAGTCATTGTAAGTCAATGTAAAAAGGCTGAAATTATCAATGAATCAAAGTTTGAATGGAGTTTGCATGTTGAATGATTTGGGCTGAAGTAACTGCAGCAGTTTAATACTTCGGTTTAGAGGTTTAGAGCAAACCCTAATCTGGATGTACAGTGTAATTGAAAGCGGTGTAATTACCTCCAGGGAAGTTCGCCAGCATCTATTATCAACTGAACAAAAAATAAACTATTATGATTATTATAATCTTTTACTCTTTTGTAATTTCTCACCAAACTTGCTATAATTAGCATATCCTGAAAGTAGAGATCTGAGGCTGGGCGAACAAAGAACCAGTTTGTGAATCGCTTGTACTTTAATCGACCAGATGCGGTGCAGTTTTGACACAGGCTGCTTTTAGAACTCACAAACATTAACACACAACAAGGATTCACAACTAATCAGTGAGAATGCCTTTAACTCTGTACCATTAAAGTCAGAAACCAGTAAGTATATTGGTAACACTTTACTTCCATCCATCCATCCATGAAATGTTGAATTTTCCATATCCATCCATCCATCCATCCATCCATCCATCCATAAAATGTTGAATTTTCCATATCTATCCATCCATCCATGAAATGTTGAATTTTCCATATCTATCAATCCATTCATCCATCCACCCATCCATGAAATGTTGAATTTTCCATATCTATCCATCCATGAAGTGTTTAATTTTAAATATCTATCCATCCATCATCCATGAAATGTTGAATTTTCCATATCTATCCATCCATCCATCCATGAAATGTAAAATTTTCCATATCCATCCATCCATGAAGTGTTGAATTTTAAATATCTATCCATCCATCATCCATGAAGTGTTGAATTTTCCATATCTATCTATCCATCCATCCATCAATCCATCCATCCATCCATGAAATGTTGAATTTTCTATATTCATCCATCCATCCATCCATCCATCCATCCATCCATCCATCCATCCATAAAATGTTGAATTTTCCATATCTATCCATCAATTCATCCATCCATCCATCCATCCATGAAATGTTGAATTTTCCATATCCATCCATCATCCATCCATCCATCCATCCATCCATCCATCCATCCATAAAATGTTGAATTTTCCATATCTATCCATCAATTCATCCATCCATCCATCCATCCATGAAATGTTGAATTTTCCATATCCATCCATCATCCATCCATCCATCCATCCATCCATCCATAAAATGTTGAATTTTCCATATCTATCCATCCATCCATCCATCCATCCATGAAATGTTGAATTTTCCATATCCATCCATCCATCCATCCATCCATAAAATGTTGAATTTTCCATATCTATCCATCAATTCATTCATCCATCCATCCATGAAATGTTGAATTTTCCATATCCATCCATCCATCCATCCATCCATCCATCCATCCATCCATAAATGTTGAATTTTCCATATCTATCCATCAATTCATCCATCCATCCATCCATGAAATGTTGAATTTTCCATATCCATCCATCCATCCATCCATAAAATGTTGAATTTTCCATATCTATCCATCCATCCATCAATCCATCCATCCATCCATAAAATGTTGAATTTTCCATATCTATCCATCCATTCATTCATCCATCCATCCATCCATCCATGAAATGTTGAATTTTCCATATCCATCCATCCATGAAGTGTTGAATTTTAAATATCTATCCATCCATCATTCATGAAATTTTAAATTTTCCATATCTATCTATCCATCCATCCCTCCATCCATGAAATGTAAAATTTTCCATATCCATCCATCCATGAAGTGTTGAATTTTCCATATCTATCCATCCATCATCCATGAAATGTAAAATTTTCCATATCCATCCATCCATGAAGTGTTGAATTTTCCATATCTATCCATCCATGAAGTGTTGAATTTTAAATATCTATCCATCCATCATCCATGAAATGTTGAATTTTCCATATCTATCTATCCATCCATCCATCAATCCATCCATCCATCCATGAAATGTTGAATTTTCCATATCCATCCATCCATCCATCCATCCATCCATCCATCCATCCATCCATCCATCCATCCATCCATCCATAAAATGTTGAATTTTCCATATCTATCCATCCATCCATCCATCCATGAAATGTTGAATTTTCCATATCCATCCATCCATCCATCCATCCATAAAATGTTGAATTTTCCATATCTATCCATCAATTCATCCATCCATCCATCCATGAAAGGTTGAATTTTCCATATCCATCCATCCATCCATCCATAAAATGTTGAATTTTCCATATCTATCCATCAATTCATCCATCCATCCATCCATGAAAGGTTGAATTTTCCATATCCATCCATCCATCCATCCATAAAATGTTGAATTTTCCATATCTATCCATCCATCCATCCATCCATTCATGAAATGTTGAATTTTCCATATCTATCCATCCATGAAGTGTTGAATTTTAAATATCTATCCATCCATCATCCATGAAATGTTGAATTTTCCATATCTATCCATCCATCCATCCATCCATCCATCTATCCATGAAATGTTGAATTTTCCATATCTATCCATCCATCCATCCATCATCCATGAAATGTTGAATTTTCCATATCCATCCATCCATCCATCCATCCATCCATGAAATGTTGAATTTTCCATATCTATCCATCCATGAAGTGTTGAATTTTAAATATCTATCCATCCATCATCCATGAAATGTTGAATTTTCCATATCTATCTATCCATCCATCCATCAATCCATCCATCCATCCATGAAATGTTGAATTTTCCATATCCATCCATCATCCATCCATCCATCCATCCAACAAATAAAATGTTGAATTTTCCATATCTATCCATCCATCCATCCATGAAATGTTGAATTTTCCATATCTATCCATCCATGAAGTGTTGAATTTTAAATATCTATCCATCCATCATCCATGAAATGTTGAATTTTCCATATCTATCCATCCATCCATCCATGAAATGTTGAATTTTCCATATCTATCCATCCATCCATCCATCCATGAAATGTTGAATTTTCCATATCCATCCATCCATCCATCCATCCATAAAATGTTGAATTTTCCATATCTATCCATCAATTCATCCATCCATCCATCCATGAAAGGTTGAATTTTCCATATCCATCCATCCATCCATCCATAAAATGTTGAATTTTCCATATCTATCCATCCATGAAGTGTTGAATTTTAAATATCTATCCATCCATCATCCATGAAATGTTGAATTTTCCATATCTATCCATCCATTCATTCATCCATCCATCCATCCATGAAATGTTGAATTTTCCATATCCATCCATCCATGAAGTGTTGAATTTTAAATATCTATCCATCCATCATTCATGAAATGTTAAATTTTCCATATCTATCTATCCATCCATCCCTCCATCCATGAAATGTAAAATTTTCCAGATCCATCCATCCATGAAGTGTTGAATTTTCCATATCTATCCATCCATCATCCATGAAATGTTGAATTTTCCATATCTATCCATCCATCCATCCATAAATGTTGAATTTTCCATATCTATCCATCCATCCATCCATCATCCATGAAATGTTGAATTTTCCATATCCATCCATCCATCCATGAAATGTTGAATTTTCCATATCTATCCATCCATGAAGTGTTGAATTTTAAATATCTATCCATCCATCATCCATGAAATGTTGAATTTTCCATATCTATCTATCCATCCATCCATCCATCCATGAAATGTAAAAATTTCCATATCCATCCATCCATGAAGTGTTGAATTTGAAATATCTATCCATCCATCATCCATGAAATGTTGAATTTTCCATATCTATCTATCCATCCATCCATCCATTAAATGTTGAGTTTTCCATATCTATCCATCCATCCATGAAATGTTGAATTTTCCATATCCATCCATCCATCCATCCTTGAATTGTTGAATTTTCCATATCTATCCATATTTGAATAAATGTACTGCTGATCTGTTAAGCATCATATAATGTTCATCAATGACTTAAGCTGTGTCCCAAATGAAACACTATGCACTATGCACTCATCTGTGTAGTGTATGAATTTTATTCGGTTATTTTGTCACTCAACATCAGAGTCTGATGCCCCTCCCCGTACGCTATGTAATTAAAGCTGCGACAGTTGAGTGACATTCCACACTTCGTTTTTTCCTTTAATTTAGTGCATCATCCGGGTATGTAAAGTGCACTTTTTCTTTTTGGAGTTTTCAGTGTGAACACACTACACACTATTTATACTTAATAAACATCATAGAATAGTGAATCAGTATGCGAATTGGGATGCATTGTTGACATTAAATATAAAGTAACTGACCCCCAATTTCTATCATTTTATGGTATTTCAGTATTTGAGCTGCTGAATCCAAAACTGGTTTGGCCTCTGAACCAAAATAACAGTAATTTCTGTTATCACTTAACAGTATCACTGTACTTCAGCTCATCTTCTAACTTTACACTGTGACGGAATGATCCTGCAGTGCATTGTGGGTAGTCTCCCCCACTGACTGAATGGTGAACAGACTGATAGGAGGGCTAGTAGTGACTTTGCTTTTCTGTGGAGCAGCTCATGTTTAATGCACAGCCCTGCTGAGCTCTGAGTATTGATTTGTAAATGCACGCCGTGTGTTTATCCGGCTAAGATTCTCACCATTGTTTCAGGAGGCACATTTGCATAGAAGCAAGAGCCCAGGAGAGAGAGAGAGGGGGGGGAGCATAAACTGGTGATGAGCTGTAGTTCAAATGTGGTTTAAAGGAATAAAAAAGAAAAAACACGAGAGAGGAGAAAAGAGAGAGACAGAAGAAGGAAGTGAGGTAAAAGGTTTAGAAGCTAATGATTGTGATTGGTGGAAATATGCATTCATTCATTCGTTCATTCCTTTGTTTTATATTGTTTACTATTTGGTGTATGGGTGGTCTGTTTGTTATGTCTGGTATAGTTGTTTATATTTGGTGTATGTTGATTGTTGTGTTTCATGTGCAGTGTTTGTTATGTTGAATTTGGGGTTTGTTGTTTTTATGTTTGGTGTTCTGCATGTCGAGTATGCTTTATTTGTTGTGTTTGGGGTACACTGTTTTTTAAATTGTTTTTAGGGTTATATTTGGTGTTTGTTTTTAGTTATTTGCTTCATCTTAAGGACCCTTTGCTTTTTAGTTTGAAGATAGAAACATCAAACGGCCAAAGGGGATCTTTACAAACATTTAAAACATTATCTTTCTAAACATTTACAGTTATTATAACTATATATACAACAAGCAATTCATCTTAAACAACCCAGATAGGAGGCGTCAGTCGGGAAGTATTTTGCATTTTAAAATGCCATAACCACAAACCTATGCCTAAAATGTTCCTAGTAAATGCCAAGTGGAAGGAAATATGGCTAATGAGATCTCTTTTGCATCTCAATAGTTTCTCCTGGACAATGATGTGATTTAGGAGAGATCAAATTGAGACTTTTAAAGTCTCAATTTGAGTTAAAAAAAAAAAAAAAAAAAAACTCAACAGCTGAGCTCTGTCTCTTATTAATCAAATTTTCCTTTATTTTTGTCTATTTTTATGTCTCCTACAAAAATTGTAGGTGAAAACTTGTAAGATAAAGTGTTCAATTAAATAACGCATAACCAAAAACCCTATTAAGTCTCCTGAGCTTAAAGAAATTCCCTTTGGGTGGTTGCATTTGTGTTTTTGTTAATGGAGCCCTGGGTATTGCAAGCATATGTCATTGCGCGCGTGTGTGTGTCTCTGGCAGCGCACACTTCCTGCAACAGTGGCTAGGGGGTGCATGTGGACAGAAGAAGCCACACTAATATATTCCTCACTGGCTGCTGTGAGCTGGTCACATGGGGAGCCAGTGCGAGTTTAAAAGTGCTTTGGTTTCCCTTCAGCCAGTGCAGTGTGAGCCTTTGCTTGAGACGCACACACATACACACACACTACACGCCTTTGCCTACAGAACAGCAACTTTCTGTACTGGAGCTTCTCTGATATACACACACACACGCACACACATTTTCACATCTGTGTGCAGCTATAAAGGACAAGACACAGACATTAAGGAGCAGAGGAAGATAAGACTAGAGACGGAAGCAAACGCTTTTAAGTAAGTACCTTGATTGTATCTCTTCTTTATAAACTGTCAGTCATTTTTTAATGGGAGAGTTTTGTTGCATGCGGTGCAATTTGATTTTGTGTTTTGAAGGACAAGAAAGACATGCAAAGATGGACAGATTGTTTTGTTAGCTATTTTGGAGCTGGTTGGGATCAACAAATGATTGGCAAATGTCACCTAATGGATTATTTCCTGGTTGCTTGAGGTTGAACCTGGTGTCACAGTGTTCTAGCCTCAGCGTCCCCGGCTCTCTGCACGTGTTGAAAGGATGCGAGCGTGTTAGACAGCCGCGCACCATACGAGAAATGTGATTCATGCAGCCTCACTCCGGGAAGAGGAGGCAAACAAAGTGCATGGACAGAGAGGGAGACGGGGGTGAGGATCAGGGTACGGAGGGAATGGGAGAGAAAGACGGGCGACCGAGTGAAAGTGGAGAGGCTTTGAAAAGCCCTGACACTAGGCAGACAATTAGCCCCAGCTTCTGTTATCTGTGCCTTTTCTGTAGCCGCTGCCCTGAAGGCGCGGGTCAAGGGAAGAGCTGACCCAGTGTCAACACTCCTGCATGGAAGCCATTATCAGGACCTGATTGATTAGTTTTAGCGGAAATCTCCTCATCTCCTCCTCCTTCGCCTGCTTGGGCTGCCGCTTTTTTTGTTCTTTGGCTGGGGTTTGTATCTTGCTGGTTTCCCTGGGTTTACTTTCTTCATCTGTCCCTTGGACTTTCGTTATGGGCAAATCTCATGGAAACTTGTCTGGGTAACTTTTAGTTTTTTTTTTTTTTTTTTTAAATCAACAAAAATATTTTGAATGAAGAACCATTTTTAAAATAAGTATTTTTATTTGTTTGCATTATCATTATTTTTTTTTAAATGTATTTATTTTATTTATTTTTTAAACGTGTTCGATATTATTGCTCCTGGACAATTTAAATTGTCATGTGTGGCAATTTTTTGCTTGAGGGTCTGTCGTTCTGTTTTGGATTTACATGTGTATTTATATAAGTATAAGCAATGGCTCACTATATATTATATAATTCTTGATGACTCTACAGTCATATATACAAAAAGTTTGCAATGCATTTTTTTATGAAAAAAAAAAAAAGTGTCACAAAGCAAAAAGTCTTACAATCAAAAGATTCATTTAATATAGCAAAATCTAATGTCTTGTTACTGACGTTGAAATATGACCTGGACACATTCTTGACAGGTTCCATGAGATTCACCCTTCTTCTGCACATCTACTGCTCGTTTTGACTTATTGGGAAGCGACATCCATTTATTGGTGGGCTAAAACTCTTTATCTGTAACGCAGGAACATGCTGCGGGGGTAAACCTCTTTCTCTTTGGTTTTAAAGACTCTGCCCTCCTCACATTAGCTCAAAGGGGGGTCAGCTTAAATCCGGCAGGGTTGACACTGCCTTAATGACGCCCTGTTTCATGCCTTATTGAAAGCGGTGACTGAATGGCTGCCGGACACCTACTTTTCTTTTTAAACGAGGGTCTCTGCTTTCTCTGTGCAGCGTTTCAGTTCGTAAAGCCTTCACTAAAGGGGCTCTCGCTGTTATCTGAGCAGCCTATAGCTTGGCACCTGGTTTTAGTTTGACTCCATCCTCACCAACACAGTAAAAGAGCAACACGTGCTGGTCCGGGGATCTCGTGTGGATGTAAAAAAAAAACTTGCGGGCTCAATAAAAGAGATAAAGTGAGGTGCAAGCGCTACATTAGGCTTAATTGAACTAATACTGTCCTACTGGCATATTAAGGTCTTGGAGAAGCAGTACATCTTTAGGTCTGGGATCACGGTTGGGATTCCTCTCGCGGGGTGTGATTCGAGACCCCATGCTCGCGTTCTTCGCTCTAATCTCTCCGTCTTGCCCTGGAGCAGTGTTTATGATTCAAACAGAAGAAAAGTAAAATAACACCAGCATAATATTTCCCTTAACATCCTTACCCCTTGGATAAACATCCTTAAACAGATGTCAGAAAGCAGGCTGATCACAGACAACGGGGGCTGCCGATGCTTTCTTCCCCAACATACACAAATTCTACAAATTAGAAGCTGGTGCTTAAGGAATCCGCCAAGAAAACGCTTCCCAGTCCGTGCTGCTGCTCCTGTGTTTAAAGCCAGGACCACACTGAGATGAAATAGTCTGTAATTTTTATGAACTGAATTGTTAAACTGTTGTGGTGTGTTGGTAATTCAATGCTTATTCAATTATGATTTGATTGATTTATCAATTTCATTTGACTGGGATTTTTAAGCATGGTCTTTTATGCAGTAAATAAGAATTTTCAAGATGATCAGCTATGTTATTTTCTTGACTCTTCCAATTTAGCCCTTCACTGAGTAAACTAATGTGATGTTGCCACCATTTGATAGAGAGAATGTGGATGGTGATTGGCGACAAACCCATGCGCTGCATTACTGTTCATTAAAATGCATTTAATTGCAAGAAATCTTGTTTTGACTTTCACATGAGAGAAATTTATATTCATATCACTTTATACAGAGATTGGACTAGATTTGCATTTCCTGAAAGAGATAATGCTTTTGCAAGGCAGTAAAGCCCAAAGAAATTTTTGGTTTTCACCCAAAGGCACGTGAATTGTGATTTTCTAAATGCGTGTATATGTGCATTCGGCTCGCACATGAGCCTTGAATTTTTTTGTTGTTGCACTAATTAGTTGGTCCACATGGTGGCGACGATGACTCGACCATTATTTTACATTTGAAAAAGTAACAGAAGAGACGGAACAACAACGAACTACTGGAGACCGCAACAACAATAGATACCCACGACACACCCAAATAAAGAAATACACGCAACTCTAGTTGTGTACATACATTTGTATCACTTATAACTTCTGGAGGGAAATAACGCAGACACTGGAAAAAAGTTCAACGTTTCAGTGCGCACGTGTCGACCATCTGTGCTATCAGATTGGAAGGCTATGCGTTCGGCTGAAGGCATACTCTGAACATTAGCGCCAAAACTTAAGTATACTTTGGTCTTAAAATTTAGTTTTACATACAATTAGGTTTATGAATGAAAATGAAACGATGTTTTCTCCTGGTTGTGGAATAGAATTAAATCACAATGACACCATCTTTGCAAGTGAAGGTGACGATATATAAATGCAAGAAAAAAAGAGCAATCACAATTCCCTATGCAAATACATGTAGAAAAGGGACCAATAGGAACATAATATGCAAATGAGTTGCATTAAAATGCACATCTTAGTGTACGTTTACACAACAACGATATGCTTAAAACGGAGAGTTTTCCGCGTACAGACGACACCATTGTCAAAATGATCCCCATTCACACGGATCCGCGAAAACGACTAAAACGTCATCGTCTTCAGAAATTCGCGTTTTTGTTGTTTACATGGAGACCGTTTTCAAAAACGTGCACTTTGAAACCCGTTTTCAAAACTTTGCGTTTTCAGGGACCCAAAACGCCATTGTCATTTAAATGAATGGCCAAAACGCATAAAGAGTTTTACGTTTTTAGTTGAATACGGTGTCGTGTAAACAGCCCCTAAGCCTGAAATGATCTACAACACAAAGTTTGGATTGAGTGATTAAGTAGTTCAGATTGAAATGGTAACAGAAACATAATAATCATAATTATATTTAATCATAAAAGTGTCTTTGCACCTTGATGCTCTGATTTGTTGTGTCTGCCTTGGTATGGAAATGATATGTTATATGCTATAGATGGATGCATCTGCATGTTGCATGGACCCACCTTTTGGGCTCCAAGTCAACCTCAGATCAAACTATCCCTGCTAGTATGGACGGTCTAATACATTGACTGCACCCCACCCTGATGCTCCTCCCCCCCAAGGAGTCTTCTAAATTTGCCTCTACTTTAAACTAATGAATCCCCGGGCTGCATGAAATCTATTATTCTGCCTTTACCCTGTCCACAAAACATCCTCTATTACCCAATTTTGCTTTTCACTATACCTGGATCATAACTAACCCGGTTAACTCAAGCATATGAGGCTATACGTCTACACAAATCCAGATACATTTGAAAACACATCTTTTTCACTTAAGTTCAGCCTTCCGTCCACACCGAGACTGCATTTTTGTCCTTTGAAAACTGAGCTTTCTGGGCTTTTTCAGTTTTCAACATTTTAGTCTTGACGAGGAACATGCTAGTGTGGACATAAAGGCCATTTTCAAATGTATCCAAATTAATGTAGATGTAGCTTAACTTAACCTTGGTCCTCTCCTCAATGGCTCTCTTCCTGTTCAGTGGCAATGAAGATATTTCCATGGGGTATCATGACAAATCCAGTACCTCCATCCCAAACTCTATTTAAAGAGACATCTAGACCCTTGCTAATTAAACACTGAATATACATTTGTTATTTAGAGGCTGAAGGCCAGAAGTGCGTCTGCTTGTCTTTGAAAGGTCAATGAGTTTGCCGTTGCCTTGAACGTAACTCTGGTTTTTGAACTTTCGAGATTAATTTACTGACCACCTCTATCACTTTTGCACCTGTAGATAAAGATTTAAACCAGGCAAAATTGTCCAAGGTCAGGGCACAAGGGTAACCCGTACCTCTAGGCACAGTGAAAAATACAGGATGACCAGGAAATAAAGTAACCTAAATAACAACCCTCGAATACCACCAAGCGAAGAGCAACCCAGAAAAATGCTGGAGCTCTTCTTTGGCCACAACGCAAGCTTTTAATCTATTAACTGCTGATCCTTAAACTCTAATCAATGCAGGCTTTTATATTTCCATTAAACGAGAAAGGGAAATGAATAAATAAATCATGCCGTCAGAGTGCCCAGCCTCCTTCACTTGGAAAACCATCACAGACGGACCTCTTCTTAGCGTGTGCATTGCAAATCGTGTTAGCGCTCTGGGGCAGAGTTATTTACCCAATTTCCCTCCATCCCCTTAGCTTTTTATGGTATGTCTGCATTATTAGTGCCTCTGCTTTTGATAGCAAGCACAGTCGTTTATTAAGGGAAGGGGGCTGCAGACTTTTTGGACAAGGGGGGAGGCGTTGTGTTGACTGGGAAACGTTAACTGCATTAGCATTCCCCATTTGGCCTCTGATTGGAGTGGACTGGGGAAAATGCCAAGGTACATTTCTCTGTTTACGCCCCTGCATGGGCTACTATGAATCCTGGCACTTATTCAAGGTTGAGGGCCTCTGGACACGCCACATTTGTGTTGCCTTAGACCTGAATGTCCTACGCAAACTGCTTGGTTCCTCTTGCGAATTCAACAAACCTCATGCATAACCGCTTGATGGCATGGTGAACCTCATATGTGAATGAAATTTACGTGTGAGAGTGATAAAGAAACATGGATAAATGTGAATATACCGAGGTTGACGACTGCTAAATTTGACAAGAGAAGGATGACATTTTTAAAAAGGAGGCACGACATGAAGCAGAGTTTACGTTGTTTGAGGGTGCCAATTTCTTCAAACACATCTGATCAGTAATAATAATAATAATAATAATAATAATGTGTGTGTGTGTGTATATACTGCACATTACATTTAGTTTCCTCCTCAACAAGGTTGCAAATTGTGTTTTTAAAATGCTGTTCAAGTACCGCCATATGTCTTAACAATGAACAACACTATTAAGCTGTCTTAATGGCAAGAAAACACTGTTTAATATTGCATAAGTCTACCCTTTCGCTCTGCAGCTTTTCAAACGGCAAACCTGAGCGATTAGATATTGTGAAATCCGTTTAAAATAATCTCCTCTTCTTATTCTTAACTTAACGTGCCAAGCTAACTTGTATTGTCACCTGCAAGCATGATTAGATTTAGAGTGTTTAAAAGGCTTTTAATTGAAAACGGTGGCTTTATTAACAGTGCTGTGAAGCCCCGCAGGTGGACTCAATCTGCCCTGTAATCCTAGCAGTCTGGGTGTGATACGATTGTTTTCACTAAGCATACTGAATTAGCTGTGCTCCCCGCTGCCCACAGCTGCTAGTGCCTGCATCTAGGAGCTGTTTCCTTCAAGAGAAATACTTTCATCTCATTAATGTGGCTTAATAGTTGCGGCTGCTATGGAAAATCGCATAGATTCCTTGAATGACCTTTTAAAGGAGTCATATCAAATTTGCCTTGATCCAATTGAGGTGAAGTAGTTCATTGTACTGTGAAAACATACTGTAACTTAAAACGAATAATAATAATAATAATAATAATAATCCATTCCAAAAGACTATTAGTTTATTTGCAAGTTGTAAAGGTTTATTATTAGAGGTCATTGATTTATTTATTTTTTGTTAGATTTTTATTTTATTTTATGGGTTTATTATTATTATTATTATAAAAACGGCCCATTTCATAAATTATTTTTTAAAAAATGCAATATTAGTTATTCTATTAAGTTAAAGGAGAACTCCGGTCAATTTTAACATTGAGCTCATTTTTTTGTACATTTGGAGTGCTGTCAATTCAGAGAACAACGACAAAAATCGGTGTTGCCTACACCGTGTTATCCTCTTTTTAAAATTTGCACCCTGTTGACTTCAATGGGGCAAGTACTAAACCTGCTTTTAGCCTCTTAACATCCTTGATGTGTCATTACAAGTGCACAGGTCATGTGAGTGATTCCTTCTGAGTGAACACGAGTGAATCTGACTGCAGTAGATGTGAAAGAAATGTATAAAAATGATGTTATTTAAGCCAGCGCAAATACCTTTGTTTACATCCTGTTTTTCGGTTGAAGTCCAAAGTAGTCGATTGCCGAGTTCACGCGCGTGATCATAGGTATTAAACCTATGCGTGTGAACTTATAGACAATCTAGGAAGTCGGGGAACGGCAACGCTATCTCACGACCAATTCGTACAAGTGATAAAAAAGTGGCTAATTACGTACGAGTGAGGTCGTACGAATTCGTACGATTTGTCTAAACCCACGTGATGGGTAGGTTTAGGGGCGGGCTCAGGGGTAGGTCATTCGTATGAATTCATACGAATTGGCAATTCGTAAAATATGTTTTTACGATTACATACCACCTTTAAGATGTTGTTAGCTGTTTGCATATTAGTTCCATCATAATTTTGTTTTTTAATGTTTTAGTAGCCTACCTTCACAAAGAGTTGCTTGACACATAAAAATTCGTAGATATATATATACTGTAGGCCTATTGAACTGAATTGCTCTGAATCTGAAACAAGCAATTATTTCAACTTTTCAGGCTTGGCACAAGTATAATCAATGGCATCAAAACACAGCATATGGATGATGTACTGTACTGCCGATATGTTTGTCATGTCAGGATGTCTCTGAGAGAGCCGGGGTGTCCAGGTGGCTTAACTGCCTACTTAATGAGCACCAAATGACTATATCTCATCACCAGATGGCAAATGTTATAAGAACGTCATTTACTTTGAATCTGACTTTGCTGCGTTTTTTAGAAATAATTGGACTGTGATTACAGTGAAATGTCATGCTGAGTACCCTAACATCATCAGGCTGACGATATTTGAAAAAACGAGGACCCCCTGCTGTTTGCTCATTAGGGGTTTTATCTAACTAGCATGGCGCTATAGGGCCGGAATGATTTTTTAAAAGACAAAAAATTTGCATATAAAATAATTGTAAATCTGTTTTCATTCTATGATCAGTTGTTTAATATTACGTAGTACAATAATATACATCAATGCCATGATGCACATTTTATGTATTATTCCTTGTTGTGCGAGCCAGAGAGCAGATATTAACATTCTATTAGGTTGTTTGATGATGTATCGCATTAAAACTATGAACAGACTCTGTAGTGACACACACCTTCATTTAGAGGTTCTGCAGTTTAATACGGTCCGTTCAGTAAAACATACACTTGGTCTTGGTCCCACCAGCCATTTTTTTAAATTATATATCACTATTTTACACATTTTAGAGTAGTAGGAAAGTTAAACCTATGAAAACCAATGCAGATATGGAAAAACATATAGGAACCAAAAATGCTCAGATTATAGAAAAGGTCCACACAAAGAACTATAACTATAAAGATAACAATAACTGTATTAGTGTTCACACCAACAGATACTGTTCAGTATATTCTAAGTGCACGCTGCAGTTTTGTCATCTGCCTCTTTAAATTCTCATGCTTTTTAAAGCAGGATGGATTCTGATTGGCTGTTCATTGACTGTTCAGCAGCTGAAAAAAAATCCTTGAAAGTGATTCCAACCATATTGTTTCTCTGTGCCGGCATCGTTATAGTTTTGGTGTGGACTCTGCTATTCTCAGAATGATTTTTAGAACCATATATATATATATATATATATATATATATATATATATATATATATATATATATATATATATATATATATATATATATATATATATATATATATATATTCATTTAAATATTAGTTTTGTAAAGAAATTTAAATGTAGGCACAATTTAAGTTGCCTTTCGAGGGAACATCAATGCCACATTGGTCCCATTCACACTGATACGTTTTCTATAAAACGAATTTGGAATATTTAGCCATAACCTTTTAGATCAAAAGGTGTTTAAGATGTGTGTGTATATACACACATATACACACACACACACACACACACATAAATAAATAAACAAATATATATATAGCAATGCAAGTGACAAAATAATTAAGTTGGTCTATTTGTACTCTCCAAAAAAAAAAAAAAAAAAAAAAAAAACACCTAAAAGTTATTTTGCAGAAAGACTGTTGAGCTGGATTTTCATCATCTTTTAAAATAGTTACTGTGTCTTTCAATGCAAACTCTATTAATTATTAGCCTCTTTGAACTTTGGACTGAACAAAATAAATGATTATTTACTGTTTCATCTCATCTTAATCACCATAATGAAGTAGGGCAGTATGATTGGAAGTAGTTAATCTGCTTAGAGAAATGCTCTTCTCTACGTCTCTATAGTCATAATTATTCTTCGTTCATTCCGTAGGGAGGCAGTTTCCTTAAGACGTTCATTAATTATGACACAAACCATAACTCTTATCTCGTAAATAGTTCCCCCACACATTCACGCTGATTTCCTGTTTCTAAAATGAGCTTAACACAGGTGGCGGTGCGAATCTGGGGTGAATTTATAGCCGTCTTGCAAAACCTGCACTTGTCCTTTTTTATGTCTCCCAAAATAATAAGACATCCTGATTAAGTAGCGAGTGGTGAAGATAGCGAGGAACAAATGCGCTAATGGCCGCTGGAAATAAAACAGTTGACAAGGCTGCATGTAATTTAAGCGGTTTGACGGCTTAGGTGCTAGTGTTGTGGGAAATATAACTGCATATAATTTACCTGGGACAGAGTGAAGCCAAGATTTAAACCTTGTGTAAACAGTTAGAAGTGTCTTTGAACAAAACCCATCAGTCTTTTTCTCTAGATAAAGACGCAAAGACAGTTACAAGTCCTTCAGGGGAAGTTTCATACACAACCATTCAAATGAAACAACTAATTAATTAGTATTTTTGGCCAGCTTTATATACAGCCAAAATACATTTTCAAAATCAGATTTGTCTTGATTTCCAATAAAAATACTTAAAGGGATGGTTCACACAAAAATTAAAATGTGGTCATCATTTACTCAACCTCATGTTGTTCCAAACCTGTATGAGTTTCTTTCCTCTTCTGAACACGAAAGAAGGTATTTTGAAGAACGTTGGTAACCAGTTGACGGTAGCCATCGACTTCCACAGTATTTTTGTTCCTTCTTTTGAAATCAATGGCTACTGTCAACTGTCTGGTTACCAACATTTTTCAAAATATCTTATTTTGTGTTCAAAAGCAGAAAGAAACTCATATAGATTTGGAACAACATGAGAGTAAGTAAATGATGACATAATTTTCATTTTTTTATCCCTTTAATATTAAGGTAATAAGGCTGTTTTTTCTTGCTTATTTTCCCATAAACCTCACTGAAAACTCACATAAAGCAAAATGTGCACCAACTTAAAAACAGTTTACATGCACAATTACAACGTGGTTACTAGTACCAGTGCAATGATTCTTTAATTGATACATTGCAAATATTCTGAATTTAAAGAAAATCCTGATTCATTTAAATCCCATTCATTTCCATTCATCCCATAAATATAATTTCATCACGACTTGACAAGTCTGCCTGTTCAAAGCTAGTGACAAATGAACCTTGATGTGGAATGGCACACACATATATAAACAGGGAACCATGCTAATGTTAAAGGAACAGCTGGTTAGCATGCTACATTTGGAAAACCCTGTAGTAACGTAATTGTCAGGAGCTTGATTTTCCCCACTCAACGTCTCGGGCTCTCAGGTAATCAACCGCACATTCAACACATGCAAGTTATGATGCAAAAAATGATTAGACTAATTTAGAATAACAACTGTTCTATGAACGAATTTTTCATTCCAGTCCCTCGTCTGATTTGTTATGGTAATGCTCACATTTAGTCTGTGTTTCAAAAACTAGTGAACTGCCTAGGCAGCATTTGAAGTCGTCACAGGTACCAGGTCCAACCCCAATGTAAATGCAGTTTCAAAAGGTAGGGAACTGTAAATAAATTAAATAAATAATTAAAATTATTGGATCACTCCACAAATTAGAATATGCAGGATGTATTCCATATGATGTTTGTCCAATTTGCATTAAAATCATAAACACAGCTATTCTAAATCAGAAGTTTTTGAGGTAAAAAAAACAATAATTGCCTTTTATAGTGTGATAAGATGCATTAATTTATTACATTGTACAATAACTTACACTACCATTCAAAAGTTTGGGGTCAGGTACGTTTTTTTATTTATTATTATTTTTACTTTTATTCAGCAAGGACACATTAAGTTGATCAGAATTTGACAGTAAAGACATTCATAATGTTGCAAAATATTTCTATTTCAAATAAAAGTTGTTCCTTTGAACATACGATCCATCAAAGAGTCACTGTTTCTAGAGAAATATTAATCAGCACAACTGTTTTCAATATTGATAATAATAAATGTTTCTTGAGCATCAAATCATCATATCAGAATGATTTCTGAAGGATCATGTGACACTGAAGACTGGAGTAATGATGCAGAAAATGTAATTTTGATCACAGGAATAAGGCCACATCCACACAAAGCCAGAGCTTTCCCTATCCGATGGTTTTTTTCCCCTTGTTCTAAAAGAAAAATTCTGTAAACACGCCGTCATCTCAAGAAATATCTGCGTACACATGAAACCACTGAAACCGATTCAAAACAATGTAGTATACATGCCAGGCCAGTATGTGGCGCTGTAATTCTGCCACAGAGATACACTAAAAGTGGAGAAGAAGACTCAAACTAAAAAAGTTTTCTTTAATGTTCTTAGGCCTACAGACAGTACAGAGAAATTTAATGTTGGAGCCGAATTTGAGCGATCATGTGGGGAGGGGTGTGTTTATCGAATAATAATCAAATAATTCCCAGCGATCTTCGAATATTATTTTTACTTGAAATGCCCATCCCTACAAAATACAAAATGTCTTAATCAGGCAACAGACAAGCATCGTAGCATAAGAAATAAATATAAAGAAGTAAAATAAAGCAAAATAAATAAATAAATACATTCAAGTAAATAATAAATAAAGAAATAAAAGTAGCTTCTGCAGAACGGATTGGCTGTATGCACACGAAAACGCAAGGGTGTCGTTTTCAGATTTATCCACTCTGGGACCCGGTTTCAGTCTCCCACGACGGCGGATCCGTCTGGACGAAACGCTGATACGATACTTTTTTTTTTTTACATATACAGCCAAACGCGTCTCCGTGTGGACAGGGCCTAAATTACATTTGACTATGTATGCAAATAGAAAACTGTTACTTTCAATTGTAATAATATTTCACAATATTACAGTTTTTACTTTATTTTTTATAAAAAAAAATGCAGCCTTGGTGAGCAGAAGAGACTTCTTTCGAAAACTTGAATTTTATATAGACTATATATTCATTAAATAATAGTATATTATTGTATATAATATTAATAATACTAATTTTTCTGGCCAAATTATTATTTCCTTATGGGAATTGCAATTAAATAATTCCAAAACTCGGATGGCGTATGAAGGTATACGTGTACTTCATTCAACACCAAAAAAAATGTTTTAATTAATAAAACAGATTAATTTCCCCCCTGAATCGACATTTGTTTCTCATTTTGGCAGGAGCTATGTGTGTTTATATTCAGAGTTTAGAGTATTAGTTTAGCAATATGCTAAGACTTACTAAAGTCAATTGTGTGTGGAGTAGTGTGTGTGTGTGTGTGGTGTGTGTGTGTGTGTGTGTGTGTGTGTGTGTGTGTGTTGCTGCCTGTGTTCCATCCAGTTGGGATGTTGCCTATAGGCAACAAACATCAAGGCTTTCTAAGTTTTGGAACAGAGTCCTCAAATTGTGCTAAGCTGACATATTAATATGCATTTTTGGTACTTAGATTGTCTATGTGATACACCTGTTATGCATTACTTGAAAGCATCAACCCTTCACTACCAAAATCAGCTTAAAACAAAGTTCAGGGCATGTAAATGACAAGTTTGGCCTAGTTAACATTACGACGCTCTTAGCATGGAGGATGAGAGACGGAGGAGGTGCAGACGTCGTACTTTGCTCTTAAACCTGCTTCACCTCCAGGGTACTGGAAAGACATCAACACGGTTTTGAAGACGGGATTGAGGGATTTTGTCATCCTCTGACAGATTTGTTTGATATCAAATTTTGCTGCATGGTCTAATCAGATAGATAAACTCACAGCTGTTGAAATATGCATCATATATTGATGTTTGTTTTTTTTAAATATAGATGGAGTTTTTGGGAGCGTGCTCATTAATCCTGCTACTTACAACTAGGGCTGCTCTATCTATCTATCTATCTATCTATCTATCTATCTATCTATCTATCTATCTATCTATCTATCTATCTATCTATCTATCTATCTATCTATCTATCTATCTATCTGTCTATCTGTCTATCTGTCTGTCTGTCTGTGCTCCATCATCCATCCATCTGCATCCGGTTGGACTAAATCCAGTACACAATTATGTATCAACAACGTTAAACCTCCATAAAGTGCTGCTTATTTTAGCTTAGCTTTAACAATTCTAGTGTTGCTCCTGAAACCTCAATCCCCATTTTCTTCTGCTCCTGTGTCAAAGGAGGAACTTTGAACTTCAGTTGCATCCAATGCAGGAACCTTCTATTACCGACGGCAAAGCCAAACATGTTTACCGCTTTCCACATCTCACATGTGAACTCTTGAAGCAAGGTTAGATGTTCTCAGCAGAGCAGGAGGCAGCACTGACAAACTATGATAAATTAGTTGTTTACTGACATTTTATGCTGGCTGAGGATGGCGTTTAGGGAGGAGATGCGTGTTAATGAGAAGAAAATAAGTCATGGAGGTATGCTCACATTGATAAGAGAAAGTCAAAAGAGCACATGAAGGAAGATGATGATTAGGTCACACCACAAACTACTAGAATATGCGAGATATATCCCACATAATGTTTATTCATGTGATGCTTATCTTGTCCTAGATTGCATCAGATTTAATGGCTCAATCGGTAAAGTGTGTGTCATTTAGTTTTATTAGATGCTTTTTAAACTTTTTGTAAGATTTTAAAAGTCATATTGGATAAATGATGTGTTTTAGTAACGTAAAAAAAAGATTAACAAGTGATTTATTTTTTAATATGTATTGATTGTTCAACATTAAGTCATTTTTATATTGCTTGTCATTTTTTTGTGCCAGCTTCCAAGCTCCAAGTCTGAGGTGTAAGTGTAGATCTGGATTTGACCGATTAAAACCACTTTAGAGAATGCAGTGCTAGCAGATTAAATAGCATTTTAATGCACTTTGTAATGATCTTATATTGGGCACCTCCTCTGCCTACATCTCATATGCCCTTAAAATCCCCTTACTGAGCAGATACTCCGCTGTCTGAGTCTTCATTTGTGCGTGGACCATATAGTGGGTGGGGAATGCTTTGTCTAGATGAAGGACATTGCTGACAGCCTCATATTTTGCTGTCCTTGTAAACACTGACCAATCGAAAAACACCAGAGCGTGACACCTTTATCAAGCCAGTAGCACAACTACAGAAAACGACTGAAAAACTACCATTTATAGCAGCAAATAAAGGCAGCGCACATATATCACTTAAAGTATAATGACATATATTCAAAATAGCCATATTAAAAGAAAACCAATCAGAGTCTCTGTCACTGCGCCAATGTAATTAATGTGCCAGTGCCGGCATAGCGCTGTTACTGAAGATCAGTATTAGCTGTCTCATTAGCATTTTAAATAAGATTGAGATTAGTTACATTGGCAAAATAATGTGGCTACCAGTGCAAGTTTGGGGCCAATTTGGGCATTTTCCCATCTCCATCCAATTAGATCTTTGACACTCACAGTTCTTCTCTATTTCACAGAGAGCAATTAAATGTTGAGTTGAAGCTTTAGAGAATAATGGGGAAAAGAGAACGAAGCTTATTTAGCTTGCTCAAAGAATGACAGTGGAGCTAATGAAGAAGAGAATAAGAGGCGACAGAGATGAGCGGCTAAATAGTTTGGCCTGAAAAAGGTGTCACTTAATATCACCGAACAAGCCCATTTGGTTCCTATTCCATTTAGCTTATGCTTGGATGCAGAATTGATGGAAAATGCAAAAAAGTGAAAACATGTCGCAAAATATCACATTCAAACCTGTAGTTGACCCTTTCGCTAAACTCTTTCTGACCAATCATACCTTATCAAGGTATTTATTGTGTTGCAAAGTGTTTTGTATTTATTGAATTCTGATGATTGAATATTGCGTTTTGATGTTCTGTGAAGCTATAAAGGGAATACACTAAGTTAAGTAAGTTAAACTCGATCGACAGCACTCATGGCATAATGTTGAGTGCCATAAAAGTAATTTCTTTAACTTCACAATACATACCCATCTAAATATTATGTGACCTACTCGAAAATGTAGCTCCTTTGATGTCACAAATTGCAACAGCTGACCAAAAATGTCAAAATAAATGACTGTATGTTAAAGTCTGTCTTATCCAAAGCAAACCATCAAAGTAGCTAATATCTGACGTTAGAGATCTGTCTGGTAACATATTAGGTAAATATCACATAGCATCAAAAAAAGCTTCAAACTCAGGATCAAACAGCGCAACTTGGCAACCATTTTACATCATCAGGCTTCTTTTCGAAAGATCTTAACTTTAATCTGAGTCAGAATGTTACAGAGTTAACATACGGCACAGGAAAGGTCAAATGCCCCAGCATCCCTCAGTGCACAGATGTTTAGCGCAATTGCATTTTTCACCCACCGCTGCTGCATAATCTCTGCTGATCATAGACTTGGCATCTACCTGTACACTCATTAATTGATTCCCACCGGTTCGCCTCAACAGCCATGACCTAACTGACATTGCATCGGCCTGTAAATGGGCCTATTAAATCAGGAGATCTCGTACACTTGCCGAGCAGGGATGTCTTGCTCAGGGCAGGTCAGCATTGGCTATCAATTATATGTCCATATGACCTTCTCAGGCCTTACAGTGGGATGACTGCTGACCAGACAGTCACTTGTAAGTGTCTGGTTCAGAGCACTCTTTTTGTTCACAGGGCTTTCCTGTTTAACAAAATGGATTTATCAATCGGCTTGTGTTTAGCCTTGCACAGGTCATGTGTGTATATAACTGAACCCATGGTCTTCCATTATTGATTATGTGGTCTTGAATGATGATGTATGTAATTCCCAACATGTCAGCCTATTGCTATTAAATGTCTGCGCTACAAACATGACTGATACATAAAATCATGTGTCTTGTTGAGGGACTATTACTTTTCAAGGTGATTGGACTTAATATTAGTGTCTGGTGGACGATAAAGAGGGCAGTCTCATAAACTTGAGCTAGAATGACATAGTAAGCAACTTCCCAACAACATCATCTAGTTACACTGCAAAAACCATCTGGAACACCCAAAAGAAATGCTTGGCAACTGCCCACAACACAATATAAACCACACAGCAATCCCTTAGTAACCAACTAGAACATCCTAGCAACCACCTACTTCTCTACCATAATCTGTTATCAGAGGTGACTGTGTCAACGTAATGTCCATATGTTAGAAATGGACAGTAATACAAATCATGCAGTTGCATGCAATAGCATATGGTGTGGATGAGTCAAAGCTGGCCTTAGGGATCTGTGTAGAGGACTTGTCTGGTTCGCATGGTCTTTGCTGAGGATCTGCGCCAATGGTTGACGTGTCGACGAGGTCAATAATTAAACCCTCTGTTTTTTTCAGAATTTAGTAGGAAATTACTGGTCAGTTTTTTTTTTT
This sequence comes from Squalius cephalus, assembly GCF_949319135.1. NCBI lineage: Eukaryota > Metazoa > Chordata > Actinopteri > Cypriniformes > Leuciscidae > Squalius > Squalius cephalus. Next base: position 24,782,462 of record NC_137145.1, read on the forward strand.
TTTTTTTTTTTTTTTTTTTTGGTATTTGACTTTTTTTTTATTGGTATGTTTCGTTAGGCTACGAAGAAATATAGAGCTGAGTATCATCAGTGTAACAGTGAAAACTATAGGCATGTTTTCCAATGATATCTTCCAAGAGTGGCATGCACAGGGTGATAAGCAATGGTCCTAGTACTGAGCCTTGTTGTACCCATACTGAACTTGTGATTGATCTGATAACTCTTTGTTTACAAATTGATAACAGTCAGATAAGTATGATTTGAACCTACCCAAAACAGCCTAGCAACAATCTAGAACACTAGCAACCATGTACCAAACTATGCCCTTGAAACCACATACCATCCAAACACTAACAAATGCTAAGCAAGAGCAAGTAGAGCACCCTGGTAAAAACCTAGTTACATAGTAAAAACCACCCATGACACAATATCAACCACATAGAAATCCTCTAGAAACCACATAGAACACTTTAGAAACTACCCAGAACACCACAGCAATCACATAGAAACAATCCAAATTCCATTGCAACCACCTAACAACACCCCACCAACTGCTTAGCAACCACTTACAGTAGTTATACCACAAGAATCACCCAGAACACCCCAGAAAACACATGACAACCACCCAGAACCATATCAACCACATGGCAATCACATAGCAACCACCTAGAACACCTTATTAATCACATACAAATGCGAATGCCTAGAAACCACCCAGCACACCCTAGCAACCCAATACAGTAAGTACGAACCTGTGTGAAATGCACTGATTGGACCAATAAATCACTTTATTATTTGATTGGTTCAATGGATTATTTTCTTTCTTTTTTTTCTCCCCCCCCCCCCTCCTCCCCCTTCTAAATTCAGTGAATATCAGGGAAACACTAAAAACTCAACTGTCGGCCAATCTACTTGCATATCTGGCATTTACCACAGGAGAACACTGTTGTGTGTCACACAGCACTGAGCTGTCAAAAGACAGCGTGAAAGTGTTTGCCAGCCTGTCCATCTGTCTGTTTCAGGTGTCAACCATTCCATTTCTGTTCTGTTGTTGTTTGTGAAATAGTGTTTTTGTCCAAGAAGAAGATAAAAAGATTTCTGAAATGTTTGCAGAAGTGCTCATGCGGAAGAGCGCAGCTGGTGACTCCCCGCAAGGTGAGTGTCTGGTTGCGTCTCTGCAGAGCTGAGTATTCCAGAACGCCGGACATATCAGCGCCTCCTCCCAGTCTCTCTGCACTAAGCACTTTCACCTGCTTTACACTTATATCAGCGACAGTGACACAGTGATATGTGCGGTCCAACATCCATTAAAATGTGTTTACTTCAATGTCAAAAAAAAAAGAAAAAGGTAAAATGTGCCCTGGAAGAAATGCGCTCTGAGCTGTTTCTGTCTCTCTCTCTTGCCAAACATGAGCCGGCAGGGACAAATGCATTTCCTGCCCGATGCTCGGTGCATACTGAATGACCGCAGCTGATCGAATAAATAAATAAATGGTATTTTACCAGAGTAATCAGTAAAAAATCTAGATTGGTTAAACATAAAATGCATTATATGTGTACTAAATAGTGGTGTTTGTGTGTTTTGGTCATCCCACCCAACTCTAGTTGCTAGGTAAGACACAATCTTGGACCTTGTTATGTCTTCTGAAACACAAGTATGCAAACATATTTCCAAAACATGTTCTCAAAATATGATGGCATTAACATAAACCGAACTCTGCTGGGTCGTTTCGTTCACGGACCACCAGACAGTGTTGATATTTGCAGCTGGTGGTGAGAGGAAGATTGTCGTTACATGGTTGTCTACAAGCCAGAATCATGTGATGTCATGCTCGCATTTGTTTGGCTGTGTTGCTATGTCTGTTGCCTTGGCTAGTGATGAAAGCACTTAAACAGAGTATTGCGTTTCCTGAAATGAGAGGAATGACAGTGACGGCCGGCTGCTACGAGAGCCGTTCTGTGTGCTCGCTTTGTAACCAGAGCAGACCGCATGTTGCAGACATTTAACATGTGTTTTTCTGGGATTGATAAGGCTTGGTGTCGTTCGTACACATTTTTAAGATGGTTGTGTTAGTCACGTTCGTAGATTTTGATTTTGAACCATAGTCCCAATGAACATTCGCAAACACTTTTGTGTTTTTGTCTCAAGTTGTGGTTAGAGGCATTGCTTCTTGTTACTATGAAGTGGACGCCAATTACATACTGCATGTTAATGTGAATTGAAAAATGAATTGACACTAATTGTGATCTTGATATATTGATGAACCAACAAAGGTGTGAACATGTTACTATTGTTTCAGCTATCCAACAATTCATCGTTGTTGAGTTGTTGAATGGGAACGGTGTTGTATCCTGGTCAGGGGTGCGTTTTCCAAAGCCAATTATGGTCGCAAGGTTTGTTGTTACCAATATAGTTCAATGGAACTTGAAATCTTAATGGTGCTTTTTGGAAACGCACCCCACAACTAGATTGTTCTGTTGTTCTGAACTAGTTACATTGTTCTGGTTTGATAATTTCAACCCAATTTCACGAGAAATCGAGGTGGAGATATTTCATATGAATTTTGAAAGAAACTTTTGTCCTGAAAACCATATGTTTCCGTACGATTCACATTGTACAGCAATGTTTTTTTTTTTGTTTTTGTTTAAATCACACCTGATTTGCACCTTCATGCTTACTTTATTTCTAAAAATGTTACTTTTCAACATAAATCTCATCGTACGGACATGTATGATTATTTATTTTTTGTTTGGAAAATTTACGATTTCATACTAATTAACTAGCAATTCGCCAAAACGTAAAATAGTTAAAGGGATACTTCACCTCTGGAAAGATGAATGTGTATTTAAAATAGGTAATTTATGTAGAAGAAATGTGAAGAAATTTTTGAATTCGGAGCTTTCTAGCCTGAGAAAAGCCAGAAAATGTATTTTTGGCTTATGTGGATGAAAGACAACAACTCCCAGAATGCACTTGCTTCGCTGCCCTACGAGGCCACTCCTACCGGTTAGAGAGCGCAGTGGAAAACAACAAGAAGGTTAGGCTACTAACTTAGTGAGTCTACGTGAGGAGTTTGCCCGTGATTTCGAGATAGCCCAAAATGTCCGGGATTCGGCTTTTGCGTTCTACAGTCGCCATTCATCATGTTTACTGTGGCGAGCAGGACGAGGCTGACGGCCGCGGGAGAACGGCGCGAGGCCGGTGGCATCATTACTGAGACGCGCCGGGTCTCGCATCTCTCTCGGAGGTGCGGGAATTTTCTTAGCAAGGGTAAAACGCACATCAACCGATCACTTGTTTAGCGTTCATGTAAACACTACATACAGACTCACCAATCGGAATGAATTCAGTTAGATTGAAACAAAAGGTGAGCTGCATGTAAACAAGGAATGGCGACCGCAGAACGCAAAAGCTGAATCCCGGACATTTTGAATGATCTCGCCCGCCGGACAAGTCCGGGAAAAGGAGGATGGTATAACCCCTACTATTCAGCTTTCTCCTACTACTCAGCTTTCTCCACAGAACAAGAGCCTGTTAACTTAGCTTCCAAAGCTGACACTGTGTACATTCTGTGAGTGAGATCCCTCCCTCTATGGGCGGGTTGAAAACATGCGGAACAACGCCTTCTACTGGCTGTAGTCTTTAGCCTCTGGACAGAAAATCCTCCGATGACGCAAAATGACGATTTTTGCGTCATCGGAGGATTTTTTCCAGACAAAAAATACATAAATCTCTCCTCTCAGGGGGATATGAGGGTGGAAAGCATGGTAATTCGAAAATACTACAGGTTTTCTACTAATACAAAGCTTAATGCTAAATCCTGAAGTATCCCTTTAATAGTTACGTGTGATGGATCATTTTACAAGGATTTTAGATATTTGGCTGGAAGATCAGGTGGATGATGAACAAAACCAGCTAAACACCACCTTGGCCATGCTAGGTCTGGCTAACCACCTTTTTAGACTAGTTTAACCAATTTTATTTCAGCAGGGTTGTTACAACGAGGGTAAACATAATTTTTGTGACAAGATTGTGTTTAAAGATTGGAACTTTGCATCGTATCATTTCCATCCATGAGAAAATGGCTAGTTGTTGTTACCTGGGAAAGTCTGAGAGTCCGTTTTAACTGGTCTCACGCTGGCCTGTGTGATTCATTTCTTTGACTCCATCTGGCTCTGTTGGTTTACGGTGTTCTAGCATGTAATCTACAACATCCCTGACCAGATAGCCCTTCTGTCCCGAGCTGTGATACACAGTGTAATCCATCCTCTTGCTCTTGTCTCGGTCGCTTTAGCAAAACTCAGTTAAAGCACTCTCCCCGCTGCCATGACTAATTCCCCCGAATGACACGGCAAAGTTTGCCGGGGGTCTTTGTCGTGTAGGGGGGCGTGAGTATCAGAGGAAAAGGAGACATGGATAATATAAACTTGAAGCTTGATTGTATCCTGCTTATCTGCTTTATACCAACCTGATCTTATAACATGTCCAGAAATGCCACTTAAAAAGTTTAATGTGGGGAAAAATAATAATAATAATAATAATGGTGGGAGTTTTATTAAATTTTTAATTTCATTTTTATATTGTCCTTTTATTATTTTAAATAATAATAAATAAAAAAAATAGATTAAAATAAAATAAGTAACAAAGTAAAATAAAAATAAATATAAGGTGATGTTAATGGTGTTTTATTAAATATTTAATTTAATTTTATATTTTAGTTATTTTGATATTGTTGTTTATATTTTTAATAATGAAACTAAGTTTAAAATAAAATATAAAAAAACTAAAATAAATTTAATAAAAATAACAAAATTAAACAAAACTAATTAAATGTTTTTCTTATTTTATTTATATTTTGATAAAATACAATTAAATATAAAATAAAACTAAACAAAAATAAACAATAAAATAAATTAGAATTAAACAATACTATTGTTAATGGTGGTGTTTTATTCGATATTTAATTTAATTTTGTATTTAATTTTATTTTTATATTCTTTTATTATTGAAAATAGTCAAATAAAATATAAAATGAAACAAGCAACATAAGTAATTTTGTAGAAATAAATAATAAAATAAAATAATGTGATGTGATGTTAATGGTGTTTTAATCAATATTTAATTTAATCATTTATTTAATTTTAATATGATTTTTTATATTTTAAATAATGAAACTAAGTTTAAAATAAAATATAAAAAAAAAAAAAAAACGAATATAAAATTAAATAAAAATAACAAAATAAAACGAAAAAAAAAAAATATTTAATATGTCCCTATTTTATTTATATTTTAATAAAATATAAAATAAATTGAATTCAATTCAATTAAGTGATAAAACTTCCATCATTAACATCTACTGTAACACAGAGACTGAAAAAATTCAGACCTGAGACAGTTAAGGAATATGCATTAAGTATTAATAAGCATATGCAATGAGAAATGTTCAGTGTGGTGTGTGTAATCCTGAATATTGAGTCACCATTACAAAGATAGAACCTGTACGTACCGCAGTCCATCACACGTAAGTAAAGAGCTAAATATACCTCCTGGAAATAATGCAAATACGGTTGGATTTATTTAAGCATAATCATCAGTCTTATGCGGTCATGCTGCGTTGACCATTTGAGTTGTCTTTCGGACCATCTGCTCTGCAGTCTGCTAACAGTTGTAAGTCTGCTGTTGTACATGGCCATCCTACATGTCTCTGTCTCATGTTTAATAGTGGTCACTAATCTTTCTAAGGCCATGGTCATCTCTCTGGCTCTCTTTAGTGGGGTAAGAATCGCTCATGCCACATCAGAGCTTGTGAGATAAGCAGAAAATGTCATTGTGTGATATCTGATCTATTGAGCACTTACTGTACATGCGTCTGTCATAGGAAAAGTGCGTCCGAGATTCAAGCTTAAGTGTTTTAGCCTGGACAGATTAGGATGTATATACTTGGGTATATTCATAAAAACATTCTTAATAGCAACGGATAGTTCGGATTTATTTTATTTTATTTTAAAATTGGATACATGTTTTGTTGAATAATATAGAAATGTATTATTTTAATGGTAAAGGTGTAATGAGAATGTTTATGGCACATTCGGGAAAGAAATGGTTTGATTGTTATAGTAAGGAGATTATAAGGAGTTTAAATATATCTATAATATTTTAAGTATATGATAAAACATATATCTATTATAAATACTTATTTTAAATGTATTTACATTTTTCTTTCTTTTTTTTCATTTGATTTTATATAATATTTAATATATTGTATTAAATAATATTATACATTATAGATATATTAATATAATAGTTACGGTACATTAATTGTTTTGATTTAGATTTTTAGAAGTTAAAAAAGACAATATAATGACAGTATATATATATATATATATATATATATATATATATATATATATATATATATATATATATATATATATATATATATATATATATATAAATATGATTTAATATATCCAAAATAAATAAATATTTATAATAAATTTACATTTTATTTATTTTAATTATATACTTTGTTTTAATTTATATTTTATTGAAAGAAAATATTATTATTTCATGATATGCTATGCTATGCTAATATTAGGAGCATTTGGTAAGAAATAAGGTAAATTTAAAATGCTTTTTTACAATTTTTTTTATTTTTTTACATTCTTAAATCACAGCAGTCTTTTATATATAAATATATCAGTGCTTTATTATACATTACAGGGTTTGTAAACTTGCATTAGTATACAGTAACAATATCATTTTGAATGTGCAGGTATAAACATATTAATCAGCCTATTTTAGTAAAAAAAATGTCTTGCTTACCATATTACAGCAACATTGGCCTATTTGGCATCATGTTTTAGTATCCTGAGACTTGTGCTGTTAACCCATTTTTACAAGAATCAGCCATAATAAGTATGCTGCCTTCTGGTTATAAACAAATTAATAAAAAATAAAAAAATACAGTTTTAAAATGAGTTTATGCTTTTCAGAAATATTAGTATTTTATAAAATATTATATTTTGCCATTGCCCTTTAAACAACAGGTAACACAACCTTTATCCTTCAGGCAAAGCTGGTTCATGGTAGATAAACTGAATAACCAAATGCTAGTCAGACATGCCAGTCTATTTGTGCTGACAGGCCTTTTATTATTCCGTGACCTGTATTAATACCAACCGCGGTCACATTGAGAATCATCAAGGAAAACGGTAACCATTTTAAATCTCTGATTACTAAGCTGTCAGGCGCTGGGACAGAGAACTGGAGACGGATATCAACGCCAGGAGAATATTAATAATAAAGTGGCGTTCAGGGGGCATTGCTATGGGTGTCAAGGAGGCGCTTTGTCTTTCTCGTTCCCTCTTTCCCCCCCTCTTTGACCATCTATCTGCCCAATAGTCAGAGCGATCCTGCGTTTTGTCGGTTTGCCGTTTTGCTTTTGTCGGTTAATATTACAGGCGCAAGGTCAGGTCTGTTTGTAAGCACGCTCCTGCTGGAGTTTGATATTGATTTTAATCAAAGCTGCGCGGCTTGTCACCTCCTCACCTCAGAAACGTCCTGTGTCAGGGTTCGTATTTCACGCTTGGAAAGTTTTTTTAATTGATTGCAATTAGAACCAGCGGGATGGTGCCGTTGTGTCCTGAGCACTTGTGAGTAATTACAAGGTGGATGAGAGAGAGAGAGAAAACGTACTTATCATTTTGATCCCTTATAAATAGAACGTCACGTCATAGAAACGTGTATTTGTGCTTCTGAAATTGTATATTTAACACAATTATATATTTTTACAACTGTGTAGTCCATGTCTAGAAACATCAGAAGCTAAATTGTCATGTGTAGGTCAATTATTTACACACACACACACACACACACACACACACACACACACACACACACACACACACACACACACACACACACACACACACACACACACACACACACACACACACACACACACACACACACACACACACACACACAGAATTTAAACTTTAGAATAATTCAAGTTTTTAATGTTTATTTCTTATATGCTCACCAATTGATGCTTTTATTACAATAAATTTTGGGGTAAATAAGAACACAAACAAAAAAATAAATAAGTAAAGTTTTATTCAGGAATGATGCATTAACTGATCAAAAGGGACAGTAAATACATTTATAACGTTACAAAATATTCCTTTTTCAAACAATGTTTTTTTTTTTTTTTACTTTCTGAATCCTGAAAGAAATGTATCATGGTTTCCACAAACAAGCAAACAAACAAACAAACAAATAAATACATACATACATACATTTTAATTGCAATATATCATAATATTCCTGTTTTTACGGTATTTTTTTATCAAATCAACACAGCATTGAGCAAACGAGACTTCTTTCAAAAACATTAAAAATCATGATTATATAATAGAATTGTTAGTAATTCACACACATGAATCAATGTGTTACAGTTGGATGTTAAAAATGTGTGCAGGAATAGCTGTGCAGTGTGTCAGAGAACGTCCACAATGGCCGATTTACATAGACATACAGCAACTAAAAGCGATTGGATTGAACTCAACCCTAAGGGTTCTTTTATTTTGTCACGCAGCGTCCTGCGATCAATGCGGCCGACGTCAGGAGGTCTGCTCCTCCGATGAGGAATCGAACCAGACACCAGATATATATATATATATATATATAGAGAGAGAGAGAGAGAGAGAGAGAGAGATAGAGAGAGAGAGAGAGAGAGAGAGAGAGAGAGGGAGAGGAAAAGCACTCACTTCCATTATCTCAGTCTACTCCTTTACACAGTAATTCCATTCCCTTGATAACGCATGCTGCCAATTCCCAAGGGACATCCTGGCATGTGTAGGATCCCCAGTGCTTCACCAGATCTCCCATAATGTTAACAATTACAAGACTAGCGCGTCTGGCTGGAACCAGCCTCTCTCTCTCTGCATGCCACCCAGCTGCCTATAGCCTGTGTGTGATCGTCAGAGGAATCAGTCACCAGATATGATACATTTCACATTAGAATAGAATAGAATAGAATAGAATAGAATAGAATAGAATAGAATAGAATAGAATAGAATAGAATAGAATAGAATAGAATAGAATAACTTATGTAAAATATTTAATTAACTTATGAAATAAACTGTTTACAATACAAATAAAATGTATACAAAAAATACTTTTCGGGAAACAAATGTGGAAATAAGTTATTATTATTATTATAATTACACATTCAGCAATGAAATAACATTTTAAATGATCATTGTAGTAAACAAGTGTTACAATTTAATAGATTTTGATTTTAAAATATTGAATTTTTTGACAACGTTAATGACAGATTTATTTAAATATATTTAAAGTACAAATTTACATTCATAATACAATAATAATAACAAAAAAATATATCTTTCCGATAATCATAATTTAAAAATTGTGATTTGCAGATTTTCTAAAGACATTTTAATGACAGTTATATTTCTAAATATATGTTTCAAATAAATAAATATTCACAGTAAATGTATAAATAATAATAATAATAATAATATACTGGTAAAAAAAAAAAAAAAAAAAAAAAAAAATTCATTTTAATATTTAGCAGATTTTTTCTCCAAGTAAATTTTAGTGACAGTTGAAATTATAAATTTATGTTTAAAAGTAAATACATATTCAGAGTAAATGTACTACCTCTACCACTGCCACTATACTACTACTACTACTACTACTACTAATAATAATAATAATAATAACAGGATAAAATATCCAGAGCACTGCTACCAATAACAATACAAAAATGAAACACCTCAGAACTATAATTTGTAAACAAAGATCCATCTCTTGCTTGCATCACGGGTCTTGCTCTGTCGTGCTATAATGATATCCAGTGGAGTCTCAGCAGCCGTGTGTCTTCTGACTGTGGGGGATTTGAAACGCTCCACGTTTATTGATCAGAAACGTCCCCTCTGTCCACAAGTCTAGACTACAGTCATTTTATTTCCTCTTGGGGGTGAAAAGGAAATATCAATTCAAGGACTGAAACTGGTTTAAAGCTACCTTAAAGTTTATTTGCACGTTGTACATATGTTCTATATGGTTTTGATGGACATGTATTGATCCAGTGACAGTGACTTGGAAACATATACTACACTTTAAAATGTATAAATATAATAGCATTATTAAAAATAAACAATAAAATATATATATGAAATGAAAGTGCAACGAGTGATTGTAATTTTTATTTATTTGACTGCTTTTCAAAATACATAATTTTAAACAGCTTAACAGAAAATGCATGTTTGTACTATATTATATTATATTATATTATATTATATTATATTATATTATATTATATTATATTATATTATATTATATTATATTATATTGTTTGACATTTAGAAAATAGTCACACATTAATTGACAGCTCTCTTTCTGAACATACTCTTTCCTTTGCACATTCTCTCTCTCTCTCTCTCTCTCTCTCTCTCTCTCTCTCTCTCTCTCTCTCTCTCTCTCTCTCTCTCTCTCTCTCTCTCTCTCTCTGTAAGAAAAGCTCATTGTAAAGGAAATTCCAAGCGATCACCTCCTCTCCGTATTCTCCTCGGAGAACAGCTAGCCTCTGCTCTCTCCCTTTCATCCGTCTCGGCACATCACAAACACCATGAGCAGCAGCAATGTGATCCTATGCATTATTTTTTAAAAATACATACCAGAGAGGAGAGCACACAAGGAAGTCATTTACTTTGAGCGTCTGAGCTGGACTCACTGATGTCTGCTGGACCCCTCGAGTGATTTGCTTTCTCCGATTTCTCTCTCTCTCTTTCACTCTCATTCTTTCTCTCACTCTGTCTCCATTTCGTTTGATTCTTGCCATGTGTGAGCTCTGACACCTTCCTACATGAGAACAGCTGGAGAAAAAACTGAAGCCTCGCCTCTCAGATGCTGTGATTTACCGCCACGAGCGCTAGCAAAATTGCAAAACAGCATTCGCGCAACATGTCATGTCATCTATGGAAGATGTGATGACATTCGAATGGAGGTGCCAATGATTGTCTAGCAGGTTTAATCTTGTCATCTTTCACTGGATATGTATTTGATATTATAGAGTCTAGCAGTTTTAGTGGTGCTCGTTGAGGCAAACATCCGTTTCTCTATTGCTCATACTTTGAGTAGGAACCTCTAAGCATACGAAATGAAACTTCATTACCACAATGTTTGTGTCACAGACATGATACAATACCTCAAATAACACAGCTTGTCAAAAAGAGGTTTATGACTATTGCTTGGCGAACTAGCAAAGGAAAGTCTCATAGACTTACATTGAATTAGGGACATATTTAGAGACAAATCAAACACTTAGAGGTGGACTGGACTCTTGAGTTTGCCAGTACACAACCACCCAGACACCATTGCAACATGCTGAAAAACGTCCAGAGGACCGTAGCAATGTTTTGGGAACCTGTCACAACACCCTAGTATTGTGGAGGTGAGTTTAGCAAGGCAAGTGTAACTGGTCATACTCACTCTGCTCCTAGTGGGATTCGAACCAGCGGTAACCAGTTTAGGCAGGCACACTAACAAGGACTCTAAAGACCGTAGTCACTAGTGTGCCTTTTGAGGTAAGGGGAGTGATGTTACCTGCACAGATTTTACTTGCTGGCCTTTGTTACACTTATCCCCCTAAAACTCATTCACATCCGGGTCACGGCACCAACATAACTGCTCATACTCCACTCCAAGAGGGACTAACATGGACACTAACAAGACACCAGTGGTGTCAAGACAAAAGACAGGGTATGGCAGACTCTAAGGATGTCATCCAATCTTACTACCTCAATGTGACAGTCCCACATATTTTCATTCATTCCTGTGCAATTATGCTCAAATATCTAGGGCTGTAGTCAACCAAAGAAATGCTTAGTCGACCAAAGTCCTGTCCTGCACAATGATTAGTCGACTAAAAAAAAAAAAAAAAAAGACGCAATGTTTTGCATTTTGATTGAACATTTATTAAAAAATGGTCATAAAGCATTTATAAAACAACAACGAAAAAATGTTTTTTGTTTTGTTTGTTTTTTTAGTTTTTTTATTGATACCTGGGATCCCCCATGAAACGGTTCTCATTCGCGCTTGAATAAGGCCGGCGACACACTGGCTGCGTGGCGTGAGAGTCTCAGCTGCTGTGGCGTGTCTGTTTTTATTTCGGCTCCCATGTTAACAGGTTGGAGTTTACACACTGCCTGCGTGACACGCGTCTCAGGCGCGGCTCGAGCCACGCCGAAAAAACGCGTGCATGCTAGAAATAGAACCGACGCCTGAGTGTTCCAGCAACGGGAGTGTTCTCTGGCTAGAGCTTTTTCTTTAGGCCTATTTAAATTTCGTTTTTCTTTATTTAAATTGAATTTTTTTCTGTATTTAAATTTCATTTTTTTCTTTATTTAAATTTCGTTTTTCTTTATTTAAATTTCGTTTTTCTTTATTTAAATTAATTTTTTTCTGTATTTAAATTTCGTTGTTTTTTTTTTTTAAATTTCGTTTTTCTTTATTTAAATTTTGTTTTTCTTTATTTAAATCTACCCTTTACTGTGTCAGTAATTTGTTAATCAGAAAAATATTAGATTACCTTAAAAGTATTGCTTAAGTTAACAGACTGTGTGCATTTTATATCACTAGTGCAGTGTCCGTTCACGGAGAATATAAGCCCTGCTCGCGTGAGGTGCGCCGCTTCCCGCTCGCGCTGTTCTGTAGTTTACTATTAATTCTGAACGTGTCGCGTCTCGCGTGTCTGTCTATATTGCACCAAATGCAACACTGCACTCCCTTGTGAAGTCGATTGGATGAACGGTTCTCGAAATAATCAAAATGCAAACGGACAGACAGACACATAGAGATTACTACCTATATTCCTTACTGAGCGTGAAGCAGCAGTGCAGCCAGCCACAGGTGCGGTTCCCGAGTGTTCTACGTGGTGCGCTAAACTGTGGCGCTGTTACAAAATAGCCTAAATTAAAGCATTTAAAGTTGGGGATAAAACATAGGCTAATTATATTTAGAATACAGTAATATATAACTGCTTATAAAGGAATAAATATCAAGGAGTAAATCAATGAAAAGTTCTTTATTGGTGAAAAAAAATAAAATAATTATGCGACTGGTCGACCAATGAGAATGTCAGTCGACCAAGACGGCATCGACCGATTAGTCGACTAAATGACTAAAGTTGACAGCCCGACAAATATCACAACAAAGCACATCTATACACACCTTAAATGATCTACTGAAGAGCAGATCAGACCAAGTCTTACCTTGTGATGATCTTGATTTCATTTTATTCAAAAGTCAATCATTCCATTAAGGAGGAGCGTCAGTTTCTTAACTTGGAAAAATCCGTAACAAATTTAGGCACTTCACAACTGAACGTTCAACAGCCTTCAGCATCAGGTCATTTAATCTGTTATCAGTCATGGTGGTCCATAAGTAATCGTTCATTTTATGGAGTGGATATTGGCAATGTCACATGAATCTTGAACTATATAATCAATTCCAAAAAGCAACAGGTAATGTGTTCAGTCTTTGAAGAGCTGTCAAACCGCTCACATCATTCTCATCTTTGAGCTCAGTGTCTAGAAAGACTAGCAGTTTTGATCTGTCTTTGAAGCAATGTGTCATCACTGTGCTTGTAATATTGTTTGGCAAACTTTTCAATCTAACTTGCATTCAAAAAAATTGGGAGATGAACAATTAAATGCCTGGGCAACATCACTAGAAGCAACTCACTGTTGAAGCGATCAAGTACTTCAAAGTACAGCCTTTTTTCATGATAATCTGGGCTGTCGGTTGTTGGCCTTTGGCCACCGCTTGACCCTACTATACAACCTGCTAATGCTCTGGACACATTCCTTATTCGACCAGGCCGTGGGGGAGGAGGTGTGTCTAAAGACAGGCCCGCTTCTGTGCCAAATGCCCTCGCCTCACTGAATGTGTTCTGCCACTCAGCATCTGACCTCAACATCTCCAGCTTAAGTTTCGTACTTTTGATAAGGATTGCAGCTGTTGTGATAGAAATGCCTACTTTTTGAAGTTGTTCAGACAACCCATAAGTCAATTTTAAGTCTTTCTCTAGAACATGCAGGCGTTCGACAGTGAGTTGTACAAGTGCGCTCCAAGTTCAAAACTTTCTGTCCTAGTCGCTTCTGCGCCTGAATGAAAGGCATGCATCTGGTATTGTTGTTTGCACTTGTGTTTGTACTTTGTACAATGCTCAGGAATTTCACTTACAGAATTCATGAGCACAAGATTGAATCGATGTGCGTAACTGGATGTAAACAGCGTATGACACTTCTTGACGTATAATAGCCTGTACTCCATGCACGTTTCCTCGCATAACCCCTGCCCAATGCACTTCTGGAGGTTAAAACCTTGACTTGACAACTCGTTGATTATTAGTCTTTTGTTTCATCCACTAAAAATTGAGAAATATTGGGCTTCCTTAACTTCACTTATTATTTTGTTTTACTTTTTCTCCAATAACAATAATCATATTGTTCTGAGACTCTGGGGATGAATAGTTTCCGTACCTGTGATCCAATTTGATTTTCAGGTCTTTGCTATTTGATGCAACATTATCCAAAATTTCCAGGAAATGTACCTTATTGTCACCACAATCTTTCTCATTGTGATCAAGGAACGAGAGTTGCTGTTATCCTAAAAATGATGTAATCTGTAATTTTTTGACGTATGCTCTGTTTTCTTGTACCTACAACAGTCTGTTGGCATCAGTTTGACTGTCAATGGACTCCTTACATCCACAGCCCTGAACTCATTCCATGCTAATACAGCCTTTCTGTTTCTTGCTGTCATTGTGCTCCAGAAGATTCTTTCGCATATTTTTCCAACATCTGTATCCATGGTCGATGTAAACACATTGCCCTTGTCTGTCCCCAGCAACAGTTGAAACCCCAATGAAATGGCGACATGCAAAATAAAAAATAGCATGCCACTGAATATTCCACCCAGTCATAGTTTTTCTATACACCAGCTTCCGTTTGTAAAGAGGAACTGTGTTGTCTGTTGTATTTGCACTGATGTCAGCTCTTTGCAGGAATGTCGTGACGTCATGGGACTGGTATTTGATTCGTGGGGGACCTTCTCCTCTGAGGTTTCGAAGCTAGTGCTGACTCTCACCTCTCCTGGCATAAGGATTTCAGTGTCACACAAAGGGGATGTTTCGCTGCAGATGGGGTTTAAAAGCTAGCGCTGACAGTCACATCTGAATCGGATGATGTTGTACAGCTGTCGCTTGCAGTCTTTTTCATGAACTATGCATCTAGTAATACTTCTTTTCTTTTCATTTTATTTATTCAGTCGCTATCTATAGCTACTACATATTCACCTCACTTCCAATCTGGCATGTAATGGTGGAGTAATAGCACTGTAATCATGCAATAAAAATATATTACTTTGCATTGACCTGACCAGGCTGCCAAGGTATGAAAGCTGCCATACCCAATTGACGCCCCTACAACTCTAACATAATCAAGCTGCTGTATAAATGTAGTCAAATTTGGAATGAAAGTCCTTATGCTCATTTGCATTTTAAATTAGTGTAAGTACAACAAATAGATAGGTTCTTGTTCTGTTTAATTAGTGAAAGCACAGCAAATACATTCTTGTTCTGTATTAACACACATTCTTTTGGGACTGAGGAGAGCAGATATATTTGAAACTGCCTTGCTGCCACCCTTTGTTCCATCAGGACAGTAATTGTTTTTGTTGTCTTAAGGGACTGCATTTATCTGTGCTCTTAAAATTCAGTCATTGTCTGATCCCCAGTTGCACTGAAAAATGAACTGGTATACTAAACTGACATTGTGCCGATGGACGTTCCACTTCAATTTATCTTCAAGAGAAGGGACAGTGAGAGTAGAGTCAGGTTTTAAGCACATTTGGCCAGCGGCTGCATCTAGCTTAGTGTGCAATGCTTAAGCTGAAAATGTGAAAGAAATCCATTACGGCAAGGTTTAGGAACAGTAAGATGCGTGGCATTACCGCTGTCAGTTTGAAGAGTCCCTTCAGTCTCATTTGAGAGGGTTCAAAGACTCCAGCCATGTGTTTCACTAAAACTCTTGATGATATAGAGACTAAAGGTTAGTGTTCATTAAACCTGTAACTGGAACCGATTAAATGACAAAATGAAAAGGATGATTCTATTTTTCTTTTTTAAGGTGCTCGTGGAATTTTTACAATGTTCATTTGAGCAGCCTGACCAGCCTGATGGAGCAAGATTGGCTTTAGTAATCGCATGAGGTTTAGGCAAGTCTGGCTGTTTGTCTATATCATCAACCAGTAAAATGTTGTTACTTCACCATTAAATTTCTTGAGGTAAGTACTTAACATTTAATTAGATACTTGAAAAATGTAAATGTTAGTTTAGTACATTAGTATCATTGTGAGCAGTGTTGGGAGTAACTCATTACAACAAAATATTTGTTCTTTTTTTTAATAAGTAACGAGTCAAGTTACTTTGTTTTTCCATTTATTGACTGACGCCTCTTCTGTGCACATGTTAGGAGAAACCTTGAGGAAGTGCAGAGGCGTTGTGTGCGCTTTGTGTGAACTAAATGGTTATTGTAGTTCTAGACTAAATGTGAACATTCATTTACTCATCTCACTTGCACAAAAGCAGATTATGTATTCCTCAAAATGAATAAAAACAGTGAAATTCAATCTCAGAATATTATGTAGACATGCAATAATTAAACGTTATATTACACAAATACACTTTATGCATTTAATATCACTTTATTAAGCAATGTCTTTGCCTCTGACCTTCGATGATCCAGTTCAACCATAATAAAAAAAAAAAAAAAATGACTTCAGATAAACATCACATTTGTGTTTGTGTTTTTTTTTTTTTTTTTTTTTATTAATTTGCATTTCCTTCAGCTTGAGGCTTTTTCATTTCAATTTTGTTGTGAAAGCCTTTACATTTGTAAAAACAAAACAAGCAAGCCAAACCCAGGTTAGAAAAAGTAACACAAAAATTGCATTACTTACGTTACTTTTTATGGAAAGTAATGTGTAATGCTATTTTTGTGTTACTTTTTCTAACCTGGGTTTTCCATAAAAAAGTAACGTAAGTAATGCAATTTTTTACTTTATTACTTTTAAAAGTAACTTTCCCAAACACTGATTGTGAGTAAAAAAAAAATTGCACATGTAATAACTATAATAACTCATTAATAACATTACACAAGGCTAAACATTAGTAGTTAACTTAAATATGAATATATATTAAATTATGAATCAATATAATTATGATTTAAGGTATTTTTGATGTTTCCAAATAACCTTTAAAACAATGTATAATATTGTTTTGTAATATTTAATAAAAGTGTTACCAAAAATTGAAATGATCAATTAGAAACGGTAATAAAAGTGATGATTTTAGGGAATTTGCTTTATATAAACATTTCAAATTGTAATTTGAATGTGTATCTGCAAGAAAAGAAGTGGATAATACAAATCTTAAATGAGACAAAATTCAAATTTCGAATGACAAAAAAAGCTGGTCTCCTCTTTTCTCACCTCTTCTCTCTCTCTCTCTCTCTCTCTCTCTCTCTCTCTCTCTCTCTCTCTCTCTCTCTCTCTCTCTCTCTCACTCTCTCTCTGTGTGTGTGTGACTGATACTGGCTCTCTCGGGAGTCTCCGCGCTGAACTTGAGCAATTTCAAACATTAATTACTTAAGTGCTGCTCCCTGAGGGCTGGAGTCTCACTCCACTATTTGTTTTTCTTTCCAATGCAGCCCCCCCCCCCCCCCCCCCCCCCCCCCTTTTTCTTTTTCTTCCTCTCTCTCTTTCTCTCTATGTCACTATCCTTGACTATTTATGATGTTTGGTGCCAGCATGACCACCATGACAATCCCTTGCTTTCATGGCACTGCTATTAGTAGCCTAATAAAAAGTGTTTACTATAATTTTCTAGTCAGTGTTGATGTGTTGAGGCAAATATGTTCATATGTTATCAAGAAAGGGGGAAGAGAGAGAAAGAGAGAGAGCAAATTATCAGAACATAATGACTAATTATTAGGCAAGTTGGAACTCGATCTTCACCCCACCCTGTCAAAAAAGAGTCAGTTTAAGTGATAGTTATAAATGAACATTCTGTCATCATGACCCTCATGCCATTCCAAACCTCTATGACTTATTTCTTCTGAAGATAAATAAACAGTCATAAGAGTTTGGAATGCCATCAGAAGTAACAACACATTCTGTTTGAATTTATGTGATCATGCTGAACATTACGAAATTAGACAAATTCTAGCAAGGACTTTAATACTATTAGGAGCCATAAAAGCCGCATTTTAAAGATAATGCAAAAATATGGCATTTCCTTTGACTGAACAAAAATAGTTACGGGAAACAATCCCGCGTTTGTTGCATTAATAACCAAAAATCAGGTTATGCTGACAGGCTAGTGGGCAGGGAAAGTTGAATACTAATGGATTTGACCATTTCAGTCATGTGGTGGTTAGGGATGATTCACAATCATTCAATTATTTCACTACATTCAATTCATCTTTGCTCTATGAAAACATATGTGCAGTATTGCACCAAACCACATCATGATGATATCTGAGACTTCTCTGACAACAAAGGACAAATCTCTAAAGTACTTTATGACATATATGGAAGTCGATTTGAGAGGACAATTTACAATGCCTTAAGCATTTGTGGTTGTATCCATCATATCTGTCCAAGATGTCTTCTATTTAGAGAACTGGCTTTATAGCAGAAGTAGTTGTGAATGGGTTTCTTTGAGGATATAAGAGGTCAGAAATGTGCTTGTGGAGAGAGAGAGACTATCTCTGATGTCCTTTGTCTGGAAGTCTCTGATCCTCTGGCAATGTGTCCGGACATTAGTGCCGTCCGTGACCCCCCTCATCCTCTCTCGATCCTGTTGCTACGCGTCATTAAACTTGAGAGGCTGCCTGCGAACTGAACACGCGCGGAGGGCATGATGTAGATGGTCGTTTGGCCGAATGTTTGTGTGTGTGTGTGCTATGAATTTGACTGTGTGTGTTTGCCTGTGAAGCCGGAAGTAACACGATAAGCATGATAACTAGACATGAGCCGGGGACTTTTAAAGAATAAAGGGGAGAAATTGTAACACTCAACGTAGTGACTGTAGGAAACACCTTTCAAATTAAAAAGGTCAATCATTTTACGACCTTCAGCTTTAGATTAGCATGGGCCAGATTGACCCTGCTGGTAGATGTTGTTACTACACCAATTGACAACAAAAAAATGTTTTTCTATATGAATGTCCCCTGGTGTCCCTTGTCTAGTCATTAGTCCCAGACCCGTGCAGGGGAACGGTACCAGGACTAATGACTAGACAAGGGACAACCTGTGAACAATGAAACAATGAACCAATGACAACATGACACATCAGACAAGGGAACACATGGCAGGATCACATGACTATAACAGGGAATCATGTGACAACGGGAAACATGACAAAGACATGACCAAAACAAGACGTGACAAATATATAGTAAACTGTAATTTATTCCTGTGATTAAAGCTGAATTTTCAGCATCATTACTCCAGTCTTCAGTGCCACATGATTCTTCTTATTGTAAATGTTGAAAAAGTGTGCTGCTTAATATTTTTGTGGAAAAACATATTTTTTTTTAAGATTCTTTGATGAATAAAAAGAACAACATTTATTTTACAATGTAAAAGTCGTTACTGCCACTTTTGATCAATCTAATGCTTCATTGTTAAATAAAAGTTCAGTATTATTTACAGGCTCACTTTTGATCTGAAGTCTATATATCACACAATGCAGATATTTTAAGTTTTTTTTTTCTCTAAAAGGCTCTTAAAAGTATGAAATTTTATGCATAGAATATACATTTTATGGAAATGCCATAGGAGATTAAGAACAATAACAGTAGGATTCAAAAAGTAAAAACCCCATTCAGGTTTGTTAAGCCATTTATTAAATACTGAAAAAGTCTTCTTACAGTCTTAAACTTAGAAATTGTACATATTATAATATTTTGCATTACACTTCCTATAAAGAAAATTAATATATCCGATGTTGCTGAATAAGTGCGTGGTCAATGTTGCAATCTTATTAGTCCTCTGTCACTGACTTATTAAACAATGAATATCAGTGATCTTTTGCTGCATTACAACAGAAATGCAGAAAACAGCATTATAGTTTTAGGTCGGCAGTAAAATAAATAAATAAATAAATCGAAAAGATCTTGGTGGAATAACAAACATGTCTTTGTTTTTTTTTTTAAGCACATGACCCTTAAGTTATACCCATTCATCTCTCTATTCCAAGTGTATTTTCATCTATTTCTCCTTTGTGAACCACAACATTACTGCTGTCTGCCTTTGCCCCACATGCTTGTTCCAGTCATATCTGCACCTCCACCACCAGAACTTCCAAATCCAGAAAACTCTGACCTGCTCCCTGGATGTATTTCTCCTCCCAAACCCTCTTAGCGCTCCCCCTCTCCTCCTCCTGAGGAGGAAAAGCCTTGCTGTCAAGTAAAACACAACTGACACTATCAATAATCGATTCCTAGGCACTGTAAAAACTGTCTCGCCCTGCAGACATGATATGATCTGCCGTGTAGATTAGTTGGTGTGGGAAAAGGTGTAAGAAAGGGTGATGTTGCATTGCAATCAGCTATTAAGTCAATGATACAAGGGTAAAATGTATTTACATTGTGCTGTTTACAAAAGAAAACAGTACTATGGAATATCACATAATTTAAACAGGATAGCCATGAGATCTCTTTGGGGAAAATAGCACATCCATCATTCTGCTAGTTGTCTTTTAACATGAAGATTTAAGTTCCAATTACTCAATTCTAATCTTTAATAAGACATCCTAATAATATTGTCCGCACCCAGAAAGAGCACAACAAACTATGCAGCAACATAAAGTTAAGTCATCCTAATGTAATGACCCTCTCAGTTTGAGCCTTGATTTCGATTTTATGCCCACTTGATTAAGATATCCTTTCTACCGTACAGTCCGCAGACACTGGACGCCTGCCTCGGCTCACCAGCATCAGCCGTTAGGACAGCTCCACGCGCCGACCAGTAAACAAGTCTGACACACACGTCTGTCAACCAGATAGGGGACGACAGCTCCTTCAAATCGAGACCGAGCTGGCTCGTGAAAAAATGCTGTGCAGTTAAGCAATCCACTTTGTACATCAGCAGTTCCTTTACATCGCATTTGCATTAGGGTTGCCATGAATTAAAAGCGGGGAGTTGATAATAGGAAGAGGGTTAAACCAAGGAAGTTTATTATAGCTGGAGAAAGCCATCCATTACCATTCCCATTCATCTCGATGACAGCTGCTCCAGGCACACCGGAAGTACGCGACCTGCTTACTGCCATCTTTGCTCATGGGCAAATCACTCACAGGTGAATTACGATGTGAAAAAGCAGTCGTCAGAGAAATACTCAAGTTCACACTTTAAATAAAATCGATCACTGGCAAAACATCTAGTATAATGTAAGGAAATAGTTGCGACATATCTTGCTTGATAAAAAAAGTTCTGTCGTTACCAAGAGAGTTCAATGGAACTTGCGACCATAGTTGGCTAACAATGTTTTTGGGAAACGCACCCCTGGATGGCTAGTTTAGCTAGCTATGAACACTTTCTCTTCTGAGAACCCTGAAATGGGGCAAGGGTTCATAAAGAAAGATGCTTTTATCTTCAAGAATGGTGTAGTGCATGTACCTGCAGAGGCTCTTTGGCCCCTCCAAACCCTCATCCCTTGGGTTGGGTCAAACTGGTTCCCAATGTTCTCTTAAGTGGCTAATATGCTAATTGTGCTTCGATATTCGTCCAGGAAGGAGTTAGCTAGATAAATAACTATGTGCAATAAAGATTATGCTTTACCCAGGCAAAATATTAAATCCCTGCCTGGTAAAAAGAAAATATGTGAAATCAAATAAACAGCCTTTGGAATTATTCTGTCACCCCTAATTATCCGTACCAGAGACTTTCCCTCATCCATACAAGGTGGATTGTCCTTGAAAGTTTGCAAAAGTTATTTTCACACCAGAACACTCCACAACCAAGAATAAACGAATAGGTTTTCTGCAATCAAGTGGAGAGGAAATGTTCAATTTCTTATAAAATTGGAAAGTAACCCTTGTCTCCACATTGTACGGTTCAGTTTGCCACGTTTTGTGACTTGGCATCACATCCAACCAGAAATGTCACATCTCGGCGCAACTGCAATATGCAGTATATCTGCGTGAATACAACAACTCAGTATGCGCAAAAGCGGTACCCTTTCCACCAGATGCCTGGTTTTATTGTCTCATGGCTCGCTCCAGTGTAAAAGGTCATCAGACCCTTCAGCTGAATTCATTTCTGGAAAAGGTCTCGGTTAGGGCCAAACACGGTGGAGGAAATCCAAGGGATAAGGTTAGCACAAAGGCAGCCAAAAGTGGAATGACATATCGTCTGTGTTATTCCTCCTGTTATCCAGAAGTAGATCCATATTTGGTAGGGAATATAATAGAGCTTTGCTTACGAGGACATGAACCCAACCTGTGTGAGAGATCAAGCTTAAAACAGCTTAGGAATTTTTGTCCTGTAAATATGTGCTACTTTATTTTAAGTCATTTACTTAGAAGCAAGTATTAAAAAGTTAATTCTA
Source organism: Squalius cephalus (assembly GCF_949319135.1). Taxonomy (NCBI): domain Eukaryota; kingdom Metazoa; phylum Chordata; class Actinopteri; order Cypriniformes; family Leuciscidae; genus Squalius; species Squalius cephalus. The sequence goes on from NC_137145.1 coordinate 24,805,170, forward strand.
ACTGTGTAAACTTCAGATTACCATAGTAAGCCCATCAAGGACACCAATACCAAATGCTGCTTTTCCCTTCAAAGAACCATTGCCAGTCTTAATTTAAGTCAGAATAATTTCATCAGCTCTCTCAGTTGAAGCTGAATGTAATGCAGTGCACCTCGCCTTATCGTTGTGATTTTTTTTCTTGCTGTTTGATATTGAACATTTCTTCTACACAGAGGCTTGATCTGATAACTCTGATCCTTGAACCCGGTGTAGTTTGATGCGGCACTGGACATAACTGAGATAAAAGAATGTCCAGTGCCTTAAACAATAAAACCTGTATCTCTGAAAGCTGTGAAACTACAACTTGTCTTTAGTCTAGCCCACAAGTGTTTAATCTTCCTGTAGAGATTAGTTCCAACACGAATTAAGCACAGTGAACCACATAATAAATGTCTTCAGGATTTACCACCCAACATCCGGATGTCTACTTCTCTTAAATAGTATGTGAAAAGCAGTATGTGAACTGTGTAGTATGTCCAAAATCATTGCATTCATGAAATAATAGACGTACAGTACCTGAATGGCCTCATGCTTCCGCCGAGACTCTGATGTGTGCATCCACCAAAAGGCACGTCCACCCATAAGGCCAGGTAAGAAGGCTACACTGTCAGAAAAAATGTGCTAAAATTATACCTGTAGGGGTACAACAACTTGTCACTTCGACAGTACCCTTACAGTACCTTACTGTACATACTCCTAAAAGGTGCATGTTAGTACCTTAGAGTAGTACCCTAATGTACAACTAGAAAACTTGGTACCCCGTAGGTGTAAATAGGGGTACTGCCCCAGTGACAGGTTGTTATACCCCTAAAGGCCTGTTCACACCGGGACGAATTTCGCGCGCGATATTCGGCGACATTTAACGCCTCGTGACTAAACAAAGGGCGCCAATGTGAGTGTGCACACCGGCGCGAAAAACGCCACGCGTAAAAGCGTCATTTTTTTAAAAACGCCTCGGGTTCGTTTTTTTGGTTTGACGCGCCGCGTCAAAAACTATCCGACCAATGAGATTGGCGCTTTTGTTCACGTGTCTGGAGCTTCTGAAGTTACAGTAAAACACAACTTGGGGGCGCTCAAACACAAAACGGTCTTGCCGAGCACACATACGTAACGGCGAAGAAGATATACACCAAGTAGCGTCTACACTGCCGGGAAGAAATAAGACGAGGAAGATGCAAGGCAAGATGATTGTAGAGCTGCTGGTCTCGTTGGTGTCGGAACATAAAGAACTATATGACAAACGCGACAGCGACTACAAAAATCTTGATAAAAGAGAACTGTTATGGAGTGGCATTGCACCTTGTGTACCGGGGTATTTCTGTTTTACATTAAGCGCCATCTAATGTCAGGGAATGAATTTGCATGTTCACTCGGCTCATCATCAGCGAAAATCGCTTGGGTGTGAACACAAAAAACGCGTTGAAAAACGCTGGCGAATAACGCGCGCCAATATTCGTCCCGGTGTGTAGGGCCCTTAAAGGTAATATTTTTGCACTTTTTTTTCTGATAGTGAAGAGAAGCGACACAACTGTCATACAACTGACGTAGTATGTCTGAATTATACTACACACATGCATACTTTCGAGAACATACTTTTTAAAGGTCCTTCATAAGTCCTTCATTAAATCTAGGACCGATTCTGACAGAATGCAGTTTTGGATGCAACTCTAGAAACTTCCAGGCAGGTGTGTTGGAGCAGGTTTTACACTCCGCAAGTAGGTGACCCACCAGGAAAAGCCCCCTGGTCTAATTATTTTCCTTACAGGGCCGGATCATAGTCTCTCGAGGCCTCTGGGCCTGAGGGCTCCTGGGGACAGCTAATGTTGTATGAGCTCTGGGACCCTAAAGGTCAGCCTGCATTTTATATGCCAAAGGACCCAAAGTATGTGCCCCCTTTAGATAGTCTGGCAAAAGTCTGGTCCGTAATCTAGTCCTGTTACCGTAGGAGATGTGAATATTTCATGCATTCACAAATTTTATTTAGATTCGCTCACTTATTTCATTGACATATTGTGACCTTTAAACAAACTTATTATGTTACACTTACTACCTGACAGGCTACTTAGTCTGAGATGTACAACTCACCCATTCAACTGTAGAATAGTGGGGGAGAAACAGGGTATACTGACACCCAATTTAAACTATCACACTTCAGGGATGGTAATTAAAATCACATTATCACAAACAAAACATCTGGAATCCCACCGCCTATGAATGCTGGGAGCCTGGATTCAGGATCAGAATTATTTCAAAGTCAAAGCTTATATTGTTGAAAGAAGCTGCCACTAATAACACACTACTCTTACTGTCGACAGTTGAAGGTTTTCCTCCTTTGAAGACAATGTTAAAGGTGTAGGTGAAAGTTTATTTTGCAATTGGAAACAGGATTGCTTCACATATCCTGTCTGTTGTGTTGTGCACTGGTGTAAGTCTACTTTCAAAGCTACTGTAAAACAAGACAGCTCCATGAAACAGGATTTTATTCTGTTTTGTACACAAATGGAGTAGTTTTGTGCCATTAAGTTCAAAGGAAAGCAAGCCCAGAGAAGAGAGTGCCATCAATCAGTCTAATGCATCTGGGAGAAAATGTGTATCCAGACAATGCACAAGATGCTAAATTTGATATATAATGGTTGTCTTAGACTTTTGCTTTCTGAGATTCGTGGGGTCTTGTATGTATTTCATCAGTCTTCCAAGTTTGTCGCAAGGGCTGTCTGCTGTAGGTTATTCTAGAGTAAGTCTTCCTAGTCCTTATTCTCAGAAACCTTGCATATGTTGTTTCTCCTTAATTCGTGCCAGCTGCAAGCATGCGGCTGTTTATATCTGCAAATATTCTGTGCATCCCATTGCATAATTCAGGGTTAATGTGTCGATTGCCATGTCACGCATGCCAGGTGCGCCTAGCCAATTCAACTCAAGCAGTTGTTGTGGACTATTCTGCATTATCTCCTTAGCGCAAAATATCCCAATACATTTCAACAAGCAAGCAAATTATGGTGGTTAAAATATAAGCCACACATCGGAACAAACTGCCTTGCATGTCATTGAAGGCGATCGCTTCACAGCGGAATAGTTTCATCTAGATGGGTTGCTTGTGGATCCTTCTGGCATGGGGGATGCATGGACGGCTGCCTATTTCCTGCCAAGGACGGCGCTGCCATTGGTTCCATGTCTCCCCTTTCCAGAATGTTCTCTGTGACATTACTTCCTAATGAGCGTGTCAATTAGACTTAGGTGAAAGCTCCAGATGGCTGTTGTATGGTCAGGACTGTGTGTTGATACAATAGCAGTCCAGATGCATGGGCTCATGTACAGGAGATGAGAGATGCCAGGACTCCAAGTTGTTTTTATCCCAGTAGATGGATGTTGTGTGAAGTGTACCATCGTCACTATCATCTAAGATAGATACATTTAGTAATTAGAAGGGTTGGGAATTGAGAACAAGTCTTTATCCTAGACATGGTTAATGGTTCTTGAACATCTGCATTCTTCTACCGGTAAAATAAATGTTTTAGATGAGTTGTACTTGTTGTCTTGAATGTGATGAGAGAGAAAGACTGGCTGCTGTGAAATAATACAGAGACTATGAAAAGTCGTACATCTGCACACATCTTTCTGTTGCATTGGCCTCTCTGGTCTCATGATCATCATGACAAGTGTAGTCCGATTCACGAGCAAATGACTCTTATGAGTCGATTTGTTTTAATAAATGACACTCAATATAATCTGTCTAAAGCATATCAGTCACTACTAATGAATCAGTCAGGGCTGCGTTTCCCAAAAGCTTCGTAAGCCTAAGTTGATCTCAGAACAATTGCCACCAATGGTCTCTTCGATCAACTTAGGCGTACGATGCTTTTGGGAAACGCGGCCCAGAACAGTTAGTGAATTTCCTGTCTCTGTCTCAGTCTTGACTTTTAGTTTTTTCCAAATGTATACACACACAAACTCACATCTGGTGCTTCCACAAAAGTACTAAATCAATCATTAATGGTATTGTACCGAAAATGGAATCGTTAAACCGAATCGTTAATTTATTTTCTACTCCTACGATTCATATCCCTACCTACTAATTAGTCATTCAGCTGATGTGTTAACCAAATAAACACTTATTATTTATCAAAGGGACAGTCACTAAGGAGTGACCTGAGTTTAAGTATCTTGATCAAGGACATAATGGTGATACAGTTAGAGAGCCAGATAGTTAGCTTCTAAACTTTAATGTTAATGCAGATGGCATGCAATCATTTTTAACTGCAGATTTTTTTTACAACGATTATGACTTTTGGGAATGTTAATAAGTGTTATAGTCAGGTTGTCTTGGTAATTAAATGGTGGTAGATGCTATTGCACTATTGTGCTGTTAAGTTGACTAATTATCTAAGCAGAGCTCAAACAGACATCAGTGAAATCGCATGAACAGGTTTCATCTGGCCCATGATTTGATTTGCCTCTCTGACAGAGCGTGAAGACAATGCTCAAGGAAAATACATTTTGCTGCTTGCCGCATACTCTAATTTAACAAAGCTAAGAGTTGTTTTTTGTACTCTTCTTCAGTGATATCTCAAATGACCCCAGATTAAACTACAGAACATGGCCTCCGGTTGCCAGAAATAAAACATTAGAAGACATCTGGGCTCAGTGTGTGTGTTGTGGTTTCAATACAATTTCCCATTGCATTTAGTGAAACAGGAGAAGATAACTGAACCAAAACACACATATAAATGGAGAATATTTTGTTGGAATGCTATGATGACCTCATCTAACACATTTTCAGGGACACGGTAAGATAAGTATAGCACAATAGCTATTATGATGTTTTACATAAAACACTGAATTATAGCGCTATTAATTTCCACAATATTCTTTTTTTTAGATTATCAGTATAAACTAAGTTCCATTTGAAAGCAAATAATGTGTTTCCGAAGCGCAAGTGCAATCAATTGAAATTTTTAATCAATTTTTTTAAACTTTTTTTGTGAAAAAGCTCAGGCAAAGCACTGCTTTTTTAGAGCATCCCATGTATTCCGTGCTAGAATTGGTTGAATTGCTCAATAGAGTAATTTATTTATTTCCCCTCTTACTTTTAACTTAATTAGTTTGGTCAAACAGTTTCCTTCCGAAGACCTTTTTTCGCAGTTAATCCCCCGCAGTTATTGTTCCAGACTGCTAGTCCCGACTGAAGTTGCTGGGCTGTTCACGTCTTAAATTAATTCAGTCCCCCATGTCTTTAATCCACTGCTTCCCATGCTCCTTTGTTGCATACATTTATTTAACGCCTACCATTTCACTGGGGCTGGTTAAAGAGCGGTCTAGCCACAGCGGCTCTTTGATTGTTTTGTAAATCCAGAGCGCACAAACATGGGAGGCCGGCCCAATGTGGCTGTAAACACGTTTCTAGCACTCCCCTGTCACGTGCTACCGTCCGTCGCTGGTCATCTTCCCTTGCCTCATTTTGCCCCAGCATTAACTTACAATGACTTGCAGAATATATGCCCTGTAAACCTGTAATTGCTTTCCTCGTCTCTGGTCCCAAGTGGTCCTTTATGCCGAAGGATCCATCTCTCACTCCCATTTAAAGGAGGGTTCCCTTTCATCCGTGCCTGGGATGTGTAATGATAATATGAAACCGGATTTAGCCTCGGTCTCTCTGAGTGCTGTCTTGGCAGCGGCTGCCTCCCTTACTGTTTTTATTGATGATGCTCTCTATGTATCACGGGTCTCATATCACCCATGGGCTGTCCTCTAATATGCCTGAGTGTAAACCAAGCCTCTTGTGAGAGTAAAGGTCATAACTCAAAGGGTTATTTAATAATGCAACAAAGGACTTGCATTTACCAAAGCACAGCTATAAGAAACTATACTAGGCGCCATTCTGGGTCATTTCTTTGATGTGAACATACACGTTGTTTGAGAATCCTGTTTAAAAATATTTTTTTGTGTGACATTTTGCATCTATTCTCTGTGAAAAAGAAGTAGACTAGCATACTTTTTAAAAGAGTACGTATTACAGAAATAATATACTTTAAAGGAAAATACTCAAGTGTGAACTGAATGTAATGTTTTTAACACATTGCATGCTATTTAAAATTAAATGAAAATGGACTTCCAAATAGATAAAAATAAAGAGAATGCCCTGGCTTTTGCCACATTAATAGCTAGAAGAAGAATTCTCCTAGAGTGGAAATCACACAATCCACCTAATATGTCATCATGGCTTGGTGATCTAATGATGTTTCTAAAAACTGAAAAAATTAAATATTTTCTCAGGGGATCAACCAGAACATTTTACAAAACATGGGACCCTTTAATAAACTATTTTGAGAAGAATATACTCCTCACTCTTTAAAGTAATTTGAGGACCCCCCTCCCCTCCTTCCTTCCTTTATTTTAGTCTTTTTTTTTTTTTTTTTTTTTTTCTGGGGTGTTGTGTTGGGATGGGAATCTGTAGGTGAAAATGTTGAAAAAAGCAAAGCCTTTAATAGTGTTTGTCACTGAATACTTTCAATGTACCTTGTTCTGATAAAAAAAATAAAATAAATAAATAAATAAATAAATTAAATGAAAATGTATTATAGTTAAAATTGATATTGAATGCAACTTAAGAGCGCTTTTTGACCCACAGGTACATTTTCATATGTCATTTCATAATAAAATACGTTTAAAGTGTACTGCCGAATGTACAGTCTTGTCAAGCATTTATGGTAAATTAAAATACATTTGAATGTGATTTCTATTGAAACTTGTATGCCATGGATTTAAATCTATTTATAATTACACATTTGTAATAAAATTGCAATTTAGTACATTTAAAAAATTAAACGTAACTTTAAATGTAATATCAAATAACTTTGGTCTTATCAAATAAGATTTGGACTTATCGTGCATTTATTGGGGTGCATTGTTCGAAGCTAAATAATCTTTCTTCGTAGTCTTTTATCAAAACGACTTCCGCCTCTTATCCTTTTTGGCTTATGTTGCGAACATCTCTTGCTATTCAACTTCTCTCTTCCGTCCATCTGGCTTCATTCTGGTAGCTCCTCCCAACATTTGTCTCATTTCATGCCTTGCTTTCCCTCAGTAAAATGGGTTGCAAACAGCATGTCATGTCTCTAAACCAAAAGCCATCTTATAAACAATCAGGCTATTTCGAGGCAAGGTTCATTCATGCAAAGCTGTGTACCGTTGCAGCACATTGAACTGATTTGTACGAATTAAAAATGACTCATGTGCCAATAGCAGAAAATCATTTTGTTTTTGTTTTTTTGACAGGCAGACATCTTCAGCTCACAGGGTCTTAATTTGGTGTACATAGTAAAGGCCATTATTGTGTCTGCTCCAATACAATCTTCCATTTAACAAAGGTACTTTGCAAGTGGAGACCTTTCTCTGAAACTTGTCAGAATGATGAATAGTGCGCGACATGATCTGAAAAAGATCAAGGGCTTCGTTTGTCTGAAAGGCAGGGATGCAAAAGGCAGGGGCTTGCTGTCTAATCCTTGAAAAGCCGGCATGAAATCTGGATCTCGATTGGCTTCGCCTGCCTTTATTCTAAATGCATGGAGGAAAGTTGACGGTTCCACCTTTATAATCCACTCACAGATCACACAAGCAAGAATTTCCCCTGTCATTCATCAAATATATATATATATATATCATTTTTTTTTAAGCAACAGCTGAGAATTAAAATCTGTTTCTTTGCATAATTAGACTGTACATTAGTTGTTGTATGGGAAAATTTACTTATTTGGCTGCTTAATGAGTTGTATGCTAATCTTCCGTAGTACATTATGGAATTCCACCGTGTAAATAGAACAGGGACATATTAATCTCAAAATTGATTAAAATGTCATTTAAATTCCTCATTTAGGCTTACATCTGAGCCAAGTTCAATCAGCTCTGTGTGAGAGATGTGTGGTTAAAACTTAATGTTGTAGATAGTTCTACCTGTGTTGAAATTGATGTCATACTTTGCTCGAAGTCCCTCAGGATGTCTGTGAAAGAGTAATTAAAGACTGAATTACCCGCAAATCCCTCCTAAAGAATCTTCTTTTCCCTCTGTAATGGCTTTTTGTTTTTTGTTTGGCATATGATGTTAGTTCACCCAAAAAAGAAAAATCTCTCATCAATTACTCACCATCATGTCGTGCCAAACCCGTAAGACCTTCATACATCTCCGAAACACAAATTAAGATAATTTAATGAAATTTGAGAGATTTCTGTCCCTCCATTGACAGGTTACGCAAATACTTTGATGCTTCAAAAAATTAATAAAGAGATTGTAAAACTCATTTGAATTGAGTGGTTTAGTCCACATTTTCTGAAGAGACACAATTGCTTTATGAACTGCTTTAATGTAGGCTTTTATTTTTAAACATATTTTTAAACATTCATCAACGTACATATCAGATATGGTAAATTGAAGCTCAAGTATGCTTGCTCGATGTGTGAGAACCAATAAGGTTCGTTCTCATGTTACGCAACAAGTTTGAGCTTCAACAAGAACCAATGAGGTTCATTCTTGTGTTACACAGCACGTTTGAGCTTCAACAAGAACCACTGAGGTTCATTCTCGTGTTATGCAGCACGTTTGAGCTTCCAAAAAAAAATAAAAAAAAAGGTTTGTTATTGTGCGCCAAGCAAGTACAGTTGAGCTTCTCTTTATATAACTCCCAGACCAAACTCAATGTGAAAATGTTTCAAGGCTCAACAGGCCGAGATATAGTGAAAGTCAGGGTGAGAGACCTGTGCTCACTTGTCTATCTCTTTCTATTCCCTAAGCTCACACCTTTGGATCAATCCAGAATCCACATGACAGGAGCATTCGATCCATCTTAGAGTTCAACAAGCTCTCCTTACATCACAGGCCTTGATAAAAACATAACTTCCACCCTTATAAAAAGCAGGCTTCCTTACTTCCTTCACACCACAGTTTTAGCCTGTACTATATATCGATCAGTTGATCAAGTTGAAAAACTTGAACTTTGTTAATTTGAACTTGGTAAGGTGGTAGTTTTCCAGGGCATTGGTAGAATTAAAGCATCTAGAAATGACCATGGACACCCTGCCAGGGCATTGGTAGGGTGTCCATGGTCATTTCTAGATGCTTTAATTCTTCTCTTTTTTGCCCAATTACTAAGACTGCATCATGTTTGCTACCTCATTGAGAAGTTGCGATCAGGATTTGGCAAGTGAAATAAAACTAGTTTAGACTATGTCAATAATAATTAGAGGAGTAATCTCTGTTTAGATGAGAGCACTGCCTTCATACATTTTCTTTCTCAGCAAATCACTTGCTGTTCATTACAGAGTCTACTTTTTACCAAATCACATATTGAAAATTAGTCTCAGATTTGATAGGTTTAACACATTTGTGCAATAGGGAGTAAAGGTCAGATCTGATTCAGATCAAGCAAGATTATGATGATGGTGAAGTCAATGAATTATAATAGGGATGTTTTCTCTCCATTACAGTATGTCCACAAATCTTGCTGTACTTTTTTAAACCATTAATAATCATTATTTTGGCATCCTCCACATGTCATATTATTAACATTCTGCTCTGTAAAACTGAAAATGTGCAGTTGTTGCCTTAAAGAGCTATCTTTACCTGATCTGACCATTGTTATAACTTTCAGTAACTAAATGTAATGTTTTTTTGTTTTTTTTTACTTGAATAAATTCATTCATTCATTCATTGGTAATATTAAGTTAGCTGACAAAACATTATTTACAGTGTGGATATCATAAAGACGACAAAGAATAAACAGCCAATCAAATAAAAACACTGAGTTCGCTCTGTAGCTCTGCACTCACAGAAATTGCAATTCTCTTTATAAATAAATGTTTATAGTTATGCAATACAGTCAAGAGTCACCAGCTTTAAGCCAGGATATGAAGCAAAATGCATGCATTCCCTCTTCCTCCCCCCTCTTCCGCTTTCTGTAGCTGTAAACCATGTTCAGAGGGATCGATACTCTCTCCGATAGAGCAGCTAATGCACTGTGAGCTGATTTTGCTCAACATGACAACAGCAGCTCTGCTTGTGTGCTGTGTTTATTACTGACCAAACAGGAAGAACGAGGAAAAGGGTTATTCGGATATTCTTGGCTTTCTGACAGTAATGGCTGAAATGTTAGACAATCAGAGTAAACAAATATAACAGAGCTGTTCGGTTATTATAATATTTACATACCTTGTAATCAATGTCATTTCCGCATGGTTGGTAATTGTATCAAAAAAAGCTATTTAAAAATCATTATTCAGAACTAAGTTATTCTGTGAATTGAACATGTTGTACCTTAAGCATCAGTATTTTGCTGTTAATGATATAAGCGATACCTAATCAATGCCCCTTGGATTTCTCTTAGAGAAGGACTAATCCCCACCTCAAACCATCAAAATGCTAATATCCTTTCTGTTTGAAATGCTAGGAGCTTTCGCTCTCTCTAATTTTCCTATTCTGAAAAAGACCTTTCTGAGTAACATGAGAGAGCGAGAGAGATCAATAACTCACTGAAGCTCATTATTTATTATCCTACAGGCTGAAGGCAGCCGAGGAGAGGTGGTGTAAGGATTAGCTAGCATGGCTATCCCTGCCAAACATAGTCAATAGATACACAAAAGTGGCCCCAGAAATAAACTCCATTATCCCGTCCCTATTAGTATGCTATTAGCAATTATAGATTTTGCTGAGTTGCATCCCTCTGGGTTGAATGCAAACATGCCAGGCGCCTTGTCTGAGTTCAGTCATAACATGCGTGGCAGAACGTGATCACAGGAGCAGTCTTAATAAACTCCCTAAAGTCAACAGAGCTTTGTGGCAAAAATATCAATATTAATGATATCACTTTTTTAGTGAGATATGTAGTCATTTCAAATTTGGATTCCCCAGAATGGCCAGAGTCACGTCATGTACTGTTCCATTGCATGAAATGGTTGTTAATAAATGGGCGACTACGCAACCGGCTTGACTTTGAGAGCAATGACAATAAGAGTCAGCGGATCAATAACCTAATTCTAAGTTTTTTAGACAGGCCTTCTTCAATATGTGTGAAATGAAATTGTCAATTGCACTCTGCTGAGCCGGAGCTCAGCTGGAGTGGGCATATTAAGTCAAACACCTGTCACTTGGGGAGGCTTTGTACTCGAAAGAGGAAGGTTATTATGCAGCATGACTGAGTCAAAGGGACAGGAGGACTTTGAGACATGAGCCGGGTCTCTTTTTCCTCAGAGGAAGAACTGTAAGTGTCTATTGAATCAACTTTTAATATTTGCCAGTGACTGACTTTAAGGTTTCTTTGTGCTGAAGTGTTCTTTACTTTCAGAATATGTCTGCACTGTAGCCTCCTCTCTTCCGGAAGCAAGACTGCTCAATAAATGTATATCATGTTTCTGACCCATTGTTCGTTACAGCAACAGTTTCATTGAAGGCAGACTTAGTAGTTCACTCTACTGTAACATCCAACACAGCAAAGAGGTTGCTGATGAATATCTTTGTGTGTTGAGTCAGGAGTTGCCCATCAAGGTGAAAAGACCCACAGCAGTTGCACTCAGTGATGCAAGAGAGTTGTCTGTCTCTGTCAGCACAAATCGATGGACTCTGTCAAAGTGAAAAGTGCACACACACCGATTTCCAGGTTGGTGGTGTAATTGTGTTGAATTAGGAGGATGTTGTTTGTGATCCCTGGACTGTGTGAAATGAAATCTGAAATGAAACTCAAAATGACACCCATAGAAGAAGACATTGTTCAATTACTGTTCACAAAGACCATACACAATGGCTTGAAAAAACAATTTGTTTTTATTTCACTTAAGCAAGCTTTGCCTCTGTTCCAAATGGTGACCTTGGCTCTTTTGGCCCTCATTTGACTCCACACTGGAATGACGTAATGTTACATGGACTGTTGGGTATCACCGTGAAGTCAGGACCAGTGCTATCTTCACAAAAGGGTGCACTGTTGGTGCATCGAATGTGTAACAGAAGCACTGGTAGTCACTCTTTTGAACCGTAAATTGTTAACTGGGACACCCATTTATCTTTATGACCTCTTGGACACAAAGACAAAAACAAAGGCCACAAGATTGCAAGTTTACATCAAGTGCATCATTTTGGTCATGGCCTTTGTCTGAGGCATAATTTGACCAACACTTTTAAATGTTTCACTGAACTTTTATCACTGTTAGTTGAAACAACAAGAGGGACTTTTCATTTGAAAACAAATAGTCCTTTCCTCCATCTTATAAGGCTAAAAAACTTTTCAGAGTGAAGGAAAGTGACCAACCACCTCAGTGGAATATTCTCCCCATGTGTAATTTAGGTATCTGGCAGGGATAGACGATGTGAGCATGGACTGGCTTTAATTGATTGTATGACTAATGAGCACTGAGAGGAGAAGGAAGCTGGGAATAGAATCCTAATCACGCTGTCAGACTGGTGATGAGACGAGCTCCTCGCCAGGGTCCTGCCTTACAGCTCACACAAGGCCCCTGGGCACATTTCCAATGGTTTCAGCTAGCTGTAGGACACCAGCCTCAGGGGTGTGCACATTAAGGTGTGCAAACAGAGAGTTCATCAAAAAGAGTCTAATATATACTTGTACAGATTACACCAGAGTGTCTACACCAGAGTGTCTTCACCAATCTCTGTCTTGGAGGGCCGCTGTCCTGCAGAGTTTAGCTCCAACCCCAATTAAACACACCTGAACCAGCTAATCAAGGTCTCACTAGGCATACTAGAAACTTTCAAACAGGTGTGTTGGAGCTGGTTGGAGCTAAACTCTGCAGGACAGCGGCCCTCCAGGACCGAGATTGGTGAACCCTGGTCTACACGGTCACCTAACATTCTAGCAACAACAATTACTAATTTGTTTTGTGGCACAGTGGTTTTCAACTGATGGTTTGTAGCCCAGGAATAGGATGTAGAGTGGATAGGGTGGCAAGAAAGGTAATGTTTCCAATCAAACTCTACAATATTTATGAGCAAATTTATCTGTCACTTGAGGGAAACTTATCAAAATAGGTAGGGGCCAACATGGACAGGTTATGTGAATGGCCTACATATTTAAAAACCTTGAGCAAACCTACACAAAGTCGAAAAAAATAAAACCCTGACTGCAATTATGCGTTTACTTGCAATAAACGTGGTTTGTGCTGACCCCGATGTTGGGTCACCACTTGACGTCAATGTAAAATTTGGGCTCTGACGCAAAACCAACTGAGAACAACTGATTTAGCTGACACTTTATTTGAAGCTACTTTAGTACACGTATTAGTGACCCTGCCTCTGATGTAACCTTGGGTTACATTTGTCGTTTATGGATGCAGTGGATGGTAATGGAACCGTGCAGGGTTGGATACATCAACCTTTCACTTACCAGCTCACATCTTCAGCCACCCCAGCCTGTGTTGTACAATTGTTTATTGTAATCTTTTTTTTTCCGTAAATTAGACCTATTCTAAAAGGTTCACTCTGTAGTGTATTCTTTCCTTTCTGATCATCTGAAAGAAAGAACTGCATTGCCCCCGAACTGAGCGAGTGGTGAGGTTTCATGGTTGACATTGGCAAGGCCCATGGACATAAATTATCTGAGAAGGACCAAGCCACTGTGGTATTTTGGTTTGAAGAACTCTCCGAAGCAAATAAATCCTTTGTGAATGGGCAGAAAAATGTCCTGGCTTCAGGACTAACCACCTGTCAGTCTCTTGATACTCTCATCTCGTTCTCTTATTTTTTTCTCCTCTTCTCATTGAAGCCCAAGAGATCCTCACATTGTGACTTTTCTACATTTCTTGCTTGGTGTGTCACGCCAGAAGAGCATAGTAAACAGTTGGCTGCAGTTTTGGTAGTTTGTCTGAGGAACAGATGTTGCTTTTGCGCAGTGGTGGCAGAGGCAAACCCCCGGTAGCACCACAGGGCATTTCTGCCGGCAGTTGCCAGCTGGAACCTTTGAACCCGAACTATCTGAATGGCTGACTCTGTCAAACATCTGTTTCCTTCCCAAGCAATGTTATTTTTGCTTATAGACCTTGCAACATTGACAAATTAACCTTTTTCACCTGAGGCCATGGGTGATGTGGTAAGCATAAATACTATCCAATCAGAACAATGATGTGTGATGGAAAGGTGGAGCATTATAATGCATTCTGCTTTTTCATTGGACATTCGTTTGACTGATAATGAACTGTGATCCATGGATCTTCGAAAAGTATTTGGAGATTGAAAGTGCTGCATTTGTCTCTGATTCTGAGGGGAGAAAGAGAGAAACAGAGTGTCCTTATACCATTAGCCCGGACTCTGCATGACAGATGTCCTCTTTAGATCAGTAAACCAATAGAAAAAGGATAATTGCATCACAAGTCACAGATCACTGAGTCACTGTCAAGAGACCTTCTACTGCTCCTGCTAAGCTAAGAGTTTCTAAAGACCAAGACATTTTGGGCCCACAAACATTAGCAGGGGGAATATCTGCAGACCTTTTTCATTCCCAAAAATGAGATCAAAGTTTATGACTTCACTTGATGATATCAAAATTATTTGTATAGTCAGTCCACTCAGTGGCCACCTAGGTACGTTCTAGTTATTTAGGTCCTACTGCTCTAAAGAGTGAGATCTCCAAAGTCCATGTTTCAGTAATATATGTCCAAATCTCCTATACAATGTCCCTTTTTGCTTCTCAGATTTCCTACTGTAATTCACTCCTTAAATTATCTTTGAAGTAAGCCTTAACAGTTGCTCTTTTGTTAATTTGTTAGTTAAATGATGTAAACAACACTATCCTTATCCATAACCTCAGAACCTTATAGAGGGTAAAAGCATCCTGTGTGCATTCCGTTGTAGGGTGTCTGCTTATTTAGTCTCTCTGTAATGTCCCAATTGGCTCGGTGCGGTTAGCACACAGGGTGGCCGGGGTAAGGACCAGGCCCAAAGTAGGAAGGGTCTAACATAAAGAGAGTGCTTTTAGCTCCCACATAGAGCTTGGTTTATGGCTAGCCGAGTCTCACTTCAATAACTCATTTAGAATATGAACTGCATATTTAGTGCAGAGAGGGATTGTGGGTAAATACCAACAGCATGCTGTTTGCAGTGGGGCTTTCTGCTTGCATTTGCACAAGGGCTGGTACATGTCATGCAGATGAGTAATGGCAGAGCAGAATGGTGTAAAATCGCACTAAATAATCTGTATCACAGCCTATAAACCAATTCTGTTGATGGCCTGCGTTTTCACATTGGATAATATAGTCATAAAGCACTTCTTTAAAGACACTGACTGATGAATATTCATTGCATAGGTCCATCTGCACTATTTTATCATAAAATTGTTAAAGGTGCCATATGCGTGATAAACTCTTCGTGCTGCATGCTTTAAAATGCAGCTGTGCCTAATTTGGCATGAGGGACACAATGGGTTCCTAATTAGATTGCAAAAAGAGAGTGCTAAAAAATCTAGTTTAAAACAAATCTGCCAAGTTTTTGGAAATGTGCTCTTTGTATTCATGTTGGTTCCGTATGATTTTGAAAAACATACAATATATCTTAGTTTTCATTTTTATTTATATTTTTCTCAAAACGGTTTTTAAATATATTTTTCAAGATATTTGTTTCTTACAAATATCATTTATACATTTCATTACACTTTTGGGGAGTCACACCACATGACATTTTATAACCTTTCAAATTGACAGGTTATTGACCTTCACACAGAGTTATGAGGTTCATGTGACGGTTTTACCACATGACTTTGGTCATACCATGGACAGAACTTATTAACTCTTTCCCCACCAGCAATTAATTTTTTTTTTTTTTTTTGTTTTTTTTTTTTTTGTTTCCATCCACTGCAAGTGTTATTGACCATTTTCACAAAAATTTCATGGCACCCAGAATATTTTGTTGTATGAATATCTGAATATGCAATATATCAAAAGAAAGAACAGACCCTCTGCTTTTAAACAAACAAACAAACAAAACACTTTTTATTCTAGCTTCATGTATTCTTTTTTTTTATCAACACTTGAATATGGGTAAGTTTCATTAAAAAAAGCAACGTTCTTAGCAAAAAGCATTTTCTCACAAATGGCGGGGAAAGAGTTGATAGTAATAAGCAGTGAGTATTTAAGCTATGAGAAATGTGTTAGTATATGGTCCGTGTAACGCTTCACAATTCAGTTTTCAGACCATACAATGCAAATGCAAAAATGAAAAATTGAAACCAGACATTCTTTTTTGTTTGTTTTCCAGTACATTATCAATGAATATTTGCCTTTTTCTCCCCTTTTTTCAATTTTACTTTTGCTAAATTGTGACTTCAGAAACAAACATTTGAATAAATTAAATCCAACCGATTTTCTATTTTTCGTCTTGTAATTTGTGCCGTGGGCGGTACCATTAGCACGGGGGTGTGGCCGTGGACTAACTTTACTATCATTTCATTGATGTAACTGCTTTATTTACACTGCATGCACTGAGGAGAAGTTTAAAAGACGGAACGCAGGACGACATTTTTCACCCGAAGTGCCATAACTTTTATTATTAGGCTAATAGTCTACGTGTACTAAATTATAAGGCAGTCTCGGACCGGCCATCGGGAGCAGCCGGGAAAAGTGAAATCCCGGTGGCCTGGGTATGATTTGGCATATTGCCCTACCTGTTTGTATTGACCTTATTAATAAAAATACTACCAAGCGAAAATATAGAAAAAAAGCTTCTTCTTTTTGTTAAGTTTTTAGCTCTCGTTTGTAATAGCCTACAATATAGGCTACAATAAAGATGCAGATGTTTTCATTGTTCGTTACCACGGCATCCGCTTGAGCTTCTGTGTGCTTTAGCTCGACCGCTTCTCGTTCCCGTGCCCTTAAATCTAGCATAGTTGTAGAACTCTAGTCTGTTCATTACAATAAGCAGTTCGCCGGGATATGAGCATGAGGCGATATAGGCTATAGCTAACTATCAAGAGCAATTATATTTATTTATTTTCAATAAATAAACAGAAATACCTTGCTACGTTTGGCACATTGCCCAGCTTGTTTTTTATTTATTTATTCGAGCACATTAAATTCGCCATTCGATAATGAATCAGCACTAGACATTAAATATTGTATTAGCCTACCAACGATAGCTAAAAACCTTAAAAAAATGGGGGGGGGTATGCTTATTTCTTTCTATATTTTTGCTTAGTAGGCTGTAATTTTTATCGTTACTCTAGATTCCCGTGAAGGATCTTGAAAAGCGCTGCTGCTCGCGAGCCACCCCCGTTCTGCTGCACTGAAAATGAACTGTCTGGGATCTCGTGGTTGTGGCTGCCAAGGCTACTGTACCATGTAAAATGAACAACAACAAGGATATAGCTATATATTAATAAAATAAAGTAAGAATGAATAGGTAAATACAAACAAGGGCAATGTGCCAAATCATACCCAGGCCACCGGGATTTCACTTTTCCCGGCTGCTCCCGATGGCCGGTCCGAGACTGTCCTTCGATCCAAGATGGCGCCGCGGATGGCTGCCTCGGTGTTGAGCTCTCCAGTTGTTACACTGTTTTTGTTTTTGTTAGTTTGTTTTATGTTTGTCATACGCTATCAGTTATTCCAGGGACGAACTGCTGAACATTCGGCAGCGCACACCAACTGATCACCAACCAGTTTTTGATTCTTCTGGCGTTTTGCGGAACATTGTCGTCGGTTGCGCCGCTGCACTGTGGAAACAGTATAAGACGCGCAGGCGTGGGAAGCGAGCCGGCGCACTCGTTAAGCTCAGGCAGCGCGAATTCAGAACGGCGCTGCCTAGCATCCATCTGGCGAATGTCCGCTCTCTCCCTAACAAAATGGACGAACTACTTCTGCTCTCACGCAAAAACAAGGACTTTACCAACTCTGCTGCTCTGTGTTTCACGGAAACCTGGCTGAACGAAGCCATTCCGGACAGCGCGTTACATCTACCGGACTTTCAGCTGTTCAGAGCGGATCGCGATATGGAGTCAACGGGGAAAACGCGCGGTGGTGGGACATGCTTTTACATCAACAGAAGGTGGTGTACTGATGTAACTGTGTTAAGGAAGATGTGCTGTCCTGATGTGGAAGTGCTTTTCATTAACTGTAAGCCGTTCTACTCGCCGCGGGAGTTTTCCTCGCTCGTTCTCATCAGTGTTTACATTCCACCGCATGCACACGTGAGTACGGCGCTGCAACAGCTGGCTGATCTGATCACAGAAACAGAACAACAACACCCGGACTCTGTTCTTATCATTCTCGGAGACTTTAATCAGGCAAAACTCACACGTGAGCTGCCTAAATTCAAACAGCACATTACATGCCCCACCAGAGACAATAATATTTTGGACCATTGCTACACCACAACAAAGGATGCATATCGCTCCGTCGCCAGAGCAGCTCTAGGACTTTCCGATCACTGCCTGGTTCATCTTCTACCAACTTACAGGCAAAAACTTAAAACTGCTAAGCCAGTAATAAGGACTGTAAAGAGATGGACCAACGACACAGAGCAGGTCTTACAAGCCTGTTTTGAATGCACTGACTGGAGTGTTTTTGAAGCTGCTGCCAGCGATCTGGACGAGCTCACAGAGACTGTAACATCATACATCAGTTTCTGTGAGGATTTATGCATCCCTACCAGGACTTACTTATCATTCAACAATGATAAACCATGGTTCACACCAAAACTCAGACAGCTTCGTCAGGTCAAAGAAGATGCCTACAGGAGTGGGGATAGGATCTTGTTTAATCAGGCCAGGAACACATTGACAAAGGAGATTGAAGTGGCTAAGAAGAGCTATGCCAAAAAGCTGGAAAACCAGTTTTCCTCCAACGACCCTGCATCAGTGTGGAAAGGCCTGAAAGACATTACCAACTACAAGACACCATCCCCCAGCACCGACAGCAACAAGCATCTTGCGAACGAGCTGAATGTCTTTTACTGTAGATTTGAGACCCCCGATCAGACACCCCACACCCGCCCTGACCATCTCTCTACACAGCCATCAACACCTCCAGTCATCCCCCTCCCCTCCCCCCCTGCACTTCAGATCAGTGAGGATAATGTGCGTCAGATCTTCAGGAAACAGAAGAGAAGGAAAGCACCAGGCCCAGACGGTGTTTCACCAGCCTGTCTGAAAACCTGCGCTGACCAGCTGGCCTCTATCTTCTCACTGATCTTCAACAGATCACTGGAGCAGTGCAAAGTCCCTTTCTGCTTTAAACGCTCCACCATCATCCCAATCCCGAAGAAACCAAAGATCACAGGACTCAATGACTACAGACCTGTTGCCTTAACATCTGTGGCCATGAAGTCATTCGAAAGACTGGTGTTAGCATATCTGAAGGACATCACTGGACCCTTGCTGGACCCCCTGCAGTTTGCCTACAGAGCAAACCGGTCTGTGGATGATGTATGAGTATGGGACTGCATTACACCCTGCAACATCTGGACAAACCAGGGACCTATGCAAGGATTCTGTTCGTGGACTTTAGTTCTGCTTTCAACACCATTGTCCCATCACTGCTCCAGACCAAACTGACCCAGCTCTCTGTCCCTAGCTCCGTCTGTCAATGGATCACCAGCTTTCTGACAGACAGACAACAGCTAGTCAGAATGGGCAAAATCACGTCCGACAGCCGCATCATCAGCACCGGTGCTCCACAGGGATGTGTTCTCTCACCACTGCTCTTTTCCCTGTACACAAATGACTGCACCTCTAAAGACCCCTCTGTCAAGCTCCTGAAGTTTGCGGACGACACTACTGTTATCGGACTCATCCGGAACGGTGACGAGTCTGCGTACAGACAGGAGGTGGAGCAGCTGGCTCTTGGTGCAGTTATAACAACCTGGAGCTGAACACGCTCAAAACAGTGGAGATGATCGTGGACTTCAGGAGAAACCCCCCTGCACTCCCTTCACTCACCATCATGGACAGCACTGTGACTGCAGTAGAGTCATTCAGGTTCCTGGGCACCACCATCTCTCAGGATCTGAAGTGGGACACTCACATAGACTCTATTGTGAAGAAAGGCCAACAGAGACTGTACTTCCTGCGTCAGCTGAGGAAATTCAACCTGCCACAGGAACTGCTCGTACAGTTCTACTCAGCTGTCATCCAGTCCATCCTCTGCACTTCCATCACCGTCTGGTTCGGCTCTGCAACCAAAACCGACCTCCGTAGACTACAGCGGATAGTTCGGACTGCTGAGCGAATCACTGGCACTACCCTTCCCACACTCAAAGAACTGTACTCATCCAGAGTGAGTAAAAGGGCTCGCAAAATCACTCTGGACCCGTCACACCCAGCACACTCTCTGTTTGAACTGTTACCGTCTGGTCGACGCTACAGAGCACCGAGCACAAAAACAACCAGACACAGGAAAAGTTTCTTTCCCCAGGCCATCTACCTCATGAACACTTAAATGTTCCCCTACTGTGGAACAAACATGTGCAATACTTCCCTCAGACATTTCATTATAGCACCTTATAACTTTACTTTATATATATTTATAATTTATAATCTTTTATTTTAATTTTTTTATTTATACCTATGTTACTTGTCACTTGTCTTGTCACTTTATATTGTATGTGTACTGGAAGCTACTGTCACCAAGACAAATTCCTTGTATGCGCAAGCATACTTGGCAATAAAGCTCTTTCTGATTCTGATTCTGATTCGGATAATTTAGCACAGACTATTAATAATAAAAATGATGGCACTTCGGGTGAAAAATGTCGTCCCGTGTTCCGTCTTTTAAACTTCTCCTCAAACGTGCATGCAGTGTAAATAAAGCAGTTACATCAATGAAATGATAGTAAAGTTAGTCCACGGCCACACCCCCGTGCTAATGGTACCGCCCACGGCACAAATTACAAGACGAAAAATGGAAAAATAGAACATCGGTTAGATTTCATTTATTCGAATGTTTGTTTCTGAAGTCACAATTTAGCAAAAGTTAAATTGAAAAAGGGGAGAAAAAGGCAAATATCCATTGATAATGTAACTGGAAAAACAAGAAAAATGAATGTCTGGTTTCAATTTTTCATTTGTGCATTTGCATTGTATGGTCTGAAAACTGAATTGTGAAGCGTTACACGGACCGTATATAATTTGTTTTTCTCTCTAAGAGATGAATGATTTTGTCATGATTATGAGACTTCTTTTCAAGAATTTGAAAATATGACTTTTTTCATTTTTGTAGAAAGACAGTTGCATCAAGCTGAAATTGTTTACTTAATGGATTTTTTAAAAATATATAATATAGTAAATACAATAAAAAATTATGACATGTATTTCTAATGTACTTTTTAAATAAACTTGCACTTTTTCCAACTGGTCTATGTGCAGTCCTGATAGCTTCATGTACATTTTCTCTTACATCACCTTAACAAACTTCCCCATTTGCATTTTAAGTGAACACAGGTGCCAGCCCTGTAGCGCTAAAGCACTGATCCAGTATTGATTATTGGTCTTTTTTGATTATTTTTTTATAACACCAGCACAGCTGCTCGAAGATCACAGCTCCACAGGCTTTGACAGGATTGACATTGTATTTGGCATGCAATTCGGGTTGATGTGACGGGTTTAAATGTCAGGGCTATTGGCTGTATGGGTGCATGGCCGTGTGCCATGTGCGCTGTAGCATGGGTGCTAATCTGAGAGATCTGTGATACGACTGGATTGATGGAGGGAATTAGTGTCAGGGGGGGTCTTGGATGCAAGACTTTAATTACAGGATATGACCTCAGAGTTTGTGTGTGTGTCAGTGGGAAGACTAGAGCCTTTGTGGAAAATTGATTGAGATTTTATCTTTGGATGTTCAGAGACATTTAGGGCTGAGCGATATATTGAATATTCATGATATTTTTGTGATAATTTTGCTGGACATATAAAATTCGGCATCATCATGATTATCACAACTATTTAAATGCAAGCTTTTTATTTGGTCATTAAGATTCTTAAAGGCTGTTTCATTAGACTAGTTTCACAATCCTTCTGGTCTTGTGACTATGATTATGACTGAATATGACTATGAACCAAGTTGCTTTAATGGAGTATCAGATTTGAAATGATTTGAAGTAGTAAAAGGGGCATTAAGGTTGGTAAAATCAAACCATTTTCATGAATCATTGTGTAATATAAATTGATGCACATCTAAAAATGTTTGCTTTTTCTTTCTTGTTTCAATAGCAGTAAAAGCCAAATATGCACTATACAAAATATACATAGTTTTTTATTTTTTTTTATTGTGAGGTTATATATATATATATATATATATATATTAAATGTATTATATTTAAACATTATTACAGCACACACCTGGTTCTGAAACTGATTTGCCAGTAGAAAACTTAATTTTGATAAAAAATAAATAAATGAATAACTTCATACATGTAATGGTGAGCTATTTAAGATGAATGCTTTATGTATCATCTTTGCAACTCTAGGGAGACTTCTAGAAAGCATTGATATGCTACTGAAGATTTTCAGAGTTCACTGCCATTGGCACTGCTATTTGTATTCAACATGTAGACTAATCTCCATATCCTTTAGGCCACATTGATTCATATTGGAGAATGCTTTGGCAAGTGGAGATTTTTCTGAAGGAAAGTAAAAAAAAAAAAAAAAAAACAGATAATATAAAATATTTGTGATTTCCCTTCATCTGTCAGCGAAAGGTTTGGTGGGATTTTCCTGGCTGGTTCTATTTTGTGATACTTCATACCTTCTTTGCAAGTATTCAGTTCAGGCTTTCCAATTTAAATGCAAATTTTACAGGACATCACAAGGATCCTGAGATGGGTGCAAAAAAATCATTCAGCACCAACGATAAATTATATATTTTAATTAACCAGTGAGAGAAATGCCTCTATTCAGCAGCAATGGCCATAAATAAAATATGAATAAATAAATAAGACAGGAGATAAAGGCGAGCAAAATGGGTCTCATTGAGCAACATTATTATAAAATCTGCAGAGCCATGGGATGTCATTAAGAGAAGGATCCTGAGCTGTCAGATATCAAATGTATTGTTCATGAGTTTGATGGGCTAAATGCTACTTATGGCCGCCAGAAAAGGAGGAATTCTGAAGAACTGACAGAGAGATACAATTTTAATTTCACTCCTGTCAGTCCTTTTTTTTTTCCCTCGAGTGCTGGAATAAATATGAAGTGTCAGTCAACAGACTAAAGTATTTCTCTGCTTTACTCAAGAATCTCAACGGAATAGAGGAAAGCTTTGGTTTTTAAGCAGTGGTAATTGAAAAAATGTACTGAAAGTACTCAAAATACTAAAAGTCGTTTTTGACATACTTTTAATTTGGGCATACTTACTGTTGAATGTGAAAGGGTCATCAACTGTATTCTGTAATGATATTATTCTATAAGTAGTGCTGGGCAGCAATATTTGAGTAATATCTGGACATATTCTTGATTTCAAAGAGTTTATTGTCATTCGAATGTAAATGATGACCTCATACAATGTTTATGATGAATTTTTGATGAACGACACACAGAGACAAACAAACGCAAAGACGTTATTCAGCGAGGGTGTACAATATTGACTTTAGTCTAAGACATTGATCAAACAAAGAAAATAGTTTGCTATTTTGTCTTCACACTTGTGTATGTGTGTATGTGAACCTTGTGTTTAGTGAGTGACGAATGCTGGGTAAATACAGCATGTTGATAAAAGACACGCTAAGTATGCAGACCCATGAATCAGAACATAATAAGTAGCTGACAAAAAGCAAAATATCCACAATATTAAACACCCCCATCAATAAAGGCAAATATTATAGGCACATCACTCCCACGTACATCTTCGACACCAGCCAAGACGAGCACGTTCTTGCCAGCAAAAACAATCAAGAACTTTTGCTACAAGTGAGCTAGGTTCTCCGCAATTAGCAAGACGGTGTTGTGATTACAATGTTAAATATATAAATAAACTGTGTATGCATTTCCTTTAGCAAGTTAACCATCCTGATAATGGGGTGTGTTATAATTTCCTGTTTAACTTTAATGAATAACTACCATTGGGATCATGGGAGACAATTAAAGTGTACAAAAAACCTTCTGCTTGTATTCCATCCATGGCTTTATGTGTGCATTCATTCAGTTTTTTTTTTATAGTTCTTTTTTTTATTCTTGGTTATGAATATTCCCTGTCTCACTCTGATGAATGCCTCTCTTTGTGCTTGTTTTAACTGTGGGCTCTTTTTAATGTTTTAAATGCTGGTGTGCTTAAGGAGACAAATTGATATCCTGACCCTACAATGTGTTGTCTTTGGTCTGGATTTCAAATGTTTCACTGTGAAGTCTTCCCATAGGAAAGAAAATCACAAAAGGGGTCCTTGTTAATATCTCAATTATTTCTCCTGGACAAAAATGAGATTACATTGAGATGAAGTTTTGTTTAAGTCTCCTGCTTCTCAGATTTTCCCAGTAATCTCACATATGTCGCCTCTGCAGTTTCAGAATTGATCTTAGCAATGCCTCAAACTGATTTTCTAAGATATGAAAGTCTTTCATCAAATACAAATTGGTAATTATTAATTATTTTTGCAATTCCATTTGGTTCTGCTTGTAGTGCATACATTACACACTGTAACTTTAAATGAATCTGGAACTCCATTAAAGTGATTTCAGCAAACTTCCACTATTTTGCTTACTTCAACCACATGCCCTCCAAAGACATACTAGCAGCCGATGTCGTTCAAAAACCCATGAACATTTAAAATGATTGATAGGCCTAGAGTTTTTCTGATTTAAGTTAAAGAAGTGTTCTGTTTTGCTGTTCACAGGATCTAGGGCTGTCACAGAGACAGTTATGATTGATCAGGAGACCTGTTTCAGTGATATTTGTTAGGTAGTAGGAAAATCTTATGTGAGCGAATGTGTTTTTTGTGCCACTGTTGACACTAAATGGAATTGAAGGCTGTTTGTTTAAATGACCCAGCTAAGTCAGCCAGAACAATAGTGGCTCAACCAATGGTCTGATTTTGAAACAAGACTACCTTGTCAGGTCTTGGAGTGACTAGAAATATGTGTGTCAGATAAGGGAGACATTCAGAAAGTGTACATTTAGGGGAAATCCAATAACAGGTTTGGGAAACACTGTCCTGAAATCTGAATTATGAAATAGCAATAATGATCAAACAACATTTCCCCTGGTTTAAAAAAAAAAAGAAAGAAAAGAGTTTGGGTATGGAGGGAGTGAGAAAAGATAGAGAGAGAGAGAAAAAAAGAGAAATAGAAGGCCAGATGAAGAGAGACTAAGGAGGTCTTTATGATGGTCAATCCTGGATCCAAACAGTCTGGCATTGTCTTTCCTTCTTCCTATTTCTCATCTAGGTCTGTCTATCCCACAGCCAGTTGGCCAGAGAGAATATCAGTCCCAGAGGGCATTGATTCCACTGATGAGACGCTATAAAGTAGGGAAGAGAAAGAGAGAGAGAGAGAGAGAGAGAGAGACGGAGATAGAGAGAAGTGGGGCGGGGAATCAGCAGGCAGATACATTGGAAGAAAGAAAACAAGTGAGAGAGTGAGAGAGAGGGGGAGGGAAGGAGGAAACTGTCCTCCTCATGCTGTCTTGGCATCGGTGCCACCCAGTTTCTCTCGGGCAGGCCAGAAGCCTCACGATCTACCTCTGTGTGTGTCTCTGCAGATGGCCAACATTGTGACGTCCTTCTGCTGTGTGGTGCTTGCAGCCGTGGTGGTGGTTTATGCCCAAAGGCGCAGCCAGCAAGGTAAGTCCACATTTTGGATACTTCCTCCATCTGTTGTGGGTCTCCGGTGTCCGTGTTTGGTCAGGAACAAGACAATTTCTTAACAAAATCAGCTACATCTTTTGTAGATTAGGGATCAGTTTGTTCTTTTCTGGTTATGTGTCTTGACTTTCTTTTTACTTGTCACTTTCTTTGCGTCCCTCCTTCAGTCTGTCTGTTGGAGTGGAACAGAGAAGTCACATTGTGAGCAGAGGGTCAGTATCACCTGACTGTGGGGAGGGGTGTGTGTATGTGTGTGTGAATGCTGTTTAACGCATGGCCTGGCTGCTCGGAGACACAGAGGCTAGCCTGTTACTGTGTCAAAAACTAGAGCTCCAGAACAAAGCAATCCTCGGATTGTGTATGAATGTGTCTAAGTTTGGACCAGACATGTTATCTTGCTGACTGTGATGGGTTCTCTCATGCTTGGGTGAATAAGCAACGATGTTGTTTCTGCATTTCAATTTGTGTCATTTTGCAAGACCTTGGGGTTGAAGTGCTACCGAGGCATCCTTGTTTTGTTGGAAGCTACTATAAAGCTATTGTCATTTTTTTCAGTTATTACTCAAGCTGGAATATTATGCCGTTTCCTAACCAGGTGCAACTCAAGTTTCCATCAACAAGTAATTTGTCTGTCCGCAGAGAAGGCCAAAATGCTTTGCAACGCCACACAAGCTCAGCCAATCAGAACATATTTCATGGACCTAGCACACTAGAGAAAACTAAGGGTTTGATGGAAAGGAATGCGTATAATACATTTAAGGGGTTTGGAAAAAGTGACACAGTTTGAAACGAAGAAGGAAGAGCTAATTGGATTAACTGCCTACACCAGAGTGCGTTGCAGCAAAAGTGTTTCTCAACTTTTGGTCACATGAAATAGAATCATTTTGCTAGACTCTTTGAGTTCCCTATCAGTCAGTCACGTTCAACGTTACGTCAGACGTGATCTGACAAATTGGGATCTCGTCTGAGAGCCAAATCACCTTCGAGTGTAAACTGAACGAGCCAATGCACATTGACGTGCGAGATTTGCATCTCACACTTCGACCCTCATGCTGAATCAGATTCCGAGTTGACAGCCATGCTTTCCTGGGCTGCTGTGCGCTCGATTTCGATCTGAGCTTTCGTTGCTGGTGTCTGGGGGCGCAGCATGATGTGTAAATTGCCTTGCCCCGCACCCCTTGCCTTTCTTGCCGGATGTGCATGAAGAAATTTGGCAGTATGGAAGCATATTGGGGCCAATATGGAACGCCAAAGCTGCCAACATCTGCATAAAAAGTTTTTTCCTCTTTCGCTACCCTTGATGGTGGGGTGGTCAGGGGGTTCGTGGTGATTCCCCAGGTGGAGTGTGCAGTTGCAGTGCCGCAGAGTGCTGCCACCTGGTGGGGTCATCCGCAAACCCTTCCAGAACCTGTGAGAGAACAGTAGCTCTGGGGCTGCTGGGGCTTACAGTGCTGCTGGACAGACCGCCTCTGCTCTGCATGCGATGGCCACCCTGCAACTCTACGAGGCCAGAGCACTTATAATGTACGAGGGTAGTTCTGAGCCGAGGTTGATGCAGGAACTGCCCACAGTGACTGACCATGATGAAAGTCACAGTGCAGGTCCTCGGCCAGACGATGTCCACCTTGGTGGTCCAGAAGCACCCCCTGGCTAAAACTTGCAGAGGTGCGTGATGTGTTCAAAATGCGCTCTCAATGCCCATCTCATAAGGTTGCCTTTTCGGCTATACTGTCTATGACTGTGCCCAGCAGTTCTCCGCAGTTCAGAAGCAGGCTAAGGCAACCAAGAGCTTGCCACGTGCTACCAGATCAGTCGTGGGCTACTCGTTGCACAAGGGCATCGGCCCTCTGCAGCAAAAAACAAAACAAAAAAACTACTGCTCTACTGTGATGTCGAGCCTTCCGCAGGAAGACAATGCCACCCATCTCAGCCGCCGTTATATCCTCCAAGCGGTGAAACACCACCCCGGAGATGGACGGAGCTGATCTTCCCCAGAGGAAGGCCGGATGGAGAATCTTTTGAGTTAAATTTTTGTTCGGCACGGTACCCAAAGTCTTCTACCTCTGGGTCTCAAGATGGTGTGGATGGCAGTGTGCGACACTATGTCTTGCCACTCTCATCTCCCTCTCCTATCGCCAGCGGGCAGCAGTGTGCGGTTCGAGGACGCTATGCCTTCTCACGCACCTCCTGCCCAACCGTGGAAAAAAACTTTCATGTCTTGATTCTCCCTTGACAAAGACCGCTCATGCACTTTGCGTTTGAGGGTCTGGTATACAAGGTCCTCCCCTTTGGGCACCTCAGCCAGCTGGGGCTTCAGGTCAACTGGGAAAAGAGAAAACTCTCCCCCGTGCAGAGTATCTCTTTTCTCGGTATGGAGCTGGACTCAGTCAGCCTGACAGCACACAGAGGAACGTGTTTGCTCTGTGTTGAACTGCTTGAATTCACTCAAGAGCAGGACAGCGGCCCCACTGCAACTATTTCAGAGGCTCATTGGGCATATGACATCCGCAGCCGCAGTAACGATGCTCGAATTGCTTCATATGAGGCCGCTGCAGCACTTGCTTCATGGCCGAGTCCCGAGATGTGCGTGGCACACAGCCTGTGGTCGGACCCTATTTTTCTACAGGCAGGAGTTCCCCTAGAACAAGTGTCCAGGCATGGTGTTGTCTACATGGATGCCTCCACCACTTGCTGGGGTGCCACTTACAATGGGCATGCAGTTTCGGGGGTTTGGACGGGACCCCAACTGCATTGGCACATCAACTGCCTCGAGTTGCTAGCAGTACGGCTTGCGCTGGGCCGCTTCAAATCGCCGCTACTAGGTAAGCATGTAATGGTCCGAACGGACAGCACTGCGGCCACTGCTTACATCAATCATCAAGTGTTTCTTCCTCCTAGGCGCTGTCGCACGGCGCCTCGCTGACAGATATATGTAGAGCTGCGGGCTAGGCAACATCCAACACTTTTGCCATATTTTACAGTCTTTGTCTAGAGCCAGTGTTCTACCATGTACTCTCCCCAAGTGGCCAGAGAACGCTGGGGACCCGCTCGTTGTCGCGCTTGCTGCGCCATTCCCCTCCTATGGACCAGATATGTGCGCTTATCTTGCTCATCAGTAAAGTTCCCCAGCTGGCGAACCCTGTTGAGTTCTTTCACAACCCTTGGCAGTCAGACATGACGGAGCATCCGACGCCAGGCAACACTCGTAAGGAGCAACGCTCGTAAGTACGCCCAATGGTTGACCCCTGTGCTAGGCACCATATGTTGTGATCCCTACGGTGAACCTATATTTATATTCTTCCATGGTACGGCTCCCCTGTTGGCAAGCCCATGGCTTTCCCTTGGCAGAGTCCGCTCTGCCGTTCCTGCCGGTGTTGACTCCCCCCCCCTAACTAGGCTGGAGCTACCTCAGAGAAATTCCATATGTTGCACTGCCCTAATGGCCAGTCCATATGTGTAATTTCCACATGATACCTCCCTACAGGCAGGATGTGGGTTCTATAGCGTCTCTTTCCACCTGGAAAAGTCACGCTTTCCTAGTGTTATCCAATAATCTCACCATATGGGTCATGCGGAACAGCAGTGATCGGCTTTCTCGGTGCAAAGCCCTGTCCCATCTTCCACCCCAGTAGGTGCGGGGGGATCAGGTGGCTTATGCGGAGCACTGGAAGAAGCAGAAATAGTATTAATTCCCAATTTGTCAGATCACGTCTGATGTAACGTTGAACGTGACTGACTGATAGGGATCATCTCGGTTATGTTTGTACAATTCACGCAGTTACGATTACTGTACCACCGCTGAGCGGCCAGGTCAGGTTTGAGCACCCCTGATGTAGAATCTCAGCATCAAATTGTTCCTCATTTGTACTATATAATGTACTTCAAGTCACTTATAATAAAAGTGGTTGCTAAATGACTACTTACTAAAAAAGGAATCCTGACCCTATGCCAGTCAAAACTGCAGATGTAGCTTCAGTTGGGAACATGGTTTGAGAGTGATAAGGCATCTTCTTGGATGTCTAATGCTGTTGTCATCCCCCCACACCCCTGCGGTGGCCCACGTTTTGTTGAAGCGAGTCTCTCACTAAAGCTGATTACATCGCTATAATGCCTAGTCATTGGCATGTGTTTCTTTGGCAGGCTTGTAGCACTGATACGATGATGTCATAGTGGGATGACATCACCACGTCATCCATCAGCAGTGCTGCTTATCTGTTGCCACACTTGTTCTGATTGGTCAGCTGATCATGTTTAATCTAGACAGCAGTCATCACAAACACAAACCAAGTAATGCCATCTAAGCCTTTTGCGTACACATACACACACACACACACACACACACACACACACACACACACACACACGCAAAAGTGAATGCCAGTACACAAAGAGACTTGAGTACAGATGGACAAAAAAAAAAAAAAAAAAAATGCAGAATCAAGAACAGTTTCATTACAATACACAAATATAGAGAAATGTGTGTTAATGTGATAATTAACTTTCTATTCACACGGTCACACAAGATTTGTGTTTAATGCATCATTAGTGTAGGTATAATTATTGTTGATATCTTTCAAAATTAACCATGACAAATGCAAAGAGTTTGTGACTTAATTAAAATGTTTCTTATTGACTAATTATAACTAAACTGGATTTGACATCTTGGAAAGTCTTTATCAGAATTCTGCAATTCATTTAATATTCATAGATTTAATATCATGCCACTTTTTCTCAGCAGTTTTTCTGTCTGCAGTCTCTGTGTTCGGGCAAAGCATTATACTGCCCCATATGTCTGTTCTTGTGACAAACTGTCAAAGCACCCTAATTCAGTTGCAGGTGGATATTCTTCTCATGACAGTGCAAATGTGAGTAATTGCATTAGAGTTTTGTAAACCTTCCAAGTTTGGTTAGTAAGCAGGGTCTGTTGCAAACCATAAGTCTTGACGTTGAAGACCAAACAATATTCCTAACAGAGATTTCAAACCCTGATTTTGTGCATCAACATCCTTTGTTAGTCCATGAACAACATTCCAGGCTAACAAACATAGTTGTAACCCCATTTCCAAACAATAACTACCTAACCTAAAAGCAGATTGAAATGATTGGGTAACTAAGGCATGTACAAGGATAGCAGTGCTGTTTGTTGTCAAAGACGGTCTATGTTTCGCAAATGAAAATATGCAGCATGATTAATATTATTAATGTGAGCTTCAAGGGTGTTATCAAGGACAACACCCATACTTTTAACCTGCATGGATGGCAAAACTATGGAATGGTCAATAGTGAGAGAGAAGCTATCAGATTTTGCCAGAGTAGATTGTGTACCTACCAAGATAATTTCAGTTTTATTACTATTGAGTTTAAGGAAATTTTATGACAACCAGATTTTAATTTCAGTTAAGCAGCTGCACAGAGAAAGTGGAGGAAAAGCAGAAGTAGGCATGGAAACAGGGGTAAAGCTGGGGATTGTCAGCATAGCAGTGGAAATGAATACGGTACGTCCTAAAAATATGTCCAAGGGGCAGTAAATAAATAATAAATAAAATATGGCCTAAGACTGAGCCTTGGGGAACACCAGTGTTAACTTGTGATGACTTAGATCTGAAGTTGTACAAACTCAGTGCGACCAGAAATATACAATTTAAACCAAGACAGGCAGGCTCCCATTACTCCAAGGGAGACCAGTCTGTCTAGGAGGATGATTGTATCAAAGGCCACACTCAGATCGAGCAAAATAGGTAAAGTCAGCTGACCAGAAGCCACTGCCATAAGAAGATCGTTAGTAACTTTGACAAGTGAGGTTTCTGTGCTATGAAGTGGACAAGTGAATTAACAAATGTTTTTAATAATTTTTGTTTTCGTTTTAGTTAACTTTTAGTTAACTATAATAACCCTGCAGACAGCCAAAGTAAACTTTTGACTTTCTGCACTCTTCTTGTACGTCATGCAGTCCAGACCAAAATTTAATTTATTTTGAAAATAGATTCATATTATAATGAGTTTGCACATACTGTACTAACACTGGAAAGATCCGTGATGTATTATTTTTATTTTAAAGTGTTTTGTCATTAATTCTTTGATCATTCTGTTTACATGGAGGGGGTGGGGCTTATCATGAGTGAGCAATTCGCACCAGGAATCAGAGTGATTTAAGAAATTTTAAGCGAGAACTCACTCTTAACTCTCAAACAAATTAAACAGTGTTTTGGTTAACAATTTATAATAAAGGTACATGAATAATCATGTACAAATACCTGAATTAACTTAACCTGAATTAAGTTACACTTAACACACACTTAACAGGAATAGGTTTTTATTTTATTTGGACATGTAAACTGATGAAACAACAACAAATGTGGTGTCAATGCACATTTGCAGAGAACAGTGGTAAGATTTTATCTAAATGGTATGTTTAATGGAATGTGAAGTAATTGAAAATTGTTTTAATTTGAAAATGAAAGATTTTGGAATGGTTATTTTAAGAAATTGGCTTGGCATGCACATGATAAAATGAAATAGATTTTTTTCTTAATCTGACACCTTTGATTTCCAATTCCTTGTAACTGATTAATAAAGGACTGTCTTCGTTAAATACACATTTTAACAGAAGTACTGTATAAATAAAGGGTAGAAGTGTAGCAGTATCCTTTTGAGCTGAAATAATAGACCAAGTCTAGGGATATTTTTAAGCTAGAACTAAGAATACTACCCAGCCCCATCCTTCCATCAGAAAAGACAGACAAAGCCTTGTTTTATGTCATCAGTCAGTGAGATTGAGTCAAGACAAGCCCATCTCTAACAATTTAATTATTCATGAGACCCTAAGTGAGAATGAGAGCAAATATATTTCTGAACATCCATTGTCCTGGTCAGTTCCAATCTGGCTCAGCGTGGAGAGGTTGTTGAATTCAATCAATCACTTGTTTGTCTCTAGTGGCCTAAAGGGCCTCATAATACACAAGTACCCTGTTTGATGATGGCATCTTGATCAAGTATAGCAATGTGGAATGAATAATGTTGGTGAATGATGTGTCTCATGCGCAGACGTGCTGGATTATAATGGCAAATGGACAGCTTTCAGATATTAGCATTTCGACATGCGTGATTTCAAAACCGGGATTAAGACTTTGCCTTTAGTTGGTAAGCTGTGACTGGATCAGACATTTCTCTGCTGGCGTTCTTTGGTAATGGACAAATAATGTTGAAGCCGTCTACTAGCTATCTCCCCTAAATAGAAAAAAAGCAGCATCCCTTTGGAGTACAAGTGTGAATTTTATCAACAACTCCAAGTTTGGCTGTGTTAGAGGTGGTGAGAATATGTGCGTATTGCCTCCCTAGAGAATTTGCATGGATTTTGTGGCACAATTGCACATTAATGTTTACTTCAAGAGCGGTGACGTTAAAGCTAGAAAGTGTGAACTGTCTCTCATGCTCATACCTTGAATCAGCAGGGGGTGAAGAGAGAATGAAAGCGAATGCAGAGGCGATTTTCAAGGACGTCCTCGTTCGCAAAAAGAGCGTGTGAAAGAAGTCAGGTGCATGAACTTCTCACACTGTCAACACCCTTCAAAATACATATCTCTTTTACTACCATTTTCAATGTGCTCTAGCTCCGCTTCAAGGATTTATACTAAACACTGCTTACATTGGGTGTTAAATGATAAAGCCTTATTCAGGAAAACCAGTTTCAGCCTTACCATGTGCTTGCTGAACTGTTTACCTTCAAAGATGTGCAAAAATAAACGTCTCACTACAGTGTATAAATCATTCAAACTCTCCACTGTCAATAAAGAACCTTTTCCTGCATCAATCAATGCTCAAGATGTTCTCCTTGGAAATCCCAACACCGAAAGCATAAAATTGGCATGGCTACACACAGCGCTGAGGAAACAGCTGTTTTGTGTGAAGCTACAGATGTAGGCCGTGTACTTCCCTTCCGTAGTTGCACTGTTATCCTCTTTTAATTAAACTGTGGAAATGAGACAACAAAGGAGAATCTTATGAGTCCTGTCAAGGACATGTGTGCGGCATATTTCACCCTAATATCACAAGAAATAAACAAGATGATGCTGTGTTAAAAGAAACATGTAGAGTATGTATGAAGTATGTTTTAATAATTGTATTTGTTTGTGTGTTTGTTTGTTTGGTTTTTAGTTGTGAAATATTACAGACATTATTCTTTATATTCTGAATGAATCTCACAAAAACATGTTCCTTAAGGGGAGACTAGAAAATAACTAATGGATATCAGCATGAAACTTCCCCAGTTGATTACTGACATTAAGACAAATATCTTTTGTATTACAAGTTTTTAGAATGTTTATGTTTAAATCTGCAAATTAGGTATTATCTCATTAAAAATGCGCTAATTTACATATATTTCCAGAAGAGAAATCTGAACATTGGATAAAGCTAGATTCAAAATTATTGTTTCATTTTGTTGACATATTAGAGTCAAAGGATTTGGATATCTCTTTTTATCACTCCATTAATCAGAAAAGACTGTCAACAGCCAAAAAAAATCCAGTTTTGCCTCGTTTTTAGGTATAAAATGTTGTATAAATCAGAATCTGAATGATATATGAACAAACACCTCTGTAAAAACCTTAAGAATATAGATAGGAATACATATGGAAAGTTTGGTTTATGTCAGTGCTGCTGAAGTGGAGATTTCTGGCTCAGAGTATGAGAAAGAAAAAAAAAAACATTTTAAAATGGCCTTTAAAGATTTGTATTGTAAAAAATCATACTTTTTTAGTGGAAACAACTATTTACAGACAAAATATTTTATCAAATCATTAGCAATCAACAATACAAACAACCTAAAACACATCAAAACTTATATAACAGCATTTATGGCCTTCAACTGAACAGAACCCTAGTGAAAAAGTCAAAAACACTCTCTGGAAACGTCAGAGGACGTCACGTGATGCATCTGAACGAATCACGTTGTCAGAAATTGACATCAGCCAATGAGATTTCGCTTTTAGAGTTAAATGCCCCATTGTACTTTCACGATTGGTTGCTGATAAAAAGGAAATGACCATATTTGGATCTGACAGCATTGTACAGGAGAGAGAGAGCTTTCCAACGGTATATGTGATGACAGTGTGCAGACAGCGATCGCGGAGCAGCGGGATGATTTAGAACGCTAACTTTTGTTGAATTTAGGAGAAATCTACAGATGCAAATAGACAAAGTGTAGTAAAATAAAGACCTAATGTGTATTTCTGACTTTTTTTTCACCACAAGTCTGAAAGAAGACATGTTATTGAAGACAAATAGTCCAAAATGTCAAAATTGACCAGTGAAAAGAAAAATATGTTTTTGCCTGCCGTGTCTCCCCTTAACAGGAAGGTTCACCAAAAATTGTCTACTGGTTGTTAACTCACCCTAACGTCGTTTCAAAACTGTTCAAAGACTTTTTTTTTTCCTGTGGATAATGAAGATATTTTGAGAAATGTTGAGTTTTTTTTTTTTTTTTTTTTTTTAGATAGTCCATACAATGGAAGTCAGTGGACACCAAATCAGTTTAGTTTCTAAGAATCTTCATGATTTCTTTTTTTTGTTCACTTTTGAATGAACTACCTCTTTATAGGTCACCTATTATGACTCTTTTCACAAGATGTAAAATAAGTCTCTGATGTCCCCAGAGTGTGTATGTGAAGTTTTAGCTCAAAATACCCAACAGATAATTTTTTACAGCATGTTTAAATTGTCATTTTTTGGGGCTCAGAAAAAAGTGCTGTTTTAGTGTGTGCCCTTTAAATGCAAATTAACTGCTGCTGCACAGCACAGGGGGCGGAGCCTCACGAGCTCCCGCTCAGAACCAGGACAATCTCATCTGATAATATCAGAACAGAAACTCTCAGTAGCGGTGTTCATTTCGACAATAATGCCCACAGAGCCAGAGAATATGCTGTATGGAGATAGAACAGATATAGTTTAGTTTAATTATGGTTATAATTTACTTTTATCCACTATTAATACAAGCCTGCTGTAGCAGACCCTGTCCGAATGATGACCAAAATATACTGATGAGTTCAGTGAAGTTTATTGTACATCACACAAAATATGAAGTGTTAGTTTTACTCCAGAGAATCACAGTAAGAGCTGAATAAACATAGTATAAGAAGTGAGCATTAAAGTCTTATCCATAAACTCTCTCTCTCTCTCCCTTTCATTATCAACAACATACACAGCGAAGTACACAAAACACTCGTTACAACTAACAGTAAACAAATATAAACACACCTTTTCAGTGGGTGCTAAATAAACTGGCAAACCTTATATCCGTAAAATGACTCTGAGCTGTCATAAAGAACGCGCTCTGACTTTCATTTCTGCCGTGGTCAGTAACGTTAGGACTGTCGCTCTGAAGACCATAAGCTGAACAGTACAGATCCATCCTCGAGTAACAACAAGAGTAAATGAAGACTGCTATGTTCATTCTCACATCCAACAACAACACACCTCAATCGCTTAGGAGACATTCTTGTCTACAGCTGCTCCAGCGTCGAAACAATGGCGGACTCTGTTAGTCCAGCTCACTCAGGGCGGGTCTATGCTCAAACTGCAGTGTCAATCAACAGTCGTGGGAGGGGCCTGTGCAATTCTACGTCACATTGCATAGAATCTTAGAACAGCTCATTCTGAGACAGTGCTTATGATTTATTGAGATTGTAAAAAAAAAACACTGGGTGGATTTTTATCATTCTAGGGTGGTTTTGCTCACACACTGCCAACACACATTTATGTTCAAACGTGAATATAAAAGTGAATTTTGCATAATAGGTGCCCTTTAAAGAAGACCTGATGTCCTTTTTCAAAGCCTTGATTTTGTTTTTGGGGTCTAACAGATTTTCATGCCTGAATGTTCAAAAAATATTTTTTACTAAATATTTTTCACATATTTGACAGTTGCAGCTCCTCACTTCTCAGTCTGTCAGTAACACTCTGTTTAGTTCCTATGTGCTCTGATTGGTCGGCTGGACCATTGTGTTGTGATTGTGATTTTTTGTATTTTTGTATTTTTTTTTTATACATTTCAAATGATAAGCCAAATTTGAGGTTGATGGATGATAGGTGAACGTTTGGATTTCTTGAATTCTATGATTGTTTTACTCTGAAAGATTTGCTAGCTTAGAATTAGGCTGTTGGGTCAAAATTTTGGAATAACCTCTGTGTCCGGAGCATGTATAAAATGCCTTAAAATGCAGTTCTGGTTGGCTGCTCACTAGGTTTTGGAACAGGGCTTAAGTGTCCATCCCCTTGGTCATGAGCCAAATAGCATGGCCATTCTAGGATTTTGCGAGCTCGCTAATGGGGAATGTTTACTCGTGGGGGTCAGCATAGATCTTAATATGCATTCGGGCAGTGGGCTGGAAGTCTTAATGGACTCGCACAATGCATTGCAGCTTCAGCGTTCCACTGTGTGTAAATTCATCTAATTGGCAAGGCAGAGTTGAACTCGGGATCAGACTGCTGGATTTGTGTTTGTTCAAGCGTGGTGTTCTTGTTCAGTACAGTGAACACTGCTTAACAAGAGAGAGTCTAGTATTATTTCACCTTAGTGAGATCAGGAGAGTGTCCAAGAGATGAGGAGGTTTATTCTTGCAGTTTTCTGTAAATTATCATGTGAAGACTTAAAACCCGTAAGTGTTTCCCCTAGTTATCCTGCTAGTTAGTGTGTGTGTGTAGAAAAAAATCAACTTTATAACTTTATAACATGGTCTTCAAAGGATATAACTATTTTCATTCGCATTGTGGGTATAGATTTTAAACTTTATTTAAAATTTAGAGTTCCCTTGGCGAAAGCCATCTAACTGTTCGGCTGGCAAAATGATCAAAGCTCTAACAGATAAAAAAAGCTCTGAAATGTTAATGAACTACATAAAGTAAAGTACACCCAATGCTGGGCTAGCAGTGGTCATGTTTGATTCACACAGCTCTTAATGATTGTGCCTGGAGAATAAAGGGCTACAACTGTGCCTAGATATGACTTGTTTGATTAGACTATACAATGAACTGCTAAATCTTTCCAAGAGGAAAAATAATCTCCTAACTTGTGTATAGATGAAGAGTATTAACTCTATTTTCGTGTTCATTATTCTCCTACCCCCTATAAACTCTTGGCAGCTTCCTTCGGTGAGTCTCTATGCAGCGCTGCATGTCTTGGCATTGGAATTTCTGCCCATTCCTCTTGGCAAAATAACTTAGCTGCCATCATGTTGGATGAAGACAGTTTGTGAACAGCAGTTTTTGAGTCATTGCACACTTGCTCAATTGGACTGAAGTCTGGGCTTTTACTGGTTTGAAGCCACACCACTGTAGCTTTGCCCAATGTTGTGGGTCATCACCCTGATGGAAGATGTATCATTTTTCAATCCAATGAGCTCTTGCAGATAGCGACACATTTTCCTTAGTGGATTTTTCCCGTCTTCATGGGTTTTCCAGCTCCTGCTACAGAGTAGCATCACAAAAACACAAAGCTCCCACCAGCAGAAATCACTGTGGAGTTTTCCGAATGTGATGTGCTATCTTTGGTTTGTACCACTGAGGTCTCAAAGATCTTATTTTGGTCTCAAAGAACATGTAATCTTCCTCCAAATTGTTGAGACTCTCACATTCCTTTGGAATTCCTTTGCCTCACAGTTGACCAGCCTAGATGCAATATAAATAATATAAAATCAAATAAATCAAATTTCATTTGTTTATAATAGCCTGCATATTGAAAAGTGCTGGTATCAATCTTGTAACAGCATGACTGAGATCTTGGCAATGAAAGTTTGCTCCAAAGTAAAAGTTCAAATAGTCGCCACACCATCCTGCTGAGATCAAATTCAATCTTTATTGAATGCCTGTGTAATTTTCCTATAGCAGCACATCAGAGCATCTCCCAAGGCTACTTCACGGACTGTCCAGACAGCTGTTTAAATCACACACGCTTCCACACAGATGTTTTTGTTTGTGAATAGAAACCTAATGTTGGATGAAAGTCTTGCGTAGGACATGAGCAATACATTTCTGGTGTGGATGGAAGGCTTTCCTCTGTTATTTCCCTTTTGTTGGTTGTCTGTGTGTGTGCACCTTTAGTGCCAAATGAATGCCTATAGGAGATGCAAATGGGGAAATAAAAATAAATAAAAATATCTGAATTGCAACAGTGAAAAAGTGTGTGAAGGTGTCCATGCAGCGTTTCCATTACAGTATTGGGACAATCACTTGCATACAAAATAATAAAGTCCCTCTCTCCTTAATTGTACGTACAAATAAAACTGTGTGTGTGTGTGTGGTCCTGGTAAACCTTACATTATGGGAGTAGAAAATGTACCCACAAAGATGGCAATATCCAAAATCTCTGATCCTTGTGGGGACATTATTTTTTGGTCCCCAAAGTTTTCTGTGATGGGTTGGTTTGGGGTTAGTGGCATAGACAGAGTGTGTGTAAGTTTTCGGCAGAATAATAGCATATTGGCGAGATTTGGTGTTTGAACTCTTGAGAGCGTCAAATGTTTCTATTCATGTTTTTGCAGTGTTGAGCAATGTAGCCAGTCACAAACATATCTGTTGATTTATTGAACGCAATGGCCAATCAGACGTGTTACGTTAGAGTAGAGTTTTTGTCCAAGAGTTCTGCACTCTCGCAAATCCTCTCGTTAACTTAAGAGATTCTTTGTGCAGATTTTCTTTGCGCTCTTTCCATCTATTTCATTCAGAATTTTAATAAAACTTTTGTTTTTCTGCATTAGGTAAGGTAGTGGTTATTTATTATTTGTATTGGTTGCCATTGGTATGCTTGATTTTCTGTTCAAATTATAGTGGTTTAATAACAAAGTTATGCTGGGATGTGTTGGTTGTTTCTAGGCAACATATAACTTGAAACCATTTCATGACTTGCTATATAAATGTGTTTTTAAAGAGGAAATGCATCTACTTAGACTTACCCTGGAGTTGGTTCACTCTAAGCCTATGGTCAGGGGATAGATTATAAAGTTTGCACAAAACAAAGTTTTTTTAAAAAAAAATCATTATGTCTATGGAAAGTCCTCATAAAATGTGCTAGTTAGGCAGACTACCTGTTTGTCCAACCAATGGACCAATAGTGTTTTGTCTCCACAGGTGCAGAAAAAAATTCACCTTTAAGTATAAATTGAATATTTTAGATTTAAAGGTAAAATGTGTATTTTTTGCGTGTGTGCCAAAAGCAGCACAAATGAATGTAGAATAGTAAAAGTAGCTATTGTTTCCCAAATATTCTTACAGCCCCTTATGTCCTGTGCATTTTAACTGATTGATGAAAAAGTCAGCAAAAAAAGTTTGCATAAAAAAAAAAATTTTTTTTTTTTTAAAAATCGGAATAATTTGTAATAAATGATTATTCACAGTATTTTGAAGTGCCCACGGTAATAATACCGGGCATGTTCATTATTGTGATATATCATATTACCGTATCGGCACATGTCTACAACTGATGAATATACTTATGGCTTACTCATAGTTGCCTTTGCACGTTACACTGTGAGAGGAGAAATATATTTTAAGACTAAAAATACTGCACAATTCACCAAAAGGTGCAAATCTGCCTAAACCTTTTGATCCCATATTGCTAAAGTGTATTACTGCTTTACTGCATGCACACGTACCCAAACAAACCTAACAAAACATTATAAGCAGGTCCCCAGATGCCAAAAAGAAGAGTATTAAAACAGATTTCAGAAATTTAATTCCTAGTATCCTGAATAATCCACCAGGTATTTTTCAACCCCTGGTTGTGCATTCATTTTCCATATGCGTTTTTGTAATTGCATGATTATCTTTCCTCTGCCCTGCTCGAATATGAGTGTTTTTCCTGCTGTTGTACTCAGAGCACCACTTTAAAATATGCAGATTAACTACCTGTCATATGTCAAGTGGTATTACAGAAATGAAATATATGCAGAAGAGGTCCATATTTACAGTGTTGTACTATAAATCTAAAGTTGCATTTCCAGTACATTTTGTGCATGAAATGAATGAGACGACACTGACTAGAACTTGAACCCGAGCAATACACAAATAGAAATACTGCAAAGCTCTGGGAGTTCTTGCACAAGGAATGCTGCAATTGATTTGCTGTGATATTCTCTGTACTCTATGTTAGCTATCAGAGTAAGAAAAACACCCTTGTGCTCTGTCTGTAACCTTTTCAGCCAAACTGGCAAAAGTGATTCAAGCCTGGAAATTGATTCAAAGGATGGTGGAATTGGATTTCCAAACTACAGCACCCTGAATGGATGGATACTGCTGCCTTAAACATGCTTGTTGGGCTAAAGAGATTTCTGAGACATTCAGGCAAGACCTCTAGCAGGTAAAGCCAGTTCAGCTCAACCATTTCAACAATAAGCCATCTGCTATCTGCTAAAGTAAAAGAGTATGAGTTAACCAGCTAGACTTTCTTGGTCAATCAGATTTACAAGTGATACACTGCTGGTCACCAAGCCTCAACATCTGAAATGTATTTTAAACAGCATTGCTGCGCTAGTCAGAGGACACACATACTTATCCAGTCGCGTCTGTTTCTGTTTATTTGTAGTCACAGGACAGTATGGTTTAAATCGCATTTAGAAAGAATGATCATTTC
This sequence comes from Squalius cephalus, assembly GCF_949319135.1. NCBI lineage: Eukaryota > Metazoa > Chordata > Actinopteri > Cypriniformes > Leuciscidae > Squalius > Squalius cephalus. Next base: position 24,846,593 of record NC_137145.1, read on the forward strand.
TACAAATGTGCCACCAAAAATATGACCTGAGGAGCTTTAGCACTCCTAGTTTAACACACTTTAGTTGCTTTATTTTATGACATATGCGGAGCTAAATATGGATATCAGACAGTCCGGTATAGTGTCGAGACACACTGACAGATAAAATAAAAACATGATTGTGATAGCCTATATGATTTGTCTGATTTGTCGGATCACAAACAGAAGGTATTCAAACATGAAATTGGGTTTTGAGCTAAAATGATTTTAAAAGTCTTTAATGCTGATGTTAACTGGTATGAAGTCATCCAGCGCTGCCGTCTCCAGACTCAGGTAAACTCCTCCTCTGTTCATAACCACTCCTCAAGGGCGAGATGGCCCGCTTTGGACCAAGGTATTCGGCGGGCCAAAAAACCCTGGCCGTTGGCCCCGAGGAACCCCCGACGAGGCCCGATCAAGCCCTGGAAGTGATAGTGGAAATGCGACAAGTGGCCTTATCTATGCATTGTCAGTGAATCTTTAATTTGTTGATCATGTATGCTAGCGTTCAAGTGTTTGGGGTCTGTAAGATGTTTTTGAAATGAAAGATGAAAATTGAGAGATGGAATGGTTACGCTTTATTCCGATAGTCTACTTTAGACATTGTACTAATTTTGCATCTACATGTCAACTAACTCTCATTTGAGTATTAGTAGACTGTTAAGTGTTAAGACCGATAGTTAGCGTCCACACCAACACATGGTATTGTTCTGTTTATAAGCACAAGCTCAGCAATTTTATATTATGCCAATTTAAATGCTCGAGCTCTTGAAGCATGATGGATTCTGATTGGCTGTCAATGTATTTAACGTTTATCAGCTGAAAAAAATCGTTTTGGAAGTGATTTCAGCTATATCGTTTCTTGGTGCCGTTATCATTATAGCTACTGTATGGTGTGACTGCTATTCTTTTATATTTAGAACAAATTTTAGAACTATATCTTCATTGTTATCATCATGGTTATCATCCTTGGTGTGAACGGGCCTTTAGGCTTCGGGTTAGTAATGTTTAATAAGTTGACATGTAATTGCAAAGTTATTTATAGAATGCTTAAAGTGGACCATCGAAATAAAGTGTAACCAAAGAAATGAATGCCAGCATTGATCAAGTTACAGGAAGGACATTTATAATGTTACAAAATTGTACCATTTCAAATGAATGATGTTTGTTACGTACTGCTCTGAGACACAAAGGCTGAGGATATAAATGCAGTTTTATTAGGGTAATCCAAATAACAGGCAGAAGGTCAAAACCACAGGGCAAACAATCCAGATAAGCAACAGAGTTCAAGGCACAGGCAAACAGGGAAATCAGGGAAGAAAACAGGGAAGAAGATCGTGACCATAAAACATGAAAAGGCTAAAGCACTCAGAATTGCAGTATAACACTAATTTCGGTGTGCGACCCGCTTGAGTTAACAAGGGTAATGACACATGGGTGGAAGTGATCAAACAATAATGAGTCCAGGCAATGGGTTATGGGAAGTGTAGTTTATGATGGGAAAGCCAAGGAAACAGGAGGAGTGGCCTCTAGTGGAAACAGGAATACACAGGAAACAGTTTTGCTTTACAGGAATAGTCATTTCAAATTGTAATAATATTTCACAGTATTGCGGTTTTTACTGAATTTTTGATCAAATAAATGTAGAATATTTTGGTGAGCATAAGAGAATTCTTTTTAAAACATAATCTTACCAAACCCAAACTTTTGAATGGCAGTGTTCTTCAAAAATTCTGCAAGTGCAATTGGTTTTTATGTGGTTGCAAAATCTGTGAAAAAAAAAATAAAATCCAGCTAACACTGATGATGTTTTATTCAATTTGTAAGAATTTGTATGTACTTACTGTTGCTTCCAAAACTGGGAAAAAAAATTAAAAATGTAATGCCATATGCCATTTATGACTGCCTTGGTGTTATATTACAGCTGTATATTTTTCAACTATTATTGTATGTTTTCTTTGTAAATGAAAGAATTATGAAGGGTGGAAAATGTGTGAAACATTTATAATCTGATCATTTTAATGTATAAATTATTTAAAACTACATACATTTAAAATGTATATCTGAAGCAGTTGAGAAAATGACTTGAAAAGTACCAGTCTGAGCTAGACCAGGACTAAACCAGCACTAGCCACCATAAACATGGAAATTACTACTATTCCAATCTGGCATTTTCCAGAAGAATGATCTAAATGGTCAGGCTTCCCTGTTTCCCAAACCATCCATTGTGGAAATCTCAACTAAGTAAAGTCTAGCTTGTTCAGCAGTCATTGTGTTCAACTAACGTCCTCTGTTTGGGACGCAGGTTCCTATTCAATTGTAGTCCCAATGATGAACCTTTAGCTAGTCTATTAGGTTTTTTTTTTTTTATTAAGGGATGAGTATCAATATAATGGTAGCATTTCCCGTACACTGGGTAGTCTTGAGGTGTGGTCAGTACATTGTTGGGTACACAGTGTTTTAGATTGCTTGCCTGCAATGATCTAATGGGTCTCAGGTCTTCCATACTGATGACAGTTGTTCTGGTGTCTTTTGTACTGCATAATGACCTTTCCATTATCTCACAGCATACCAATATTATTTAATACTAATTAACTAATTAATTCATGTCTTGAGGGGATGCTTAAGTAGCTCATTCAATCAGCATACCTACCCCTGGGACACGATTTACTTCTGGAGCCTTCTGAACATGTGACCATACCCATTCCATACTTGTCCTGTTTTGACCTGTCTTCAACTTGTCACCCATGTCCTCAAGCTCTCTGTCCATGTTTTTATAGAACGGGACCTCTTATACATTTGTACGCACCTCCAGCTGTGCTACACCGTCTTGGTCTATTTGGGACTGTTGCTTTTCCAAGACCTTAATGGCTTGAAGGTTAATGATGTGTCCATCTTCTTGCCAGGGCAGAGACTCCTTTTCTTCAGCAGGTTCTGCTTGTGGATTCTTACTTTCAGGGCATTTTTGTTTTTACCAAGGATTTTCTCATATCCCAAAACAGTTTTGCCATGTATCTGTTGCCCTTGGTCTTCCCTCAAAGGTTTAAGCCCTAGGCTTTCTGGAAAACATAGAAGTGACATTGCCATTGTTAAAATACTGATAATATAATAATAATCCAACAACAAAGACTTCTGAGTGTGCAGAAAACCTTTCTGTGTTTTAATATTTGTGTCTGTTTGATTTTACCTGTACTGTGGCAAAGATAAATCCTTTATAAAAATCAATCATACAAATCAAGCCTAATATATATATATATATATATATATTAATTGCCTCTAGAATGTTATTGCTCAGTGGTTGCTCTTTAATAGAATAAAGTAAAAAAAAAAAAAATGATAAAATAGTTAAAGGGATAGCACACCCAAAAATGAAAGTTGTTAAAATGTACTCATCCTCATGTTGTTCCAAACAAGGAACTTTTTTTCTTTGGAACAAAAAAGTGAATATTTTGAAAAATGACTGACTGTTTTTCCCCATGCCAGTGTTGAATGACAATTACACACATAAAGTTTGGTGTCAATATATCAAATCTTTCAAGAGATACATCCACAAGATGATCTGACTTTAATTTTGAGAAAAATAGGATAAAGTATCAAGGATGAGTTTGAAAAAATTTGGTTTTTCGTAAAATTCTAAATGGTGGGAAAATTGATGAAAGTCGAATCAAGGAACGAAGAAATCTTAGGAAAATTTTTTTTGTGTGTCTAGCCCTCACGGTTCAAAAATGATTAGCATAAACGCGAGTGTTGGCGCTAAAGGGATTGAGTTAGAGACTCCAAAATTACTGTGATGTTGATGTTCAGACTGTTTTTATATGTGTACCAAATTTCATAACTTACCCATAAGCAGTTCTATGGGCTCCCATAGACTCAAGAGAAGAAAAAGAAGAAGACTAACAATTACAATAGGTGTCTATGCACCTTCGGTGCTTGGCCCCTAATTATTTTAGATTAGTGTAAATTTAAAGCTTGAAGGAACAACAACACAAGCAAACCACACACAACACCAGTAGCACAACGGTTTAAGAGTCCTAATACGGATACATCTCCACCTGCTGCAATACAAGCCCAGGATGAGTTCAGTGTGGAGTGCACTGTCTCCTGAAGTCCTGAGTGGATCTCATGTTCAGTGATTCAGTGTTTGATTTCAGGTGATGGGGACTTATTATCTGAAACAGTGCAGGTTGGCTGCTTATCCTCTGGGGTGTATCGATCCAGCAAGCTCTCTGGGACAGCTAGACCATTCTATTCTTACTCATGCATTTACTCTATCTCTCTCTCTTCCTCTAGCCCTGCGCGTTCTGCCTTTGTGCTTTCTTCATCCTTGAGAGCATTATGTTACAACATTGACTGTGGAAAGCATCAGTGTGACAGCTCTTACTGTCAAGTCCTGAAGAACAATGCATACATTTAGAGATGCACCGGTGGACCGGCCTTCGATCAGTTTTTTTTATATATTTTTTTATTATTATTTAATTGTTATTGGGGGTGAGGGTTTATATGAATGCATCTCTGAAGGGAACTGACTGTCTTCAGAAAAGTTTCGATGGCATTTTCTTTTCCTCTTCCCTCTTTTTAAATGCATATTAAACGAATTGAATTAAATTAGAGGTTTTTGCTCCTGTACCTTTAAGACTCTTTTAAGTAAATTACCTCTATTATGATTGGCTAATTTCTGAAAGTTCACTCCACAGCTTTTGATCTGAGAGTTTTGTTAAGGTCATTTTGTTGGCTATAAAATTAGGCGAAATTGTAAATGTCTTGATGATTTTAATACACTTTTGGTTTGAATAATAAGTTTGCTAAAGATTGTCATTTGACTAATAACAAATGTTAAGACAGATGTTTGTACAATATCTATCATATTTGACGTTTTACAGGTTAGAATTTGTTTATTTTACGTCAATTAATATTTTAATATTTTAGTGTCATTTTGTGCACAAAAGTTTGTGCACAGCATTTTTGGTTTTAAACTGTTTTAGAAATTATTAAATGTTGCTGTTTATTGCTATGTATTGCTGTACTATTTTGGTGCATATAAATGAAAATGCTGTAATAACTTTTTTTGATAAACAGTTCTTAATTAGTTTTAACTAATTTTAAATACTTAAGGTAAATATCTTAAATATATTTTGCTACTGAATCTGTTTAGTTGAAAATAACCTGAAATGACCCTTTTTTCTTTTCTTTTTTTTTTTTACATTTCAGAGCAAATATCATGAACAACCTGAAAAATATCAATACTTTTTGTAAAGCTTTTCCAGCCATATTAACTGCCAATGATAATGAGTCATTTCCTTATGCATTTCTCATCTACTCATCTCAGCAATTTCGTTCTCGTTTTCGGTGAGAATAGCTTGCGTTTTTCACATTCCTTTGAATGCAACTTTGCAGCTGACAGTCAGACTGATACTGTACAAGTGCGACTGTGTGTGTGTGTGTGTGTGTGTGTGTGTGCGTGTGCGTGTGTGTGTGTGTGTGTGTTTGGCCGTAAAAGCAAAGGGACTCAAAAAAGAATAAAACAGTGAAGTTGGCATCTTCTTCTCATGAATTGTTACTTTGATACAGTGGTGTACAGTTGATGCTATTTATGATGTTGTTCACAATGATGGAAACAATCACACCAAGTGTGAAAATACCCTGTGAGAGTGACTCTAACTGTTTTTCACACGTTTCCATTGCTTCCATCTTTGCCGCTGACTCTCTATGAGCTCATTAAGCCGAACACATTAAATGAAGCATTTGTGATCCGTCTGGTGATAGTTTCTATTTCTGCCCTTCATTAATGCTTCAAAAGATGTTGACGGTGACAAAAACATTCCCCAAACAACTTTGAGCTTTGCGCTCTGTTCACCAAGTATATCATCAAATTAGTTATGCGAGAAAGGCGTAACTCGATGCTGAACTTGATGAAAGTGCTTGACTTTCATTGTCTTATAATGCATTATTGAAGGAAAAAATGCTATTTGTGGTCCGTTGAGGATAAAAGCTGCTGACAAGTGGATTCATTGGAGAATTCAATGTGGGTTGCAGCTTGCAGGTTGTGCATGGGGTGTAAACGTGAGCGTTCTTGCAGAGTTGATTCTGAAAGCGTATGCAGGTGTGCTAATGTGTCAGTGACACTCATTGTTTTGTCTTAATTCTTGCATTAATTTATTTAGAAAAAAAAAACATCAAAATTCAATAATGACTTGATACACCTTTTCTATTTAATTTCCGTATTACAATTCAGCCTAAAGATGTAATATTTGTATAAAGGTACTTTTTATCTTATCTTCTTTTTGAGATAATTACAAATTTACACATGCACATATTCAAACAGATACATTAAAACTTTTACCTCACATTTTTGTAGTCATTACATTTAAACGTTTTTTTGAAATGGTATGTTATATTGTGAAATGTGATGGTTTAAGAGAGGTTTGGTGCTGGTCAGGATAAAAGACCAGTTTGGCCAAGGCTGGAAAACCAGCTTGAACCAATTGAGAGCACCAAACTTTCTGGAAGAGTGGTTTAAGTGGCTCTTTTCAGCAGGGCAAGCAGAAACTGTAAAAATGATACAATTGTAATAAAACATAAACTGTAAAAACTTCCATTTTGTCTGACAAACTTTTTTTTAAGGTTGATTGAACTATTGAATGTAGAAAAAGTTGACATTACTCAAAAATGTAAATACAATTTCAGATAATTAAGTGGCTGTTTACACGACATCATTTTCAACTAAAAACTTAAAACTTTTTTTGCTTTTGACCGTTCGTTTACGCGACAACGGCGTTTTGGGTGCCTGAAAATGTAAACTTTTGAAAACGGGTTTCAAAGTGCAAGTTTTTGAAAACGGTCTCCATGTAAACAGCAAAAACGCGAATCTCTGAAGACAATGACGTCATGTGCATGCGTTTCATCGCCATCTAATGGCCTGGCAGCAGAAAACAGCTTTTTTAGTCATGTTCGCGGATCCTTGTAAACGGGGATCATTCTGTACTCGGAAAACTCAAAGGAAAAACTTCTCCGTTTTAAGCGTATCGTTGTCGTGTAAACGTACCTTTTATTGTGAGTATATCCAAGTTACTATATCCAACAGGCTGATCAGTAATGATGAAACATTTTGTTTTTGGTCAAAGCATGGGGAATTGTGATGACACATATATGTTATTTGGAATTAATGTGCTTTTCTGTGAAGTTTTCTTCCATTTCAGTGAGTAAACAACTTCTAGCAGGAACTCTATATAACCTTTTTCAGTTTGTTGATATACAAATCAAGAAAGTTCTACATTTTTGAGTTAATAGAAATTATTATATTATTACAACTTTAATTGTTAAGTTGATACTGGTTGCCTCAAGTATTTTTTGAGCTTTCTTAACTTCTTTTACAGTGCACAGCCATAGCATTCTTTCTCTATTCAACTGAGTGCATCTGCTTGTTCAGCTTCAGCTGCCCCTATACCAGTCACTAAGGCATTCAAATTGAGCCCAGTGACCCAAATGATGACAACAAAAGTATGCATGCCATCTGTTTCAGACTCCATTTGATACATCATGCCCCATTCACTACACCTACAAGCATAGAAACTCAGAGAAGCTCATCAGAATATGTGTTGATAGTTGTATAATACACCCTCACTGTTTTTGTAACTCACTTTTTCTCATCACTTGCAGTTATAGGTGCGTTCTCCTCTAAAGACACTAAAGAAGAGTCCCGTCCCTCAACTTTTCTGTTTTTCATTCCCATCTAGCCATGATAATTCATCAAAGTGAAGCTAGCATTGTGTTCACGTGAGGCCTAGCTTGAAAAGAGGGCATTGGCGTACGCAAAACAGAGAACCCACATATGTCAAATGGCAAAGTCTGGGCATTAATCTTCACGCCTCCATCTGCATGCGCTCTCTAAGAGGTGTTTGTTGGAGAAATTGGGTCAGGAAATCCACAGTTGTTAGAATTAACCTTTGTTATCAGATCTCACTCCTCTTACAACTCAGAGTCAACTAAATGCAACAATTTGTTTCAGTACTATGATACCAATGCAAAACAATGTATATTGCTACAGAAACAAAACAACTTTAGAGGTCAATAGCCATCCTCCAGACTGATAGATGATACAGCTTTTGCTAAGTATACACAATTAGCAGTTTCTAAATGAGCCTTCGAAGGTCACATTCCATGTCAAGTGCATATTAATATCTTTTATGTCGTATTTATGAATGTCATCACAATTAATGAATGTTGCTTGAATTATGCTCATCTGGAGATGCATAAAAGAAAAGGTCTGTGATGACACGCCGTCATTCTGAGCCTCTGCTCCTCGAACTGCAATCTAGTTTTGAAATAAAGTACACTTTGAGAGAAATTTTGCAAAGATAATTACGTTTTAATATCACCATAAATGCCACGACTGTATATGTAGTCATAATATTAGTGCAATTACTGTACATGATCTAATGTCTCTGTTTGCATGTGTGGCAGCGGCGGTAAATCTACTGATAGATTGCCCTCTTAGATTCCAAGCTTCTTGTGTGTGTGCTTGGGTTGTGCACGATGAAGCAAACACTGAAGCGAAATGGTTGTTTCCAAAAACTAATGCTTGCAATAAGTTTTAATTTCCTGTGTGGGTTAGCAGCTGTCTGGTGGCCCTTAAAACATAAGCTCAAAAATGAAACTCTTAAAATGTAATGATTACTTCCCCAAAAGAAGAGAGAAGTCAATTTAGGGGCTGTTTACACGACACCATTTTCAACTAACAACGTAAAACTTTGTATGCGTTTTGGCCATTCGTTTACACGACAACGGTGTTTTGGGTGCCTGAAAATGCGAACTTTTGAAAAATTGGGCTTTAAAGTGCAAGTTTTTGAAAACAGTCTCCTTATAAACAACAAAAACTTCAATCTGTGAAAACGATAACGTCATGCACATGCGTATCACATGTTCAGTCCATAGTGTTTCATCGCCATCTAATGGCCTGGAAGCAGAATACAGCGTTTTTAGTTTCGCCTGAATGGGGATAATTTTGACAATGGTGTCATCTGTACGCGGAAAACTTTAAGCATATTTAAGCACATTTAACCAAGCGTTTTAAGCATATAATTGTCATGTAAACGTACCCTTAGACATTTCTGAAAGTGTGAGAGACAATTCTTCCCAATTTTAACGATTGTGATGCTGAAGTGTGTAGTGCTTGTCATTAAATGATACCTATGTGTTGCACTTTGTCTGGGGTGTCCAATCCTGCTCATGGAAGGCCACTATTCTATAGAGTTTAGCTCCCGTTTAAACATGTCTGAACAATAATCAAGGTCTTCAGGATGAGAAGAAACTTCCAGGCAGGTGTGTTAGAACAAGTTGGAGCTAAGCTCTGCAAGGCATAGCACCCCCAGGAGCAATTTTGGACACCCTTGCATCTGGTAGTCCTCAAATTTTTCTGCTCATGGCACACAGAAAAGATGAGGCAGAAATTGCAATGTCCTCTCATGCGGAACCAATCGAAATCAGAGCTGAAGGTGAGGAACTCAAAACTTAGTCATGCTTTACAGATGATGGGGTTGGACTTTGCCAACGCATTCTCATCCTAGGGCGTCATATACTGACCCTTTTGACATTTCGTCTACATCGAACGCACATGGCACCCTTTAGCGTCAATATGAGACGCAGATAGTTTTGTTCGGTTATGGGTAGGTTTAGGTCTGGGGTAGGGTTAGGGTTAGACCACTAGGAGGCGCCGTCTGGTCCATATCTATCTGCGTCTCATATTGACGCTAAAGGGTGCCATGTGCGTTCGATGTAGACGAAATGTCAAAAGCGTCAGTATATGACGTCTTGGGATGAGAACGGGCTGACTTTGCTTGCAAAGGTGGCTGCAAGATCCTGCAAGGTAACATCTATCACCTAAAAAACACTATGCCACTGGAAACATTCTCTAGTTGAATGTTCTTTTCTTCAAACAGACCTGTTATTCCAGTGCCACTCACGAACAGGTCCTCCCTTTCCGGACAGATTAGCCCTGAGTGTTATCCAAACAAGACTTGCACGTTGTTTTCCTTGCGAGAGGCAGTGTCTGGTGAGTAGCGTGCCACCTGTGGGAACAAGGAGAAGGGCCACTAAGCAGGGCAATCACGCCGGGATTACCCTGAGGTAACGGGAGAATTTGGGTGAAGTCACGGCAGCTTTTGGTTGTCCTGCAGTGAGAGGCTCCAACTCAGGGTGTGAGTTTAGGGAGGTGTTGGAGAAAGGAATTGGAGAGATGAATACAACGGAGGAAAAGTAGATGGAAAAGGAGGTGGGATAGATAACGGAAAAGCACGAGAAAACACAAGAGCATAAGACTGTGTTATGAAAGGTTTTCTCATGGGGAGTAATAGTGTGGAATACAAAGCAGGCTTGTCACAGTAGAGTCTGTTGGGCTGCCAGAATGTGTACCCTTCGCAAACGAGAGCATCCCGTAGCAAACAGTTGCTGTTTCGTGTCTGCTGTCACTTCGCAAGCCTCAACTGCTCTCTCTAGAGAATCTGTAGTAAAGGTATAATAAGGTCTCAGTCAAATGGCTTTGCATCAGAGATGAGTTGTAAACTCACAATCAATAGACACCTCAAAAGATGAGAATACTACAGATAATTTGTCAAAACCAGATTATACATGTATCAGCCAAAACCTCAAATTAACAAGAAATTGTTACCAGATTTTAAAGACCACATACCACTTAGGATATTTTAGTACATTTTTTGTTTTCTCTCCCTTTTTTTTTTTTTTTTTGTTGTTGTCTTAATGGAAATATGTTTCAAAGCACTTTTTGTTCAACCCATGGGGAATTGCAATAAATGACTATTAAACTAATTTGAAAAGTAGGGATGTGTTAACATGACTGACAACCATATAGTTGATCAATGTGGTCACCTGTTTAATTTTATCTTTATCTAAGTGAGGAATTAGTAGTATTAAAATATATATATATAATGATTTTTTTCGTTCAAAATATGTTTTGTTCTATTTAATATTGCAATGGATTTAGACATTTTTGTTTTTATATTATTAATATCTGGTTTCCAGCATAATTTATACTCTATTATAACACACATACATTTATTTTGATACACTCTTTCTATTCTCTCATTATAATCATCATTTTCGCTTTGCTATTACTTTCTAGATTACTAAAAATTATGAACTTTGTTTTAATTAAATTAAATTAAATTAAAGTCTATTATAATCAAATCATTTTTTAAGACCATCAATTCAATTTCCACTGTATTCAGAAACTGTTCCAAAAATTTTCCCCGAACCTTGAGGAACACCACAAGTGACTTCACACCACAAGTGAAGAAGTCTAGGAACAGTCTAGGAACACCTCCACAGTGTATTCATTACCATCCATTGCAGTGGAAATCTCTTCTACCAGTTCCATTACTGCCATTGAGGCCGACCTATAGGCTCTAACTGTATGTTCACACCGCCGCCGGCGAGAGCGGCAAAATTCGCTCTCGCCGCCCTGCCACCGACGCCGTAGAAAGATTCGGGGACGCTCTGACGGTCTGACGTAGATTAGAATGCATGATTTTTTTCCTCTCAGGCGGAGGACTTCTACATTCCGATTGGTTGCCGCTGGTTGCCGCCGAACCGCGTCATAGCTTATTACCATAAAGTTGACTTGATTTCAACTCCTCTCGCCGCTCTCGCCGTCCAAGACGCGCCGCGCCACCCTCGCCGGAGCTCGCCGCCAGCTCTAATTGAAAATGAATGGCTTCCGGCCACTTTGACGCTCTCGCCGCCGGCGGTGTGAACGCACAGTAAAGCCATACGGATGTTCACTCAGTATTTTGTGTTTATCTGTAAAATTATCAAGCCTGCGCTCAAATCATCATTGTTGCATCATCATTTACACTGCAAACATGCAATGCAATGCTAAACTTGCAGTGTAGACAAGCTGTGAAACTGTCAGGATGTTAAATATTCCTCTGAGAAGTCTTTAATTTCATCCCCTTTAAAGCAAAACTTCTACACCATCAAAGCAGTACTTTTGTTACAAATTCACCCCTTTCACCAAAAAAATCAAGACAATCACCATTAGACTTCTGCTGTGAACAGTGCTCTCATTATTATGCATAATGCATTGTTGTGAGGACAATGACAGCGCAATAAAATATTTTGGTTATATTGCCCTCAGTCCTGATGCATCTGATTGGTGCTTAATAAATGTAACCCTAAATCAGCCGAATTGTAGAGGTTGTCCTTGAGATCGACAAATGAAGTAGTGGTTTATACAACCTAGTCACTAATCAACTTTGAAAATATTTTATTTTTTTCTTCCCTTGTGTTCCCTTGTTCCCTTTTATGGGGAATATATAGGAATATTCTTGATTGTAGTTCACCAGAGACCATTTCATCCACTGGTCCAGAGAGAGTTTGTAAACACCTTGGTCAAAGGGATTTTTCTAATCAGAAAAAAAATATTTATCTTTCTTTCTGAGACCTGCCTCGGCCTGACATGATAAATGATCTAAAAGTGCTACTTTGGCTGGCACACTGGCATCCTCTCAGAAATGCTTTGTGATCCCTTCAGCATAGCAAGGTTTTTAAATCAGAGTACATACTTTGCAGTCATCAAATTCCTGTCGCAAGAATTTCCCCTTTTGACATAAACATATCAGCATCTGAAAAAGACCCTTTGCGTCAGGATTGATTGGGGAAATGATAACAACGGCTGAGCAAATGGAGACAAATTACGGCAAACGTTGTTGGTGCTCTGAGTGCCTGTCAAAACAGACGTAAAAAACGAGCAGCAGGATTCTTTCTGACCCTTACCGGAGCTCATTCCTTCCCTATTCCCTCCTGCTGCCACCCTGCGAGGAGAATGGGAACAGAGAAGGAGCGGTTGTTGGTTTTAGGCCTCAGTGTACTTCCTGTAAACTATGGGAGTGCTTTGTAATGACATCCAGGTATGTTTGCTCTTCATTTTGTACGGCTCATCTGTGATCAACGCTGGAGGACGTTTGCTGGTGGAGATGGAGTAAGAGAGGGAGGCAGATTTCAATCCTTCCTGATGAGGAGGACAGGGGGCCGCAGACACAGGCCTGCCACGGGATGTTTACATTCCAGCAGCAAGGCCACGCAATTCCCTCATTCAAAGCCGAGCCGAGGTAGAGCGGCGGAATAAATGTGCAAGTAATCTGGGTATAAAGGAGTGTTTTCTCCAAGGGCCTGGGGCCAATGCAGCAGGTTTGTGCCATCTACTTCATTCTGAGAATGAATTAGATATTAGAAAATAATTGCAGAGTCGCCAGACAGCAAAGTGCTCTTGAAACTTGATTTTATAATCTGTTTATTTCTGCCACAATGTATTTTATAGTCCACATCAGTTGTTAGTCTGTGTTTACAAATATTTATAAGCTAAAGGACTTTATAACATGCCATTGGCACTACAGGAATAGCATCAGTGACTTACCTGAAGACTCCAGAACATCATGTTCATCAGTCGATTGTGAATGCTTTTTGATTTGGCTTGTTACCATTGAACATATCACTCTAGAATATCTTGGCCCAAGGTCATCCATCAAATATGAATGAAACCTTGGTTGGTGTATGTATGTTTTTACGTTGTGAATTTACAGTGTGCTTATTGAGTTGGACTGCATCATTTTTGGCAAGCACATCTTGAGAAAATCTTAGTTGTACTGCAGTGTTTAGCCTATTTCTTTTTTCTTCCAAGCAATGATCTTCACAGAATTGAATTAGAGTGCCCTGACATGAGACAATGTAATAAAGCAACAATAAATTAATCACATTTCTCCAGCTATGTCTGCATCAAGCTGAATTTGTCACGCTTGGTTTTAGTGACTCGTCAGCGCAAAATCTCATTGGTCCAAAATCCCAACAAAGATAGCCGTGGAAGTCAGAATTTCCAACTTCCCTCTTGGAAAAATACAACAGAACATCACTTAAACTCGGACTTTCAACTTGGAAAGTGATTAGGAAATTCACAACTCCAATTTTGTTTTTTTCCCAGATGCGCGGGTATATCTTGCACACATAAACATGACAGCACTCAGGTACACAGTGATCATTCACATTTTGGCACACAGAATGTATTCCTGGGCCTGTTCAGCAAAATGTTTGCAGTGATCCTCTGCAATTTGGCTACTGGGGAATCTTACAGTTGTTAAGCTAACAATAGCTTTGCTATTTTGTTTCCTTACATATAATCTTTCGAGTATCAGCACTTACAATATAATGGCCAATGGAACACCTTTATGATTGGAAGTAGGTGAATATAAATATCCCACATCAACTTTGCATGAAACGCAGCATTAAACATTAAGTATGTTCTGATTGGCTGTTGCATAAATACTTTCAGTGAAGACTTGACACTGGAAACACCCGGTTGATTGGGACACGGTGTAAGACTAGACCAACTCCGTGCATACTTCGCAATCACGATAATCACAGCATAGCATCAACACCACCATAGTAACATATGGTCCAATTGCTGCAATAGTCTTATGCTGCCATAACCATGCTCTTGATAGGCCGTCTTTTAATACTTGCATGATTCCTGAAATTCCCAACCTTGCACCAAATCAATGACATGAACACATGAAGCGCAGCCCCATATATCTGCACAGCCTGTCAGCAGCAGCTAGATTTCCGCTCCACATGTGGAATGCTAAGGATGTATGTTACTATGTATTAGCAAATGAGGTTGGGGGGGGGGGGGTGCGCTATTGCTGTGGAGTGCATATCTGAGATTAGGATCCAGTTCAATCAGGGTTGCCTTTGTGTATTAGGGCTTTGGGTGCGAGTGGGATGGGGTGCTTTAATCTCCTCTGGTGCCGATTTGCATTGGAGCGTTGCCTCATGCTGCTCTCCATCACAAGGGGCTGTTGAGTTGTACATCCTGTTTCATCTCCTCTGGAAGGCTGCTCATGTGTCTGGGGAAACAAAGTGAGACTGAGTTTCTGTCAAAAGTTCCATTGTGCATTGAATTGGGAAAATAATAAGCCATTATTTAAAAAAAAAAAAAAAAAAAAAATAATAAAAAAAAAAATCAGAACGATGCAAGGCCCACATCATTACATCCTAGTATCTTTTTTTCTTCTGACTAGTGAAGATATTATGTAACAAATAACAATGTAAAAAAAAAAAAAATCTATCTCTGTATAATATAGATATAGTGATGTTATAGAGATAGGACAAGGACATTGTTAGACATGACACTGAGCAGAATAATATGACCAATGTTAAATAATGTTCTTATAGTTTCACATTGCATATAAACAGTATATATAGAATGACATGACCTGAATCTTGACCTGGAACAAAACGCTGTCCCCCTCTTATCAGTGGCCCTGTATGTATGTATTACAATATTCATTGTGGGCTGTTTATGCTTTGTTCTCAAAAAATGCATCCATTAAAGATCAATGTATGATCTTTGTATACAATTCAACTGGTGGGAGTAGAGCAGCGATTTTACATTGACTTTGAGCGTAGCTCCAGCAGTGGATCAACCATTGGCTTTGAAGATGGTTTGAGCAATAGTTCCATCTCTAAAATTTGACTGAATAATCGTTCATTTTAGTTAGGATACTTAGTATATACCCATTTAGGGGTTTTCGTAGGTCACATGCTAAAGCGAAACTTGTGTTGGTCTTCAACTAGATAGTCTTTGAAGCATGTGGTGCATCACAGGAGGTCTGGGAGGAGAGAGAGAAGCAGGAACAGCGCCAGTGGCTAGGAGTAAGCAAGCATCCCCCCTGACAAGTGTAAGAAAATAAATCAAGTAGCCAAACCCACATTCCCAATGTAGAGCGTCTAAGCCCAGGAGCCCAATGATGAAGCTGTCTGATCCATGTAGTATCAATCTGATACTTTTGTAATCCCATTGACCTTTGCAGACTATGGAGCATTTCATGACCTTTGTTTGTGTGAAAATCCCTCTGTGTTACAATATAATATCAGGGAGGGAAAACGTCCATATGCCGCAGTACTACCCAGCCCACCCGCAGCCTGGAGGCTTGAGTGTGATGAGTCTGTGTAAACTCTGGCAGCTCTGAAAGCATTCTGATGGCATGAAACCAAAGATGGAACGAAATATTCATGATTTGGAGGAATCAAATTGAAAATTTTAAGACTCAGGCAATGAAAGCCATTGACCTTTTTGAAAAATAGAGGTAATAAAAGTCTATTTTCAAGCAGGTTTATTGATGGTTTGAAGCAGGTACAGCTGGTTGGTGAAGTTTTGCTGGTTAAGTTAGTTAAGACCCCTCTTGAGACAGCAGCATACCAGCATCCCACACTGGCCGCCAGCATCCCAAACTCGACAACTGTTTTTAGTAGGGACTGTCCTGCATGAAGTTTTTGTTTGCACTGTGAACTTTCACAAAACAATATTCTGAGATAGTGAGT
This sequence comes from Squalius cephalus, assembly GCF_949319135.1. Classification (NCBI taxonomy): domain Eukaryota; kingdom Metazoa; phylum Chordata; class Actinopteri; order Cypriniformes; family Leuciscidae; genus Squalius; species Squalius cephalus. The sequence continues at coordinate 24,862,997 of NC_137145.1, forward strand.
TATAAATTGTAAGTTCCAATGTCTTTGTTAGAGTTTGAGCACAAAGGACACTCATTAACACAGACAGCTTCTGTTTTCCCAGCCAATTAACTGCTTTGTGCTTTTGCCGCATATTTCAGGAGGACAGCTGTTCCTCATCTAGCCAGGAGTTGTAGTTGTCTGTCCGGTCCTCTATTGGCCAGTCTAGAATTCCCTCCACAAGCAACACTGCATATGTCCTGCTCATAAACCTTTAGCACTTCCATGTGGGTGTAAAGTCCCTCTCCTCTCATCTCTACATGACGCCTCCGCTAACCTCTGCAGCCAGTTTACATCTACATTATTAAGTGTCAGTTTGACAACTGCTTTAAACTCCAGCCATATTTTCCCCTTCCATTCTATTGCTATGGGACCTTCAAACTCATTGCCCTTGAAACTGCACGTTCACTTGCATGTATTGGAAACTGTTTGGCTTGTGTAGTTGGGTTTGTTTAAAGCAATATGTTTGGAGTTTTTGGAGGTTATTGTTATTGTGGGTAGTGAAAGTTTAAGGGCAACTCCTGGAATCAAACTTGATGGTTTTTGGCACAAATTTTCTATCCTAAAGATAAAATGCGGTTATGGTGTAGCATTGAATTTCCAATTCTATGCCACCATGTGGCAAAATGAAGCAAACCTAAGATCTGATAAGGCTGTGAAAGAAGTACCTGCTAATTGCATAATGGGAATTAGGCATTCTGAGCTATCGAAAGGTAGCAGATATGAGGAATTGTTCTTGGGCTTTGTTGTGTCGTGCCAATGCGCCACCGTTCACTCGCCCTATCGCTGCCTCCCGCAGCTTCAACAGATAAGCAGGCAGCAAACAAGAAATGGATTTATTTGATGCTCCGTAATAGCACAGTCTGGAAGAAGTGGGCAGACAAGTGAGAGGCAACCCCTTAATGAGAATCCTCAAAGGGAACAAGGCAGAGGGCAAAGCAATGACTCCCATACTAAAGATATTTAGAGAGGAGATATTTCACAAGCTTGCACAACTGAGATTCCTCACAAAGCATCGTCTTCTGAGGGTTTCTCAAAAATCAGAGCTATAAAATGACCTTTTCAGAAGTTCAGCAGGAATTCAAGCATTTACCCTCCTTGCAATTCTTCTTTCTTCTTTTGATATCTAACATATGTTTGAGAATGATAATCTTGTTTGTTCAATGGACACAATTAAATCGGTTCAAAGAAATGATGTGTATGTGGGAGTTGTATTGAATATAAAACATTATGAATGCATGCAATACATTAAATTTTAATTGAAAGTGAAGAGAATATAATTACCCCTTTTTTAAATTTGAAAAAAAAATAAAAATCTATAGAATGGTAATCAGGATGATGAAATCAGCAGACATTCAAGTTACTGGGGGAATTCAAGACTGACGAAAGTGATGCCTAACTTATTCAAAAAGTTATTCTACTGCCATTCTGTAATTTTAAAATGATAAATGACATTATAAAGTGTTCTGTTTAGATTTAAATGTGTGTTTTTTTGTTTTTTTTTGTAAGTTTTTGGTTGCTTAGCAAGGAAAAGTTTCCTTGTAGCAGCATTGGTGCTATCAAAGATAGTAATATAATATATTTACAATTTTGTCATTGCTTATAAGCTTATAAGTTATTATCTGTAAAGATAGAAACATGTTTTCTCTAAGCAGGAAATTTGCAGTCAAATTTGCGACTGCATGTCACGCTATCTACTGAACGAATCCTAATGGGCACGTCTGTGTTATAGCAAACAGTCCCCGCTGTCACCGTCCTCCTCTCTTGAACGCAACAGCCTTTCTCTTTTCATTCTTCTCAACACTGCTGCATCACAGGCTTTGACATCGGAGTAAATGTAAAATTCATGGATCTGGTTTGCCCAGAGCGTGTGGATTAAGCTACAGGGGTAGTTAGTCAGGTCAGTGGAAGAAAGAGAGATTGCTTTTTCCGACCCCTGTGCATTGTCGGAGTCACGACGTCGTAATGAAAGTCAAAGAGTAGCATTGATGTTTTCTCCGAGTTTTGTTTGTTTGCCTGTTTGTGTATTCTGAACCTTCTTTTTTCTTATGTTTCTTTCATTGTTGCAGCTGTCGCATGACAGCGGACATCTATAGGGCATTACTTGTGGTTGCGACATGAAGAAATTTATTTTCTTTTGATGTCGAAGCCCATAACAACTTGCCTTAGGGTGTGAAAAAGATTTCGTAGAAAAACAACCACATCTTCCTTTTCTTGTGAAAAGCATGGAAATGACCGTTAACTGATTTTAAGTAGAAAAATAAACAGACCTGCTATTTTCTCACCTCAGGCAAACCAAACACCAACTGTGTCTGATATTCTTAGCCAAAATACATGCATTGATAGATTTTTTTTTTTTTTTTTTTCACTCACAATCTCATATAATCCAATGTGACAAACACAATCTTTCAAGAGACTCTCCTCACATTTTTTTTTTCGCACATGAACACAAACAACATGTCCTGTCTACCAGTGGAAAACACAACGGTCAAAGATTGCATGTGTAGATAGAAAGACAATGGAAATCAGCACAATAAAATACAAAAACATGATCTGTATTTGTCTTAAAAGCATGTTGCTGGGTTCACATTTGAGACTAAAATAGATATGTGCAAACCTTAAAATATATTTAGGAGCATGTGTGCAAGTAAAAAAGTCTGCAGGACTTTAAAAAAGTAAAACAGTTTCATGGTATTTAAGATCATAAAAAGTCTTGGTAACACTTTACAATAAGGTTCACTAGTTAACATTAGTTAATGTATTAACTAACATGAACTAACTATGAGCAATCCATTTGTCACTGTATTTGTCAATCTTTGTTATCGTTAGTTAATACAAATACCGCTGTTCGTTGTTAGTTCATGTTAGTTCACAGAGCATTTACTGTTAACAAGATTTTAATAAAGCATTAGTAAATGTTGAAATTAACATTAGCAAAGATTTATAAATGCTGTATACGTGCAGTTCATTATTAGTTAATGTTAATGTAGTTAACTTATGTTAACTTACGAATCTTATCGTAAAGTGTTACCAAAGTCTTAAATATATTAAATGATATAAGAAACGTCTTAATTATCATTTTTAAGAGGTCTTACATTTAGGGATGGAAAAACAGGAATGAAGATACAGTCTAATGTGATTATTAGACTTCAAAAGGCTAGGATTGTCTTTAAATATGACACATTTCAAAGTAAAAATTCAGCACTGTTGCACATTATACAGATTAAGTATGGCAATGTTTAGTTTGTGTTTATATTGTGATATGTTGTAGATGGTTGTAAGAGTGCATATTTGATCTCCCTCATCTTTTTGAATGAACAGCCTGCAACAATAAAACATAGACATTTCAAAATAAGAGTCCTATTAGGAGTCCCCTATTAAGGTTTTTTCCCCTTCATATTTTGATAATGCAATAAACCAATGTAAACTGAATATTGATACATTTCCCTTATAGTTATTTAACTTCAACGTAGGAGCATGTGCTCCTTGGAAAAAGTAAATGTAAAGCCATGTGTTGCAATTATGATGACCTCTATTGCAATCGTGATGACCTCATGATGATTCTGTTTCCCCAGGTGCCAGGATCCAGTATGAAAGGATAGGAAGTGATGTCACTATGCAATGCGGCTCGCTGGACAACGACGCTTCTGTAACGTGGAAGGTGAATGGCACGGACGTGAAGGCCCGTCGCCGAGAAGAAGGACCGCGGCTCATCCTGATGGAGGTGAACATGAGTAGCAACGGCTTATACAGCTGCTTCCAGAACCCCGACGGCCAGCGCCGCGACCAGATCAATCTCCGTGTCGGACGTAAGTAGTGACTGTTTATCCTGGTTTCTTCTTCCTCATATTCACTACATCCTTCCCAGAACTTTGAATAACCCTGGACAGTGTTTACCCCGACTCTTCTTTTTGTAAACAAGCACTGCGGTCGTGTCTGCCACTTGCTAGCCAGTCATCTCATAAAGGCCAATAACCTCTTGTTTGGATCTCTCCACTGTGTATTTGAAGAGTCTAATTATTAACAACAAACGTCATTGTTTGACCCTGACCGCTCCTTGGTTCTCCTCCGGCCCCTGATCCCAAGCCTTGTCTTCTTCAGCAAGCAGCTGCTTCTATCTGTGTGGGAGTCACTGGGGTGCAAGTTTTACATCTTATCTATTTGTCGATGGGATTAAATTGTCATACTGGATCTTTTTTATGAGGATATACAACATGATGTGAGAGAAGATAGTAAGCCTCGTCCAGATGTGCACAATACAACAGGGTCAGGGTAGGACTTCTGAGTGGCCCCCAAAAACCTATTCGGGCATTCAATCACTCCAAGTTGTATATTAAATATCTGTATATTAAAGGGGTGGTTGATTATGATTTAACTTTTTTAACTTTAGTTAGTGTGTAATGTTGCTGTTTGAGCATAAACTACATCTGCAAAGTTATGATGCTCAAAGTTCAAAGCAAAGGGAGAAATAGTTTTTTAAGGACTACAACAAACGAGTTGTAGGGACTACAATGAGCTTCTTCATGGGTTAGTGACATCCCTAACCCTAAAATGTACATAAACCCCGCCTCTGGGAACACCATTTATAGATTATCATGACAGAATATGCTAATCAATGACTAGAAGATGGTTAACTACACATCAGCTACATACGTAAGTTCATCAACTATCCATTCAGAAATGCCCAGTTGCAGTACATGTCACTTCTTCTTGAGTCTCTCCATCTTTGTCCGACTCCTGTTTGAACATAAAAGGCTAAAAGTTTTTGAAATGTTCAGTGCGTGTCTGTGAGGTAATCTGCTAACACACGAGCTCTTGAAGCTCCGCCCTCTGTGCCGGGAGCAGCAGCTCATTTGCATTTAAAGGGACACACAAAACCAGCGCGTTTTTGCTCACCCTCAAAAAGTGACAATTTTAACATGCTATAAAAAATATCTACGGGTTATTTTGAGATAAAACTTTACATACACGCTCTGGGGACATCGGAGACTTATTTTACATCTTGTTGAAAAGGGTATTATAGGACCCCTTTAAACATCAAATGTGTTCAGATAGGATGTGCATGAACATTTAGAACAAACGTGGGTGACGTGATAGACTTTGGTAGATTCTTGGTAGAATTGGTAGATTTTTTTTCACAACTCCCATATAACCCCACAGCTAAATTATAAACTGCTATGCAGTAGCAAATGTGCAAAGCGTTGCAATCAATATGATGTGACGAGATGCTACCCGTAACGCCGCCTGACAGCAATTTCATTGACTAATCAAATTAGTCAAATGAAGAGGGGAAAAGTGGAGATGAGTCCTCTTATGAGAACATGATGAGGAATGCACTTCATCACCCGCCTCTGCATACTTCCACGGCTGCTGAAAATAACTGAACGAAATGTAAGCGACATCACGTGATTAATGAAAATATTAATAAGGAATTTCATTTTACATGCATTACAAATGCAACATTTCATTGAGCATGATTGCGGTTTTTACTTGCCAAAAACTATGGCAAGTTTTTACTTTATTTCCATTTATTCTGTCTGTCTCTGCAAGAAGAAAGAGTGAACTAAATCTCGATTGTTTCTCCTAAGATAAAATGGAGAGCAAATTAAGACTTATCTTAAAGGGATAGTTTACTTAGCCACATGTCGTTCCAAACCTGTATCACTTTCAAACTAGTTTGGAAAGAAACAATGGGGAGTAAATGATGACAGAACTTACAATTTGACGTAAACCATCCCTTTAAGACATTAATCACACATGTCTCCGCTGTTTACTTCTGGTACCGTACTAACATCTGTTCCAGGTGATCTAAACACAAGCGTAGCCGAGACAGATTGCCGTTTACACCTGGTAGTAACATCTTAAATGTGTCTCATGTGATCAGATCTCATAACCACATACTCCAACTACTACGTCAGTGTGTTACTGCATTGTTGATAAAGCAAAAACTGTTAAAAAGTCAGCACATTGTGACACACCACATTTTGAGTGGGCTACAGGGTGTTTTCTGTTTAGCAGATGCCGTTAATTTAAACAAGCAAAGGTGTAAACAATATGTCATTGTGTGGCTTTGCTTCGCAAAAACAGATTGTGAGCTTATGTCTGGTGGGCTAGTGGCCGTGTGGTCGCGTTTCCTCTCTCACAGCGGCTGGGTCATGGGCAAGACGGCTCTGCTAACAAGATAAGTTCTGCAGCTAAGTGTCTGAATGGGAATGGCATGGTCCCAATCCCACAGGCAGGGAGAGGCTTCCTCCGCAAGTACGTCAAACACTCTGCCTATCTGTGGCAGGAGCGCTTGCCAGGAATTAGAGGGGAAGAATTGGGTCTGGCCATTTACAAGGATTCCTTCAGCTCCTCTAAACAGTCTTTAGTGGTCTGCCATAACCAAAACAGTTTGTAGGTCAACTTTCACTGAGAAACCATAGGAAATAAGTTATGATTTCCTTGATAATTACGCTGGGTTTGTTTGTGAGCGGATGGTTCAAGATAGCTACTGCTTTTAATTTTTTTTTTTATCTCTTTCTTCACCATTGTGCTAGGGGTCCCTGCCTACAGTTGAATCCTCATTGTTACAATGTATATTAAATATTAATATGTTCTTATTGTCTGTTATTGTTGCACTGCACAGCATTTCTGCTTTCAGTGTGGGCCTGTAGCTGGAAACAAGAAAAAAAAAATGAAAGACAAGGAGTGAAATCAGTAAACATCACCAACTTGATGTGATATCATCCACACAAGCACCATGGCTCAACGTCTCAAGCGCATTAACATCAATTATTGTCCACGACTCTGAATAGTCTTTGTGGGCCATCTCTTCTTACCCACTAGTGCCAGATCCAACACTTTTTAAGTTGCATTGAAAATGAAGTAGCGACATTTCTTTTTGTTAGGGATGCATCGGAAATAAAATTCTCGTCTGAAACCGAAACATCAGGATGCACTTGGCCGAAAAACCAAAAATAAATTATAAATTAATAATCAAGTAATTCATTTAACTTATTTAATAATAAACTCCCAAATAGCTAAAACTGAGTTGTGCAAATATTTAAATTGCACATAAGGCAGTTTTTATATCATATTTTTAATAACAGAATTGTTTCTAAACTGTAATAACTTGTTTTCATGACATATTTATTCAAACACATTAAATAATGAAGACATCACTAACAGGTTAAGTAAAAATATAATGAATAGAGGACGCTGTTACATAGATTTACATATATGTGCATATATTTAGTAAAATGCTCTTCTCTGGAGGTATATTTTTCTAACTAATGAGTTTATGGAGATTATAGCTTTCTTGAGGTAAATGTAACGTTAAGAGCCAACAAGCCGATTACATGAGAACAGGATTCATTTCAGAAATTCATTTTCATTTTTATCTTTTAATATACCTTCTGGTGTTATGTTTATTTTGTGCTGTAACTAGTAAAGAGGAGATGAGATGATCGGTTCACGTGCGCTTGATCCACGGTGCCGCTTGAATTGAGGCGCTACAGTGATCTGTCATGCCGTATTAACTCTTTCCCTGGATATTTCCGGCTTTCCACGTTTTCACTGTTATATGGTAGGGGCTACTATGACACATCTTCTGAAAGAGTAATAAATCTCCTGATTAAAAGATGTGAAGAAGCAGCGGAAACAAGTGATAGCATATGTAGGCAAATGCATATGTAAAATAACGCGATCATCAACATTAAAACTGCCTAATGTTACTGAATGAAATGTCGACCCAGGACAAGCTATAGGACTGTGAAGTTTTGGGGGTGTTGATGGACTCGATTTACTCCATCTGAGTTTGTATCATCGTTCTGAATCTGATCTGGATGTAGTCTTTGACAAAAACATATGTTTCTCTGCTTTTTGCTCAAAATATTGCTTTTTTTTATGAAATGAACCCACATTGAAGTGTTGATAAAAAAAGATTATATTAAGCTAGAATAGCAGTTTTTTTGTTGCTTTGTTTGATCTCTGTTTTTTTCTTTTGATATATTGCATGTTCAGATATTCATGCAACGAAATATTCTGTGAAAATTATCAAAAATGCTGGCGCTGACTGGCAACGTAAAAAAAAAAAAAAAAAAAAAAAAAAAAAAAAAAACTGATGGTGGGGAAAGAGTTAAAGAGCACCAAAACTGCAGACAGTTTCAGTTAATTTTGTAAAAGTAAAGAATCTTCAAGAATTCAAATACCTTTAACAAGATCCACAACTACATTTCTTAAATGTGACCAGATTTTCTAGATGTCTTTTTTACATAGTGTGCTAGATTGTAAATTGTGTAATGACTGAGTATATGAAACCCCATGATTTTGGAATAAATAATGAACTCATCTATCATACTTTCATAAAGCTGTCTTGAAACACTCAGTATGATTAATACAGTCCTCTGTAGCATTATTGGCAGGAAATATGATGCATAAGCATAGCAAAGTTACTAAACTAATACTAAACTTTTGTGAGTGTGTTTGCTACTTAAATTTGGTCTTTCATTTGCTCCTGAAAGTTGTCTAACCCAAATGTCTTACATTCACCAAATGTATCCATGAATTGAAATCACTGGTAGGTCAAATCCAACAGTTTGCCATTGCACAAAAAACTAATGACTACCTACCAAGAAATTTTCTATTAAAAATGTAAAAAAAAAAAAAAAAAAAAAAAACTGTGTTGGCCTTCACTGAAGCATAACATAACACCTAAAGTAATGCCAGCCTAATGAGCATTTTCATAAAAAGTATAAGGGCATAAAAAACATATTCACCAGAAAGTAACCTCTTGTAAAGTTCAATACTTGCATCATCCTTTTCCCTGCTGTTGATTTTCTGTTGCTTGTGTTCCGTCTCCATTTAGCTGTAAGAAACAAGAGAAAGCCATTAAAGTGGCATGTTTTGTCTGCCCTGGGAAAAAGCTGCTTTCCTGCAGGATAAAGTGCTGGGTCTACAGTAAGCAACGCTGAGGGTTCAGGCAGGACCACAAAGTATGCGAGGGTAAGCGAGCTGTGCCGTTGTCAGAGATAGCATGCTCGTGTTGGGCTGCTTTGCGGTGGTTGTCAGGGAGGAGGTTTGAGAGAAGACACACTGTATGTCGAGGCCATCTCTTCTTTGCTTGAGTGCTCACGATGCCGTAACTATTAAACTTTTATGATCTTACTGCAAGCAGAGGCAAACAAAAGCATTAAACTAGTTCCCACAATGCTTGTGTGGCGTGAAACCTGGGGAAGATAACAAGGGATCACCAAAAAGTGATAAGAAGTTATTTTCTGGAATTCCAAAGATAATTGTCATTCATTCGCCCTTGTGCCAAACCTTTCTTTCTTCCATGAAACACAAACAGGGATATTTTGAAGAACATCTGACTTGGTATTTCCAGACAATGAAAGCATATTGTGTGAAAGTCAAAGAAACACAATTAAGGCCCATTCATGTCAAAGACAATAACTGTAATAACCATAATTATAAAGTTTGATTAATTGTTCTGATCCTATGAAAGTAGTGAAGTCCACACACAGCTATAATGAAAACAGCACAGAGGAACGATATCACATTCAGAGCGATGTTTTTCCAGCTGAGGAACGAAAAAAACAATGACAGCCAATCAGAATCCACAAGACATTTTAAAGAACGTGAGAATTTAAAGTGGCAGACGACAAAACTTGAAATGTTATTGTACATTGATGTGGATGATAATATAGTTATCAATATAGTTTGATAAATTTGGTGGTTCTTACGATAGAATAGCATGCAAATGCAGCATTTTAATTGTGCCACAATTCATGCATTTCAAAGATGTGAAAACCAAATGCCTGGCTAACCTTATATCTTCCAAATGATCAAAGTAGTTCCATACCCAGTTTGAATTACTCTCATGCTTGCATATTTGTGCTCAACTAAAATTTTGACTATTAGGCAGATTCTGTGTCATTAGCAAAACATGAAAAATGACTTTCCTCTTCCCCCTAAGGGACAGGAAAAGAAAATTGCTTTCAACTACACACCCCCATTAAAAAACTCTGAATTACCATGTTCTGATCATTGCTTTGGCCAAAAAAGTTTTTGGTCAATTTCTTTAAGAGTTCTTATTTGTATTTTGTTAGGGCTGAACTCCTTTTCCCTGCCAGCTTTATTGTATGTGATTGATATTTTGTTTACCATTGGCATCCTCTGGGATTGTGGAGAACGGGTCAGCCAAATGTAGAATACAATAATTACATCAGAGCGGGAGAGCAAAGCTCTGCAAGACAAACCTAGACGAGACTCACCAGCATGAAAGGCAAAAATTTGCTTCTGTTTTTAATGGTTTTACAGTCCTAGACTTCCCTCTGCAGAACGTCCTCAATAAAAAGGAAAAAAACCTATTTTGACTATAAATTGTGTAAATTGTGCATCATAATGTGAAAGAAAACTTGGTAACACTTTATTTTGATGGTCTCTTCTGAACTTGCTGTTGACTATAAGTAACTTTCTACATGTCAACTAACTCTGATTAGAGTATTAGTAGACTGTCTGCTTAATATCTGCTAACTCTTTATTTTGACGCTCCTCAACAGACATTATACTGACTATGAGTAACTTTGAAACTACATGTCAACTTATTCTAACTCGAACCCTACCAGTCTACTAATACTCTACTAATGCTCTAATGAGAGTTAGTCGCATGTTGGTGCAACGTTACTTATAGTCAACAGAATGTGTTAAAAGGACCATCAAAATAAAGTGAACCGAAAACTTATATTATTAAAAAAATATGTTTACAGAAGACAAATATTGTAACAGTTTGAATTTGCTAAATTATGTATATTTGTTATTTTTTGTTGCTATGATCCTACACACAAAAAAAATTAAGTTTCTGTATACATGGAGCACATTTCATTATCAGAATTGCTGCTGAAATTGTCCATGCTGATCAATTATCCAGGGCTTTACATTAAGCAGAAGTGAGAGGAAAAGGAAAGAGAATTATAGAGATGTGACGTGCTGAAGTTCTCTGCAGCAGATTTATGCCGTTTAGCAGCTTTTCTCATCCTTTGGGAGGAAGGATTGCTGAACTTTAGCTGTAATTTACAAGCTTCTTTCTCCAGGATTTCCTCTCTAATCAAATTTTCCCCATTCTTTCCATACTGTCTGCATGTTCTCAAGAGAAAGACAGATGCAGGAAGAAAAGGGAAAAAGAAAGAGAACATATTGCTAAATACTTACCCGTTCCAGACTATCGTTATATTTTAGCAAAGCTTTTCCATGTTATTCAGTGGGAATATGGTTACTGTCAAACATATTTTCAAACCTAAGATGGATGTGGGTCTGAAAAGCAAGAAAATCAATAAGTAATTTACATTTTTTTTTTTTGTGGTTCATTTCCTCAGTCATAACCTTATTCCCTAGTAACATAAAAGCGTTGTTATTTATAGCTGAAGTAGACAATGTCAATACAGGCCGTGGCATCTGTAGATTTCTGGATACCTTGGAATTGGAGTTGTGATTGTACTGGGGAATTGTGGTAGTGAAAAGATTAATAGAATAATGCATTGTAGAAGATGTAGCAGAAAAGCTAGTGTAAAATGAAACAAAAAGAAATCGACAACCATCTGCAAAACCTCCACCAAAAACATCTGCATCCACTCAGACCATCAGAGTGTTTTCAGGACAGGCTCGAAAACAGTAGCTGAGCTTTAAACATTACATAACACACCCCGTGTGCCACCAAGATGAACCATGTCAGATTAGCAACTGCTTTAAGAGGGTCTGTACATTCTTAACAGAGAAACATCGGCTCCAATGGACTTATGCCCTCTTTTTTCTTCAAACAAACAACAAGAACTCAGCCCCTCATAACCCACGCACAAGTACCCAGGCTAGATGAAAGAAAACAAAGATGACAAAACACAAGAGCTTCTTTCGGATGAGCCTGTTTTATTGCAGAATAACACATCACTATTGATCTTGGCTCGATTGGAATCCTAAAAGGTGGGCGCTCGCTTTTTTCCATCCACTGGCGTCAACATGGAGCGTGTCCCACATTGAGTGAGCTCATCACGCTGAAAACCTGGTGAAGCTGTTTATCTGTGAAGGCTTAACTTCAAAAGACAGCCCACACACATGCATGCAAACACACTCAGGTTGGGGTTCTGTATGTGTGTGTGTTTATACTGTATTTAGTGGAAGGTTCAGATTCCTCAAGCACCTGTCACAGCTGAACATCTAGGAAATGCAAATAAACATACTACAGCAAATCCAAAGCTGATGACGTTATTATTATTTTTTTTTTATTACTATATGACATTTCCAGTACAGATTTTTTTGGATTCTGTCTTGAATCAAACCTATTTCATTTCCTAAAGGCATTAACTTTTTTATTTGTTTAGTGCTTTTCAAAAGACTTTTCAGTCAGCTTCACGGGTAACAGACCCTTACAATTTCCCCAGTGAGCAAGCCAAAGATGAAAACCCAGCCAAAAAACATATTACTACCTAGCAAACATAAACTTACCAACCCATCCAATAACTCCTATGTACCCACCTTTTTATCTACCTTACCAACTGACCCACCTAGCGTGCCTACCCTGCATAAACCTAAGCTTATTCCCCCACCACCTACCCTACCTGCCAACATACCTACCCTACACATAAGGGGCTTTCACACCGGGTAGTTCTAGGAACTAGCCACCAGGGTGGTTCCCCGATAACTAATTGTTCCCTTAGGAACATTTTCCTGGTTGCATTCGCACTGCCAGTAGGAACTCTGAAGTGAAGTAGGCCACGCTTGTTGTTGTGACTTTTATTCTGACGGCGCGGCAGACCTTTATTTTGATGCCGCTGAGAACGCCAGAGCCTGAGCTCACAGTGCTCGCATTCTCCGTGTTCATTAGTTAAGATCTATCTAACAGTCCTGTCTTAATACGTTATTACTGTAGATAGAACTGTTATGCATAGAAAGTAGACAGTAATAAAAAGTTATTAGCGTATGCCGTGTGGTTGATGTCCAGTGTTGCTAGCTGAGCAGAAATACATAATCGTGTTTGGCTTGGTCCCCTCAAAGTTGCGTTGGATTTTCTCCTTAGCGTAAAGGTTAAGAGGCCCATCTATCACTGTTTTCCATGTTCTTAGAGTTAGTTTGTGGAGTAAATATATAGGCTATAATCTGTGTGTTTACACAGCTTTTTTTTTAAATGGCGGATGCTGGTGTTTCACGTGCGTTTGGCCGATCAGCGAACACTAACGTCACTGGTAGTTCCTATAGTGCAGGTTTAGACCCGACTCTGAAATAGGAGATAAATCAGTTCCCCCAAAAGGAGATCCTAGAACTAAAATCATTCCTAGTTCCTGCAGTGCGAACACGCCAAAAAACGGGTACTCCTGTCAATAGTTCTAGGAACTATGAAAAGGTTCCTTCGGGGCGAAAGCCTCTATACACATACCTACCCACCGACCTATTTACCCTACCCACTGACCTATCTACCTGCTTCACACAAACCCCAACCACTAAATAAACTACCTGCTCTACCTCCTCTTACTTTCTACCCACCCTATCCACTCACCCACATACCAACCTTACATAGCCTAACCTAATCTAATCCCCCACCCATGCACATGTTTACCTACCCTGCCCATGCACATGTTTACCTACCCTGCCCACTGAACTACCTACTCCACATAAAAGCACCCACCTACCTCTCTGCCCTATACTGCCCATCTATCCTACCCCTCTCCCACATTTTCCTTTCCTAACCCAACAATCTAACCTACCTACCAAAAGTTAACAATCCACCTATCAACTGACATACTCTATTGTACTGAATGCACCAACCTTCCTACCTAACATCCTATCAACTTAATGGCTTCACCCACCAAACTTCCTTACCAACTCCTCACAAAAAGGGAAACATTATTTGTTCCACAATTGAAAAAGGCAGTTGTACAATTGTGGCTTATACAGCCACAACGAATGGGCACAGGATAACCTTTCTTACACCCAACAGAGCCTTGAGCCAAATGTAACCACTTTGCACAAAAAGATGGCTGGCGGCCCCGTGTTTGATAATGCTTACATTGATCGCTTGTTTACAATAGCATTTTGTCAAGTAATAAGGTCAACCAATGCATTGTTTGAAAGATATGAGACTGCAGATTCGTCTTAGTACAAGCAGCATACAATCGATAACTTTGTGACAGTTTTGCCTTACCTTTATTCTGTTGTGGGAATGTAATGTCTGCCAGAATAATGGTGACATTGACCTTTTTTTCCATGGGAAAAGTCCAGTATACATTGTCCATAGTAAGGTCCTGACTCGCTGTGGTCATTAAAAATCCCAGGATGCCCTTTGAAAAAATAGTAGGGATTTAATCCTGGCATCCTGGCCAAATTTGCCCATTGGCCTCTGTCCATCTTCATGGCCTCCTAATCATCCCCGTATATATATATATATATATATATATATATATATATATATATATATATATATATATATATATATATATATATAGTGAGGAAAATAAGTATTTGAACACCCTGCTATTTTGCAAGTTCTCCCACTTGGAAATCATGGAGGGGTCTGAAATTGTCATCGTAGGTGCATGTCCACTGTGAGAGACATAATCTAAAAAAAAAATCCAGAAATCACAATATATGATTTTTTAACTATTTATTTGTATGATACAGCTGCAAATAAGTATTTGAACACCTGCCTATCAGCTAGAATTCTGACCCTTAAAGACCTGTTAGTCTGCCTTTAGAATGTCCACCTCCACTTCATTTATTATCCTAAATTAGATGCACCTGTTTGAGGTCGTTAGCTGCATAAAGACACCTGTCCACCCCATACAATCAGTAAGAATCCAACTACTAACATGGCCAAGACCAAAGAGCTGTCCAAAGACACTAGAGACAAAATTGTACACCTCCACAAGGCTGGAAAGGGCTACGGGGAAATTGCCAAGCAGCTTGGTGAAAAAAGGTCCACTGTTGGAGCAATCATTAGAAAATGGAAGAAGCTAAACATGACTGTCAATCTCCCTCGGACTGGGGCTCCATGCAAGATCTCACCTCGTGGGGTCTCAATGATCCTAAGAAAGGTGAGAAATCAGCCCAGAACTACACGGGAGGAGCTGGTCAATGACCTGAAAAGAGCTGGGACCACCGTTTCCAAGGTCACTGTTGATAATACACTAAGACGTCATGGTTTGAAATCATGCATGGCACGGAAGGTTCCCCTGCTTAAACCAGCACATGCCAAGGCCCGTCTTAAGTTTGCCAATGACCATTTGGATGATTCAGAGGAGTCATGGGAGAAAGTCATGTGGTCAGATGAGACCAAAATAGAACTTTTTGGTCATAATTCCACTAAACGTGTTTGGAGGAAGAAGAATGATGAGTACCATCCCAAGAACACCCTCCCTACTGTGAAGCATGGGGGTGGTAGCATCATGCTTTGGGGGTGTTTTTCTGCACATGGGAAAGGGCGACTGCACTGTATTAAGGAGAGGATGACCGGGGCCATGTATTGCGAGATTTTGGGGAACAACCTCCTTCCCTCAGTTAGAGCATTGAAGATGGGTCGAGGCTGGGTCTTCCAACATGACAATGACCCGAAGCACACAGCCAGGATAACCAAGGAGTGGCTCTGTAAGAAGCATATCAAGGTTCTGGCGTGGCCTAGCCAGTCTCCAGACCTAAACCCAATAGAGAATCTTTGGAGGGAGCTCAAACTCCGTGTTTCTCAGCGACAGCCCAGAAACCTGACTGATCTAGAGAAGATCTGTGTGGAGGAGTGGGCCAAAATCCCTCCTGCAGTGTGTGCAAACCTGGTGAAAAACTACAGGAAACGTTTGACCTCTGTAATTGCAAACAAAGGCTACTGTACCAAATATTAACATTGATTTTCTCAGGTGTTCAAATACTTATTTGCAGCTGTATCATACAAATAAATAGTTAAAAAATCATACATTGTGATTTCTGGATTTTTTTTTTTTAGATTATGTCTCTCACAGTGGACATGCACCTACGATGACAATTTCAGACCCCTCCATGATTTCTAAGTGGGAGAACTTGCAAAATAGCAGGGTGTTCAAATACTTATTTTCCTCACTGTATATATATATATATATATATATATATATATATATATATATATATATTAGGGATGCCACAATTTTCAATATAATATTGAACCGTTCGGTACGACATCCACGGTTCAATACGCGCTTGTGAATTGCGGTTTTTTCGGTTTTACGTTTAAATAATTTATGTGCGTTTTATTTCTCTCCGAATTGACTGTTTGTGTGTGCCTGTAAGTCTACAAGCTGATAAGGAAATTCCCCGCGAGTAAATATTCAATATGCTCTAAATTTAGGGGGCCGAAGCTGTCAAAAGGCCGATACATGAAGAACATGGCTAACGTTACCACACAAATCGAACAGACGCGGCTACAACACTAGGCCTATATGCCACACAATTTCGTCTAGCCTACATCTGACAATTTTGGGTTCAAACACACCCTGCACACCACACATACTTAACAGTGTTAAATATGAAAAATACCGTTCGATAGAACGGCTTTGTTACCAGTTATCTGCGTGCTTCCTCAGGGATGAAGTTCCACATTTGCGGCTATCCAACACGAAAATGTTTGCAGCAAAGCCTTTCACAATATTTTCTTCAGATAACTCCAAATTTCTCCCACACACTAGACTTGATTTTTGATGACGTATAGTCGACAACTTTACAATCTCCACTAGCTATTCTTTTCTTCAACTCCTCAGCATCCATCTTGACGACTGCAAGCAGAACGCGCGCGCGCGGTTGTGATGCATTTTTAAAAGTGGAAGTACGGTAGCCTAGGTTAACGTTATAGATCCTGGGAGGGCGTGGCGCGTCGGCACAAATAAACTGATGTGGATTTTAAATTATTTTATCAACTTGAAATACAGGCATATTTTTGTAGATGTGTTCCTAAAAATATGCATATATTTTTACGTCTGTCATGTTGGATCCATAGATAAACAAACTGCTTCGGTGTGTCGCATATACTTCGTCATCGTCTTCCTGCTCCCTCCCCGTTCTGTGATTGGTTCCCTATTTCAGGGGAAAAATTAGTCCATGGTATCCAGACTACCTTGCAGCGTGAATAAAATCGCGCTGCTCAAGGCAGTATGGGGAAACCCAGGCTAGTTGAGTATAGTGCCGAGGAAGAAAAAACGGTAAACAATAAAAATAACTGTGTGCAAGCATTGTTTTACACGTGTAGCCTACTCAAACGGAGACACTTCCAACATGACTGCACATCTGCGGCGCCATCACCCAATATCACTGTCTGAAGGCACAAATATGTTTATTTGAAATGGTCAATTTAAAGAGGTCGCACACCGGACGCGCAGCGCCACGTCTTTTAAATTCGAAAACATTATTCTCTATGAGTGTACGTAGCGCTACACACACCGTCGGCGCCTTTCGGCTCAGGACCGTGTTCAAAATCCTGCCGCGCCACAGAATGCCATCTATATAGTTTTACATTAAATGTACATTTATTTGTCTCAAATCGTCGTTAATGTATATACTGACTTCACCCTGTGCTGCAATATACATAGTTTTACATTCATTCACAGAAATCAGCTGCTTGAATGAAAATTGCTGATGTTATCGGATTTTCAGGTGACATTCAGTTAACGGACGCTCTGAGGTAAAGAGATGTCAGTGTTAATTGTATATTATACAATACACTAAGAACTAGTGGACTTTGCTTAGCTTTTAAGTAAAATAAAGGAGTATTGCAATAAATCGTTTTTATTTTTTTCTCCTTAACCTCTTACTGTTCCTATTGCCTAAGCACAGAATAACAAAAAAACACTATTATGTGTCAGAACCGAACCGAACCGAAAACCGTGGTTAAAAAACCGAGGTATGTATTGAACCGTGGGCTAACTGTATTGTTGCATCCCTAATATATATATATATATATATATATATATATATATATATATATATATATATATATATATATATATACTGATTGGCTTCATCACTCTGTCTCCTCTCCACCAATAAGCTGGTGTGTGTTGGGTGTTCTGGCACAATATGTCTGCCGTTGCATCATCATCCAGGTGGATGCTGCACATTGGTGGTGCTTGAGGAGATTCCCCCCTTCCACATGTAAAGCACTATGAGTGCCGAGAAAAGCTTTATATAAATGTAACAAATTGTTATTATTAATACTATTATTATTATTATTATTAAATATTTATCCAAATACAAGCAAACTGATAAAAAAATCTATAAAACTTCCATTGTTTACATCCTGAAATTTGCTAATCACAAGGGCGTAGTCCTGTTTATTCGATAGATTCTACCACACTATTCAATGAAATATAACTGATCAATGTATTTAGTAGAGTGTCTGGAATGGAATGAGAACAGCCCAGATTTCTGATGAAAACTGGCCACATAATTTGAAGAAAAGAGTGAAAGAGGACAGGCACTTTTGGTGACGTTTGATTATGCATAGGCAAATATCTGATTATGATTATGCAATATCAAATATCTAATGGAAAAGTACTGTGATGTCATCTAACGTGTAGCCTATGCAAAAACATATACGCCCATGTGCGGATTTGCATATTCTTAAATAAGTGATAAATTCCTTACAAACATAACTTAAACACCCTTTCATTATTCACCCACCTCTATCATGATCATATATTCTATAAGACTGTCTCTTGTCAACATTTTTGCTCTGATTAATTAACAGTTTCAGAAAGATTCTGAACAAAAGCCACCTGCTTGCATCTAAATTGACAACAGAATGCAGCTTCCCAGAGGAAACATCTCATTCTGAGCAAGGTATAAGTGCCAGCACTCATTTCCTGTTCCCTGCAGTATGGCACATGCCTTGGGTGTGCCCTCTGCTCAAACTGGGAATTAAACAGCAGTAAAGTGTGTGCAAAGTAAGTTTGATTATAAGATATGGAAGGTCTAACAACTCCCACGCTGTGAAACACTCTTGAAATTCTTTTGAAGTTCAACAAGATAAAAGCAAGCTGTGAGAACTGTTTTCTCTGTGTAGCACTTTCTGTTTTTAAAAATCTGTAAAGACTCCATGAAATGCCTCAGTTGAACAATGGGTCAATAAACAATGAGTATATATTTTTTTTTACTGTTATAATGTAAATTCTATTACAACCATTTGAGGCGGGTCATTTAGAAGAACAACATTCTTTTAAACATAGCCAATAGATGCTCTTGTTTACATCATAGTCGTGAACCATGATTTGCTGCTAGCTATAGTTAATTGGAGGCAAGTGGCATTAGGAGGAGGGGCAATCTCATTCTTGAAGGCATTTTATTGGACAGGAACTTGAATATGCCCTTGAGTGATTAGTTAAATCATCAGTATTGTTTTGTATCGGTATACTAGCTTATAGATGACTTCAGAGCTAACAGACAGTCCAAAGGTTCTCTGTAAAATAGTTCCAAAATGGATTTCCCTTTCATTGAATATGGAGTACAGCTGGATTAAATTATGAATAATTAAATTATTCAAGCTGCCCACCAATAAAAAAACATACAGGTGTAGCGGCTAAGGCTCTTAGTGTTATTGCGTTTCCAAAAGGAAAAATGATTTCAGAGCATTTCCACTGGGAATATCTCTCGTCTCGCCTCACTGCTTCATCAGAGATGGAATAATGGAACGCTGTGTCACACTCTAGCGACTCGCTATACAAGACCTCATTCACACACAAAAGATTAATCATGTGCTGAATACTAAACCGTTTAACAAATATAGTCTCTACAAATCCTAAATCTGGATTTAGACCATTTCCAAGGGCCATCGTCGAAATCATAACCTAGTAGTCATTACACTAGTTCTCTCTATCAATTTGAATGCCGTTTGAGCCTTGAGTTTAGAGGGCGTGATTTTCATTCCAATAAAAGGGGCCTTCATTTAGAGATGAAAAATAAACAGTGTTCATTATGATTAGGATCTTAGCCAAGTGTATAAATAATGTAAGAATAATGCTGTACGGTCTATCTCTACTCCCCCTAGAGGTCTTTCACCTCATATAATGAGGGCAGTGCTGCGCCCATACTGTGAATTATTAAAACCCAGAGCAATTACAAAAATTACACTACATGCAGTAGAAATGCTATTAGCTGTATTGGCACTGGCTTCCTCTGATTGTGTTTGAAATGTGCCAAGGTTGAGCAATTTCTGCACTTAAAGTGGCTCGCCAGTTTACATTTGATTTCAGGAATTATTCTTGTTCAATAAACTGCATTTTGCACACCCTCGGTTCTTGTTAATCAGGTCATATGAGGATCTCTGTAGGAGGTATATGTCTAGGTAGGTTGTCTAGGTAGGTTTGGAACAGTGCAATTCCTGAATCTATGCACACAACTTGATTTTGTCCCAATGGTTGCCATTTTCCTATGTCAAGACTTCCATGCTCAGCAGCTAGATTTGCACATTCTGTGGTTTGACCTAACAGGTCTGTGTTAATGTGTTGGAGTTAGATTTCCAATGAAAATCTTGGTAGAGGGTTGCAAAATGAGGAAAGAATGTGTCTCTAATTTGTGTACAGTAACGGCATAAGGTTAGAGTTCCCTCTCTTCTGACACACAAACATACACAAGCTCACTGTATATGGTTACGGAAAGCTTTAACGCAATACTGGCAATTTTGATGAGTTGCTTTCGACTTGATGCCCAAAATGAGGGCTCGGAATTGGTCAAGCTCTTAAAACGCAAAGTTCAAAGTACAGACACCCTCTTCAACTTTTTGAGAGAATTACCCCAACATCCCACTCTGTAGTTAACCTCCTTCAGCTTGTTATTTTTCATGCTAAACGCCAGTATGCCGCTCAGAACAAGCAGTAATAAGTAGTTAGACGTTTCCTGAGTCTGTCTGGCTCCATGTGATCCAACCTCATAAACCAGCATGGAAGTCAAATCAGGTCCGGATGAAAGATGATAAACGCAGAGCCAACATGTAATTGATCTATCTGAAATCTCGTCGTATCCACAGAGCGCGTGCAGAAATCCACCACGTTACAAGAGCAAGACTGCTTATTTTCAGAGCAGAGCAGCTGAACTATTGTTATTTTTAAGGCATTCAATTATGTTACATAATTTTCACAATCATAATCATTAAAACAAAGGCTGCCAATTGATCCGTTAATCAACTTAACTGCTTATCAATTAGCAGGTAATTAAAAAAGCATTATTTGTGGCAGACAAAAACATTGAATAGGCATTACAAAACATAGCTTAGAAATCTATACATCGTTATTTCTTCATTTAACATCAGCCTATCACTGGCCTGCAGTCCACAGCCATCCATTTTGCCACATGTATATAGTTCAACGTTGAAAAACGTGTTTTGAGACACTTTTGTCCTCGTTCCGGATTCTACAGACATGACTAATTATATTAAAGCTTTATCGCTTTTCTAACTAATCACACTTCATTAATTCTACCCTGTTTTACAGCCCTATTTAATCTGCCTTAAACATCCAGGTTATAAAATGCTCAAACAAACTCTTTATTTAAAAATCACTGGACTACATAAACAGAAGAGAAGGATACCATCACGTCAGCTCGGACAAGCATACTATGTGGACAGCTTGGTAGTCATGTGACTTCTACTTGTGTGCAGATCATGTGACTTATGTGTATATTTGAGTTACTTGAAGATGGTGTTTGGATGAAAACAGAAACGTCTTGTCTTTTCTTTTTATGTAGTCCAGTGATTTGTTTGAACTGCCCTATTTAAGCATTTTATGTTGACAAAATGTGGTTGGAATGTTTAAATGAAGGAAAATTTTGCCAAAAAATGAAAAGAAATATGCTCCTGATCATCCATCCATCCATCCATCCATCCATCCATCCATCCATCCATCCATCCAATTTTTTTTACAATATAGCTAGAGTTTTTGTGCTTTGAAAGAAATCACACTTTGTCTAAATTTTTTGCATAAAAAAGCTTTGGAAAACTGAAAAAAAAAAAAAAAAAAAAAAAAACATTTTACAAGGTTTTATATTCTCTCATGTGTGCACCTCCAACACAAGCAGACTCTTCTCTGTGATATTCACAAGTGATTCAGTTGGAGATTTGATTAATTGCCGTCAATAAATCCATCAATGCATGCCTGTGCGCTTAAATTCAGTATGCAAGTAAAGCACACACAGTGACTGTGAGAGTTTGTGTGTGTGTGCTTTAATTACTCTAGATTCGGGCTGTATTTTCATACAGCTAACTGTAAATTAGATCTATGAGGTTACAAGGGATACAAATTGGCTCAGTCTAAACAAACAGAGCTGGCAGGTTTGATTGGCAGCCGAGAACATAATTATGTGAAAGAGAAAAAAACGGAAGAGCAATCGGCTGTCCTCTGCACACGAGCAATTCAATTAGTGGCCTTGTAACCAGAAGACAATCCTAGAGTGTGAAGCCGTGAATGAATATTCATTATGTGAAAGTTCATTACGAAGACAATTATGAGGCAAGGACCTTGAAATAGAGTCTTTGTTTACCCGAATTATCAAATATACTGTATGGAGGGGGGTGGAAATCATCTTAGTTTAAGTAAAAGCAAGTTTTGTTTACTTATTACACCACAAAAATAAAATTGTAAAATGAGCATCTGTTTTGAATGCATGAGAACGGAACGTGTCACACGTTTCAATATTGACGGGAAGAGTAATTGGCGAGACTGACCAGTCAATGCAATGCTGTCGCCACTTGAAGACAATTTAGAAAGTCACTCAAATCGAATGGAAGTTCACTGAGATTTTATCGAAAATTACTTCGATTGCCCCCTGTTTGATCCTAATTTAGTTTTGCAGTTTCAAGGAGTTCTGTAACTGAACTCTAAGATGAAGCTTGACTTAGGTTTGACATGTTCAGTAAATGACAAGTTTAGAAATAATAGACTGAAGGAGTTTTACAGACTGTAAAGATGGATTTACAAGGCAGTGAATATGAAAGAGTTTTATTGTTTAATAATATTATATTTGAAGTTTTGTGTCGTATTGAGTATTCTGCTGGCAAAGAATAGAACATAACTCATACTTGTGTTGTATGAAAAACAAAAATTCACAGAAGAAAGAAAATAACGCGCACTGACCGACACAAGGATGAGTGTTGACAGATTTTTCCAGAAATGATGAAGGCTTGTTGCCACCACAGAATAAAAGATAAAAGAGGTAATTGCGACTTTTTATCTCACAATTCTGACTTCTTTTTCTCACAATTGCGAGTTTACATTAGAATCGCTTGATATAAAGTCGCAATTGTGTGTAATAAAGTCAGGATTGTGGGAACTTGTTTATTTATTTGGGCATATTTATATATTGCAATTCTGACTTTCTAACACAATTGGGAGATATAAAGTCAGTCTTTTTTCCTTAGAATTGGACTTTATAACTCGCAATTGCGAGTTTATATCTCACAATTCTGAGAAATGATGTCCGAATTGCGAGATATAAACTCGCAATTGTGTGTTATAAAGTAAGAATTGCGAGATATAAGAATCTTGGCATTCTGACTTTATAACACGCGATTGCGACTTTATATCACGCAATTCTGACTTAATATCTCGCAATTCTGAGAAATAAAGTCATAATTGCGAGATATAAAGTCATAATTGCGAGATATAAAGTCATAATTGTGAGATATAAAGTCAGAATTGCGAGATATAAACTCGCAATTGTGTGTTATAAAGTCAGAATTGTGAGATATAAGAATATTGCCATTCTGACTTTATAACACACGATTGCGACTTTATATCACGCAATTCTGACTTTATTTCTCAGAATTGCAAGATATAAAGTCAGAATTGCGTGATATAAAGTAAACTCGCAATTGTGAGATAAAAACTCACAATCATCTTTTAAAATGTTTTATTCTGTGGCGGAAAAAAACTTCCATAGGAAATTTAAAATATACAAATTTTTCTTTTTATTCTTACAACGCGCATACGGTTCCACAGTAGAAAGCCAGAAAAGCATGTGTCTGATGTGATTTACTTTTGAAGCTTCACACTTTTAGGGTAAATTGCATAGTTGTACGACTGCAATTCTCAATTCTAAATCAGTTCTCTAGGAAGCACTGACATGTTAGTTATATTATATTCAAAAACACATGGCCATTAAATAAGCAAATATTTCTCAGTTTAACCTAATTAAAAATCCTATTTGTCAGACTAAAGTTTATTCAGATATAACCCCTCACTATGCTGTATATTCTGTTTCTCATTAGGGTTTGGCAGTGATCTAGTGAGGGAGTGATGATTATGTGGTCAGATTGTTTTCTCAATAGATCCTTGATGGTACTTTAATGGAGAAATTGTTCCGTGTGCTCATAATGTCTGTGATTAGGGAAATGGCAATAGACCCTTGACAATGGAGGAAGGAGGAAACCATTCAAGTATTGGCCATGTTGATGACATCATCATGCAATATACAAAGCACACACACATGCAAACATTAATCGGTCAGTGACCTTGGTACTTGCTATTTAGCAAATGCTGTTTGTCTGAAGTGACAGTAAAATCTATTAAGAAATGTTTCCCGGGGTTAAGTGGCTGCTCAGTGATAATAAAGCAAAACTGCAATCTCAATAATTATTCACTGTGGAATCATGCAATTGTCGATAAACCTGAAACTATTGTGTAGTTAGCTGTCTGTGGTGCCATCCTCCCCTTGACCTTTGGGCAGTAGCAAAAACAGGAATAACTTTGTTTTTTACTCATTTTCTGTATCAGTATTTTTTATATCAAAACATCCTGTTTTTTTAAGTACATTTAACTTATTTTTATTATTTTATATTTATTTTTTAACACAAATGTAATGAAAATGATTGGATTTCATGGTTAAAAATGAACTTGATGCATATTATTTTCTCTGAAAACAACTAAATATTTTATGCAGTTGCTGCTCTCGTAACTTAATCTCGAAAGAATATATATATATATAGATATATTTTATTGTAAAACAAGACAAAAATATCGATTAAGAACATGGCAGTCTAACTTTATTTCATGCACTTTATTAGACGACTTCCTTCCGTTCTGCATGCATGTATCTTCAAAGGCTTGACTGGGGCATTTAGTAAAATATGAGCACATGTGGACAGCATACAGTTTATATCATCAGGCAAACGCATGAATGATGAATATTTCATAAGATCTTATGTTATCCCACTCACAGCAATAACCTAGAATACAGAAACAGACTTTATTTTAGATGAAAGATACTAGTAGATAGAAACTTCTGCATGAAATGTGACTCACAGTCCCAACGGTTTGTGTTGTGTTTTATCAGTGATAAATGTAAGACCTTAGAAGATTTCATTTAAAACTGGGATGACTTAATTAGTATAATGAAAAGGGAACTAGATTATCTTAGCAACACCAATTAGCAAACAAAATGCATTTGTTGTCTTGAATACAGTTAGGTCACATGAGGACACAACCCTGTTTAATTAAACACGTCTATGTAAAACCGAGTCGCTGCTTTTTCTGTGCTTAGCATGCGAAATCAGCCATCAGTGGCGACGATGATCATAGGAAACATGTTTAAGTTCTAAACCAATGAAATGATTTACTTACTTACTTATTTACCATTATTTGGAACGACATTGAGTTGAGTAGTAATCCCATCATTTTCTTTATTCAAATTTTTTCTTGACCTAAACCATTTCGTGTTTGAACACAAGCAGATCTTTGAAGATCTTTGTCGTCTTTCCAAAACGTTTGCGGTCATTGTAGCCAACTATGTGGCAAATCCTGTCCTTTCAGACTCAATGCTCGGACAAATCATGACGATTCCTGGCTGTGGCGAACATTCATGTCCTTTGGTTACGCTCCACAAAGGCATGGTGATGTGCGCTGAAAGGCTTCAGTCAGTGGTTGTCTTTTGGTGTCAGAAGAGAAGAAGAGCAACCAGAGGAAGCCACAGCATGGCAGAGCAGCGAGTGAATAAACCCGACTCTGCAGGACAGCATTCATGACTTCATCCCAACAGAACAGTATGCTCCATGTAGAGCTTCTCCAACATGTTGATGATCATCTCCTTCTGGTTTCGTACCTCATTTCTTTCTGTTTGTTGCTCTTTGAATACATGGCGCCATTGATGTGGCTCTTTCTGAATGTTCCAACTGCGAAGCCTTTAAAAAACGTTTGTTTCTTTTATTTGCCCTTTCTCTCGCTGTTTCTTTTCCAACCTAGGTTCATTGAAAAAACGTGCCTCTATCTACTTCAAAAACGTACCTATACATGCGCTGCCGTTTCCAGCTGAAATGAACACTAGTTATGAGCACAGTAAAACACCAACAACTTCACACATATTATGATTACAGGGCAGATTAATAAAGACTTATTCACTATGTTATGAGCTCAAATCGCTCTTGCCATAGTGCATTGTTTGTAAACGTAAACATTGTCATTTGCATCACATAACCAGCTCCATTATGGCTTTTCTACCAAAGTAAACTTGCTTCGTAGTTCACCTGGTACAGAAATGCACTTGCGATGTGCTTGGATTAGAGTCCCGTGAAACAGAAGTCATGACAAAAGAGCTCAATACTTGTAGAAGCAAGTTAAAATGACATGGTTACTTCTGCAATTGTGTGTTTATCTGACATTTGCCTTTGTGATTCCAACAGTGATTCCAAGAGTATTGCCATTTCTACCCACCTTAATAAAACGTTAACATGCCTTTATTTCTAAAAGGCGCAATGCTGCCTCTAGTGTAAAAACAGGAAAATGTTAGTGCCATAAAAGGTCAAATACATGACATCCAATCAAATGACCTTAACTTTTGTGGTCAAAACTGACTGCATTCACACAAGCGATTGAGTGCAGAGTCTGCAGCCTTTGCAAATCACGTTACATTACTGTCATTCTCGACAATGCACCTTTGCAAAAGTGGGGATTTACTAGCATGAAGAATATATAGACACAGACTGTGGATAGAGATCTATTTAAGACTCAAACTCTCTTCGATACACAAACATACCCTACTGTATGTGAGTTTTTCTTGATTTTAATGTTGATTTATTGTACGAGCAAGAATGCAATTCTTCCCAAATATCCATACAATTACAAATGTGACATTGATTTTATACAACAGTTCAAAAAACAAAAAGGGTAATATAATGTGATGTGCATTTTAAACCCAGTATTGTCAGTATAATTAGCTCTATTTTGCAACAAAATAATAGTTCCAACGAAGGCCTCAGCAGAACTGTTGTGTCTCCAAGCAACACACTGCTGTTTAGTTAGTGAACGAATTGGGAGAGTCTATTGCCGGGTTTAGTTTAACATTTTAAAGTATCACTTCGTTTTTACCATCATTTCATATTTCTCTGTTGATTTAAACAAAAAAAAAACATTATCTCATAACATTATTTATGCCATTGTAATTGCCTCTGAGCAGCATTAAACAGTGTGTAAATACAATCTATATGCTTGTGCCACTGCAATGCAAATATGTTTTATGTTGTTACTGATTTCATTTGATTGAAATTGTTTTAGTTTAATGTAAATGTTCCCACGGGCACATTTCTCCATTTGACTTTCCAATTGTTTTATACATTTGTCATATTTGCAGTTATATTTAAATTTAAATTACTTTTATTTATTTATTTTTTTACATTGATTTCATATGTTTGCTTCAAAAACCAAGAAAAAGGTTGCTTAAGTATCGAACCGAAAAGAATGTGGGGGTGATTTTCACACTAGTGACTCTAGAACGCGTTTTTGAAAGGAAAAGACTTCCATCATCAGGTGGAATTGTGGTTTTTGTAGCTTTGCACGCAATAATTAGCATTGTCACATTCCATCCCCATCCACAGACCAGAGCGGCGTCTTTTGATTCCCCCTGCAACCTCCCTCCATTCCTTGGCCCAAATTAGAATTGTTACACGCATTGAGAAGTTGCTTTTATGTGTGTGGAAAAGTAACAGAAGAAATGTGGTGAGGTAATCCCCTTTGTGCCTCATTCATTTAAGAGATGTCCGGCTACATTTAGTGCTTTCAGACAGACTTTTTCCTCCCATTCTCTGCCTAGTGCACAACACAACGACAAGCATATGCTCTGGAGTTTAAGTTTGAGAGCTCTCTGCATTAAATAAAACTGATCAGTAATAGTAGAAGTGTTTAGTTCAAAGTGTCTGTTAATGTGGGAAAACTGTGCTATTTTTTTCATTTAGTAGACCATTAACCATTGGCCTACCACATTATTAAAATCTGTGCGGTTGCATCTGCACAATGTTATTTTTTTAGTGTTTGGAATGTACACTAACGTACTCTAACATTGAGGTCAGGAAGATTTTTGTTTAAATGTTTTTGAAAGAAGTCATTTGGCGTAACAAAACAGTAATATTGAAATATTATTACAATTTAAATGAACTGTTTTAGTTTATTGCTGTAATTTTCAGTGTCACATGATCCTTCAGAAATCATTCTAACATGTTGATTTGGCGTTTAAGAAATATTTCTTATTATCAGTGTTGAAAACAGTTTTGTTGCTTAATACAGTGTATTTGTGTAAGTTGTGAGGCTGTTCAGGATTCTTTGATGAACAAAGTTCTACAGAACAAGTTTGGGGGGCAAATTGTAACATTGTAAAAGTCATTACTGTCAGTTTTGATCAATTTAATGCACCCTTGCTGAATAACAGGATTAATTTATTTAAAAAAAAAAAAAAAAAAAACCTTTTACGCAATTTTATATATGAGAATTTGCTGTTTTTAAGATTTTTTTTTTACACAAAAATGGTTTCAAATTTTCAATACAAGTTGTCATATTGACAGCATATGTCAAATAATGTTGATTACCACAAATAATAATTTAGTATAATTTAGATAATTTAAGTTTCAACCATTAAAAAAAACAAAAACAAAAAAAACATTTACAGTAAGGCACTTACACTGGAAGTGAACGAGGCAATGCAAGTAACATTCAACTATGCTGTTACTTAAACATTATCCCCTGGTTTCACAGACAGGGCTTAAGACTAGTCCTAGACTAAAATGTAAGTCTGAGCTGTTTCCACTGAAATAAACTTGCACTGACTGATCTTAAAAATATATCAGTGCCTTTTTAGTTTTAAGATGCACATCGGTAATGTTTTTTTCTAAGCATGTTTATAAAAATTACTTAAATGTCCTAATTGATCTATGGTCTAATCCTGGCTTAGTCTAAGCCCTGTCTGTGAAACCGGGCCTATATGTGTTAACTTGAGACGTGTGATAAAAATCACTTCATATACAAATTTTGTCTGTCATGGTCAACTCCATGACCATGTAAAACCAGTAACTTTCACATGATTTGTGGACACCAGAAAAGTGTGTAAAAATAAACGGGAAATAAAAAAATAAACAAATGCCTACGTCATGTCCTTAATGGGTTTTGTGTCCGTGTACAGGAGCTAAATACTAATTTTGATTATGCTACCTTTCATTATTGCATCTGTCCAATATATTTGAACTTCACACATTTGGGACATTTGCTTTTATCATGTTGATAATCATTATCTCCTGATTAGCTGATTAGCTATTGCACTAATCAAACGCAAACTGGCCCAATATCAATAATCTGTTGCCATTGAATGTGTAATTGCTGCTCTTACATTGACTCCACGTGTTTTTTTGTTTGTTTGTTTGTTGTCCCAGGAATATGTAATCTCAACAGTGATTTAAGGTCAAACAAACAGCAGCAATGATTTCTGCTGAACTGCTTATCCCTTGTTTGCTGTCTGCTTGCATTGAGTTTTTTTGTATCTGAAGACTGGCGCCTGTTGCCCAGAATAAGACGTTGCTGAAACACAGGGGCACACAGCGACGAGATCATGCCATCAGATAAGTGTAAAGACAGTACAGGCGGTACGGCCCTGGGCGCAGATTGGAAGAGCGCTTTGTAATCTCCTAATCCCATTAATTATTACATACCGTCATTATGGGGGCCGACGTAATCCCCCACAAGAATCAATCTTTTCTGAGACACGACAGCGCTGAAATGAAAGCAAACCCTTCGTTCTTCGTTCGTGATCTAGTTCAAGAACTAATATAAAGCATTGTGTCTTAAATAACTATTTTCTGAGTTATTCCCATCTCTGAAGCTGTTTCTAGTTGTATCATTCAAGAATCAACATTATAGGACTGACCTTTTAATAACCTCAAGAATAATAAAGATCAATGCAATAATGTACATAGCCTGAGGACAACATAACTAGAAATTGTAAGTGTTCTGAAAAATAAAGAACAGTTTCAATGGGGCATGTAACTCAATAATCTGAGTCTACTAACATTTATAAGGCACTTCTATCATTTGTTTGACAGTTATTACATATTAAATTTGCCACAAAAACAGTAATTGTGGTCGTTGTTGTTGTATCCAAATTAAACTGCTTCACAGATGAGAAACAAAAAATGTAGGCCAGATAAATCATTTATAATAAACACTGCAACGTTCCATAAAAAAAGGGAATTGTGGATTTGGATTTCATGGTAACAGATAGTTCATGCATCCTCAAACTTGTATGTCTTTTTCTTCTGTTAAACACAAAAGATATTTCGAAAAAATTATTTTTTTCATACAATGAATCTGTTGTTTGGATCCAAATGTCCTTCAAAATATCTACTTTTGTGTTTTTCAGAAGGATAAAGTTCAGAGTAAGAACCCTTACATGGATAAAAACCTTATTGGGTGAATCTATAAAACTTAAATTATGATGTTACAGATGGTTTAGTCTTCTCTCCTGGGCCTCGTTAATTTTAAAACTTTATGGCCCAGCTTTATGTGGAAAGCTGTTTTTATTTACTCTAGGATTAAAGGCAACTCTTTGAAAGGAGCTTTGTTACATGGAGAAAGGGTAATTGAAATAGCAATGCAACATTTAATAAAAGAAGCAAAATTTTGCTCAGAATAACAAGCTTGTATTTTATATATTGTTTCCTACTGTCTCTCTTGCTTCCCGGTAAACAATATTAGTTATGGGCCAGACACACTGAAGTGCAGAGGGGAATTTGGTTTGATTCCTGCCGAATCTTCAGTCTGCACAAAATTCTCTCTTGATGTTTCTTTTTTTTTTTTTTCTTAAATTGCATTTTCCAATTTGTAAATGGACCAGATGTCTGCAAGTGAATCTGTCCAACTCTTCTGAGATGGAAGCCGACTGTCTGGAGAACCCAGGTGATTTGTTCTCATTGCGGACGCCGTTGCCATTAATTGAGACAGAGGACTCTGGGTCTGGCTAGCCCACGACTCCAGACCCTAATGAGAATTGCATATTTTGCCCAAATCGCATGCTGCCTTGCTGATATAAACAGTCCTTAGCTTTGTGTGGGGTGAGGCAGACTGCAGTGGATTTAGTGAAATATGTTAGCAGACAATGAGTTGTTGGTTTAAGTGTTTAAGGCCAGTGGTTGTTCTTGTATACGTCTGTTTGACTTCAGGTATAAAAGTTTCAACTTACCTTATTGCCAAATGTAACAGATACAAAATTGTAGTGTTCACGATGAAATATAAAAATGACACTAATGCGCACTATGCTACGCGATTAACAGTGTTATTATTATTTATTTTTTTAATACATTAAAATGTATTGTATTTGTTGTGTTTGTTGTAGATATCTTCCCGTACAATTACATGCTGTATGTGTTGACCAACCATTTGGACTGAAACATCCTCTCCTCCTTGAGATCCCCATCAAACTCTTGAACTCATCAGGATAGAATGCCTGTATTTGTGAGGATAACATGCCTTGAATACAGATACAAGATGCCATAATCCATTCTTAACTTCTTTATATTTCATGTTCAGCTTATGAACGTCACTGGTGGTTGGCTGCCTGCCTTGTGTTCAAAAAGAGTTTTAAGCCCTGCTCAGAAATGACCATTTCATAACATTTTCAATAATTTTAGTGGTTATCAGTTGTTTGCTTACTTAAACTCATTTTCATATGCATTCGTCTTAAAAATGACCCATTGTCAGAATCCCTGCAAAAACAGCAACTGTGTTCTGAGTGGACTGTAGGTGCGTGGAAGAGAGGATGCTTAACTCAAAAGGAACTTTGGGTGCAAGGCGGCTGTGGTGGGGGTAAAACTCTCTGAAGTCAATTCATGGTCCAGTGAATCAATGGAATTCATTCTTTCTTACGCCTGGAGCACCCAAAGCAACCCTGGTACACATTCCCAAATGGCCACTGTCTCCCGGCTAAGTGTGTGATTTGTCATTTGGGACGAACCCCAGAATTCTTTGCAATCGAGAATGTAGACTAAGCACAGCATCCTCCGCTTTTTGCCCTTTGTGGGAGGGAATGTTTACATTGGGTCTGAAGCTGGCTTGAAAACCTTTACTTAACTTCATATCCTTTTTACAGAAATTACAGACATCTGTTGAACTGTGACTAATTTTCACTTGGCCCAAGCATGTTCCAAAGTTACAACAGAGTCCCGATATCTAATTATAAGCAGAGGGATCATTTATACCGTCGTTGCGGTGCAGAAATTAGGTCCCCGATGTGATTCCTGCAGGGATTCTTGGCTTACCCATCAGAAATGTTAATCTGCCTGATATTTTCACAAGAACACCGCAGAGGAAAATGCCAGGAGAAACGGTAAATATTAAGGGGAACCATTCAACTTAACCTGTCATTTTCCTCTCAAAGAAAATTAGACTGAAATTAGAGAGCACTTTATGTTCCTGCTGCCCCCATTAGAATTATTTCCACCCATTTTTTTTT
This sequence comes from Squalius cephalus, assembly GCF_949319135.1. Classification (NCBI taxonomy): domain Eukaryota; kingdom Metazoa; phylum Chordata; class Actinopteri; order Cypriniformes; family Leuciscidae; genus Squalius; species Squalius cephalus. The sequence goes on from NC_137145.1 coordinate 24,895,742, forward strand.
TTTAACCCTTGTATTTTAACTACTCATCTGGCAAGTGTTTATCGGCTGAAGCCGTCTTTCTGAGGCAAACCACAACTCTGGGGTTGCCCTTGTAGTAATAGAATCTTTATCCCACAGGTCAGAAGCCCTGGAGCAGTCAGACCTATTAAAATCCTGAGTGAAATCAAGGCAATTCCATCTTTGGGGAGAAGTGTCCATCTAACAGACTGGTAAATTAAGCTGTCAGGCATTGCTTGTGTCATGAATCCGCCTGACAAACACAACCGTGAGGTTTGCAATCCATTTGCACGCCAACATTATTAAGAACCGCCCATCCTTAAATGATTGCCCATAATGACCTTTCTGGGTTTCTTTTTCCACAACGAGATGAACTCTGCCATGCATTTAAAACCTTGAATCTATTTCCAAACCCAGGCTGGTATTTTGGACTAATCCTCTCACTAGGACTTCTAATCCATGGTTTAAACTTTTAACTTTTAACAGTTACTAATTAAACACTGAGTGGTAAGTCCTGAGACCAACTTTGTGCCGGGATTAAATTTGCCAGACAGGAACTGAGCCGTCTACAAATACCAATGTGTCGCTGGGCTTTTTTGGCCAAATTACTTTCCTTGTGCGCATATTAGAAGCCATTACTTCACCTCACCTCACTGAAGATACATTTTAAACTCGTAGCAACCTTCTCCGTTATCTAGCGGACTGATGGGCCAAAACAGGATGAAAACAATCCTGCATACCCATGGGTTTCTGAAGCACCCATGTGCTGTTAAATTCCAATTGCTTTTGGGCCTGTCAGAGTAGATTACCTTGGTATTTTAAGCTGATTCACTCTCATCCCTGCTCGACCCACATGGCTTTAGATTGTCTAGGTGTACCAATTTTCAGCTCAATTGCTCAGTCTGCTCGCATAATAAGGAGGCTGCAGCCACACTGTACACATCTGCAGGTGTCTAGAGTAGATCTAGGAGGCTAAACATCTATAGGTTTATTGCCCTAAAGCCAGAGTGAGTCTAAGCAAAATCTCTGCTGTCATTTTCAGTGGATCAAACTCAACGGTCCGTGGTTTTCAGTCAAAGAAGGCTTTGCATGAGCAAATTCCTGACTGATCAGAAACAATGGCTAGTGATCAGCAGGGGTAGAGTGAATGTGGGCCAGTGTTTGAGCTTAGTGGTCTCAGGCAGAAACCCAACATCCTCCCCCTCATAACACCCGTTTTCTCAGTCTTTAACCCCCAAACCACTGCCCCTCCTAACCCAAACCCTAATAGCTGGAGAAGGCTGAATGACAAAGGGAACAAACAGGCATGTAATGCCGCCCGTTCCTGGCGGATGACACGGGGGACAGGAATGTGAAGGGGCTGGAGGTAGAGGGGGGGGGGGGGCATCAGGAAAAGGCAAGGAGCAAAGAGCCGACTGCCAGAGCCCACTGTCAGATTAGAGCCATTAGCATGACTGTGAAATGACAGGGAGCTCCGTCCACACAATGAACACCATTTATCCCCTGGCTTTCTTTGGAATATTAGACTTGCCGTCCACCATTACCCACCCTACTGTAGACTGGACCAAACTTCCCAGCTGTTCGCACACATTCATAAAAAAAAGGGAAACTGAAGCACTGTTCTGAGGGATTTAGAGGGAATATTGGATTTTTTGAACAGCTTGATGTTTCATTGAGGTCTGTCCATCCTCACCGCTAGATAATCTTTGACTAATTGGAGAGCTGTGAGACATTGGAGATGACATGGTCTGTGAGCTATAGCCTGATTCTTACCTTTAAAATATATATACACGTCTTAGCTCTCCCATTCTGACCAACCGGGTTAGGCCAGTCTGTTTGGATTGTTTTTGGCAATTGCCAGGCAGACCAGCTGACCATTCAGCAAAACCCATTGAACACAAATTTAACCAGGTTGGTAGTTGATCTAGGCGTGCTGACTATCAAATTGGCAACTCTAGGAGATTTGCTTTTTTATGTTGGTATAAGCTATATTTCTTTAGCTAGTTTGTTTAATGCATACTGTATGTCATATTTTGGTGATTGCACCTTTCACTCTAGTTTTAAAGAGGCCCTTATTACCACTTGGAGAATGTTAGATGTTCTCATTCGTGTTAACTTTCATGGTTCAGATGATATGCAATTGTTTTTTTTTTTTTGTTTTTTTTTTGTTCTTGGCTTTTGACTAATAATTTTGAGTAAGTGCAAACACATTGCCCAGTGCTCTCGATTAATAACACCCCTGTCAAGACCCATCTATTACAAATACAGACACTCTTGCTTCCCAGTAAGGCATGCATGATAATGATTGAACTCTACAAAACACACACACACACAGACATACATACAGTAAGAGATATTTAACTTCCCTTGCATGTCAGGGTATTGTTAAGATAGAACTAAGAAAAACTCCCAGGAAGAGACACTTTTCTCATGGAAGTCCACCTTGGCTCAAAGACCACCCAAACACTGCTCAGTTCAGGCTTTACTTTGTCCATGCTGTTGTCTACCAGGGCAATCCATTTACCTCTCCCACCCCTCCTTCATCCATCAGCCCGTCCCTCTTTGTTTTTCAACCACATGCTCAGCAATCATCAGTCTTCCTCCCCGCATTTCTGTCAAATTAGCCCCTCATGATGACCCACTTCAGAGGCTAATTCCCCCTTGATGACTCATGCCCCCTCCCTGTCCCCATCAGATATTTGTCTGCAGTATTGGGTTCTTTAACTTTGTAACTGAATGGAAGGAAGAGACAAAAATAATTGCTTGTGGACACAAGCTTCAAGTTTTAGGACACAACATCACCATAACAATACTTATTATCATATGATCATACAATATTATACTATAACTTTGTGGGATGAACATGCTAAAATTTAAGTTATTTTTCACTGTTAATCTTCCAATCCAGTGTGCTGTCAGTGGGGTGATCATGAGAACCATATCTGTCTGATTCATGAACAAATCAATCAGACTACTGACAATTTTGGATTAATTGATTCACTGAAAAGATTTGACTCAAAAGATCAATGCTCACACAAACACACAAAGTAGAGTGAATGCCAAGGTTCTTAGTGCATAACATCTTAAATATCTGTCTGTTCTTGACATATCGTATGGTTTCAGAAGACATATCATTGCACTATGGGGTCATTTTGAAGCTTGACAGCCCCAATAATACCTCAGTGGCCAGGATATTCTCAATAAATTCTCCTTTTGTGTTCCAAAAAAGAAAGTTATACAACACACCCTTTAAGAAGGGGTGTCCAATCCTATTCATGGAGGGCCACCTTCCAGGGGAGTTGAGCGCTAATCTTAATTAAACACACCTGAACAACTAATCTAGGTCTTCAGGATCACTAGAAACTTCCAGGCAGGGATGTTAAAGACTCTAAAGGAAAGTTGCCCTCTGATCGCAGGATTGAACAGCACTGCCTTTCAAGAAGGACACAGTGTGAGAAATTTTCTTAATGCGTTCTAAATAGCAGATACCCAGGAACCTGTAAACCATGATTACAAATGTTTACTTTTAGGTCTAAAATGCTGACTGGTAAAATTCAGTGGCAGAAGTTTATTTTGTGTGCAAGACTTGAAAATGCAAAGACGGGGTCACAGAATGTAGTCCACTTTGTCAATTCCAACTTGTCCATTTTAAAATACTGCACTGTGAAGTATTTCTTAATCCTAAATTGGGATTCACTCTAGTGCTAGTTCACAGTTCCAACCCCTATCCGAGGAACTTTTTACGTCCTTAAAATTAAAATCTCTAAAACATTTCTTTGTCTCGATGATAATCGGATGGTTAAGGGACAATGCAGGAGAGGGTCTGTGGAAACAGAACTGCTATTTTTATTTTCATCACATGCTAATGGTTTCAATATAAAAATACTGCCTTGAGGTTTAGCGTCTGAGAGTATTAATCATGTATTCCACCCCTGTACAGATGGTCTCTGCTCTAGTCACTGCATATGTACAACTTTGAAATTCACCTTAGAGAATTTTGGATTTGTTTTATTTATTTTCTATGCAATTTCACTGAAGTGGATATGATATTAGACTGGTTGCTTTGGTCACAGAGGGCTAAAAGGGATGGCTAGTGATAATGTAGACTCAGATGTGATTTCTGGGAATGCTCCAAATAGTCTGAGCAATTGGTCTGGAAAGGTTTGTCTGTTGGTTTCCGTAGCATCACACAGCTCAGCAGTTAACAAGAGACAATTATAGCAACCAGTTTGAAAAGCTGCGGGGACTGATACATATTAAACTAATTGCTTGTTGTTATATATTTAACCAGTAGCAACTGTATTACTTAATTATTACTCATAGCTTTGGCTAGCTACAAGTCATGCTAAATTATTCTTTTCATGGGTAAGAAAATAGTCTAAATCTAGTGATTTGAAGCTGTTGAGAGCTGGTTTACATTATTAGACCACCCTGAACGAACACACGTTGAGTGAAAACAACGGCACCTACCCTGACATAGCCTTTGAGACCAGGCTTTTTTTAAACAAAGTATATACCATGTTTTTCTACAGCTTTCACTGTTAAATAGATTGTTAACCCCATAGACTGTTAACACTGCACAGTATATTACTCTCAGATTTACTGTCACCTTACCATGGTGGATTTTGCTTGTGTGATGCTTTGAAATTATTCTGCTAAAGATTGCTGACTGGCTTTTTCCTTTCCCATTTGCTCAGCTCTGTCTATCTCTATGGTGTGTCGAAACATATGGTCAAGAGGAGAAATGTTTTACCAACAGAGCATAGCATGAATAAAGTGCTGCCTCGTTTTGCTCATGAAAGGGGGGCAAAGACAAACCCTGTCGCTAGCGTTCAGTTGATGCAGTACATACTCAGAGGAGATTGATGATTTATTGGCACTTGTGGGAGAACAATTCATTTAGCTGGTCTATAGCAGTGGTCTTCTATAGGCCTCACCCTCACTCCGATTCATGCACCTCTGTCGAGGATTTATGGGGCTTTTTTTATATTGGACTTTCGATTAGGATCCGAGGCATAAGATGAATTTGCATGCATGCACAGACGGAGCAAAGCTGTTCCTTGAAAAGATGCCAGCCAGGCACTTTCCGCACAGGACGAGCACTGTGACTAATTTATGATGATGGTTTTGCCTGTTTGAAGACCCCACCCCCCAAATCCTGATCTTCTAGACAAGATGAAAAAATAAAAGCGCAATTTAGGTTAACCAAAATATAGAAAAATAATACAATTTGGAATTTGTAGATAAAGGCGAGCACATCTTTAAAACACATCTTAAATCCTACAAAAAGTAGGATTAAAAAATAAAATAAAATAAGTCCAAATTAACAAATATCCACGTTAAATGAAAATAACAATTGAAGAAAGTTGACTTTATTGAACAGTGTGGTGTAACATGCATAGATGAATTAAATATTTAGTAATAACTGTTTTATAACATATTTATAATACAGTAATAGAATATGCAAAGAAGATTCTAAAGAATTTATATTTAAATGCTTGCATGGGCCAAGTGTTGCATATGTCGTTGATTTTACAGGTCAAGTGTTGTATAGAGCACCCATTTGTTAAAGCAAATATTTAAAAATGCTTCGTGTATCACTGCAAAAGCAGCTGCATTAGACAACACATTTTTTATTAAATAATTATGCACCCACAGCATGCTTCCAGATTATGAACTTCTTGTCAGCTGTGTCTGACGGCACATTAGGTGCTGGGCTAGACAACATTAGGTGTTTCCTTTGACTGATCTCCACTTTTTTTTGCTGTTAGAGGTCTTCCATGCAACTCGAGCCCCTGTCCCCCTCCCCACACTCCTCTCGCCGCTGCTTCCAATTGCCGAGCACATAGCACACATTCCAGACATGTCATGGAGGGGGGCTCAGAGCCAGCTCTGACAGATCAGCAGTTAGTGATGATAGCGGTGGTCGCCTGGGATTCTCCCGCTCGCCTTTCATGTGGCCTGGCGATTTGACATTTATCAAGTGACCCCTGCAACCATGTCTTTCATTGTGCTGGCCTTTTAATGGCCTCAGATTAGGGAGCAGACAGCCGACAATGCAGGGGGCCAATAGCACAGCCTTTCCTTTTGGGGTTTTGTATGACCAGCTGGATTTGTTGAGTGTGTGAAAGAGTTTACCTGATGCGTCTAGGGTCGTAGACTTGGTCAGAATCGCGCATGATGCTTTCAGCACGTTGAGTGACAAGTAGGATTCGGATTTAAAAGTGGGGTTAAGGAATAAGCAGCCGAGGTCAAAGGCAAATGTTTTCGTCTGTTTCGTTAAAATTGCATCAATATATAAAAACAGGACTCCGGAAGGCAGAGAAGGGGTTTTTTTTCATCAGTAAGTGTATTTCGTCTGACAGCTAAATTGCACCTCTTCATTGACTTCTGCAATTATCAGCTTTTATTCCAAATAGTACTGAAGTTTCCCTTCTTGTACCAGGAGTTTGGAAGGTATCATTTGCTAGGCCTGTATATGATATGACAGCACTCTTAAGGGTTATGGCTGCATAAAGTGAGGTCTTGCTGACCAAACTGAGATCACAGAGGTTACTGGGCTTATCCCGCCCTAGTTTTTCACATTCTTGCATTCAAATGCAATCCAAATACAAAGGAGAGGCCTGAGAAATACAAGAAAAAGAATTTCTCAGTCATGCACATTAAATCAATCATGCACATTATCAATATGTGAGGCAAACAATAATGACAGTTCCACAGTTCCAACTTTGCATAAAGCATTTTTTGCTTTGACAGTGTGGTTTTAGGAAGAAATGAGACAAAATGGGTGAATCTCATAAAAACTGTAAAGAAAATAGCCAGGCCATAACCAGCCATGTAATCAATAGAGATAAATTAGAAATTGTGTTTACATAATTTTTATTTTATTGTGACATTATTTTCTTGATTAGTACTATGAAATAATATTAAGTAAAATTTAAAATGAAGTAAAAATCATTTACAATTAAGTAAATATACATCATAGTAGTACTTAGTGAGTTAATTTACTGAATTTAATGTATGCAGATTGTAAGTTAAAAATGATTGTGTCTGGAAGATATTCATTTCTGCAATACTGCTGTTTTTTTTTTGTTTTTTTTTTTGCATTACAACAAGGAGAATTTTGGGAGAAAATATCCTTAAATTTCATGACAATATTGTCATGGTGCAAAATAAATAAATAATAAATAAATACTTCATGATCCTAAAAATATAGAAAGTTGTATAACTTCATATTCTTTCCAATGAAAAAACAAAAAAACAAAAACCAGACCTTTCTTTGTGAGATTTACCCTCCAAACTCTGACATTTGAAATAATGTTCCCATTCGTTTCCTACAACGCTAGTGCAATCAAAATGGCTTAAGTGACACTTTTGTGTAGTTTCTCTACATCTCTGGCTAATGCTGTTCCTTTGGCACTGGTAGCCTAGATCAAATCACTTGTAATGATGAACGCTGAGATATGTCTTTGTTGTTAATTCAACAACATTCTGTCCTACAAAAAGGGGGGGAACGAAAGAAAAAAGCATAAAGGAAACAATAGAAGTGTTGCTAGGTTGCAAATTCTCTCAGAAAAGCAACCTTCTTTTGTTTTGCCGCTTTAGCCTCTTTGAGATCTTCCACTGTGCGGATGGCCATGCACTTTCTTTTGGGAAGGGTGGGGAAGTGAAAAGGGAGGGTTCCGGTGTTTTTAGTAGCCATGGATGAGGGTCCGTGAGCTGTCAGTGTGCCCATTTGTCCTGAGGGTGAGGAAGGCCTCCTGCAGGCCGAACTCTATGGAGGAATGCACTTCCTAAGGAGAAACTGTCTAAGCACTGAGTTAGCAGCTCATGGTTGGAATGTCAGGTCAAACACATCATGCTCTGGACCCCTCCTCTCCTCTAACAAGTGTGCTATCTATGTGTTCCCACACAGATCATTTCCAGCATCTTATTGTTGATATTTTAGTCTAGCAATGAATTATGTAACACCAGTCTGTTAATGTGTGGGTTGTGATTTTTTTTAATCAATATTCCTGTTTACTTCTAAACAAAAGAGTAAAACTCAATTGGCAATTGATTCTTCATTGCGGACTAATGAATTGGACAAGATGTTTCACCCAAGTAACAAAATAAAATGTGTTTTCACAGTTGTCTATTTTCTACAATTCTATCCTGCTGTAATAAGCTCATCAAAATAAAATATATTTGACAAAGGAAAAATGTGAAAGGGTCAATTGAGAGGTTATTGAAGGATGGGTTATTAGGCATGTAATTTGTATTTGTTTGTACACTTCAGTAAATACTATTTTTTTATCTTGTTTTACAGTAAAGATATCTAAACATGATTTATTTACCCAAGAAGAAAAACTGATGTTAAGACTTGTTTTATATCTAGAATGCAAGTGTAATTTGTCTTGTAGCACTGGTGGATTTTCTTCATTTGTATTTCACTTATTTATTCTCAAAAAAAAAAAAAAAAAAAAAATTGTTGTGACATTCTATTGGTGATCTTGGTGGTTGGTAGACTGTTACTATGTGGTTGCTGATTGGTCCAAATCAAAAGAGCCCACCCTCAAGTCTATCAATATATTCTAGTGTCTTTATTTGGGTTCCTCCTTCAATGTACAGGTAAGTTTACTGGACATTTTTGTCCATTTTATCATCCGCCAAGTTGATCATCTAAAGTAATAGTACATAATTTGAGGTAACATTCAAGTCTGTTACACAAAACAGGACAAAGTCCCAAATGTAGGTTAGGGTACTTTAGCAAGCACCACTTATAAGATTGCACAGAAAAAGTCTTAAAGTCCCTTTCAAATGTTCCTCAGTCAGTGCCTTTTATATTAGGCCTTAAGAGCTCTGCAAGTTCCCATAAGGGCAAAGATACAAGGATCCGCAGCAGAATTCTCCATCAGAAATCTCAAAGCCAGCCTCGTCGCAATCACGTAAGGAAAGAACCTGTGTGAGCTGACAGCTTAGTGCGATGTTTAGCGCAATCAAAGCTCAAAGGGAAGCCCAGAGGTGAGCCTTAGATGCGGTTTTGTTTCTTCTGGGCTCTAGTTTGTCAGGCCCCCGGGGGCCGATGGAGATGAGGAAGGAGAAGGCGGCGCTCGGCAGCCAACGGAGCTTAAATCACTCTCCATTTCACATACAGGAACACATGGGAAGGGGTAATAGTATCCGTAACCCTGGCAACTGGTCCAAGTCATCAGTTTCAATTCTTGCAGTGGTGGGCACGGTCCAGTGGCGCTGTAAGAAAGGACCCTAATCTGGAAGGAGGGCATGGGCGGTTATTACATTTCCTTTCCCACTTGATACTTGGAATGGGGGAGGTTCAAGGGGTTACACAGCCAAAGGAGCAGGGGATATCGTAAAAGCCTCCTGGGACTTGTATTTTGGGCCGCTGATTGATTTCTGAAGGTGTTGTAGCTGAGAAGGTACTTACATTTCCCCCCTTCTGCTTTTTTCACAGTTGTTCCGAAGGAACCGCAGGTGACGTGTCGATCAAACACCTACCCCAAAGGCTTCTACTGCAGTTGGCACCTTCAGCATCCGACGTTCATCCCTACGGACTTCGAAGTCAACGTCCAGTAAGATATTTTCTTGTCTGCCTTTCCTTTTGTTTGCAACTCCATCCGTCAACCCTCGCTTCCCGATCAGCCCCAACTTCCTTCTGCTTGCCTCTCGCTCCGTCTGTCATGTCATGCCCTCTCGTGTTCGGCAGAGGCTTTGAGACGCATTGAGCTCATCTGAATCAGTGATCTATGCGGTCAGACACTGTCTGCTGAGAGCTGATTAGGCCTGTCTGACTCTGAGTGCTGGAACTCAAGGCAGTATAAGTGGACTCTCATCTGAAAGCCCCTGTGGATAACGCTGCACAGCTCCAGTTCTCTGCCTCTCAACCCCTCTTTCTCTCTCTCCTTCTGTCCACATCTGTCTGGATGACCATAAGGCAGCTTTATCCAAATGGGAAGCGTCTGAATCTACACTTTATGCACTACTTGCTATTTCTAATGAGATTACTGATCTTACATTTAAATGGCTAAATATATGAATTCAAATATTTAAGGGTGTATAATCAGTGTCCTGTATACTGGACATTTGAAACACATAAAATATTATTATTGTTCTAATATAAGAACACATAGCTCATCGGAATCGTATGAATATATTTCCATATCTACGCCCATTCAACCATGTGCACGTCTGATCTTGGAAGCTAAGCAAGGTTTGACTTGGTTAATACTTGGATAGGAGACCAACTTGGAATATGTGAACCTGATTTGGTCCTGGATCAACATCTTTGTTGATCATGGAACAACATTCCATTCAACCAATCAGATTATAGAGACAATTTTTCAGTTTATGTCAAGTTTAGGCTTACAATCAGGCTTAGGTGTGTCTACATAAGTGTTATTCACCTATCATTTCCCTCTGATTTTAGGGATAAGTTATGAGCAGAGTTAAGTTTAAGGGTAGGGATAGGGTTAGGAATACATTTTCGGACAGGAATGTTATTCCAGGATAATTTTTCCACTGGCAAAATCACAGTGACCATGGGAATAACAAGTAATGTAAGTCCTGCAAAGGATAAAATATTCATAAAAGCATAATTTAAAATGGAAGTTAATACCCTAATTAAACATTTTATTCAGCCCGGTCTCACCCCAAAACGTCACATACTGACGCGTCTTGACCAAACGGCAATATACGACGAAAAGGGTACCCCTAAAACGTCCATATGAGACGAAGACATAAGCGCACCAGCAGCGCCTCTTAGCGGTACCCTAACGCATACCTAAACCTACCCATAACCCGAATAGTCACATACGGACGTTTTAGGGGTACCCTTTTCGTCATATATTGCCGTTTGGTCAAGACGCGTCAGTATGTGACGTTTGGGGGTGAGACTGTGTTGTTTTATTATAGTGTTGTAGTTTTTTTTTTTTTTTTTAAATAGTTTAGCCAATAGTTTAGATTTGTACCTGCCCTGCCAACATTTTCAATGGTCTCACCACAAGATAATAATTTCAGTTTTAATGGAATATATTTACATTTGTCAGCATGGGAGGTCAGTAAGGTTTTTTTTTTTTTTTTTTTTTTGATACTTCAGCAAGGAATAAATTACTTTTTGAAATAAATTGCATATTCACTCAAAATTCTTTGGTAACAATTTATTTTACAGTGTCCTACACTTATAGTTAATTGTGATAACTATTAAATATACATAATTGCATGCAACTGACCTTAAACCAAACCCCATTCCTAGCCCTAACCCTACAGTAAGTACGTCGTAAGTTAATATTCCTCAAAACTTACATTTATAACACATGTACAAAGAAATATCTTGTTGAGCTGAGAAATGAATCACTCAAAACATTTTGAAAAATAGTTTTCAGTGGCTAATGTGTCAGATTTTAATAAATAAGATTATATAAATACCCACTCATCAAAAGGAACTGGCAATTAAAGTTGACTTTAAAAATAGCATTGACCTTGTTTCACCTCTATTAATAACAACTTAATAATCCATTAAGTGTCATAAATTGTGCAGTTTAGGTCATTATACAAGAACATAATGTCAGGACTAGACATTATCTACATAACAAGTGATTTATGAATGAAAATATGCTGCAAGGTTTGCGAAGTATAACCTCAATAAAGCTTCATCAAAACCCAATAAATGATTTCTGCAATGCACATGCAGAGCTGATATCAGGAGGTTTAAAGGTCAGCTACAAGGCCTCTGCCCAGACGGTACCCTGGGGGCAAGCAAATGGCAGTGCCTAATTTAACATATCTGCTGTTCTTGTGCCATGCGGTACCACTGCAAAACATCAAAATGGAATAATAATGTTTGTTTCTTCCGGAAATTATGGACATTTATTCCATACAACAATAACTTAGTGTTGCTGTTAAAGGGATAGCTCAAACTGAAAATTCCGTCATCATTTACTCACCCTCAAGTTGTTCTTAACCTATATTAATTTCTGTCTTGTGCTAAACACAAAAGAAGATATTTTGAAGAATGTGGGTAACTAAACTGTGTCTAGTATTTGTTTTATGTATACTATGGAAGTCAGTGGGGAGCAGCAACTGTTCGGTTACCCATATTCTTCAAAACATCTTCGTTTATTTTCAACAGAAGAAAGAATTTCATGCAGGTTTAGAACAACTAGTGGTTGAGTGAATGACATAATAATTTTATTTTAGCTGAACTATCCCTTTAAAAGACTAGTTTACCCAAGAATGTAAAATATGTTGTCTTTTACTGAGTAAACCAAGACTGCTTGAGAAGATTACATTTTCTTACAATTTTTCAGACACAATCAGAGGCCCTTGGAGGTGACGAGGGATGAAGTTCATAAGAACAGGTGTCACGTGAAGTTTCCAGAACTTTTCTCCAGCTATCCTTACAGGGTCAACGTTACAGCAGTGAACTCGCTGGGTCGAGCTTCCACCGCCATCAGCTTTGAGGAGTCTTCAATAGGTACAGTTTATATTCAATTATTATTTGCTTTAATGTCGACACAAGAAATGTTGTGTGTCGTTTAACCAACAGAACGCCATCATGAAGTCATTTACAAGTTGTTTTGATGGAAACACATTAAAATGCTTGAAAAAAAAAAAACATACCCAGAGTTGTTTAGAAAATTCCTATTCGTTATTAACCTTGGATGATTTACTGGTGATGAGCAAACAGACCTGGACAAAACATCGAGCTCAAATTTTTCAGACTCTCTGGTAACCTACAATCACCTCCTTTACTGAAAAAACAACACCAAAGCAGACCAACAGAAGTGAAGAAAATATCTCTGATATATTGGTTGTTTGTTGGTGGCTTCTGGCAACTAAATAGAATACTTACATGCATGGCTACATGTGTGCTTGATAGTAATAAAAATGCTAATGCCGTCTGGATCACTGGATTGACACCGAAAATATTTTCCCTCTGGTTCTAGTGTATATTTGATGGAAAATGGAATGCTTTTCATATGCAACAGCGATTGGATTTCATTTGAAAAAGCAACTTATGATTAGCATACATTTCAGTGACAAGTAGGGAACATATTGATGGAAGTATCAAAGAAATAAATTGCCTTACAGTAGACCTAAAACATGCAGATCATTACATTTGGACCACAACTACAAAGAACATGAGAACTAAATGTAATGCTTTTTTTTTTCTTCTTCTTTTTTTCAGCTACACTGCAAAAATAATTGTATTTTTGTAGGATTTTTTTTTTTTCTATTAAAAATATTGAAATTCATGATATACAGTATATATGACTTTCCTACCCCATTGCTATTTTTTTCCCTTGTTTTAAGCAAAAATATAACCTGATTTTAGTGAGGGTTTATGCTTAAAACAAGATAAAAAAATAAATAAATAAGAAAGAATATTTGCTTCTAAAGTGAGCAATATCTTGAGTACAGGATTTTTAGATATTTCACTGGGGAAATAGATTACTGATTGAGAAAATGAACTTTTTGAAGTCTAGCCCTCCCTCTTAGCATGCCAAGACGTAAAAAAAAAAAAAAAAAAAAAAAATTAGCATCCGAATAGCTGACATCTAAACAACATCAACAGTGTTTGAAAGTCGTAAAGAGTGTTTCGCTCAAGCCAGGTCAAGGCCTGAGCTATAAATCCTGAACCCACTATGTGTCTGCTATGAATAGTAAAGGGAACGGGGCTCAGAAACATCTCTTTGTCCTCGTGTGTATGTGTTTGTGTGTGAGTGAAGCTAAAACCGCAGAGCAAACAGAATGATCCTTGGATGCCGCAGCTTGAGAAGAAGAGAAAGGCCACTCTGTTGCTCTCTGCTTATTTCCCATAAACCTCAGGATCTCCTGATATTCAGGGGACGCCTTCGCTCAAAAGACATCTCGCGAAATGTCACAGTGTGGCTTCTTTAAAAGACGTGTGTGTTATGTCAAACTGATTTTCTGCTCAGAGGGACGAGCTGGGGATCATAAAGAGGAAACCTCAACACTATTCATCATTCATCTCTTTTTCCTTTGTAGTGTTTTGCTAGTGGCATTCGTCATGAGTGCTTCTTTCTGTTTAGCCATTAAAAATGTGTTCTTGTTATACTGAGCCTTGTCAAAACTCATTTACCATTAGCATCTCAACATTTGAGGCAGTTTCACACTTCCAAACTATGTTAAATGAATAGTTCACAACTTTTCTTACTCTCATGACATTGCTAAACCGATTTGATTTATTTAACTTATATGACTTCTAGGAAACACTAAATACAATTTTTTGCACAATGTTCAAGCTGCCCTTTTCCATAATGAAACGGGTTGTCAAGCTTAAAAAGACAATACCCAGATACTCATTAGACAAGCCATTATATAGACACAATCTCTCTCTCTCTCTCTCTCTCTCTCTCTCTCTCTCTCTCTCTCTCTCTCTCTCTCTCTCTCTCTCTCTCTCTCTCTCTCTCTCTATATATATATATATATATATATATATATATATAAACAAAAAGTGAAGCAATCATTTTGATCTGGCTTTTCATATTTTTTGTTCTGGAGATATATGCAAATGAATGCATATTTAATTAGATCATTTGCATACTTTAACAATATTTTGAAAAACAACTGTCTTAAAGTTAAAATGTGTCCTATTCAACTGTAGTTTCTTGCAGTAAACCATATCATTGTGTGAGAAAAAGGATAAAATACATTTTTGCATTTTCAAACTAATTCTGTTACGAGATGCCCAAAAAACATTTGGTGCCATTTGGTTCAATTACGTCAAACCTGGCGAGACGAGTTTTTATGTGACTCATTAGTATATGACCATATGTGAATACGATTTAAGAACTTTTCTCCATCTGTGTTCCACAGAAGAAAGAAATGAAATTCTGATGACAGAATTAATTTGATGGGATTTATTCCTTTAAAATATGATACCTTTGATAGGTCATGAGCTTACATCGACGTCTCTTTGGTCCAACAGTGAAACCTGACCCTCCTGAGAAGGTGGTGGCCAAACCCATAGCCAACAATGCACGAAGACTAGAGGTGACCTGGAACAGTCCCACTACGTGGCCCGATGTGGAGACCTTCCCGCTGAAGTACTTTCTACGCTACCGACCGCTCATCCGAGACCAGTGGCAGCACGTAAGTGTGGACCACCACTGCTGTAGCTTCTTGTCCATCTTCGTTGCATCTTTAACATTTATGCAGAGCACATATGCTGTGTGAACTCTAGATTATTAATGATAGCATTTTCATAAACCCGACCAGCTGGTATTTTGGGCAAGTCGGTCAAACAGTGTAGTCTTGCTGGTTAACTAACAAGCTGCAACTAGTTTAAATATTCCATCAAGCCAGTTGTCTGTGGCTCAGCGTCCCACAAGCCAAGCACACCTTACTTGTTAGTGTGCAGAATATAACATATACTGGCGACATACATTTTCTGCAAGGTTTTGAGTAGTGTTGCAGACATGTGTCATTTTTTTACAAGAATACAGCATCCTTTGGGGTCAAAGTGGACTGGTGTGATTTGGTTCCATTGTCAGGTCTCTGCATGAGTCCAATTGTGTCCCTCATGCTCTACAGAATAAGACCAGACATGTTCTTTGGAAAATGATTTGCTCACTAAGACGTCAATCAGAGATTTGAAGACAGCTGAGGTGATTCATAACCCGTAGTTTCATTTGTTGCTATACTGCTGAATGAGAGCACATTACACCAGCCAGTCAAATACTATTTTTTTAAGAAGCCCCTTGGGATTCTTGTATTTATTCCTCTTACATATCAAGGCTGAAAGTAGATGTTGTGTCATGCTTATTTCCATTAAGCTCTTTAAGTAGATGTGCACATCTTACTCTATAATCTAGTTACTGCCTCGCACAAGAAAATTGAGTGTTTCAGACTACACTCAAATTGTTTTTTTTTGTGTGTTTTTGTGAGAATTATGAAGTTAAACTACCTGCTCTGGATGAATGGGATGTGCAATACAGAGGAATGTTGTCATGATACAGGAATTTCTAACTTCAGCTTGAAAAATGTCAATATTCAGTACAATTTTTTATAGCATGGGGAATATTTCCACAACATTAAAGGCATGAAATCTGAACAGTATATCTAAGTTATAATTGTGGGCCAAGGGCATGACATTAACACCCGCCAACCCGCCAAATGTGGGTGGATTTCAGCAGTGGCATGTCACTCCTACTAGCCACTTTGGCAGGTTGAATTTTATATATAACATGTATTTTTCAATTGTAGTCTTTTAAAATGACATCTGAAAATAATAAACTGAGTGCAATGTAGTTGTCAAAAATATATATTTTTCGCTCTCTCTCATCTCTCGGACAGCGAGTTACACACAAACCTGCCTCTCCTCACTCACTCGCTTAATTTGCTCTGGATGAATATTGTTGGTTACAGGGCTTGACTTTCGGCGTGGGATTGTGTGTATTGCGCATAATTTTACTCATTCCTCACACCCAAAGTGTGCGCACATAAAGCCGCCTCTCAGTACTGAATTGAGTTATTGTCCACTGCTTATTGCACTTAAACAGTCAAATACACACAAAATAATGTCAAAATGCCAGTTGGCGAGTATCCACATGAACACAGTCAGTTATGTTTTAAGTGAACGTAAACAGTTGAGAAAGAAAACGCACTTGTAACAGGATATTGGATCCATGTGTCAGGTCTTAAAGTTACAGCAGCCTAATATACCTGATATTAAAAATATCTATATGGGAGTTTTTCCCCGTGGTATCGATGTCAACATTTTGGCCAGTGAGCAAAACAAATTAATGTCAATACCTGATTTTTTTTTTTTTTTTTTTTTTTTTTCCTTTTTATCAACTGAAACTCTGCTGTCTGAATTATTGAAATTCCGCAGGCAATATGTATTGATTTCAATAGGAATTCACACAGGAATTTTTGCTCTCGTCTTCTATCTACCTGTACTTGCAAACACCAGCTAGTGTTGTGTGATCGTAGTCATGGAATATATCATACTTCACTACAGAACACATCTCATCCCTCCTTACACAGAACCCAACTACTAAATTTCCAAAACAACTATTACTCAGTGCCGTACGAATCCTATTTGAGTTCCCTGAGACCACTACTCATCTGAAACAAACCATATCAGCCCGCACACAAGCTTGCAGCAAAGACCATATTGAGCTCCATCACGACAAGGTGGAAATCTCATCAGTCTTCTGCAGGGCCGCGTTTCAGCTGTGCCTCATATGTATACTCACGTAGTGCATCACGACGAGAGGGCTTCAGAGAGATGAAAGAGCCAGCTCGGCACGGGGAGTGTGGTGTAGGGAAGCCATTCATTCTGCTGAGGAATGAGAGGATGGCAGCTGGAACAGTCCTCGCTGAGCGATGGGTGCCTCAAAGCTGCCTGGGATCTGACGGCAAAATATGGCATGGAAACAATCAAGCGCTCACAGCTAGTGGACAATGTCCCTGGGTTTAAAAAGAGGAGCTCTTTAAATATTAATAAACAAACTTCCTGTCGTATTTAGGTGCAGGTATACAAACATAACTCAGATTTTCTCCGCTTTCTGTGTTCTCAGAGTTGTCTAGAAACGTATCTAAAGGCCCCCAATATCCTCACGGCAAAGTCCTTTTGCATTATTCTCTTAGGGGTAAAATTAAGTTTGAAATACCTTTGCAGTGATATACTGTTAGCAAACATCCCCACACCGCCCAGCCTTTTAAGAGCGACGTTTATATGAATATGTAAATACTGTATGTGCTGTGCTTTCCTCTTAATAGCAATAGAAACACATCAAAACTGACAGCGGTGAGAAAACAGCAGTTAAGAAAGCATCTGATCATAGCGATGTGGATGTTTGCACCAGCTCTGTGATTCAGTGCTCCGTCAAGTTACATCACATTTATTAATAAAGCAGTTTATACAATAGATTTCTTCAAAGCAACAAGCTTTACATTTAAACAGTCATTGTCTCTTTCAACTAAAACTTCATTTTCTACTACACTGAACAAAATTATAAACGCAAAACTTTTGTTTTTGCCCCCATTTTTCATGAGCTGAACTAAAATATCTAAGACTTATTCTATGTACACAAAAGGCCTATTTCTCTCAAATATTGTTCACAAATCTGTCTAAATCTGTATTAGTGAGCACTTCTCCTTTGCCGAGATAATCCATCCACCTCACAGGTGTGGCATATCAAGATGATGATTAGACAGCATGCTTATTGCACAGGTGTGCCTTAGGCTGGCCACAATTAAAGGCCACTCTAAAATGTGCAGTTTTATCACACAGCACAATGCCACAGATGTCTCAAGTTTTGAGGGAGCATGCAATTGGCATGCTGACTGCAGGAATGTCCACCAGAGCTGTTGCCAGTGAATTGAATGTTCATTTCTCTACCATAAGCCGTCTCCAAAGGCGCTTCAGAGAATTTGGAAGTACATCCAACCGGCCTCACAACTGCAGACCACGTGTAACCACACCAGCCCAGGACCTCCACATCCAGCATTTTCACCTCCAAGATCATGAGACCAGCCACCCGGACAGCTGCTGAAACAATCGGTTTGTATAACCAAAGAAAGCACAAAGCACAACATGTCAGAAACCGTCTCAGGGAAGCTCATCTGCATGCTCGTTGTCCTCATCTGGGTCTCGACCTGACTGCAGTTCATTGTCGTAACCGACTTGAGTGGGCAAATCCTCACATTCGATGGCGTCTGGCACTTTGGAGAGGTGTTACCGTGATGATACCGTGAGATACAGAGATACTGTGATGAGATCCTGAGGCCCATTGTTGTGCCATTCATCCACATTCATTCACGGCCCCATGTTGCAAGGATCAGTACACAATTCCTAGAAGCTGAAAACATCCCAGTTCTTGCATGGCCAGCATACTCACCGGACATGTCTCCCATTGAGCATGTTTGGGATGCTCTGGATCGCCGTATACGACAGTGTGTTCCAGGTCCTGCCAATATCCAGCAACTTCGCACAGCCATTGAAGAGGAGTGGAGCAACATTCCACAGGCCAAAATCAACAACCTGATCAGCTCTATGCAAAGAAAATGTTGTTGCACTGCGTGAGGAAAATGGTGGTCACACCAGATACAAACTTTTTGTCATTATTTTGTGTCATCACACCAGTTTTTTCTTCGATTTTACTTCAAGTATATCGGGGCGTTCAGGCACAATTTTTTCTATTCTGTGCAGTGCAACTATTTTTCTTAAAAATCCATATTGCTATATAAATGAAGGTGACTTGACTTGACTTTGAGATCTACAGTTTTAGGTAGACAGGTAGGTAGCCACAAATTCAAAGTACTTTTATAGACAAAACACAAAATTTTGTGTCGCATTGATAAGCATAAGTTAATTTTGGATTCATGATATAAATAGTCTGGTAATTAGGATTTAGCATTGTCTTTTTTCTTCTTCTTCTTTTTTCAGAGGAAAGGACAAAAAAATAGTCAGCCATCTGTTCTGAAATCTCACATTATAGGAACACAGTGAGACCTCTAAATTAAGACTCATTTGGATTCTCTAACGACTGCTTTGGCACAGAATAATTTTAATTGATTAAAGGAACAGTTCACCCTAAAATGATTCACCCTCATGTCATTCCAAACCTGTATGACTTTCTTCAGTGGAACACAAAAGAAGATATTTTGAAGAAGTATCCAAAAATTCAAGTCATTGGGGTCCAAAACAACATTGGACCCCACTGAATTTCATTGTATGGATCAAACTATTTTTTTTTCCAAATAGCTTATTTTGTGTTAAACAGAAGAAAGAACTGCATATAGGTTCGGAACGATGTAAAGGTGAGTAAACGATTTAAACAATGACCCATTAAACATATCACAGCTATATTACAAGATCAGAAAAACAAACTCTACTTACAAAACATCTAATCTGCACCACAAGTAATAGTTTGGTCTTGATGTATTTATTGAAACCTAACATTAGAAACAATTTTCAAAGCAAAATATGTGGCCTCACATACGTAATTATATAGTAGAAATGTCATTTTTGTTGAACGGCTAAAATAAATGACTGGACTGAGAAATTCACTGGATCAATGTTTCTGCTTAGTTTTAATGATGGAGCTGAGATGAAGAGGCATATGGCGGAGCTTTAAAAAGCACTGACATTTAACGGACGACTCTAAGAGCAACGGAAGTGTGGAGTAATTATAAGAGAGATATGCATACATTCACACCCACTGAGGGATGATCTTTGAAAGTTTTCATTCCCTCAAAGGTGTTTGGGAAGAGATTAGAAGACATTTACTGAAAGTGGGAATATATCGGTGACTTTCTCTTTTGAAATGATCAATATTTTGAGAGGTGAATTCTTATTGGATGTTCTCTGCTTTTTATTTTGTACAATAATTGTATATGTAAAAATGTACAAATTCCCTAATGAAGTTCATTTGTAAGTTGCCTTGTATAAAAAATAATGCGTAATTGATGATGCAGATTGCATAAATGCATCATTTTGTGTGTGGATTGCATCGATGCATCCCACTTTTTACATTCATCCCCTATGATGCCGAATCTGGCTCTCGGGCATGCTCCAAATTTTCAGGACTCACATTGGTATTCTCGGCAAACCCACAATATTTGAATAAAACAGTGGTTTATTAATGGCAGAAGTTACAGTTATTATTTATTGGTAAATTAAACAAAGGGTTAATGGACTAATTGGAAATTAATCTATAAATCGAAAATGTTAGATTAACCAACTAATCAAAAAGATAATTAATTATTTGCTTTTTATTGTGGCCTTATAAAAAGCGTCTGCTAAAGGAATAAATGTTAACGTAAATGTGAATTTTTAGAACCAGATGGTGTAGTTACAACATCTACCAGCAGGGGCTAAAAGGCTATGCTAACCTGCAAAAATTTGACTAAGTTTAACCTAAGACTTTAAAGGTCCCGTATTATGCAAAATTCACTTTTGCATGCTGTTTGGACATAAATTTGTGTTGGCAGTGTGTACACAACCAGCCAATAATGATAAAAATCAACTCACTCCTTTTTTATTAATCCCCATAAATCATCAGCAGTGTCTCCCAACGACCTGTTTTCAGAATGCTGTTTTAGTGACGTCACTAAAGCCACAGGCCCCGCCCACGAGTGTTGACAGACACTGCCGTTTTAACATAGACCCGTCCTGATCGAGTCCACAGCTGCTGCACTGACGAGAATCTCCCAAGCGTTGTATAGGTGTTGTGTGGCTGGATGTATTAATCCACATAGCTCTCTCTATTTACTCCCGAAATCTGAGGCAGCCGCTGAAGACGAGGTGGAATTATTTTGTTTTTGAAGAAAATGCTCCCTCAACTCTACCGAAATTCGTTTATGTACTTGCGCACTTTATAACTTACTGTGTTTACTGAGAGACTGAGCGCGAGCTCGTGAGGCTCCGCCCCTGTGCAGTGCAGCAGCAGCTTATTTGCATTTAAAGGGCACACACTAAAACAGCGCATTTTTCTGAGCCCCAAAAAATGACAATTTAAACATGCTGTAAAAAATGATCTGTTGGGTATTTTGAGCTAAAACTTCACATACACACTCTGGGGACATCAGAGACTTATTTTACATCTTGTGAAAAGGGGCATAATACGGGACCTTTAAATATACAAAGACACTGCACTCATATTACTATGAATGGGAGAATTCGCAATATAAATAATTCGCAATGTAAATTATAAATATAATCCAAATAAAAGAGCCAGTCAACTATTCACCCTTCACCTATCTGCCATTTTGTCTGACAAACGAACCAGACAGTAGAGTTAGTAGATTAACATTGGTGGACTTGAACTTAAAAATGGTGTGTATTGGTGTCTTTCTTCGGTTGAAACAATATAGCTTCTGATGTTCATTCATGTTTATTTCTTGCTATAACTAGTAGAGGAAGAGATGTTCGGTTTTACAGCGATCTGTCACGACACATTAAAGAGCCACAAAACGGTGTTTATTTTTTAGAATTTCTTAAAAATGACAACATTTGAAAGCTGAGACTTTGTTTCTTACCAAAAGTAACCTGCATGTCTTGTCTGTCTGCGCGTTGTCCGTTTCCTCTGTGCTCCGTGATGTATTTTTCACTGCGTGAGAACATGTGCACCAATAATGCAATTATTTCCGGTAAGGACTTGTTTACATGACATGAGCAAACCTCTTCACTCCCGTTTACATGCAATTTTAATGATTATGATTATTTGATATGCAATGTGGTTATTTGTATCACCATTTTTTTGCATACCCCACAGCAAAAATGCTGAACTCGCATAGAGTAGAGTAGGTCTGTTCCTGGCCACAGTTTTAATCTACTTGCATCAAGTGTAAATCACACTTCTATGGACGTATTGAAAGGTTGTTTTGCGGCGTGATGCCGCTGTAACTGGCTTTGCCTGTGTATACGCTGCACCGAAGTCTTCTTTCCGTCTCTGCATGAAGACACGGAGCAGAGACTGTGCAGCGACTTGAGTTGACAGTTTAGCGTCATTATTTTATTAGAAATATTCAGAATAACGTCACAGAGTTCATTCATGAAGCTGAACAACACACAGCATCCGTATATATATATAGGAGCGAGCACATAGTGAGAGTGGTAATAATGCAATTAATGTGTTTACATGCCTGTTTATTCCGATAAAAATAGCCATACGGCACATCATTTATTTATGATCGTTTACTACGATTATGAGCTTAATCATATTTGTTGAATCGAAGTACTGTGTTTACATGAGGTAAAGTTTAATTGCAGTATTACCAAATTCTCATTATAATTGCATTATGAGGGTACATGTAAACTGGCTCATTGATACGTGGCCTGAGAGCGTCATGGCGGACGGGTCTTTGCGAAGGGTTAATTGGTAAAGTCAGTGCGTCACTGCAGCTGACCTTCGAAGCTCTGGTTGCTATAGAAACAGCCAGTGTTCTGAGACGCGTGCTTTTTGTCATGATTCAAGCGTTTAGCAATTTCATTGGTGATTTAAAATATGAAATTTAATTCTGCTTGGTGAACAGCTTTGGAGAATATGATGTTCCCCATTCAAAGAGACAGGAGCTGCACTCGCATGACTGAAGTAGCTGCCTGAGAGGTGTTTCAAAGATGGCCGCTGAAAGAAATGACTTGCCTGAAAGGGACTTTATTTATACCCAGGGATATTATAGTTAACTAAAACTAAAACTGAAACTAAGGGGGCGTTTACACGACACCGTTTTCAACCAAATACAGAAAATGTTTTATGCGCTTTGGCCGTTCATTTACACACACACAAAAAAAAAAACAGGGTTTTGGGGGCCTGAAAACGCAAACTTTTCAAAAACGGGTTTCAAAGTGCAAGTTTTTTGATAATGATACCGTTATCATCTCTGTGTAAGCTACAAAAATTTGAATTTGGGTAAACTGTGACGTCATATGCTTGTGTATTATGTGTTCAGTCTTTAGGCACTTAGTGTTTCTTTGCAAAGAGACATCGCCACCTACTGGCCTGGCATGAATAAGCGTTTTTAATCATTTTCACAGATCTGTGTGAACAGGGATCGTTTTGACAACATTGTCGTCTGTACACAAAAACACAACGGAAAAACTTTTCTGTTTTTAATACATCGTTGTCGTGTAAACACCCTAAAATAAAAAAATACGTTACTTGAAATAAAATAAACGTTAACTGAAATAAAGTAAAATATTTTCACAAAGACTAAATGTATTTTATTTCAACTAGTTTCTCACGGCAACATTTCTCGTTTTAATTTAGTTCAACTTGATGTACTAAAAAGTAAAAATGAATAAAAACATATATTTTTTAAATTACAATATATTTAAAAAAAGCTCATAAAAAGGATTTTTTTTATTATTATTATTAAAATCGCAAATATAAAAATAAAATCATTCATCATTAATCAAAACATTAATAAAATCTATAATAGTATCTCAATGACACTAAAATGACACTGGTTACACCTGCGCATTTAGTGCCCAGTTTGGTGGTGGTTAATGTATAAATTGCGGGTTTTGGCATGTTAATACCTACTGTTGCTAATACCTACTGTTGTTAATACCTACTGTTGCTAATACCTACTGTTTAGTTAATTTTCCCTTGGGTTAAAGATAAAAAGACAAGATGCAATGTTAAGCTTGCGCATGCATTTCATTAGCACACACATTTCAGAACAGGTGAAATCCTGTTAATTGCAAGTTATTCTGGAGAGAGATGTTAATGATAGATTGAAATAGATGCGAACGGCAAAAAGACACGAGACAGCTGTGAAATGACTGCATATGTTTCACGCTCTGTCTTTTGTCCAGGAAAGCAACAGCATGGAGCATGAAAAAAAGAAAGGGGGCAGGGGATGTGGAGGGGGGGGAAAAATGGTGTGGTGGGCCATTTTTCTTCTTTGCCCCTTTCATTCCCAGAAATGATGTATTTAAACTGGAGCTTTAACAAGCCGCTGTGGTGCCACTCAGCCAAATGAGAAACAATCTGCTCTTGACCAGTGGGGGCTTCTGGGAGTCGCACAGAATGAATGTGCTGTTTTAGAGGCCAAGCTTCATAGAGCACCATCCAGTTTCAGGTGACTGATATGCGACTGTAGATCTAATGGGGTTTGGCCTACTGTTGCTTCGGGAAATCACAATGATGGACAAGACTAAAGCTAGAGAAGGAGTGCAGAGTGCCGAAATGGAGATGGTTTAAAAGAACAAATGGAATTTTCATGAGATTTAGATCATTCTTTGACTGAAAATGGGTTGTAGAATAGCTAACCTTTTCACTGTTTGCATAAAGGTGGTCCACATTGTAGTTAATTCTAGCCGAGTGTCGCACACCAAGGTGTTAAGTTGTTGCTGGTTAGCATAGCCTTTTTAGCGTATGCTAGTAGATGCCGTAACTACACCATCTGTTTTTTTAAAAAAACACAACTTTTTCCATTTAAAATCCATTTAAATCAATTAAAAAATTTCTTGTGTAGTCTAGAGGAATGTTAAAAGAGCTGAGTATTCATTCAGAGGGGCTTTATACTGACTCCTGCTGGCATGGATGTAGAATTACACAAAAGCATTTCGGTTACTGTTTATTAAACTGGGGGGTTAAGGGATCTCAATATCTCCGAACAGATAAAAAAATGAATAAAATAAAATAAAAAAGGCATTTATTAGGTTACTGATATAATTTTAGTCTTCATCTCCTGAGAGTTCTGTTCTTTTGAACTTTCTATTCATCAAAAAATCCTGGGGGAAAAATACATCACAGTTTTCACAAAAATATGAAGCAGCACAACTGTTTTCAACATTAATAATAATAAGAAGAAATGTTTCTTGAGCATTAAATCATCATATCAGAATGATTTCTGAAGGATCATGTGACACTGAAGACATGTAAAGATCCTGAAAATTCAGCTTTGATCACAGGAATAAATTACATTTTAACATATATTCACATAGAAAACAGCTATTTTAAATTGTAATAATATTTCACAATATTACTGTTTTTACTGTATTTTTGATCAAATACAGTAACATTTTCAAAAACATAAAAAAAACAATCTTAACAACTCTAAACTTTTGAACGGTATTGTATCTAGACTTGCATGTCTGCCCATTCATAATTAATAACTAAGTATTATTTCATGGACATGAACAAAATCGTGCTTGCTACTAAACATAAATCTAGAATATCGTTCAGACTTCCTCTGAAACGCCTGGTTTCTTGTAAACAAAACATTTGCTTTCACACTGCAATCTAACGTGTCCTTGAATGGTGCGAGTAACAGCATTCTCCTCTTTACATCTTCCTGTTTATGTGCAAAAGAAGTGTTTTATTTTACATTTACGAATAAATTGCGAAACGATTTTCTTTAATATCTTATTTCATGAAGAAAACTGCAAGCATAAACTACAGCGTGGCCCAATAATTGCTTTGTTCTTATTTGTCCTTTGTTGTTCTCTTTTTGTAATGGAGAGATAGGTTCAAATAACAGTGCACTTACGCTGATTTATTGACTACTAGACCGTGTTTCATAGGACCCATTAGCCATTAGCGTGTGATGTCAGTTAGCAGTCGCAGTTATGATATCAGTCCACGGCTGGAAATGCAAACGCCAGTGAGTCACGGCTTTACTCCGGGGCAAATGAGAAGCCTGCTCGGTTGTCTCGGGTGTGTGAATGTATGTATGCGAGCCATTATGAACTTTCGAAAACACCTAGCCGAGACCTCAAGACATGGTTAATAGCACTAAGCAGCGGTGTGATCTTCTAAAATGTGTGTGTGTGTGTGTGTTTGGGGATGTATAAGTCTGGTAAAAGTATGCTCAGTCACGTTGTGGTGCGGCCCAGGGGCCGGCGTTTTGTTTGTCGAGGCGACAGAAGGTGGAACGCTATAATGACCTGTCCCTTCTCACCGTCCCGTCGGCCACAGCTTTCACACCCCTTCTTATTTATAGATCTCTACAGAAGCCAGGGTTTATCGTGCTGGAGTACATCTCCTGTGACCTAGAGGACACACCCATAAGACACACATATAGGTTTGCTTCATGCCAATGAAAACATCTGCTGAGAACATGACAATGTTTCCTTGTATTAGCATTTCTTGTGTTATTTCATTTTGCACATCTATCTTGAAACTGATTTTTGTATGCTGTTTCAATCAAAGTTTAATGTGTTCTTCAGTGGTGAACCATTCCAACACCTTTCATATTTGAGTTAATTGTGAATATTGCACTACTAAATTAGCTGATAACATAAACAAGAAATGATGAATCTCATGAAACCGGCTCGGGTCAGTTTTCACAGCAGAATCAAAAGAAGACAGTAAGAATATATACAGTGTGTGTATATATATATATATATATATATATATATATATATATATATATATATATATATATATATATATATATATTTGTGTTGGGCCATAATTTGTTATTGCAATTAAGCGCATTTCACATTACTGTAGAATGCAATTGATATATTATTTATGTATGTGTATAAATTGATGAATTATTTATACTACTATTCAAAGGTTTGGGGTTGGCAATATATATATCTCGTATATATATAAAAACATTAAAAAAAAATCAATAAAAAAAAAAAATATATATATATATATATATATATATATATATAAATATATATGAATGGGTTTTTTGATGTTTTTGAGTTTCTCACCAAGGCTGCATTTATGCACTGTGATCAAAAATACAGTAAAAACAGTAATACTGTGAATTATTATTACAATTTATTTACAATTTTCTATTGTAATATACTTTAAAATGTAATTTATTCCTGCAGCATCATTACTCTAGTCTTCAGTGTCACATGATCCTTCAGAAATCATTCTAATATGATGATCTGATGATCAAGAAACATTTATGATTATTGTCATTGTTAAAACAGTTTCTGCTGCTTCATATTTTTTTTCTTTGACAGCATTTCTTTAAAATAGATTTTTTGTTACATTATACATTTCTTTATTATTTATTTTGTCAATGGTAAATACAAGTATTAATTAATTTTAAAAATCATACTGACCCAATTTTTTTTTATATAAATAAAGTGTTTATAAATCATTGTAATATTTGCTGCACTGCCTTAATTTATTTCACTTTCAAACTTATTTTAAAAGTAAATAAATTGTATCCACACAGAATGATTTCCATTAGTGTATTACAGTAATGCGAATATAATGGCAATCATAACTGAGGTATAATAAAAAAGAAATAATGATAATAAGCCATTCATAGGTTGCTTCCCACAAAAAGTGTAAATTCTGTAGCGATTCCAACCAGAAGAATGTGCAGGTCACTGTATTTCATGCAGTTTCAGGCTTTTAAGCTTCAAAAAGGATCCAAAAGCACCATAAAAGGATCATAAAATGCTACTATAATCTAAGTTGTCATTTTAAATCACATATTTTAAATGAAAAGGTTAATCTGATTCACACAACTGATCTGAGTGATTCATTGATGAATTGGACTGATCTGTTCACTGACTCAATGATCCGATCACAACAGCTAAAAGCCCACTGGAGAACGAGATTGGACTTTTTCGACACAAATCTTTTTGCGTGACTTGAAAGTTGTAATGTAGTGCGCAAGTCTCATGGACTACATTTATGACACTTTTATGTCCGTTTTTGAAGCTTCATTCCCCATTCCACAGCATAGTCTTGAGTATTTCTTTTGCGTTCCACTCAAGAAAGAAAGTCATAGGGGATTGAAACAACATGAGGGTGAATAAATGATGACAGAGTTTGAACTATCCCTTCAAATCAGCTCTGTGTTTTGTTTTTTTTCCCCACATCAGTTTCAGTCCTCTTGAGGATTGTCAAATTTCACGCGGTCTTACGCAGAAAGAACAGCCGTCGTCGTTGTCTCGCTTACCATGTGCTTATTTCCCCACAATCCCCTTCTTTCTTTCATTCATTCACCCCTTGATTTCTCTCTCCCCTTCCCTGACACGCTGCATTCCCCGTCTCCCCTCCGGCCGCCCCGCGTTTAATGGCCTTTTGTGCATCTGCCAAAAGAGTCTCTCATCCTCCAGCCCGCACTTAGATTGATCAATAGCACCGGCATTGCAGTACCATTAGCATGGTAAAGGATATTAGCGGGAGAAAAAGGGGGTATTCAACCATCTTTCATGAAAGTCCCGTGCTCCACCCCGGCCAGCCCCCGTCTGCAACACTCGTCCTGTGGGCAGATACACACCAATCAAACATTTATGCATCTCTTGGTGCTGTTGCTCTTTTTATGAGACAAAACTCCAGCTCTTTTGTTTTAATATTCAAGGTTACATTGCAAGTGTAGTGAGGGGAATTCACTTTCTTTTCACTTCATTTTAGCACTCAAGTTCGCTGTATTGTTAATCATAGGTGTTACTTCTGCTAGATTCTTTAAAAGCGCTGAACATCCGATGCATTGAAAAAAAATAAGTCACAGGCTGACCACAGATGGGAAACTGAATAGAAATGAGAAACCATATTATACATTTACACATTTACAAATATATATATTGTATATCATTTATATGTCTAGCTTCAAATCATCTGCAACAGTGCAAAATGCATTAAATAGCATCAAAAGTATTCATTTGAAGTATTATTTTTAGAAATCTTACTGACCCCGAATACTTTTTATTGAAGCTCTATATATACAGTTGTAATCAAAATTATTCAACTCCCATTTTAAATCAGGTTTTTTGGCAAACCGTACAGACTTACAGCTGTTTGCAATGAACAAATCAAACAAATAATTGAAATAGCTCAGCACAACAATTATTCATTCAAAGTCATTAAAGTTGCATTTTCAGTTGAATTTGCGGAAACCACTTGGAAGATCTGTTGTGTTGAACTATTTTAATGACTTTTGTTTGATTAGTTCATTTCAAACAGCTGAAAGTCCGTAGATTTTGCCAGTAAACCT
The DNA here is from genome assembly GCF_949319135.1 of Squalius cephalus. Classification (NCBI taxonomy): domain Eukaryota; kingdom Metazoa; phylum Chordata; class Actinopteri; order Cypriniformes; family Leuciscidae; genus Squalius; species Squalius cephalus. Next base: position 24,925,139 of record NC_137145.1, read on the forward strand.
GATTTGCAATGGGGGTTGAATAATTTTGATTTCAACTGTTCACATACATACACTTTTACACATTATTTTTTACAAATAGTAATTAATTATTAAATGTTCATTTTAAAGCAACCAAAAGTCATTTACTATACACTCACCTAAAGGATTATTAGGAACACCATACTAATACTGTGTTTGAACCCTTTCGCCTTCAGAACTGCCTTAATTCTACGTGGCATTGATTCAACAAGGTGCTGAAAGCATTCTTTAGAAATGTTGGCCCATTTTGATAGGATAGCATCTTGCAGTTTGTGGGATGCACATCCAGGGCACGAAGCTCCCATTCCACCACATCCCAAAGATGCTCTATTGGGTTGAGATCTGGTGACTGTGGGGGCCATTTTAGTACAGTGAACTCATTGTCATGTTCAAGAAACCAACTTGAAATGATTCGAGCTTTGTGACATGGTGCATTATCCTGCTGGAAGTAGCCATCAGAGGATGGGTACATGGTGGTCATAAAGGGATGGACATGGTCAGAAACAATGCTCAGGTAGGCCGTGGCATTTAAACGATGCCCAATTGGCACTAAGGGGCCTAAAGTGTGCCAAGAAAACATCCCCCACACCATTACACCACCACCACCACCAGCCTGCACAGTGGTAACAAGGCATGATGGATCCATGTTCTCTTTCTGTTTACGCCAAATTCTGACTCTACCATCTGAATGTCTCAACAGAAATCGAGACTCATCAGACCAGGCAACATTTTTCCAGTCTTCAACTGTCCAATTTTGGTGAGCTCGTGCAAATTGTAACCTCTTTTTCCTATTTGTAGTGGAGATGAGTGGTACCCGGTGGGGTCTTCTGCTGTTGTAGCCAATCCGCCTCAAGGTTGTGCGTGTTGTGGCTTCACAAATGCTTTGCTGCATACCTCGGTTGTAACGAGTGTTTATTTCAGTCAAAGTTGCTCTTCTATCAGCTTGAATCAGTCGGCCCATTCTCCTCTGACCTCTAGCATCAACAAGGCATTTTCGCCCACAGGACTGCCGCGTACTGGATGTTTTTACCTTTTCACACCATTCTTTGTAAACCCTAGAAATGGTTGTGCGTGAAAATCCCAGTAACTGAGCAGATTGTGAAATACTCAGACCGGCCCGTCTGGCACCAACAACCATGCCACGCTCAAAATTGCTTAAATCACCTTTCTTTCCCATTCTGACATTCAGTTTGGAGTTCAGGAGATTGTCTTGACCAGGACCACACCCCTAAATGCATTGAAGCAACTGCCATGTGATTGGTTGATTAGATAATTGCATTAATGAGAAATTGAACAGGTGTTCCTAATAATCCTTTAGGTGAGTGTATATCAATGTTATATATATATATATATATATATATATATATATATATATATATATATATATATATATATATATATATATATATCATCATATTGTCCAGCCCTAAAACTTGTATAGTTTTTTTTTGTCAGTGTTTATTTAGAAACATCCAATTATGCAGAATATACAATGATACATATTTAAAGGGGTGGTATAATGCCCTTTTCACAAGATGTAAAATCAGTCTTTGATGTTCCCAGAGTGTGTATGTGAAGTTTTAGCTCAAAATACCCCACAGATATTTTTATATAGCATGTTAAAATTGTCACTTTTTAAGGGTGAGCAAAAACAAACCATTTTGTGTCTGTTCCTTTAAATGCAAATGAGCTGTTGCTCCCGGCAAAGAGGGCGGAGCTTCAAGAGCACTCACACAGACATGCACTGAAAATTTCAAAAACTTTTAGCCTTTTATGTTCAAACCGGAGTCAGACAAAGATAGAGAGACTCAAGAACAAGTGACAACATGTAGAAGCAACAGGACATCTCTGAATGGTTAGATGATGAATTTATGTTGCTGATGTGTAGTTATCTTCTAGTCATTGATTAGCATATTCAGTCTTGATAATCTATAAATCGTGTTCTGGGTGCGGGGTTTATGTAAATTTTAGGATTAGTGATGTCAGACACTAACAGTCACTCCAGCCAGATGGTGATGTCACAAGCATACCCTCTATAGTCTATTTTTGTATCAAATTTGTATTTTGTAGTTGAATTTTTATTTTGAGAACATCTCTTTCTGCCTCTCTCACACACACTAATACAGCGCACAGTGCCCCAGACAGATGTTCCCCACGCTTTGCAGTCTCAGATCATAAGATAATAGTCTTTAGGGGGCTGTGACACTGAATAAGACATGTGAATACACAAACCTTTATCCATCGACATCTCAAGGATGCCCCGGCTGATCTGAGAATCAATATGGGCGGCAGAGATGGAGCCAAGGTCCATTTTTCGATCTCCACGCTCTGAGTATCAAGAAACAGCTTACAGCGCCCAAGGAAAAATAACCTTAGAGCTGAACAAACTACTTAATCATAGTGTTCAAGCTGTCAGAGGTGAATTTTAATGTCTAATGCACTATAATGCAATAGGAGACATGCAAGGATGACTGAAGAGGTATATATTAACATTGGAAAGGCTGAAACTTTTGTGATGATGAAGCACTGACCCGTCAACACGTTTGTTCACGTTCATGTTGTCACAATATTGCATTATTAGAATTAAAAAAATATATATATTTTACTCGCATTTGCTGCTTGGTGAATGTTAATTTTAGGCCCTGTATGCATGTTTGTGTACGTATGTATGCATATGTATGTACTGTGTGTATGTAATAATGTATGTATACATGTGTAGGTATGTATGTATGTATGTATGTGTGTATGTATGCATGTGTGTGTATGCATGTATGCATGTATGTGTGTGTGTGTGTTTGTGTGTATGTGTGCATGAATGTATGTATGTATGTATGTATGTACACTGAAAAAAAATTGGAGTAGGATTTACTTGAAAAAAGCTAGGCAACTTTTTCCACTTAGAAAATGCTAGTAAATTTACAAAGATTTGCCAAGTAAAAACCTAAACATATTTATCAGTAGCTTTAATTAGAAATCTTTAAGTTAAATTTACTTGGAATATGGAATTAAGTAAACTTTACTTAACCTAGTTAAGTGAAAGTAACACAGAAAATAAGTCATTTTAACTTGGCTAGTAAAAAGTTGATAAATATCGATTTAGTTGAAATTTCCTTTGCATTACATTTCACTCAAACAATAATATTTGAATTATACCAGTCATTTATAGTATGTGCTTTACTTAGATTATCGAAGTAATTTATACTACAGCATGTCAGATGTTAAGCATCATGTGAATGCAAAGACCTCAATACTTGGTAGACAATACACAATGACGGTAACATTTGATGGATCGTTTTTGTGTTTGAATGTGTCATTTTGAGCAGAAAATTTACTCGAAATGTCACAAAATGGCAAGTTACTAATCCTGACAACAAAAGCAATGATAAAACAGTGTAAATACAGCTGGAAACCAGTGAAAAATTAACCTCATTAATTATTCAAGGTCCAGTGCATGATGGGAACCCCAGTATCAGAAAAGTTGAGTCATTTTTACTTGATTTTATTGAGTTGATATTTACGCTTTCATTTCTACTCGCTTGAATTAAGTACTGATATGGAATTTACTTCGTTTTTTTTATTCTTGCCTGAACTAACTTTTTCATGTAAATTACATTGTTTTTTTTCAGTAGTATTTACTTCACCAAAAAATCATTTTTTACAGTGTATGTATGTGTGTATGTATGTATGTATGCATGTGTGTGTGTGTATCTATGTGTGTGTGTGTGTGTGTGTGTGTGTGTGTGTGTGTGTGTATTTATGTATGTGTGCATGTATGTATGTATGTGTGTATGTATGTATGCATGTGTGTGTATGTATGTATCAGTGTATGCATGCGTGTGTGTGTGTGTGTAAGTATGTATGTGTGCATGAATGTATGTATGTATGTATGTACTGTATGTGTGTATGTATGTATGCATGTGTGTGTGTGTATGTATGTATCAATGTATGCATGCGTGTGTAAGTGTGTGTGTGTGTGTATGTGTGTATGAATGTATGTATGTAAGTACTGTATGCGTGTTTATGTGTGCAGATGTATGTACTGTATGTGTGTATGTATGCATGCATGTGTGTATGTAATGTATGTATGTGTGTGTGTATGTATGTGTGTGTGTGTGTGTGTGTGTGTGTGTGTGTGTGTGTGTGTGTGTGTGTGTGTGTGTGTGTATGCATGTATGAATGCATACATGTGTGTGTATGTGTGTAGCACTGTGTACTGTATGTATGTATGTATGTATGTATGTATGTGTGTGTGTGTGTGTGTATGTATGAATGCATGTGTGTGTATGTATGTATGCATGTGTATGTACTGTATTGTATGCATGCACGTGTGTGTATGTATATATGTAATGTTAGGCCCGGCGCCACGAGGGGACACACACATGATTTGTGCCCCCTCAGTTTCATTTTTGTATTCATGGTTACAAATTAAATGTTTAACATTCTGAGCAGTACGGTCCCATATATGGGATTTTTATTTCTGTGCCCCTGAGAGTACGGTCCCACATATGGGATTTATAATGTTCAGTGATGTGACACAACTACCAGATTCAAACTGTGCTTTCGCGCGTTGGTTGGCGCTGAGCCAGAGAGACGGACGAGCTCAGCGCTGTCATATATCACAACTATTCAGTGTTTTCAACTTCATAATGTTTATTTTAGGTTTCAGACATTTAAACACACATACGCAGGAGTGAAACAATACATTTAGAGTTTGTAAAATACACACTGATGTCTGTGGAAGCAGCAATAACAATCTATTCAAATATAATTTGCCGACGTGTGTTATTCATATCCGACACACATAGTGGAAGTAACTATAAAGTTTACTCTATTCTTCTCACAGTTCACCGGCCACTTTCTTGCATGTATTTCGGGAGAAAGTGATGACTGACAGGACTCTCTCAGAACAGCGCAAAGAAACATGGCGGCGCCCATCTCACATTATAGATCAAGATCAAGTTTATTTATAAAGGTTTTTAAACGACCAAACACACTCACTTACACATTTTTAAGAATCGGACTATCAGATAGTTGATGACATGGTAAGCAAGTTTGTGAATATTTTGAATAAAAAAGGAAGAACGAAATAAAAGCGATACATCTGTCATCTGTTTTTGTGGCTGCGGTGTGTCACGTGACAAATATGACGTGTCGCCATGGAAACAAATCACATGATGAAACAAATGCTTTTCTCCAAAATACGTTAGCCATATTTATTGGCATCCTTTTATTAAAGAATTATAATTTTAACTTCCAAATGAATTTTCCACATGTATTTACCAACTGACTGTATATTATGCCTGACATACTTCATTCATAATAACAACAACAATAAGAAGAAGAAGACGAAGAAGAAGAAGTATTTTTCAAAGTAGTTTCATGATAACACGGTTGTCTCTTTAATAGAGGGGTAAAGGTACAAGGAGAGAATGTTTGTGGAGAGAGACTAATGGTTTTGGGTGTAAATGTATTAAACCCAGCAGTGAGGAGGAATGGCCCGAGAGCTAGACCCATCAGCACTTACTCGTGTGTATATGAATGTGTGTCCATTCACACACTAGTGCCATCACCATCCTGATGATAGATAATGATGCGTAATATCACTTGTCTCTGAAATAATCAGAAGTCCAGCTCTGATGTCAGGGCTGTGATGGGGCAATTACAGCCAGTGATATGAGCCTGTGTTGGGCAGAGCCTGGAGCGTCACATGCATGGAAGTGTGTGTGTGTGTGTGTGTGTGTGTGTGTGTGTGTGTGTGTGTGTGTGTGTGTGTGTGTGTGTGTGTGTGTGTGTGTGTGTGTGAGACAGACTAAAACAGAACTAAAACAGACCTGGGATGATCAAGAAGCTGTCTACACTTGCTTACTTGCTCTAAATACATTAGAGAAAAACTCGGTTACACTTTATTTTAAGGTGATGTTGTTACAGTGTAATTACACATAATAGGTACTTAGTAATATTAATTTACTCAATGTATAGGGTAATGGGTTATGGGTTAGAGTTTGGTTTGTCACCTTAGAATAAAGTTACCAAAAACTGACAGAATACTGGACCGAAAAGGGTGTAAAGATATGAAGGTACATTGAATTGGATTTCAGATAGCACACACTTGCAAGATGCAGGCGTTAGATAGATTTTGTAATGGGTTTAAAATCAAAATCCAAAATTGAGAATGGAAATCTATTACACATTTTAGATTTCGCCTGTGAAAATTCATCGCACAATGATAAATGTTACCACACCTTTGGGTTCTCATGAGATAACAAATAATGGATGTGATTTGTACAAAAACTTATTTTTCCCACCCCTAAACCTAACCATCACTGGGTGTAAGCAGATCATACAGTTCAATGACATACGGAAGAGATCATACAAATTCATAAAAGTTACAAATTCCCAAAATAACAAATTATTATTTATTTTATTATATATATATATATATATATATATATATATATATATATATATATATATATATATATATATACCTAAAGGATTATTAGGAACACCTGTTCAATTTCTCATTAATGCAATTATCTAATCAACCAATCTCATGGCAGTTGCTTCAATGCATTTAGGGGTGTGGTCCTGGTCAAGACAATCTCCTGAACTCCAAACTGAATGTCAGAATGGGAAAGAAAGGTGATTTAAGCAATTTTGAGCGTGGCATGGTTGTTGGTGCCAGACGGGCCGGTCTGAGTATTTCACAATCTGCTCAGTTACTGGGATTTTCACGCACAACCATTTCTAGGGTTTACAAAGAATGGTGTGAAAAGGGAAAAACATCCAGTATGCGGCAGTCCTGTGGGCGAAAATGCCTTGTTGATGCTAGAGGTCAGAGGAGAATGGGCCGACTGATTCAAGCTGATAGAAGAGCAACTTTGACTGAAATAAACACTCGTTACAACCGAGGTATGCAGCAAAGCATTTGTGAAGCCACAACACGCAAAACCTTGAGGCGGATGGGCTACAACAGCAGAAGACCCCACCGGGTACCACTCATCTCCACTACAAATAGGAAAAAGAGGCTACAATTTGCACAAGCTCACCAAAATTGGACAGTTGAAGACTGGAAAAATGTTGCCTGGTCTGATGAGTCTCGATTTCTGTTGAGACATTCAGATGGTAGAGTCATAATTTGGCGTAAACAGAAAGAGAACATGGATCCATCATGCCTTGTTACCACTGTGCAGGCTGGTGGTGGTGGTGGTGTAATGGTGTGGGGGATGTTTTCTTGGCACACTTTAGGCCCCTTAGTGCCAATTGGGCATCGTTTAAATGCCACGGCCTACCTGAGCATTGTTTCTGACCATGTCCATCCCTTTATGACCACCATGTACCCATCCTCTGATGGCTACTTCCAGCAGGATAATGCACCATGTCACAAAGCTCGAATCATTTCAAGTTGGTTTCTTGAACATGACAATGAGTTCACTGTACTAAAATGGCCCCCACAGTCACCAGATCTCAACCCAATAGAGCATCTTTGGGATGTGGCGGAACGGGAGCTTCGTGCCCTGGATGTGCATCCCACAAATCTCCATCAACTGCAAGATGCTATCCTATCAATATGGGCCAACATTTCTAAAGAATGCTTTCAGCACCTTGTTGAATCAATGCCACGTAGAATTAAGGCAGTTCTGAAGGCGAAAGGGGGTCAAACACAGTATTAGTATGGTGTTCCTAATAATCCTTTAGGTGAGTGTAAGTGATCACATGGATTTAAACCTACCTATATTGTATTTATATAAAGCGTTCACAGGCAAATGTGCTTTATGTATTTCCCCAGTGTCTAAATCAGGCACATATAATTATCAGGAAACACGATTCCTGGCTGCATGTCAATATTCATGGATCACTGGATCTTTGGTGAGCTGCAAGGAACACTATATCGAGTCCAACCTTTAGTTTAAACTGATAATCGTTCGTTTTACTCACGTTTTAGTAGTTTCCCCTATTAAATCCAGTCACTCAGCAGATCTTTTGCCACTCCGGCGGGAAAGTGACGTAAATCCATACCCTCTATACAAATGAGGAGGCAAAAACACCTCTCCAGCTGTGGAGCAAATGGGATATTTACCAGTTCTTTTATTTGAAATATAATTTATCAAAACTAGGGCTGTAAATTGAACTAGTTAATTTGGAATAACTAATTCATCATAGAATATTATATAATACAGTTAGTTACTAATCTATTTATATTAAATGAGCGATTTACACAGTACTTGAGCTCATATTTGTTTTCTTCTCTCAACGTTTTTGACGGACACTGCCTCCAGCGCCTCCTCAGGTTCTGCGTTTATGCGTATGTATTTTTCGAAGGCGGTCTATCTCCTTTGTTGACATTCAACCCATTAAAGAAACACATCTCATTAGCGACTGCTTTGCACGAGTCCCACTTAAATAGCATAAGACGGTTCACGCACTCAACACAGGCAATGAATTCCTGCAGTTTCACACAGTCAGTTCTTCGTGATAAGCGCTAAGGTGTTTCCACTACCTTTGATATTAATTGCACCGCTGTTGGCTGGGCATCAAAAGGGGTCTAGAACCATGGACAATTATCTATTAAACCTGTTGGTCAGCAGTAGTGATCCCGCAGAAGGGGGACTGAGGGAATAGCTCTCATTAGCTTGAGTGGCAGAACCTGCGCTGCTCAGCCGCTTTTATCCCGTCAGTAGAAAGTCAAACGTGAATTTTGGAAGTGGCACGTAATTGCTTTTTCTCTCCACAACAGTAGACACGCTCTCCAACTGGGCTGCCTGCCGTATTTATATCCCCTGACGGGAGGGCGAGGAGGAGTAGACGGCGCTATACACTCAAATGAGAGTTTCCTTATCTACTGTAGCCTTAAGTATGCTAATGGTCCCTTGCATGTGTATGTGACTTGTGTTTGTCTAAAGAAGTGGCTCTCAAGTGGTTTTGTTTCAGGTTTTTTTCATGGAATTCAAGTGGCAACCCATAATTGTGCACAATTATTAACATGACATGCACTTCGTATTGACCATCTTGGTTTCTAAGAACAACAAAAGACATGGGAAGCATATTCTATGAAAACCCATTTATACCTTAGAGTTAAAAAAAAAAACAAAAAAAAAAAAAACATTTCAATGGCATTTGAAACTTTATATCCAGTCTGGTCTCATTCTTTATACGAGGTATTAGTACATAACATTTACTGGTACAAAACGTTAGCTACATTTTTGTACGTTTGGATAGATGCTGAAATGTACAATTTGGAGGTATTGACAACATTTAAAGCGTGAACATTATTACATATTTACAGCTAAGGAAACGTGAAATAATTATGAATCTTTTATATCAAATAGATGTTTGTATAGTTGCATCTTTGCCATTTTATAGATACATTTTAGATCCCTGCCGTAACGTGTCGTATGCGTCTATTTTTTTATTTCATATCGAGACACAGGGTTTGACAATTTGACGTTTTCGGTCGCTGTTGAGATGAAGATCGCTGAATAAAGGCTGGAATTTTGGTCTGTTCTCGTATGGATACTAAAGATTAGCAGCGCAAGATTAAAATGTATTACTTTTGTGAATTTATAATGTGTTTTATGGTTCTATTATCATCAATGTTCTTTTCATTTCATTTTCATTATCATGTTCTTTTAAACTTTACACAGAATTTACCTTACCTTTTAATGTTCTACTCTGAGGTAAAAACAGGCTCCCATCGGTTTCCTCTTCCTTTTTACCTATGATTTATCATTAGTTTCCTTTTATTTGTATCTTTAGCATTTTTTTTCCCCCGTCTGGTCTGACCCTATCAGAACAGATCTGTGACCCATTTTTTTGGGTTTCGTCCCACCAGTTTAGAACTATTGATCTCAAAGATTTAAAAAAAAACATTTGTAAAAGTTGCCTTTTTTCCACTAGGATACTCATATTGAATTGTCCTTGGATACACAACGGCAAGTAAAAAGCCCAAGAATTTCAGGCCCCAATGAAAGAATCCACATCCCTTAAAGCCATGATTTCCATACCAAAAGCCTTAAGTCAGGACAGGGTGACAGGATTCTGAAGGGAGAAAGGGGTCACCATGCCCTCCCTTATGTAATCTCTCAAGAATGTTCAAATCTCCCATTCCTCCGGGCCTCTCCTCTGCTCACTGTATAGGCTAAGCTGTTTTCGACAGCCATCTTTGATGCTAAGATGAAAATACTGTAGATAATACACAATGAGCGGAAGATCTGAGCGCTGCTCCTTTGAGCACCTTTTAGAAATGGGATGAATTTATAATGTCCCCGCTGATATAGCTCAACAGATGAAGAAGGTGCTATTGTGTAGCTTTCAATGCCAGAGGAAACTTGAAAGCAATCACATGCAATTAATAGATCAAGAGATGATGTTATACTTGGAGAATTATCAAGCATTATATCGAGGCTTGAGGAGTAACAAAATATCGGGAACTGTTACAACACTGTTCATTTATAGGGATAGTTTCCCACAAAATGAAAATTCTGTCATCATTTGCTTCCAAACCTGAGAAAATTTTCAAAATATCTTATTTTATATTCAACAGATAAGTCAATATAAAAAAATAACATAGTTAAAATATCAATATTAACTAAGTTAATTTGAATTTTGTCATCATTTGCTTCCAAACCTGATTGTTTTTTTTTTCAAAATATCTTATTTTATGTTCCACAGATTGAATTTTGCGCAAATAATGATTCATGAAAATTCATTAATTACTTTTGCAATTAGTGAATAATACTGAAATATGATTTTTAATAAACCCTTCAATCTTTTCTTTAAGCTATGCCATATAGCTACACCAATAGAACATTTCCATTGCACAAAAGGTTCTTGATAGTGGAAAACATTTTCTTTAGATCATGAAAATAATCTTCACACAAAAAAAGGGTTATTTTTGAGAAATGTTCACTGAAAGATTATTTGGGGAACCAAAAATGGTTCTCCTATGGCACCACTGTGAAAACTGTGTGCACAGATACGCAAACAGATTATAAAATGTCCGTAAAAAAAAAAAAAAAAGTAATGCATTCATTTATATTCAGATAAAATGACTTTGAGCTTATAATGAAAATCCTAAAAGATGAAAAAACATGAAAAAAAATAGTACTGCTGGATAATGAAACCATGAAACCAGACACAAAGTAAATAGACATTAGAATCTATTAAACAAAGTCATTGTTGTTGTTGTTTTTTTTTTTTTTTTTTTTTGTCTCTCTTGTTCTGTCCATTCAGGGGATAATATCAATTATTTATTTATTGAGATGCTGTTCAGATCTCGTGCATATTTCATAAGTGCTCATGTTGCATGAATAGCAAAAGACAAATGGGACACTGCGTTGGTACTTTGCGTGAATTTGGCGACTTGGAACCGTGGACTTCGACCCCCTAAGGGAAGCTTGTGTTTACTCAGGGATTAAACTGAATTGGACCACATTAGCACTCCTTTTATTGAGCTAGTCTTTAACTGTTATTTTGGCATTTCGCTTGCCATTCCCTAATTCTTTGTTTATGGATTACATCCTATAGAACACGGCAGTATTTGCATTCAGTTAAACAAAAAACAAAACAAAAAAAACGGAATGGAATGACTTTAATCGGTTGGCTAGTTTATTCCCATCTGTTCCTCCAAAATCTGCATGTATTCTTGGAACGGCACAAACACTTCCCTCAGTGTGCATTCCAAACCATCATTAAAAGCAATTCAGGTTAATGCACATACTTAGCGAACCACAATTTCTAAATCAGTTACTTTGAGAATTAGCACTGTTTGTTGACACTCTCAGTGATGTGAGCCGCCGTTTGGAGAAGATGGGCATTGGATCTGGAAGCCGTTAGCTGGAATTAGTCGTCAATGATCTGTGATACTAAGTTTGAACGCTTCCTCTTCCTCTAGACTTCCTGTAGGGATGTCAATGGACACATCAAGAAAAAGAGAGGGTTGTATCTGACAAAATGAGGGAAGTTGTAAGTGCTAATGAAATTAGTCCTTCAAATGTAATGCTCAAGTGTCCAGATACAGCCACACATTTCCTTTTCAAGACTGGAGCCTTTGAAGATAAAACGCTGAATTAAAGTGCCGTAATGAGTCGCTCCACACTCGGTTTTGGCTCAGGAAATGGAAGTGTAATGTTTTTTTTGTTTGTTTTTTTTTTAATCTGGTGCTGTGGAGGAATAGCATATCTGAGAGCATATTTTGGTGAGTGAGAACTTGTCAACACTCCAATCACGTCAAAAAGGCCACTTGTAGACTTTAAATAGTTAAACCTGGTGCTGTATGAACCTTTTGACTGGGCCACAGACATCCGATATTTATTATTAAAATTATTGGTAGCACTAAGGTTCTGTTTTTAACATTATTTAAAGGAATAGTTCACTTCAAAATGAAACTTCTGTCATGAGTTTCTTTCTTCTGCTGAAAGAGGATATTTTGAAGAATATGGATAACTAAACAGTTGATTAACTCCATTGACTTCCATAGTATTGTTTTTCCTACTATGGAAGTCAATGGGGTCCATCAACTGTCTGGTTACCTATATTCTTCAAAATATCTTCTTTTGTGTTCAGCATAAGAAAGAAATTCATACAGGTTTGAAACAACTTGAGGGTGAGTAAATGATGACAACATTTTAATTTTGAAATGAACTATTCATTTTCACATTAACATGAACTAACAATGACATACACTTCTAAAGCATCTTAATGTTAATTTCAACATTTACTAATACATTATTAAAATCAAAAGTTGCATTTGTTATTATTATGTAATGGACCTTTGTAATGGAATTATTAACTAACATTATATGACAAATGTATTCCTCATTGTAGGTTAATGCATTAACTAATGTTAGCTAATGGGGATCTTATTGTAAAGTTTTAGCAAATTATTAAAATCTTTTCCTGTATGCATTATTTAAGGTCAGACCATTTTCAAGTCATTAAAAAGACCATCAGTTGCAGTGTAGGCTAGACCATACTAAATACGGTAACGCTTTATTTTACAGTGTACTTGTTACATATGTTGCATGTACTTACCATAGTAATAACAGTAAAATATGCATAATTACATGCAACTAACCCTAAACCAAACCCTAATCCTAACCTAACCCTATACATGTAGTTGATTAATAGTACTTAAATATATAATTACACTGTAACAATGACACCTTAAAATAAAGTATAACCCTAAATACTTGTGAATGCAGCTTCCAGTTTCAGTCTCAAAGGTTCTGCAATGTCAAGGTTTAAAATTTCAATAACGGAAGAGTCTGAAATATCTGACAAAATGATGGCAAACAAGGGATTTTAAAAGAATGAGAGATACAAGAAGGGCCAAGTTCCCATCCTGAACACTGTAAACAACTACTAACACTTTTGAAAGAAATCTGTCCAAAATGGTACTTGCACCTGTTTGGCCTTGTACGCTTCCTCTGATATAGCATCAACAGAAGCTGTTTACAGCCTTTGGTGTTTGGTCAAGCCGGCATCAGGTGGGGAGCGCCGCACTCCACTACCGTCAGCTTTAAGCACAGCTGGGCTGGAGGCACGAATGAAGGGAAGTGGGCAGAGTATATCTCAGCATGGTGGCAGTAATCAGCCAACAGTGACTGCTGGGAGTCTGGCAGATCCATTTGCTGCTCAGTTGCCTAACATGCAAGTCAGAAATCTTCAGTTATTTTCTATATCTTAGTTGGAATTGCTTATGAGTGCTTTATACCAAAAGATGTCAGCGTAGTTGCAGTGGGGTTCAAAATATGCTGAATAGTAATCATGTAGTGATTTTTTTCATGTTTATTGGACTGTAGCTCATATTAATATCCCAATTTTCTAATATTTATTTAATAAGTATCTATAATATCCTACATATGTAAGTAATTATGATTATTCTAAACAGTAACAGTTTTTATGAAGCCTTTAAATATAAATGTTATAATTGCATTTTTAAGCATTATAATCAGTTCTGAGTTCTACTATATAATTGTAACCACATTTGTAATCCATAGTAATTACATGCATTAAAACACATGACCACACCACATTTTGTGTGTTATACAATACACAATATGTCTAATAAGTCTAGTATTATTAATATTTATACTGTAGTATTTATTAATATTTGGAATTAGCTTTTTATTTTTCAGTTTTCATTTTGATTTTGGTTTAAGTTTGAGTAATTTTGTTATGTGCTTTTTGTAATTTGTATTATTGTTATTATTATTATTATTATTTTATAATAATAAAAATTGGGGGGATATTCTATATAGCTTAATTTATTTTTATTACAGTTTTAGGTTTAGTAATTTTAGTACTCAAATGTATTTATTTCAAAGCAGCATTTGTGCTTTTCTTTTACGTTTAAGGTGTTCATCTAATATTTATATTTTATCTTATTTTAATTATCAGAAACTATTTTTAATTGTTTTTGATTTCAGTTACCAATAACAACTAGAAGCAAAAAGCCTACACAGAAATCACAGCCAATGTGAATGTGTTAAAGTCAACATGAAATGGAGTTCACAACCAATGTAGGTTGTAGGGGAGGATTTCATTTTTTATTTCATTGGAAATTAGTGTACAGGTGTTTGTCTTTGGATTAACATGTACCAATAACTAATTCAAGACCTGGAACATGGTATTATGAAAGTAAATAGCATCAATTTTGATGTCAACATTTGACTTAAATGTTTAATATACAGTTACATGTGGATTTTGGACCAAATAAATTTAGAAACCAATAGGCTGGTTGGGACAAAAGCTCAGATTTACATGGGAATATATCTTGTATCTTGTCTCATATATACCCAGTGTGCAGCTGTTTCATTGTTTCACTGATTCACTGATTGCAATACACAATGTAAGAGAGAAATCCTCTTCTCGTTGTTCCAATGACACAACTTACACCTAATCTCATTTATGAGCTTTGGCCGCACTGATCGAGGCCCAGAATACAGTGAGGCGTCTGGGATTGTCGAGGCGTAGCCATGTATGAGGGTCAGAGCGTATTTGATACATAATGATACGGCTATATAAATATCTCTCTCTAATATTATGTCTCAGACTACTCTTTATATCCATCTTCCTGTCTCTCTCTCTCTCTCTCTCTCTCTCTCTCTCTCTCTCTCTCTCTCTCTCTCTCTCTCTCTCTCTCTCTCTCTCTCTCTCTCTCTCTCTCTCTCTCTCTCTCTGAGAGAAAAAGACAAACAGGAATCTGTTGATCATTTTTTTAGCCTTTAAAGTTTGATTTTAGGCAGGAATGTCCATGAATTGTTATTTGTAACCGATGGTAGTGTTTTATTTGTGGATTTATAGCCTAGTGTCTTAAAAGTACAGGGGTTACAAAGGACATTTTGACTCCTGCTACCATTTCAGGAGTTGACAGCTTGGCAGCAAAATGGCAGCAATTGTGAAATGGTTTGTGTAACAGAATTACAGGTGGAATCAAACATTAAATATGCATTGACCTTTCTTTGAATGGCTAAATCTATTGTTTTAAAGCAGCCTTGCAAATCAAATCAGCTGATGTATGTAATTGACCAAACTAAATTGCAAAAAAATAATTGTTTCCTGACACATTTCCCAGACACTCTCCGTCTGCCATTGTTGAAACATTGGTTGAGGGTTTAATTGGTAGAAGCCATAACTACACCATTATTTCTCCAATGGCGCCCATTTAAAAAGTAGCCATGACAGCTGAGAAATTGTCGTTAGCCACTTTTCCACCATCGGACCAAAACGTTAACGGTTCCCGTTATTATTCACTAGAGTTTGGTTCAACAAGGCACGATTACAAACCCTTCTTGGCCGGGAGTTCTCAACACGGCAGGCTAACCGTGCTGAACCATACTGGTCGAATGTGTAGCGCCGTCGTCACTCATTTGAGCGATGGAAACATCACATCACAAACACAAGTTAGTAATAGAAATACCTGATCATCCTCCATAATGCAGTCACTATTTACATTTCATACAATATGTAAACTCTTGTGTTAACAAGGCAACGACTGCCACATTTGTATTACATTCCAAAGAGCTCCGTTATCAGCCCCACAGTGGAAAACTGAACCATATCCGTCCCGGCTGGGCCGGATCAGCACGAAATGGAACGGTTAAGCCGCGAGAACTGTTTGGCCCGATGGTGGAAAACGGCTGTTGAGGTGAATGGGAATTTTGGTAATGAAAAGCACACATTTGCAATTCAAGGGCAATATATAAATATATATAAATATAGGACAATAGATGGACAAAATGCTGCAGTTTGATAATAATCGAATCAAACGCTTGACAGCCCAGGTGCTCAGTGGCCACTTTGTGGGAAAGCGCAGAGAACGTGGTTTAGTCTGAAATTAAAAGGATGCAGCTTTTGTTTTGTGGGTTTTGAGGAGCACTGGGGAAATGAGCAATGCTCTCTTTTCCAATTATGAAAGATAAAGTTCAATTAAAATGTAAATGCAGAGACTAACAGCCACACAGGCTGTGTTTGTCTGCGCACACTAGATGGAAAGAATTGCAGACGGTGCTAGTGGAAATTCAGTGAAGAAAAAAAGCTCTTTTGGTCTTTGTTCTGAGCAGCTCAGGTGCAGATGAGATATTCTCTGACTCTCGAAGCAAACACACTCCAATTTTCCTGCTCACCCTTTCTCTGTGTTGTACACTTAGGAGACCTGGGAGGCAATGAAGTAATAGTAAATTCTTCAGAAAATATGCTCTGCACTTTACTGCAGTAGGATCTTGCTTTGTGGGCAAAGTAATTCTTCTGTCCCACTGTTTCATTTCTACCAAGCATGAGTGTGAGAGGTCTGGGCACCAGTCAGAATTGAACTGAGAATGCCTGTTACATTTTAATTGAATTCCTGAATTTGATTTGATTTTAAATGAAGGTAGCAAACTGCTGCAGATGGTATTTTAAATAACTCAATACGCATTTGTAAAATGCTGCTTTATAATTATATAAGTAAGCAATAAGGTACGAGAGGCTGTGCTGTATCGTGAATAAGTCACGGCTGAAGGGCGTTGATTGGACTTTTTATATTGAAAGGACTGAACTTGTTGTGAACACAGAGAAGCAAGACGCAACTGACAAATGATTAGCGTGTCAGGCCACGGGAAAACCCTGTTAAAAGGTCAAGATATTGCAGCGGACATTCAAACTGATTTTTATTACGAATATAGGACTGACCTGAAGGAAAATGCTATATCTACTGTAAATGCAGGTACACTTGCTCACTCGATCTCTCACAATACTCTACTCTATAAGCTTCAATGAAAAATATCAATGAGAACATGTGTTTACGTTGCTAACCGTTTGGTGACGCGGTCATAGCCGTGTTTTATTGTGAATAAATCAGAATCAAGGACTGGAACTAACCGTTTTACATTCAAACATTGTGTTATTAATTGAGAAAATGTGCATCAGTATACATCATCCTTTCTGTTATGTGACTATATTAAATATTCCTGTTATTCCAATTCAACAGCTTGTGGGTCAAGGTCAATTTAATTCAAATTCCAACTCGTGAATTGATAGTGAATTTCCCCTAGTCCTGCTGTATGACAGAAATAGAGCGAGAAAAGCACAGATTGAGCAACTGCACATGCTTTCGAGTTCCAGACTGGAGCTTCGGCAGTGCAGGACAGGCCAGTGATGGATGCGCGGGATGAGTCACAGGCGCTGGGCCGTCTCTGCCATCACTCATCTCCCTCCACAGGCCTCAGCTGCAGTGCATTAGTCAAATTCCCCCTCTCCTCAAAGACATGCACGGGACTTCCCAGTCTCTTTGCGCCCCCTCCTCTGTTGTGGTCAAGTGACCTTCTCAACCTCATTACCCCCAGACACCAAAGAGTCTACAGGTGGTCCTCATGTGTGTGGAAGTTCACTGCACCACACAAACAGGAAGGCCCCTCACCCACCCAATCTCTTTCACTACGAACACCTCAACATTCTTCATCACATACATCTCATTTGTAATCATCTCAACAGCACGCATCATTCCCACAAGTTCCATATCCCTGATTGGCTCTCTTGTTATTGATTGACAGGTGGAGCTCTCCGACAGCACCTCCCACACCATTACCGATGCTTACGCGGGGAAAGAGTACATCATCCAACTGGCGGCGAAGGACATGGAGATCGGCACTTGGAGCGACTGGAGCGTGGCGGTTCACGCCACCCCCTGGATGGAGGAACCCAAACCCATAACCTCCACCACTGAGAGCGACGTTATCCCAGGTATGCATGAGCTGTCACCCGTATGCCTACTCTCCTATTCACCGTAATGACAGTTTTGTCTGCCTCCGTGATCTCTGTTCTCTCATAAAAAAATAATAATAGTGACTGATAATGGGGAAGACAGTGTCTATAGCCCTGCATCTCACAGTCACGCTGCCCTCTGTTGTCAGAGAGGTTTAACAACAAATGAATAGTTGATGCACTCTGAGGTTAATGATGAATTAACATCAGGTTCTGTTAAGTTTATGAATGAAAATTCTAAAGTAGATGCCATATTTAATCGGACACCAGCAAAACCCCTTGAGAGACACATATGTCTGTTCAGTATGAATTAAAAATCAACCCTACCTCAAATGCCAAAAGTTATCCAAAAGAAAACAAAATGGGATACATTGATATTCTCTTTGTAACTTGGCCTTTAGCCTCCATATCTCAGTCAAAAAGCTTTTAAAAAACTGGGAGTTGTCCTTTATAATCCACTTTAAAGGTCTGGATTCTGCTTGGACTCACTTTTGACCATCCAATCTTTCCTGATGGATTTAATCATGACTTCCTCTTTTTTTTTATCACTGAAAATTATGTTTTACCGTGAAATGATATTAGTAAATGGATTTGGAATACCACCTCATCGTAATAACCACAAGTTTGTTTGTCAGTAATGTCTCCCCAGTTGAGCTATGAATGCTCAGGTTTTTAACTGGACAATGTATTTCACGAATTCTACCACTATCCCATCGTTCACATTAGAGGTGTCGCAATATACCGTATTGAAGATAACTGTTGTATTTAAGGAATGAAATATTCATGATATGTTAATGCTACAGAGTGGTGGGCAATTTTTACTCCATTATGTTATCTGTACCTTTACTCAAATACTTGATTTGTGTACTTCGCCCACCACTGATACGACATATATGATTTAAAAAATAATCCTGCGCCAATTTGTTGACTCTCCAACACAGTAGATGGCGGTATTGCACCTTAAAACTGGTCGCCACCTGTCATAAAATGGACAACCTGATCTTACAGGAAAATGTAATTATGTAACGAGGTGGAAATGTTGTATATGATCTGTATGATGTGAATCGTACAAAAATGTTCAATCATTAGAAAAACTATATGTGATGCGATCTGGGAAAACCCATCGTATGTCGCGCTGGGCTGTTTTCAGTAAATTCCAAAATAGTTTGAATGTCAGTTTTTTTTGTCAATTTTTTTTTTTTTTTTCATTAAATTATTATTCTATAACATCTTTTCTCTTATCTCTGAAAATATCTTGGCAAAATTCCCTTGTTTAGTGCAGAAAAACAGCGATTTATAGTGTCAAGCTGAAAATACTCTCTTTCTCTAATGCATTCTCTGCGACCATTTTCTCTAACGCCCGGCAGAGGTGAAAAAAAAAAAAACAATCGGCGTATATCCCATACACCTGTCCGTCTCTTAACACTACAAAGATAGTTTACCTTTAAAATAAACCACATACATGTACAGTGAATGTGTATAGTGCGCATTTCGCACCAATCCTGTTTAAACTATAACGTCGCGCAGTTTTATAACAATCGCGAGATGGACAAGAAGCGTCTCGACGGTGACAGTTAATTAAACCTGTTTTTCTCAAAATTCCGTTCCAGAAAATCATAGCGATCAGCCGACTTCAGATAAACATAACTTTTGCTACCAACAAGCTATGATAAAAATAAAAACAGATTTGGAAAGGGCTTGATACCAGCTTCCATATGATATCAAAACCTGTAATAGGTAAAATTTCACCATGTGGTGGGTTTTCCCAGATTGCATCACATATAAATTAGCCACCAATTTTCCAAAATGTAAAATAGTCACAAATTGCCATGAGAGAGTTTTGAAATGGACAAAAGACAATGACACAGTGTGTAGCTACTACTGCCGCACAAAACCATGTCAAAGGAGATGACCAAGGAAAGAAAGACACTACCCACACCCAAAAAAAAAGTTAGTTTGACATTTTACATAAAAAAGGCAGAGTGTTAAACATCTTAGTCAGCAGGCGGGAAATCCTTATCAGCATAAAGTATTTTAGTACACTTTTGAACAGTTAGGCCCCGATCACACCTAACGCGTTTTTCAGGTTGAAAATGCGAGGCACACAGCACTGCCAATCGGCCCCGATCGCTGGGGTGCATAAACAGCTTGCAGAACGCTCACTGCCATAGGAAAACAATTGAAAAAAGGCGCCTCTCACTGCAAAAAAAAAAAAAAAAAAAAAAAAAACGTGTTAGGTGTGATCGGGGCCTTATTGTTTCAAACTCTCTCACTACCTCCCAGTGGCAGAACTAGAGTTTTATACATGGGGTGGCCAGGGGGTGGCCACTGCTACTTTCGGGGGTACACACACACACACACACACACACAGTGGTAAAGCTTGTGGAAGGAATTTGGGTCACTCTGTTTGTGTCTATAAGTGTTGAACATCCAAAATATTTGCAGAAAACAAAGCTGAAGCACCAAGGAGATAAGATACAGTAGCATGTGTCTGTTATGAACTGCTGCGTTTATTTACAAAAAACTTTTTTTTTTTTAAATTAGATATAGCAGGCATCAAGCAGACATGTACTTGAAAAATGTAAACAATTTTAGTGCCCATCAATATAAAATCTTATCCTAAGAAGATTTAATACAACATAATTCTTTCTTTATAATAATTTAATTAATATTTTTTTTGTGTGTGTTCATTTTTGGGTGAACTATCCTTTTAATCTGACAAAATCATCTCAACTTAAATTCCTGAATTTGGTATGTGATTGACTGCCTGTGTCTGGTAGATGCTCTGAGCTGTTCCTGGTCCTGAAGTCTGACCACACTGACTAGCCAGTGGTGATGCAGGGGCTGGAGTCTGTTTGCACCTGATCTGTCTGTTTGTGCTTCTATAAAAATAACTCTGATATCTCTCCCTTTCTTTTCATGTTTAATTGACCCTGTTCAAAAATATGACAGATTGAAAATACGATTGCAATCATATTCATATTCTAATCATCATCCAATTACCAACATTTTTATCTTAACTCTTTCTCGCCAGCATAAAAAAAAAAAAAAAAAAAAAAAAAAATTGTCAGCCACCATTAGCGTTTTTGGTAATTTTCACAATTTCATGGCACCCCAGAATATTTTGTTGTATGAATATCTGAACATATCAAAAGAAAGAACAGACCCTGTGCTTTTAAACAACAACAAAAACTTTGTGCATCCTTTTTTATCAACACTTGAATGTTGGCAAGTTTAAAGCAACATGAGCAAAAAGCTGAAAAAATCGCATTTTTATCAAAGACTACATCTAGATCAGATTTAGAATGATGATCAAAACACAGTAGATCGAGTCCATCAGCACTCTACACCCATAAAGCTTCACAGTCCTATAGTGATCGCATTATGATATCGCTTGTTTCTGCTCTTCTTTGCCTGCGTTTTGATCTGGAGGTAACGTTAGCCTACTCATTCAGGAGATGCGTAATAGCGCCCTACCGTAAACTCGTCAATGGCAGGGAGAAAGTAATTTAAATTACATTCATAACTATACATTAAATCAACTAAGTTACCAGTCAAGTTACCAATCTCATTGCTAGCCCTATTCTGAACTGAGCTACCTAATCGATTTCAAACTTCCAAATGTTAACTCGCTGAACACTGACAGCTGTGGCCTATCCCCACATTAGCTAGAACATTTATATAGCCTACTGTAACGTACACACGGCATGGTACTGTATATGCGTGTATTAATGTATTCGGAGCAAACAACCCTGATGCTAAACCTTAAAAACGTAGGCTACTTCAAATGTGATGTTTTCTTATTCTTCGGTGAAGTTGAAGTATCTTGCAACCATCTCTCGTCCTCTGCTCGTCCGTTTGAAAACTGCGCGCGCTGCCGGCGAACGTAATTTTTTACAAATTTTTTAACTTTTACAAAACTTTTTTAACTTTCACAAAAAATACAACTTTAAAAAAACTGCCAGTAGCAAATAAATGTTGGGGTGGCCAATCGCATGTCAGGGGTTTCCAGTGCCACCCCGGACCCCCCTCTGGCTCCGCCACTGCTACCTCCCTACACTTGTATCATTGGCCAAAAAATGATCGTGACAGCCCTTAGTAAGCAAGGAGTTTAATCGTATGGTCTGTTATCAAAAGTAGTGTCACTAACTGTGCCCCAGTTTTAGTTTTTCCACGTTTAGGATTTACGAATACTGGTACAACAGCCATTTTGGGACGGACAAAGAGAATCTTGTCTTGAAGACCCTTGTGATAGTCTAAGCACATTTTGTTTTATAAATAGCACTGACAACTTTATGACTGTTATTAGAAGTAATATCTAATGACGGCTGCCCTGCTCGGTTTGATCCAGCAGACGGCATTGAGTTTCTATAAACTGTTCTTGGAACGGAGGAAGGAATCAAGAAGTCAGCAGAAATGCATGCTAGTTGTGCGAGCCGTGTGTCAAAACTCTCTCTCTAAAAGCTTTCTTTCTTTTCTCCTGGGTAAAACAGGAGAACGTCCTTGTAATAATTCATCAATTGCCTCATTTTAGTTCAGCATTTTATTTGCTTAATTTGAGATGAGAGTCATTGTGCGAGACAGGTCTTTCTACTTTATCTGAGATGTTTTCTAGGGAGTCATTTCACACATCGTCACACTGCACAAATAATACAATAAACAAGCTATATTGAAACAATAACTAATATCTACTTACACTTGTGACATTCACAATTGCACAACATGAATACGTTCAAACGGTAGTGGAGCAGATGTTTAGTTAACTGAACATATTGTTCTAACACTATTGTATTGTGAGTTACAATTAAAAAGTTTATTTTATTAAGTTGAATGTCTTATGTTACCAGGCTTTTGACTCTTGGTTCAAAATCTGGTCCAGTTATTGGGCCAGGACCCGTCCAATACAACAGGAAGAGACTGCCTAACTGATATGTAAAGTGACAAGTCACAGTTTGGAGTTTCAAATGAGTTTTCCTCCATGGTTTCCAATATCTATCTATATATATAGATATTTTTCTATATAGATTTTTTTTTTTTTACATATAATGTCGATACATCATCAAGCAAAAGTGGTTTAGCTTAATAACATTATTTCCTTTCAGCATAAAGCTAACCTTTTGGCCACACCTGCCAATGACCAGTGACTTAAGAAAATTTACCGGCCATAAATATTTTTTAATAGCCATTTTAATCCTTAAAAGAAATTTACAAAGGTTATTCAGTCAAGAGCAGTGAGTGATTTTTCTTTGTCTTTTGTGGTTCGAATCAAATTAAAAACACAGAAAACGTGTGTGTATCAGTATTGGATATGTGCATTAGCTCTTAAAGTGACAGCAGCCTAATATTCCTGCTCCTCACTTTAAGAGCTAATGCACAGATCCAATATACTGATACACATGTGTTTTCTTTCTCAGCTGTTTAAGTTAACCTAAGACATAACTGACAATGTTTATAAGGGCACATGTCAAGACAGGCATTTTGACATAATTTTGTTTGAATATATCTTTTCAAGCTCAAGAAGATGTGAAAGAGAGCTCAATTCGCTATTTGTGCGCTGTCTGAGACGCTGATTTCTGGGCATGTCCCATACAGCGTGCGAGAAACAAATTGAGTTCCCTTTCGTGTCTTCTTGCTCTTTCTTGGCAATGCAGCACTTTTGACCTTGACACATAGTATGAGGGTCTGCAGGGTGCTGTTGTTGTTCACACCACATGACTTCTTTTTAAATCCAAAAAAAACTTAAAAAAAAAATAATACATATAATAGTATATTTAAAACATGCTAATTGTATTCAAGTCATTGTATGTATGAATTTCATTTTTACTGTATTTTTGAAGAAATGAATAGATAGTCATTCATCCATGCAGTATATAGTGCTTGAACCAAGGACATACAAACCCTTTCCTGTTAAATAAGTGACCATTTTGTTCTTCCCTGGCAGAAACCACCCCTGGTCCGCCTTCGGCCGCACCGCGAGTGGGTAAACCCACAGCGGCCTGCTCCACCCTTCTCTGGTCAACCCACCTGCTCCTGGCCTGCGTCCTGCTGTCCATCATGTGGTATGTGACATCATTGCAATGCTATTTCCAGAATGAACATCTCATTCCCTGTTCTAATGTAAGAAAGGATCACAAGCTTTCAATGAAACAATTGAACAATGCCTGAGGTATTAACAATGAGCAATGTGCGAACATAATGTGCAAGCATTTATAAATCATAAGAGGCTTACAGTACCACTTCATTTATGCAGATGGACTACACTTTTCCTAATAATGTACGATACATAATGACAATACACTTGAGACACCAATAACTAACTATTAGTTGAAGCCAATGCACATAGTTTATTAAAGAGATATTGTAACTCCGTGAGTAACTACAGTTGTGTTATGTTCGCCTCATTGTTGGAGTTTTTGTGGTCATGGTCTTGAGACCTCTATAGACCACATAAAATAAAATAAACAACCTTGGTCTAGGTCTGATCAGTCAGTGTCCAAAATGAAAAATGTTAAAATTAGTCTTAAGGTGCGCTCACAAAATGTTGCAGGCAAAAGGGTCCATTGTCAATAGTGTAGTTATACATGAAGCACAGCTCACACAGAAGTCACTTTTAAACCAAGCAGCTTTCTGTTGGTCAACATGACGAATCCATGTGACCAACTTGAACCGCTAGCGAATTCTGTGTGGGGAAATCGTTTGCCCTCATGTGAAATTCCCCATTGCATGGATTCCATTTGAAATGACAAGATTTCACCCGCGAAAATTGGCTGAACAATGCTTGATCTCAAACAGTACCACAGTCTATTTCCAAGGTACTAATAGTGATACTTAACTTCACCACTAGCTGGTGCTGTATCTTCACCATTACAGAGAATTCAGAAGAATGCCTATTCAACCACTTTACTAAGGGCCCTTTTTTAGCGATCTAAGCGCATGGTCTAAAGCACACGGTTCAAGCGCACTTAGGTTGTGTCCGAATCCACTTTTGCTAGTTTAACGAGGGGAAAAATGTTTGGTGCGCCCGGCGCATGGTCCCTATTCTCTTAATGAGTAATGGGTGTGTTTTGGGCGTAACGTGCAATAAATGAAAAAAACTGAACGCTTCTCTAGCGAGGAAACGGATCTGCTCGTGCGCAAGGTTAAAGCGCACAAGCAGACCATCTACGGGACAAAATGTACGCATGTTCTGGACCCACATTATTAACGCGCTCTTTAACAAAAACTTTGACTTTAGACCAGGTTTCATTTGGTCAATGGCGCAGTCTATTTCAGTTGCCTCAAAATAGCTACGCGCCAACAATGCGCCTGAACACACTTTGTTTTCAGACCAGCAGTCCATGGATGCACATATGGGCTCAAATGCATTTGCTATTTAAACAACGTGGTGCAGGACGTGAAAATGGTAACTGCGTCGGGCTGAAACTAGCGACAAACATTTGTGTCGCACCTGGTGCCGCATTGCGCCGGGTATATGACAGGGCCAAAATCCCTTTATATTAGAAATGAATGCTGCAATAAATTTACACATTTTTTGATTCAGTTTATTAAAATAGAGTCTGGATGCGGTCCTTGAAAGGTCTGGATCTTAGTGGATCTGATATTGATCTGGGTCTTGGTACAGTATGGTATTTGCCTGGGTCACATTATTGGTTTAGGGGGGTCTGGTCTGGATCTTAAGATGGTTTACTTCGTTTTCTGCATTTCGTCCCATCTCGCACACAGTTGAGCACACAAGCCTTTTAAAGTAGACTCCTTTGACCATAAGCATGGACAGATCACTTGCACATGCGCTGTTGTACATGGACTGTACTGATGATAAAATTACGTCAATCAGACAGTTTGCGAGCCGGAACGTGAAGTATACTTTCGGCTTTAGCAGTTCTGGTATTGATCTGGGTCTTAGGAGGTCTGGTCTGGGTATTGGTAGTGTGGTAGTGATGTAGGTAATTAAGGGGTCCGGTTTTGTTCTGGGTCTTAAAGGGTCTGGTATTGAACTTGGTCTCATGGGTCTGGTATTGATTTAGGTCTTAGTCTAGTTTTGAGTCTTGGAGGTTGTGGTCTTAAGTCCACTCAGGCTTTAACATCATTCACATGGCCACAGTCCTTGCAGAACGTGAACGTGATTTGACTGTAGTCAAATGTTCTACACAGACTACTGAATGAGTTCCAGTCTCAAAACAAACTCAAAAGACTATTGGGCCTTTTTGTAATTATGTGAAATTGAACATTCTTAGGCACAATTGCAGTGTGGTCAGCCCTCTTTCATCTGGGAAAAACTAGAGATTGTTGACAGCGGGTTAGAATACAGGACCGCGACTAGAGACTCATTGGCTCATTAGACCAGCACATTCCACCCAGAACCCCTGAGAAACTGAGGGACGGACCGTTTACTGATGCTTACAGCCATATAAACCTCATCGATCCCCTGCAGGAGTCAGAAAGCAGGGGGAGATAGCCGAGTAACAAGCCAGAGATTCATTAGCTCTCGGGCCATATGTTTACAGCATGCCTGTTATCTCAAACTCAGCAACACAGTATAACGAGTCTATCTCTAATTAAAGCAAGCTCATGCATGGAGCCGGAAGGCAGGAGGAAGTGTATGATAGCGCCTCAGGGGTAGGATGTGTTCGCCCTCCCGAGACGGCCACGCACACGCACAAATACCTTCGCCTTATACCTGCACACTGAGCCATTCTGAGCAAGATTTAATTGGTCAGTCTGTAATAAGCCAAGACAAAATTAAAGGCAACATCACGGGTGGCTGCTCACCAATTACAACTTCCCACTGGCATGAAGTGGGAGCCATTTGGATATTGCTCTCATTGGCCCCTGTTTGTTCTCATTTGCAATACTGTGTCGGTAATTTATGCTGTAGTAGGCTGACCGCTGTATAGAAGTGCTCAGTTGGGGAATGTTTTCAAATTCAGTTAAGGAGTTCACTGTATTGATTTTGGGTTATATACATACACACACAGTCAAACCAAAATGTATTCAGACACCGTCAACATGTCTCACATTATCAGTTTATTCGCTATAGTTTAGAAAATTGTTATAAAATATGACAATAACTCAGAGTTATCAAATCAGTTGATATTTCATTGGTTTTGGCCATCCTTCTGTTAGACTGTCTCACAAATGAATTAGGTTGAATATCTGTCAGCTGTTAAATTTAAGTACACAATTAGAT
The DNA here is from genome assembly GCF_949319135.1 of Squalius cephalus. Lineage (NCBI taxonomy): Eukaryota > Metazoa > Chordata > Actinopteri > Cypriniformes > Leuciscidae > Squalius > Squalius cephalus. The sequence continues at coordinate 24,952,587 of NC_137145.1, forward strand.
AATACCAATTTAGGTCAACCAATTACCAAGCAATTCTTAATTTTGTTCAGTCTGTGGTGTAAAAAGGTCGCATTAGCAATTAAAACACTTCAGCAATACATGGTCAGGTCAAAGTGTCTGAATAATTTTTGGTCCCAAATTTTTATAAATTTTACTGGTAGTCACTGTAGGAGGAATTTTCGGGTATAATATGTCATAGTTTACTTTATTTTGTTATCCTCGCTTACATTATAGTATATATATATATATATATATACGCACACACTCATATCTTGGCCCTTAAGTGAATGAATGCCAAACAAATGCATTACACAATTCATTAAATTCCATAAATACTTCAGCACAAATCTAACATATATTTTCTTTTCTTTGTTTTCAGATGTGTAAGCTTCATTCCTGTGGAAAAAAAAATGAGGAGTCTTCTATTTCTATTTTGCACATGTTAATAGATATCGTGCATTGATAATTTAATTCAAGTTCTTTTTCTCACGAAAGAAAAAAGACCTAGAAAGATTAATAAATGCTGACAATTACAAAAGGAAGACAAAAGAACAATAAAGCATTTCAACATCTCTGGCGATGACAGCTGATGGCAGACCAGACACAGACACAGGACCCGAACCCCAGGGGAGCAAAAGATTTGGGGACACGAGCCTCACCTGCCTGGCAGCACAAGAACAACACAAACAAAATTCATTCATCTCATCTTTGTTTGTCATACAAGAGTTTTCCATCCATTTCGATCTTTCAAACTCTTCCGAGGACTGAAAAAGCTCATTTTGTGTAACATTGATTCCCACGACATACAGCTAACTCATCATGCCAAAGACTTGGACTGTTTTTCTTTTTTCCCCCATGATCCCTAGCTTCCCCAAACCTGTGTCTGTAAGGAATTGGAACTGGCAGTACAAAATCTTCCCAAGCTTCAAAGACTGAGGAGTAACACATTTATTTTGAAGGCCATCATTTGATATCTGTTGTATTCCTTTTGTTTTCCTCTTTTTTTCTTTTATATATTTTTTTTTTTTTTTTGGCCCGTGAACACAGATAAGTTGAAACTGTAAATAACAAAATTGGTTTGGACTGTTCTGGACCACCTTTTGTAACAGGAAGAACAATGTGCCGTGTCAGACCATCTGAAGATTAAGCACCGTTCGGAACCATATTTTCATTCTTCGACTATTTGCCTTTCACCATCTGTTTTTAGCAGACTTTTCTAGTCAGTATCACAGTTTAATACTACCTTCTTCAAGGACAATTGTTTCACTTTGTTTTTGGTTATCATTGAACAAAATATAATTTTAGAACCTTAGATTTCTTTTGTTGTTTATTTGTTTGTGGTTTGTTTTTTTGTTTTTGTTTTTTTCAAACCATAATTGCTTAATTCTCCTTGATCATATTTTGTAAACTATGATATGTATCTTTAACATGAGAAAAGGTTTATTATTTAATAATGTATGTATTAGCTTTAGATTCTTGTAACCTGTATCTGGGTTCTTTTTATAGATGTATATAAAATGAAAAGTTGTTCATTAAATGTGACCATTTCACAATGAGTAGAACTTGTCAATCTTTTTGTTCATGTCCGTCAATGAATGTGGTGCATTTCTCAAACGGTATTACATTTGACATCAACAAGCGACCCAACACAATACCAAAATTTTCTATTTATTTTACTTTGCATAGTCTTGTTCATGATTTCACGATGTAACCTCACTTTTATCAAGTGGCAAATGAATTTGAAGAAAAGCAGCATAGCATTTAACATTATTTCCCCCTGCCGTCTGCAATTCCTATTGGAACCAACTCAATTTCATGAGAAAACATAACTATTTTACAAGGTGCTGATTTCATATGAATACGTATGTGCTCTGTACGATTAAGACAAAACATGAAGGTCCACCCCTAAACTTGTCAGTGGGGTTCAAGCTAATTGAATAAAATGGTATAAGTAAGAATGTACAAATTCATGCCAGTTACCAATTCACCAAAACGTAAAATATTTATGAACTGTTTCGACCTGTGACCCACTTTTGGAACTGCTGATCTAATATAAGCCACCCTTCGCATTATTACAGAGTGTGGATAAGGTCTCATGATAAATGTTTTCCTTGGACTGAATGCACATGTGGAAGATGAGGTTGAAGATGATTACAGATGATGGCATTTGAAACGTTCAATTAAACCATGCTGGATCTCTGCAAAACACGTTCATCTATAAAATCATAAAACACACTGCAGTAATTTATATACGTGTTACTTCTTTCTTCATATCTTTTCTATAGGCTGCAATTTGTGTTTGTGTACACTTGCAACTACCATTATGTTAAAGTAATAGTTCCCTACAAAAATAAAATTTAAATCATTTCTTCAGCATGACGTTTCAAACCAATTACCATCTTCTAAAACAACAACAAGCTCCACCAATAAGCTGGGCTCAGACTACAGGAGTTTTTAAATCCTTTAAATTATGAAATCTGGCTGCATCATGAACATTAGGATAATCTTTACTGATTTTCTTCTCTCAAATTTCAAACATACGCACACCTCAAGATTTCGAAAATCATCTCAAACTACAAGGTATTATTATGATTATCATGCCAGAGGGAGCACCTCACATGATCTCATGCGGAACAAAATGTATATTGTTTGTTCTTTAGTGAGAACTGGAGATTTTAATATCTGTTAAAGGGATAGTTCACCCAAAAATGAAAATTAGCCAATGATTTACTCACCCTCAAGTCCTCCTATATGACATTCTTCTTTCAGACAAATACAATCGTAGTTATATTAAAAAATGTCCTGGTTCTTCCAAGCTTTATAATGGCAGGATATTTTTTGAAGTCAATAAAAGCGCATCCATCCATGATAAAAGTGCTCCACACGGCTCCACACGGTTTAATAAAGGTCTTCTGAAGTGAAGCAAAAGACCTTGACCTTGACACACAACGTAGTGACAAACGCAGAAGCGCTGAGGATAGAGCAAAACGAAACACCAGTCACGAATTAGAAATTACAATTTTTAAAGAAAGATGTCGGAGGAGCTTGATTTTGTTGCCCAGTCCTGTTTGTTTGAACCGTGACAGGCGTCAAAGGTCACGATACTCCTACATCCTACGTCATACATCGTCAAGTGTTACTCTTTTGGTGTAAGTCGACTTGCGTACGGTCGTCTGCCAGAAGCAAGTTATTTTAGTCGATAAAGTTTGAAATATGGATATTTTTGTTACATGAACGCATCACTTCACTTCAGAAGGCCTTTATTAACCCCTGGAGCCATGTGGATTACTTTTATCATGGATGGATGCACTTTAATGGACTTCAAATAATATCGTGTCATTCACCTCCATTATGAAGCTGGGAAGAGCCAGGACATTTTTTTATATATATAACTCCGATTGTATTGAAAGAAGAATGTCATATACACCTAGGATGACTTGAGGGTAAGTAAATCATGGGCTATTTTCATTTTTGGGTGAACTATCCCTTTAACCCTCTGGAGCTCTTTTTTCCATTCAATGTTTTTTTTTTTGTTTTTTTTGTTTTTTTTTTTCAATGAAATGATTGTACTATTTTAGTTTGATCATGTTTTTATTTAATATTTTGAGGGGACTTTATGGTATTAAATTATATTATGCAGTAGGTATAATCCATTTATTCACTTTTTGAGCAGGGACCTGTCATGAATCTTTAATGCTTTGGAGCACAGACTTACAAGACAGCTTGGTCTCTTTTTAAAGACGACACTTGGCATATTATTATGTGAAAAAAAGTTAATAAAAAAAAAGTGAACTTGAAAATTAAAAAAAAAATTTTTTTACATTTATTATGAAAAAATACACAAAAATACCATTTAAAATCTTTATATGAAATATATTGTATATAAAAAAAAAAAATAGAAAAAGAAAAAAAAGCTTTCAGTAAGATTTTGTTTGTGCGCAGTACCAAATGTTACCAATAGATGAAATTCATCTCCCATTCATTTCCAATGCGTCATTTTTGACCTTGAACAAGTGTGACTATTTTTTTTTATTACCATTTAACTTTTCGAATCATGTTCATGATTTTTTTTTTTTTTTTTTTTTTTTTTGCGTTCACACAGCAAATGTCAAAACCTTTACCAAGTTTTGTACCTATGAAGTAGCTAAAAAAATAAAATAAAAACGTTTATGTTACATTTACGTTTTTGGTCGAAAGTGACCCATCAGCACTAGAGGGTTAACAGTAGTATGCCAGCCAACATTAGCTTCAAGGGCTGTCGCATGTCAGCTTATAGCGCTAACAGTAGCTTGTATGGCTCCCTGGATGAACCACCCCTTAGACTCGTTTTTCTTATCTATAATTTCAGTTTGTGTTGATTTATAACTTCTCTCGCTCCCCTTCCTGCTCTTCCTAATGATGGCACCTCTGACTGGCTCCATTTCGTGTCCTGACAAGGTTAATTGACCCAAAATTAAGGTTAAAACACTTAAGGTTAATTGGCACCCCGTGCCACCCCGTCAAGATTCGGCTCTGGGCGGTTGCCCGTGTCCCATGCCCATCGTGCAGTGTCCTGTTTCTAGGCTCCAGTGCCAGTTTTGTTTTCTTTTATTTCCTCTCTGTCTCGCTGTTTAGACTGCATTTGCCCTCTGCTCCTGCCCTGACTGGCTTTCTGCTCCTTAAGGACCGGCTTCTCTCACCCCATCTCTCGCCCACCAGCGATCTCCCCGCCAGACGCGTCGCCCAGCCTAGCCTTTCCCATTATGTGTCCCTCCCGTTCTCCTGAAGGCCGCCTGGGAATTGAGCTGCCCAACGCACTCTGCTGGGTTTTAAATATTTTCTGTTGACTGCTTTTGACCATTTGTGTGCTAATTATCTATAACTGTGTTTTGTTGTGCTTGCAACTGAATTTCATCCTGATCCTTGAAACAGATCTTCTTTTTGTCTGAAATATCTCTTCCACCAACACTGAAATTTACAACAAAGCTACATTCACACTGTCAGTGTTTGGGATTAACTAACACGTGTGAGTCTCTAAATATCCTGTTCACGTAGAAGCAATAGCTGATCGAGTAGAAGTTGAGCCCATATTCTATTCATGACTATCGCCTGTAGCCATAGTGACAGTGGCTAAACTTATTACCGATGACACAACATGAGTACAATCGAAGTGCGAGTTCTTCTATCAAATCTTAATTAACAGCTTTTATAGTAGAGAGCGGAGCGTTTAAGTCGATCACGGACCACAAACCTGATGGGAGCTCTAGTGGAAGACAGTGACTGGATCCTTCAAACCTTCGATCCTAAAACCTTCAGATGACACTCAGCTCATGACTATGGAAGTCTGTTTCCGCAACAGACTGAACAAATGAAAAAAAATAATTTCGACTTCTCACAATTATGACAATTACAACATAGTTCGGTCTTAATTTCGAGTCTCACAATGTTAAGTTTACATCTCGCACTTTGAACTTCTGTTCTCAGAATTATGACATACACGTTCTGATACAGTTATTTCCTGTAATTTTGAGTTGATAACTCCCGTTTATATCTCACAATTCTGACTTTTTTTAATCTGAATTCTGAGATTACATCTAGCAATTCTGACTTTCTAAATTCAGACTTGAGGGGGAAAAAAAGTCAGAACTGCAAGATATAAACTTGTAATTGCAAGAAATAAAGTTCAAATTGTAAAATAAAAACGTGTAATTAACCATGGCAGAAACAGCTTCCATATTGCGGTCTCAGTAAATTACCAAAACCAAAAATTGAAACATGCAACACAAGCTAGATTAGCAGTCGTCCATTCCAGTTCAGTTCACACAGCTGGGGTTTGTAGAAAATGCCCCTAAAAATGTACAGGTGTGAATTTGGTAACAGAATTTGATTGTCACTCCCGTAAATAACTGAACTGTTTGTAAATGTAACGCATTAAGGACTCAAATACGGGGCTGACAACCATATTCTCCTTCTATGTGAAAGTGGCCCAAAAGATTTGAAGTCATTGGCACTGTATTTGAGAGCTTCAGGGGAGAGGATAAAATTCTTCAAGATATTTATGTTTGTGTTCCAAAGAAAAAAAAAAAAAAAAAGTCATACAGGTTTGGAATGACATGAGGTTAAATGATAACATCGAGTAAATGATGGCAAAACTTTTATTTTGGGTGAACCTTTCCTTTAAGTTACAGTAGCACCACAGCACTAGTGTACATGAAGTGAAAAAAGAGAGCATTTCCTTATTTTCTTTCATATTTCTTCTAAGTTCGATCATGAACCACTGACATGAGAGTTACTATGTCTGGGAGAAACATAACTCTCCTTCAAGCATCAATCTCTCTCAGTCTGTACACCCGAAGGCATACTGTTGACTTACCCTTCACTTAAAGTCTTCTAAAGTCTAGACCCAAGAACCCTTATTAGCTGGCAGGAGAAAGGAGAAAGTTACAGGAAAATCAATGGCTCACAGGCTTGTGGTCTCCAACGGCCGTCTAGCCAGGCATTACGATGACTGATCGGTCATGCCAGGCCTGTAGCGTTCAGAGGCTTGGTTAGTTATGGAGGAGAGATTTGAGTTTTCTGACAGACAGCTGCCAGGCCGGGATATTAAGGAGCTTTTTTGGCTTTTTAAAGTGTGTCGGTTGTTTCGCACAGAAGCACGTCTTTGACACAGCTGGTGCTCACTGTTGCCATCTTGATTGACAGATGAAATAGCACTGATTTGTTGTAAATGATTTGAATCAAGATTTCTGTGAGGGGAGCAGAAATTATTTATATTTTTCGAAAGAGGTTACACAGAGGCTGGGCACAAACTTTGCAATTTTAACAATGTTTTCACTCTCCACAAAGGCCTAAATGCATTTTTATCTTCACAGACCTGTCTGTTTCATTTTTAATGTAAAATTGAGAGTTTTTAGGTTTTCATAAATTTTGCAGCTACTGAAGCAAATGAATTCCAATTATTACAAGTTATTCTTACAGCTTAACACACATTGTAATTTGTTATTTCATAAATAATTTAAAAACTTAATTCTTATTAATTTATGTTAACTCATAACATGCACCTGATGTTATATAGTGTATTGCATTATACTCCTGTAACATGATACTGAATTCTCAACCAATTTGTGAATCTGGAGTGTAAAAAGCTTGAAGGTTTCAAGTTTGAAGCAGTTTTAAAAGCTTGAAGTTAAAGTTTTAAGGGTTTAAATTTGAAGGAGTTTTGACTCAGTTTTAAAATATATAAGTCTGAAGGTTTTAAGGCTGAATCCCAATTCTCTGTCTTACCCCTTCCCCTTACCCTTAGATTTGCACGTTCACGTGAGAGTAAGGGCTATCCCAATTCTCATTTTGATCTAGGGGTAGGGCTAAGGGGAAGGGGTAGATACCCCTTAAAACCAAGAATTTTCGCGAGCTTACTTGAAACCAAGGGGTACCCAGAATGCACTGCGTAACCGGCAACAATGGCGGGCATATCATCAAGAGAGTCCCATAAATGTAAGTATTTTCGGCTTAAATGATTGATTGAAAAATGATGACAGTCTTGTTTTGTGCTCTACACAGTCATGTACATGTATATATTTGCAACCATGTTGTTAATTGAAATGTTTTTAAACGTTTTTAAAAATTGCTAGTCTGCTACTAGGCTATGCTAACGATACATTGCTGGTTTGCACAATCAGTCCCGCATTTATCAGACTAGCCTTGAATGGACTCCATCCATGTCTGCAGTTTTAACTAAAACTATAAGCAGTGAATTTTCTTTTCCCCGGACGTCTGGCCAGGATTTCGAGATCGCCCAAAATGTCTGGGATTCGGCTTTTGCTTTCTACAGTTGCCATTCATTATGTGTACATTATTTGACACATATGTGCCAGCTTTGCAGGTCATGCATTCAGCTTCAAACGGATCCCGACTGATACGAAAACACAGGAATATAAGCAATGCTAAAACGCACATAAACCGATCACTTGTTTAGCGTTCATGTACGTTAAACACTACATTCAGATTCACCGATTTGAATGAATTCAGTCCGATTGAAACAACACCTTGTGCATGTAAACATAATGAATAGCGACGGCAGAAAGCAAAAGCCAAATAAAGAGGGAAAAAGAGGACGTTGCATGGTCACCCTGGAGACATCGATACGTGCTTTACATATACTGTCCTGTATCACACAGGGATGCAGGAGGAAACCCAGCAGCTGATCCACTTTCGGGATGAAAACGAGCTGAAGTTTCTAAGATCAAAATATGATCAGATTTTTTTTCCTGTTATGTTTACTTTATTGGCCAATAAAGACAGATTTTTGTTAACAAAGAAAGTGTTTCTGAACATCAGTGACATTCAAAACAGTGATAACTGAAACAGATATACAAAACACCATGCAGTGTGTATAAAAAATATTAGTAACGATGTATGATAACGTAACCAAGTGGTGTCTCATTTCATAGGGGTATGTTTTCACCCCTAGCGCTTACCACTCGGTTTCGAGGGACAAGGGCTAGGGGTAAGACGAAGGGGTAGGGGTAGGGGAAGGGGTAAGACAGAGAATTGGGATTCAGCCTAAGTCTCACAGACAAAGAATTTGCTATGCAGTTGCTAGGGTATTCTGGGTGGTTGCTAGGTTGTTGCTGTGGGTGTTACTATGGAATTTGGGGTGGTTTTAAATCAGTAGTGTCCAATCCTGTTCCTGGAGATCTACCTACCTGCAGAGCTCAGATCCAACCCTTTGCATGAAGTTAGATCTCCAGGAACAGAAATGGGCACCCCTGTTTTAAATTAGTATTAAAAATATGTTGGCTTCTCAAGCCAAAATTAAAAATGTGGCGTATTGTTTCGTTTTACTAGTAGTATACTTGTAAGTGTAGTATTTAAATAATTCTTAGGACTAAATTGGACAAAAGTATACTTTTAAGTGTTGCTTAAGCATAATCTTTGTAGTAGACAACTATTTTTTCTTCACTATTGCAACTATGCTACAATTGAACTTACAGGTAATTTAGTGTACTAGTGTAGTTAAGTTTACTGTTAGTTTACTAATTATATCCTTCTAGCTGAAACAAAAATTCAAGGCAACTATGACCAAGACTAATCAACATGAACCAATCATGACTAACAAACAATGACAAGATTAGCGAAGGAAGGGGAACCAAGAACTAAAAGACAGGATCTAGACTAGCTGCAACAAAATAAAAGACATGAACCAAAACATGAAACCTGTGCATATAAATCCATGCCACTTGGTGTCCTTTTGTTGTTGTCAGCCACTTTATTAGACACAATGTCTACACCATTATATTAATGTACACAAAACATCTTGGTTACTGTTGTGACCTCTATTCCCTGATGGAGGGAACGAGACGTTGTGTCGAGACTGACACTAGGGGTGGCTCTTTTGAACCCTAAACACCTCTGGCATATTCAGAAAAGACCAATTGGGCGAGTGGAATTTGCATGACAGCCACTCCCCCGGACATATGGTTACAAAAGGAGGCTCCACTCATTCAGGAGCTGAGAAAGCATCTTGACCATTTCAGCTGGCAGTTCAGAGGTGAGGCAAGACTATAGGGTCCCCTAGTGTCAGTATCGACACAGTGTCTTGTTCCCTCCATCAGGGAATGGAGACATCCCCTAGACATCCCCTACCTGTCAGTCACTTTGATGATGTGTCGAAACTGACACTAGGGGTCCCTATAGTAAGCACCACAACTAGCTGAACTGTGTTCTGAGTTTTGACCCAGAGTCTCCCTGTCTCAGGGGACTTGTCCTTGCAAGGGGAATAGGTTAGCCTGACTTCGTCATACTCATATTCTAGTCAGAATGTGAGTCTGATACCGCTCCATAGAGATTTGATTATGGGGCGTGTCTCAACCGAACTAGGAAACAAAAAAAACTCTGCACTCAATTGGATAGACCTACAACCAATCAGAGCAACGGAGTAAATGACGCATGTTCTTCATTCATATTTTCAACCAACAAAATGTCGCGGGCGCGGCTCTCTGTTCCTCTTTTAAAATGAATGCACTGTCGATATCTTCTATAACAGACGCGATGGCGGAATCTACACATGATGTTTCATAAACAAAGTTCGGGAGGAGCACGTACAAATAATCAATCCAATATCAACTTGTCATCAAACAATACCATGTCTAACGTTACCGAGGAAGCATATTCACTCTGTCAACTTACCTAACACTCCTTGACAGTTTTTCAGCATCCCTCGGTCCCTCCACCACCCCGAATCCTCACTCTTGTCTTGTTCTCTCACAACCAGGAACACGGGGGGAGTATGGCTACCGAGCCCACAGCCCTCTCCTCGGACAGCACGTCATATACGCATTTATTCTGTCTTACTTATTTGTGTGAACTCGTGACATCTCATATAGCCTACGCATTTATTCTATCTGACTTATTTGTAAGTGTGAACTCGTGAAATCTCAATTCTCCAGCTGCAGTCGTCTTTGTTGTAAACTAATTCAAATCAAGCGCTCTTTGGTGACGTGGGTGATTACGTAACCGCAGACCATCTGTCCATCACTGATTAAAGCCCGCCCTGGCAATTTGATTGGCTCGGCCTTCTAGGAGCCGAGCATAATTACTCCTCAATGGATCGAGTCCAGACCGAACTTCCCGACCAAAAAATGTTGTGGGCGGGGTTCGGGCTGGCACCCAGGCTAGGAATAGGTCACTTCAGCCGTGGATGGCATTCTCTTTTTTTTTTTTTTTTTTTTTTTGTTTATTTGATTGTTTTACTACAGCTGGAAACACCTGGTTGTTATGTTAGGGGAGTGTTCTCCTTCTCTGCCAAGAAAGGAACACTGGCGATATCACATCCTACCCAAAGGGAGGATAGTGTGTGGAGAGTACGTCATATGGACTCACCTAATGGGAAGTATTACATAGAGAAGAAGTCCCTGTGGTGGGCTCCACCTAAGGCGCATTCAGTACTACAGGCCATAGTGACTGGTGAAGGTTCACCGAAAGGGAAACTGAATAGTGGAAGGATACATCATATGGGATCACAGTTAGGGAATCAGCACATATGGAGCACTTAGCCCAAGTACAAGGGCTCACCTGTAAGTGTAAGGGCCTGCTAGTGAAATCCTCCACAGAACTTGGCCACCAATGAGTGCTTGAAGGTACAAAAAGGCATCCTGTGTTCGCCAGACATGGGGAACTCAGATGGACAACAAAGCCACCTTATCATCTCAGAAAGGGAAAAAGGCACTGAATGCAAGCGTTACACCAGACCAGTTGTCGAGTTTTACCTATTAGTACCCAAGACTCGAGACGAAACTGGCTCTATGTGGAGATTATAGAATCTCTCAAAGGTGTTGGGTGTAGCCCAGCCCACAGCTCTGCAGATGTCTGCCAACGAGGCACCATTAGCTTAAGCCAAAGAGGTAGAGTAAGTTCTCAAGTTCTCTGGGCTTGGCATTCTTGCCTTGTACTGAGGTGAAAAGAACACTGCTGTATCTGGGCATGTGCCTGACGAACTGGATCGCAAAGCCGAGCCGTTCTGATGAGCCAGCTTGACAGGTTGGAAAGCACTGGCCACCCATCCAAACTGCACCAGCAGCATCTATGTAACAATGCCTGGCGTACCCGGGGTGCTGAGGCTGCTACATCGGGAGGACTTGCGTCCCTTAGAACTCGTGGCAAATGGTGTATCCGAAAAGTAACCTTGCTCCAGAGGCCGATAGGGGTCGATGACGGTCTAGGAATTTGTGCTTCTTAGTATGTCATCACAATTACATGTCTCTCTGCACAGACCTGTTGGAACATTAGGGCAGGGTGCGAAGTGCTCACATCCCCTGAGGTTCTGGTGTGAATGTTCAATGCCTGGCCATCGTGATGACGAGGCCCACAAGCATTGGGTGTTTGAGTATGACCCAGGGAAAGAGGACACTGCTCTTTTGCTGACCATGAAAGAGCTGTTGGCCTTCCGGCATCTGTCGAAAGAATATTAAAACGAACTCCTTCCAACGGGAGTGAGGCCCGTCCCCTCCTGGGGTCCTGAGGCCCATCTCCTCCTTTCTCTGGGTTGCCCGTCTCAGGGCCTTCAAAGCCTTACAAGGGTGGCAGGGGTGGTACAGCCTTCGCAGGGGGGCGCCCTCAGCGGCTTGAGGCCTCGGGTCTAAAGGGCGAAGTGGAGCAACGCCTCCATTTGCATCTTTACTGCAAAGAAAAGCTGTGCAAAATCCTCGACAGTGTCACCAAAAAGGCCACCTTGGGTGATGGGGGCGTTGAGAAAGCAAACATTCTTGGCATCCTGCATCTCCGCAAGGTTAAGCCAAGGTCAAGTGGTGCTCCTGAACCATGAGAATAGACATCACCCGACCCAAAGCCTGCGCTGTGATTTTCGTGTGATCTTTGGAATAGTCAGTCGCTGAATGCAGTTCCTGCATAACCTATGGATCGGAACTACCCTGGTGCTGATCTTTCGATGCTTTGAGTAGAGTTACAGGATGGCCATCACATACAATGCGAAGGTGGCCTGACCAGCGGCATTGTAAGCCCTTGCTGTCAGAGACGAGGTAAACTTATATGCCCTGGAAGGGAGCCTCAGACGTTTCCTCCAGGTGGCAGTATTTTGTGGCCATAAATGCACTGCAATCGCACTCTCCACCTCTGGAACCGCTGAGGACCATCAAGGTTGTGAGGGCGGAGGAGCCAGCAAAGCGTGTTCTGCCAGAAAAAGGTGTCTTCCACAACTTTGTGATTTTCTCATGCACTTGCGGGAAGAAAGGAACCGGGGCAGAATGTGGCAGTGCATTGCATTCCGACCCCAGAAACCAACTGTCCAACCGCAAGCTTTTGGGGCAGGGCAGAGGAGTCCACTAAAGCCTGATGTATATGGCTGCCAACTCGGCATCATCCTTAGACTGGGCCATCACACCTGAGGGAGGAATTCCAAGTGAGTCCTTCGTTACGGAAGGCATAGCCCTCCCTCCGATGCAGCGATTGGCAGGTCATCTTCCTCTTAAACCCAGAATGAGAAATTAAGTTCACCCTCGGGTGAATCGCCTAACTCAACTGGGGGACACAAGTGTGCTGAGGAATGGGAGACCTGTGGGGACTCACTCAACAGAAGCTCTCCCATTGTAACCCCCAGATCACCCTCAGTGCTCACTGCCGAGGCAAAGTCCTCACGGTCACATTTTCATGGTTAAATATTAACTTACATTACATTAAAAAATATATATATATAAATTCTATATATACTGTAATTCTAAATATAATTCTATTTTTGATTTTTAATGTCATCAAGTTAATGTTTTAAGCATTTTTACATTTATTTCAAAATATAGACAATAACAATTTAAACAATTTATTTTATTTGTGAACTGATGTTCAGCTGTTCTTTTTAATAGTCAACTTATTTTCAGATAATCAGTCATGCTCTGTAAACACTGGTCGCAGACACAAACTATCTTTAATTTCTCCAAGCTGATTGATTCCCAAATGCAAAACACGTACGAAAAGAGGCGGGATTTATCGCATGAACCCATCATATCATTCATAACCTCTCTTAGCATGAGCATGGCTCATGCAATCAAGACAGCAATTGCGGCCGTCCGAAGGAGAGAGAAACCGCTGCACCCAGAAGGACATGTACAGAAAGGCATCTTTATAAATACGTGATCTGTTGTGTAGCTCTTTCAGAGGAATTTGCTCTTTTTTCAATGAAATTACCTCTTTTAGACCACCACTGAAGCACCCAGGGGAACTCCCTGCACTTATCTGTGTACACTGAGAGAGACCGCTGAAATGTGCTGGTGGATCCAGCAGTGTAGGGAGGTGAATGGAAAATCACTTCTCCTTTACCATAAGAGACACGGTGCTTCGGCTCGGAAGAACAAAGATGAATGAGTGGAGCATGCCAGCCTTGTTTTTTTGGGCTCCCAAGAGTGACCCCTAGTGTCAGTCTCAACACAATGTCGAAGTGACTGCCAGATAGGAAACATAATTTTCCTTTAAATGCAATATAACTTTGAAATTATCACAGTGATGAAACTCTTCTTCAAGTTACAAAATGTGTCAACCTGTTCTTCCTCTGTCAAATGCTGAAAGTACTCAGGCTAAACCAGTCTGCTATTTTGACATCCTTTGTCAGGCCTAAAGTTTAAACCTCCGACAGCACGTTGGGAAAAATCAATAGACCATTGCATGCCTGTCTGCACCTCGGCCTGTCTAATGACAACCTCGACCTTTCAGAGGCGCTAACTATATGAATGACACCTGAAAACTGCAGGGCAAATTCAGTTTTGCCCCTCCCTCCATTTCCAGTAGGTTTGGGAATCCAGACGCAGATACAATATCAATCTCCAGGAATAATCTCCCAGCTGATCTGTAATATTTGCTGCTCAGCACTGCGTGGCGTATATACTCATGGAATAGATATGATATTTACTTAGAGTAAATGTTAAATAAATCTCCATTTTAATATATTTTGGATAAGTTCAGTAAGTGTGTAGCAAAAGTTGACATTTAGATGTATAAATTAGTAATAAATGTTTCTACCCAATTTTAAACTTAAGTGTAATTACTGACTTCAATTTCTAAGGAAAATCCAAGTGGTGCCTGCCAGTGTTGTGAATTGCACTTTGAAAACTTTAAATTGAATCACTTTTCTTTCCCTTAAACACTGAAAATAGAGTAGAACAGTCAAAAAAATACTGTAAATCCCATTACAAAAAAAAAAAAAAAAAAAAAAAAAAATTATTTAATGGAATTGCCAATAAATAAAATGGAAATTATTTGACTGCTCTGAAATATTCAGTATAATAAATATTCTCTTTTTCATACATATCTTTAAGAAACAATGTTCAAATTAAGACTTTGAAATGAGATAATGCATTATTAATTAATTTGGTCTTACTGAAATATAAATTAGAAACATAAGTTTTAATTCTATCTCATGTCTCATTGTCTAGAAGTCAATTTAGGCAAACAAAATAACTTACCCTACTCAGTTTACAATATTCACTTTACCGTACACAGTTTATAGCTGCCATTGTTATAACAGTTTATGCATCATTATAACTATAACTCATACATAACTCATTAACTGTACAAGGTACCAACATGTGGCAAATGTGGTAAACAGTATTACAAAGCAATTACTGCCATGCTGGGAAAACCACATCATACCAGTCTAGGGGCGCTAACACATTAGTGGGAAAATACATTTTAAGTTTGTGGAAAGAGCAGTGCAGTTTGACATCAAGTAGAAATATTGGATCTCCAACAGCACAACATCAGTGTTTGTTTTGTGAATGTTATAATCCTCTTCAATAACTTGAGAACTTATGATGCTCCTACCCCTTTTCTATTAAAAAATTAGCAGCATCAGTGAAAGTGTCATATGGTCATCAAGACGATTTTTGGAACATGGTATAGCTGGTGCAAAGTGGTTTACCAGCCTTAACCAGCTGGACCCATATTTTCTGCCAGGTTAAGTTCTGGTCCACCAAATAGTAGTCCAGTTCTAAACCTGCTTGAACCAACTAGAAACAAACAAACAAACAAAAAACCATACAATATGTAAATAAATATCTGAACCTAGCCCTGAGAAACCATATTTGGGTTTCCTTATTGCATGTTCACTACACCTGTAGTAAGAATATAGAAAAGTTGAAAAAGTTTTGACAATTTTTATTAATGTAGCAGACACTTTTTGAGGTGACTTCGGAATCATAAAAAAAAATAAACAATAATTTGTGCAGTAATACCACAAACATATAATACAATTTGTTTGGATTTTTTTTTATCGATTACATACAAATGTTAAATGGATAAGATATAGCACATATTACAGAAATAAGACTTTTCTGCCTCTCTGAAACCTGAAATGTTGCCCACATTTTTAAACAATGCAGCCGGATTGTTAAAAAATTTGGATTTTACATAAACTATTGCATTAAAAATAAAAATAATCTCTAATGAAGAAACTTCTCTGATGTTGTTGCAATGTTAGGGTACGTTTGCATGGATTATAAAAATAATTAAAAGAGTATTAAGATTATACATAAATAAACTTCTCATCTGGCAGAACTCCGGTGTCATATTTTGCACAGCTGCTTGTTTTACTGTGAGATTTTCCAATGGTGATTACACTGTTTCTGTGGTGTTCTTTCGACGTGCTTAAAAATCTACTGGACGTCTCCAATAGACCCAATTTTTACCTAAAATCGGGCAGGAGGAGCTCTAGGACTGACTCACGGGGTAACCTCGGGTTCACTGCCCCATCAGTCCACACCCCAAAAACCCATTTGTTTGTAAGCTCTAGGAATGGATTCAGTCCAGTCCGCACCCCACAGAACCTTGAGTTTAATCACGTCAAACTCACCACAGACCCAGGCCATCAGCATGGTTTCATCTCACTTACTCAATCCTCAGTGCCATTTAAGTTCAGTTTAGAATAAAAAGGAGGATGCAAAATAAAATACAGTGTAATCATTCGGATGTACAGTGGCACAGTACTCATTCAGTAAATGAATGTGTTTTGAGTCTGGATTTGAAAGTGACTACTGTAGGAGAACATCTGATCTCTTCTGGAAGCTGGTTCCAGCTGCGACTGGCATAGGAGCTAAAAGCGGACTCGCCATGCTTAGAGTGAACCCTTGGTATTTCTAGCTGATATGATCCTAGTGATCTGAGTGATCTGTTGGGTTTATATTTAATGTGCATATCTACAATGTATTGAGGTCCTAGGCCATTGAGTGATTTATATACCAGTAATAATACTTTAAAATCAATCCTAAATGTAACTGGGAGCCAGTGTAAAGACCCGAGGACTGGTGTGATGTTCATATTTTCTGGCAGCAGCGTTCTGTGTGAGCTGCAACTGTCTTATGCTCTTTTTGGGAAGGCCAGTGAGGAGTCCATTACAATAATCCACCCTGCTGGTGATGAAAGCATCATGGCGACTTGGCGATGTCACTTTATTAAAGAAACACCACACGTCTGCGCACATACACATTCTTCTACAGAGCGGTGAATACAAACAATACAGATAGGTGAATAATGTATCTCTGCTGTGTTGGGGAAAGTTACTTTAAAAAAAGAATGCATTACTTAGTAATGTGTTGTCACTTTTGCATTACTTTTTATCATCTGGCCTTGCTTGTTTATTTTTTTTAAACAACAGCAACAACCAAAAAAATCTATTTTTGGCAAATAAAAAGCCCCTTTAAACCCAAAACTGAAATGAATAAGTAAACTCACGTCTGTACAGTAGAGGGCGCAGCTCAAACTAACCTTTCAGATGTGCTGCCGCTCTGGATCGCAGAAGAACAGGACGCCGGAGACGAAAGTTCAACGCTTACTTACTTAAATGTTTATCTAAAGTCATTTTTTCTTATTAGTGTGGTTGAATTGGATCATCAACGATCAGCAGCAAAGACATTGGTTAAAAAATTGATAAAATACATAAAAGGTATATTAGTATTTAACATATTATTTACATTTCAGTTTTTCTTTATTTTGAAGAATACAGAATTTGTTTCTGTGTAAGTGAGATGAGTAAATGCTCACATTTAGTCTTGAACTACAATACTCATTATGTTTGCACACAACGCATCTGCACTAACAGGGCTGCCAACTTTTGAGTTTAGCTTGGAGTGAGATTTTTTTTTTGGGGGGGGGGGGGGGGGTGTATGTAATTGTGATTGTCAAAACATTTGGTAACTAAATATAATTTTATGAACTTTAGTGACAACATGTTAGGCTACAATGTTTACATTGTACAATGACTGGTAGGATAGCCTACAGTTTTTATTATTGCTTGACAAAAATTTCAAGATTTCAATTCCATTCTTGTGATTTGATTCCGATTTTGATTCAATATTGACTAATTTGCACCTAATCGCACCTAATGCTGTAAACATAGAGGGCCCAATCTGCTGGTATTATTAAAGGTTAAAAATAACAAATTAAATGAAATATAATGCAGTTTTTGTTATAATAACAATTATTTAATGACATAAGTAAAAATATAATAAATATGTAATATAGTGCTCAGCAAAATCTCCTCTCTAGCTATTTTTTCTATTCAGTTAACATGCTACATGGTCATTAAATGGCTTTCCTGAGGTAAATGTAACTTTATGTGACATAATTGTTCTCCTGCTGTTATATTGACCTCTTTCCGTGGTTGAAAAACACTAATTGGTCGATATTATGTATACTTTCGGTAAATTGTACTGCATCTTTAAATAAAAAAATAACAGCTGATCGGTTCACGTGCACTTAAACTGAGGCGCTCAGCGATCTGTCACGTCACATTTACAAGCGCCAAACGTATTTTTGTCTGAATTTCGTAATAAAATTGACGAAATCTAAGAGCTGAGAATTAGTTTAATATTAAAAGTAGGTTACCTCTTTGCTCCGCAATTTTTCTGTGCGTGAGAAAATGGATGTGTGGCGTGAGAGCGTGTGAAAAGTGTCAATTGCGTGAGTCTCACGCTCAATGCGTGAGAGTTGGCAGCCCTGGCACTAACTCCTGATTTCTCCCAACATGGCGACAGGAGGGCTGTCAGTCAATACATGGGGAACTTGCATTACTTATCTGAAAAAGTAACTCAGATATTTGTATGTAAATTCTAGACTGAACACGTAATACGCATGACATCACTGTTTCCACATATTCAAGTGTTTGTAATTTACACGAAGACGATAACGGTATAATTTTCAAAAACTTGCACTTTGAAATCCGTTTTCACAAGTTTGCATTTTCATGCCCCCAAAATGCCGTTGTTGTGCAAATGAACGGCCACAATGGATACAAAGTTTTGCAAAGTTGAAAAGGTGTCGTGTAAACCGCCCCATGCGTAGTTTGTGGATCCTTGAATGCTGGAGACTTTCATCTGGCAGATGCCGGGCCAGCAGGTACACCCTATAAACTCTGTGCCCATCTGAAAGCTCTTCTTCATGCAGAGCCAACTGTTGGATACATTTCTGTCTCTATGCTGGGTGTTTAGTGGGGGTGTAATTCTTCAATTGTAGATCTTCACATTTTGTGCTTGTTTTAAATCCTTCAATCAAAAAGGTATTTTCAGTATAACTTAAAATAAGTGAAGTAAAATAAATAGTCAAAGCCTACTTGCGCTGGATGTGCTGGTTTCGACTGCAGTCACATCCTCGTCTCATATATGAAACACCTGCTAATGCACTCACATTCACGTAAAGCAGCGATGTTGACCAGTTTGGGTGAGTGAGGTTGCTAATATATTTTTATACTCTGTAAAACAAGCCAAAAATATACTTAGGTGTAACTATTTACATTTACTCAAATACTTTAAATCACTGCTTTTTTATCAATACTTTTAGCTATTAATGAAATATTCACACATTTTAATCATCATTTCTTATATTATTATTATTATTATTGAGCTCATGGCATTGTGAGATTTCCATCTCTAAGAAGGATACATGTGATGCTGTCTTAGAATTTGGCCAAATGAGGTATCTTAGAAAGCAAAATAATAATTGTCTACTGTATCATTTACTTGTCTTAGAAGACTTAGCTTAGCAAGTATCTCAGATTCAGAAGTCATAATTATGATGTGATTTGCAATTAAGTGATTTTTAGCTAACTGACCAAAAAAACAGGAAGCCCTTTTAGCACTTTTTATCAGAAAATGAATAGCAAAGAATGCAGATTAGATGTGTATTTACTGCTTTATTTGTATTTTGCCATTTAGAACATGAACTGATTATATTTTGTCAGTTCATGCATTCTGTGGGTATTGAACCCATGACCTTGGGGGTGCTAGCGCCATAAGCTAATGTTTGAGCTAAAGTAATGCTAAATTAGCATTAAGTGTTTTAAGCGCAAATGCAACTTCTCTTTTTTTCTAATCTGTTCATTAGGGTTTTATGATACATCTTATGTTGATCAATTAATGTGCATTTCACATGAGGATTTTTTTTTTTTTTTTTTTTGTGAAACATAATGCCTATTCTATATCTATGTCCATCTTTTCTTAAATCCAGGATTGAGTTTGGGATTTGTCAATCAAAGAATCATCTTTGATTGACAAATCCCAAACTCAATCCTGGATTAAAGAAAATCCAGACTTTCCCACTTGTAAACACGTCATTTTCATGTGTGCTCATCTTGTAAACACGATACTTCCGACGTGACTTAGAGCAGTATGTTCTGCATCGGTTGAGCTTTCTTGAGCATCCGTATAGAGAACATCTGATGCACATCAAGTGTGAATCACACTGTGTAATCAGCAGCAGAGAGAGGAGAACCCCACGACCGCCCTGCTGACCTCCTGACAGATGATCCTGGCCCCCGTAGACGTCCCGGGACAGCTGAGAAGTGTGCTGTTCATCTTCCTCTGACTCCTGCACCTCCCAGCAGCAGAAGCGGAGCTTGATGAATTGGTTCTTTCCCAATGCGGATGAAGGCGGCCTCCTTTTATGGGCGGTACTGAGCGCCAAGTCTGGTCAGAGGAAGGAGGGGGGCCGGGTTAAGATGGGAAGGTGCTAATTAATTTCAGTCTTGGCCAGGTGACCGGCTGGATTCCTGCTTAGCCAGACACGAGCAGTGGCAAGCACTCCGGGGTCACGAGGGGGGGCCAGACGACGGACAAGAAAAGGAGAGTTTCCTCCCCTTCTTCTTACTGAGACTGATTTACAGTCCACTCCATCAGCATTCCCAGTCCTGCCAGAACGGCCCGGCGCACGGCTGTGATGTCTGTATCTGGTACCGGAGCGGAGACGGCGCTCAAGGGGCCGCGGTGAAGCCCGACACCTCACAGGCTGGGAGGGCCGCGGGGTGTCCCATGACAGTCTTCAAAGACTCTCCCTGGCCAGGCGCGCTATGACTGGCATTTTTATGACTTGGCAAAAAAAGAGCCGCTGTCAAAAGAGGATATAGCACTCTTCTGTAAGGTTAGGTGTGCCTGATTCACGGTCACTGTCAGGGCCAAGACACAAATACTAGCTGCCACACTCCGACCCCAAAGCCGCATGTGTTGGCATATCCAACCCAGTCAAACAGAAAACACACCGTATCCTGCTAAAGTGACGGGCGTACAAGCGCTATTCCGTTCTTTGGAAATACTCAGGCCTCAGGAATCTGAAGGAACTTTCTGGATTTTAAACTCTAAATATATTTTTTCCACCTCATCTCGTTCCAAATCCATATTCTGTTAAAGGGATAGTTCACCCAAAAATGAAAATAGCCCATGATTTATTCACCCTCAAGCCATAGGTGTATATGACATTCTTCTTTCAGACGAATACAATCGGAGTTATATTAAAAAATGTCCTGGCTCTTCCAAGCTTTATAATGGCAGTGAATGGCTGTTTCTGTTTTGAAGTCTATAAAACTGCATCTATGCATCATATAAGTGCATCTATCCATCATATAAGTGCATCTATCCATGATAAAAGTGCATCCATCCATCATAAAAGTGCATCTACACATCGTAAAACTGCATCTATCCATCATAAAAGTGCATCCATCCATCATAAAAGTGCATCTATCCATGATTAAAGTGCATCTATCCATGATTAAAGTGCATCTATCCATCATAAAAGTGCATCTATCCATCATAAAAGTGCATCTATCCATCATAAAAGTGCATCTATCCATGATAAAAGTGCATCTATCCATCATAAAAGTGCATCTATCCATGATTAAAGTGCATCTATCCATCATAAAAGTGCATCTATCCATCATAAAAGTGCATCTATCCATGATTAAAGTGCTCCACACAGCTCCGGGGGGTTAATAAAGGCCTTCTGAAAGCGAAGCGATGCGTTCATGTAAGAAAAATATCCATATTTAAAACTTTATTAACTAAAATAACTAGCTTTCGGCAGACGCCTACGCAAGTTGACTTACACCAAAAGAGTAACACTTGACGATGTACGACGTAGGATGTAGGAGTATCGTGAGCTATGACGCCTGTCACGGTTCAAACAAACAGGACTGGGCAACAAAATCAAGCTCCTCCAACATCTCTCTTAAAAATTTCTCGTTTTAGACTTCGTGACTGGTGTTTTGTTTTGCTCTATCATCTGCGCTTCTGCGTTCAACTTTACGTTGTGAGTCAGGTCAAGGGTCACTTTTTCGCCGTAAATCAATGCCGTCTGCCAGAAGCTAGTTATTTTAGTCAATACAATTTCAAATTTTGATATTTTTCTTACACGAACACATCGCTTCACTTCAGAAGGCCTTTATTAACCTCCCAGAGCAGTGTGGAGCACTTTAATCATGGATGGATGCGCTTTTATGGACTTCAAAACAGAAACAGAGCCAGGATTTTTTTAATATAACTCCGGATTGTATTTGTCTGAAAGAAGAATGTCATATACACCTAGGATGACTTGAGGGTGAATAAATCATGGGCTAATATTCATTTTTGGGTTAACTAACCCTTTAAGTAATTTCGAATACATTTTTGAGAAGGCTCAGCATCTCATTTGAGGGACAAGTACTGTTTTAAATAATTGTACATACAGTAGTTTTTCCCTCCCAAATGATGACAGTTTATGTCTTTCCAGTGCCAGAGTAGCCTTCAGAAAGTACAGTGAAAGCCCTGTATGCCATAATCAAACACAGTGCATTAGTATGGAAAATAAATTGGCGTGCAGAATTTTCATTTTGGGGTGAACGATCCCTAGGAAAGTTCAATAAGCAGAGGGAGTCAAATGTTCCAAATGTCCGTGTCTGTCAGCAATATCAGACGATGCCTTAAAATGGATAATTTGCCGTGCAATTATATGACAGACGAGGTACTATGCTTGATTAACTTTGATTGCTGGCCCATTATCCAGCAAATAACAGCTGATGTGGCCATTAGAGAAGTTAGTGAGACACAGCTTTTCACCTTTTATTTTTAGACATTTGAATCACATAGACACCCTATAATTGTTGCTTGACGCATCAGAACTTAAAATGCAGTGGCTTATTTATTTATGTATTTGTTTGTTTGTTATATTCATGTTTTATTTTTTATTAGTTGGCAAATCACATTCACATTATCCGGTGTTCTCAGAGAAAGTTCCAGAGAGCATCGTTAGATGTGGACCCCAGTGTTACTAAAGTCAATATAATTTCATGGTTGGCGTGATATAACTAAATAAATTCCAAATAAATTACTGATCTTTATTCATAAGGCCCTTGTTAGATTTTTTTTTTGTCTATGAAGTTGGTCTTCAGACGCGGCTTGTTGCTCTTTATTAGTTGTGTGTTTTACTCTACTTGTCTGTGCCCATATAAAAGTTTGCCACTCACTTGAAGCAGTCACCATTAAATTTTACTGTCACTGTTACACTGTCTCCTCTATCCAAACATGTCTAAGTTAGTACCCAATAAAATCTGCTTCATAACATTCTCCAGGCGGACACTGACACCTAATGGTCATATACTGAAAATGCGTCCTTATCAAAAAAAAATGCCACTAACATATTTATCTCTTACAAATGAATGGTATCAATGCCCACAGCAGATGGTTCAAAATCTGGGGGTAGCAGGAATTATAAATAATAATAATAATAATAATAATAATAATAATTTAAATCTGCAACCCAGTTACCTATTTGGGTATATATATATATATATTTTTTTTTTTTGTTTTTTTTTTTTCTAATTTGTGTTTATACAAATTGTATGTTTATAATTGTGTTAATATTGTTTCTTAGTTATGTTCAGTATTAAAATCACAAGTCCCAAATTTGAGTAACAATTGCCTAATAAAAATGGTAAACCTCATATAAAATAGAAACAATAGAAAAATAAAATGAACAAATAAATAAATCTTAAAGGGGACATATCATGAAAATCTGACTTTGTCCGTGTTTAAATGCTATAATCGGGTCCCGGTGCATCAGCCAACCCAGAAAACGTGAAAAATGGCAACCCAGTAACTTTGTTTTGGTGAGCCTTTCTCTGCAAGCATGTTAAAAAATAAGCTGATCATATTTTGCTCCCCTTCTGATGTACGAAGGGGATCTTATTATAATATTACCCTTAATCTGCACACCGCCATTTGTTTTTTTGCAAGCGGCAAAAGTGTTACCAGTTCTAACACAAGGGCAAAAGTTCGAGCAAAGCATGTAAACTGTTCTGTCGTTGCTGCACAGACGAGCACTGAACACTATTTGACCAAAAAAAATTCACAGCTGTCTTATAAAGACCTCAGGGAACTGTGTCAACTTTTGTAAAAGTTAAACATGGCGGTACATGCAAGTCGATGCAATAATCAATGTAACTCAGACAACAACTACATTCCACTAACCATTCAGAAACGTCCAGGTGCGTCTAAAAGTTGCAACCTCTTCCTGAGTCTCTCCATTAGGCTGCACTCCACTACTTATTGTTATTATTGAGATTTTGGATAAGATTCACATGTTTTGTTATTGACGGAGTATCCGAAGCTCATGTAAAGGATCGGCTCTCTTCTGAATGGGTGGGGAGCAGCAGCTCATTTGCATTTAAAGGGACACACACAAAAATGGTGCGTTTTTGCTCACACCCAAAAAGTGTCAATTTTAATATGCTATAAAAATTATCTGTGGGGTATTTTGCTCTGAAATTTCAGACACATTCTGGGGACACCATAGATTTACATTACATCTTGTGAAAAGGGGCATAATATGTCACCTTTAAAGTAAACACAGTAAATCATTAAAGCAAGTGCATTGGATTGACATGATTTAATCACTTACATCGGTTTAACAATAGAATCAGTTGTTTTAAGGGACCAAATAAAGTAGCTTCAAGGTGATTTTTGTGTGTGTCTTCCTGACATGATTATTTTTGGGGGATTTGACGTGTTCCATTTCTCATATTACATATATTATTAATGTTATTTTACAGAAAGTAATCATGTAAATATAATATGAAGTCCTGCTTATTGTATGTCACTGAATGTTTACATAGAGGAATTAGTATTGTGTCACCCAGATACCAAAACCTTTTCTACTCAAAAACCATATATTGTAGTGAAAACTGTACCATTTTATGAAAACCGTGAACAATTATGTTCAATTACACTAACAACTTTCAGGATCGGTTACAGTATCATGCAATGAACTGTACAACAACTCTCAAATGTTAAACAATAACAACAGTTAACAAGAAAAAAAATACCAGTAGAACTCTTCAACACTTCATGTGAACAATAACATGTAAAAAAATAATAATAATCTGAGCATATTAAAGATCAGGGGCCGTATTCACAAAGCATTTTATCTTACCACTAGGAGTACTCCTAAATCGCACTAAAAGATTTTAGCTAGGAGTTTTCTCTTAAAAGTTATTCACAACACCTTTCAGACCTACTCTTAGTAAAGAAAAATGACAACTCCTAAACTAAGAGTTTGTCTTCGTTGCTATGGATGACGTCATTACTCATGCACGAGCTTGACTGAAGTGTCCACCTTGATTGGCTGATGATTGTAACGCGGGAATGATTCCAAACACCTCCCCTACGATGATGAGTGACAGGTGACAGGTCTGAGAATGCGTGCGCTACACAAGTAGTGCGAAGGACGGAAGATGATGAATAACTGAATAAATAGCCTAAATGAATAAAAGAGTAAGGCAAAACAAATAGCCTAGTAGCCTAATGAAACATATGGATTGATGCAATATCTTTGCAACATTATTTAATTAATCTGTCACTATATGCCTCTGCCTACGTTTGCAAAGAGAAGAACATTTTAATTTGATTCACAATGAAACGTTACAATTAGTTTACATGCAATGAGTAGCCTAGTTTTGGTTGTTGTTGGTGGCGTTATTGCATCCCTTGTTATGCCTACAATGCAAAATTGTTCCCTCGCGATTGGAAGCTCCTGTAGCCGCCGCATACGCATTTCAAAACACCGCAACGTGAAATGCCACAAAAAGCGGTTTGTGAATAGGTCTTAGTGAGTTAGGAGTCCTCTCGACTTCTTTTAAGCTGTCCCAGACTTAGGTGCTACTTTTAGGGCTAAAAGGCTTCGTGAATTACTCTTAATGAAAAAAAATTAGGAGTGACACGCCCATTATTTTTAGGAGTTGCTCCTAAATTTGCCAGTTAGGAGCTACTTTTAGCCTTAAAATTCTTTGTGAATACGGCCCCAGATTACTAATTTTGCAATGCCTGATAAAAAATGTATTAAAACCAAAGTCCTTTTCCTTTGAACGGAACACCTAGGGCCATAAACAAACAATTTGAAGGAAAAGCCCTCACCCAAAGCTAAAAACCAATTGCTTAAAAGGGAAAAAAGATCCCCTAAACGTGAGCACTGCACAAATAAATGCAACACTGATTATACCTCTAAACAAAAAGGACAACCCACCCCAACGCTAGGATTAAGATGTGCCACATGTATGTTCGTAGCTACTGCTCCATGTACAATTCTCCACTGGAGATCACCTGTCCGCTTATTAATTGGACATTTGTACAGAGCACGCCAGCAGCCTTTAGGGGAAGAGACAAGTCCAATAAAATCCATCCATTTTGTAGAAGAAACTCCAGTCAATAGTCTGGCATTTGACACTTTTAAACAAGTCAAGTACAAGGCCTTCTTCCCAGTTAACTCAAAACAATTCAAAACAGGGGTTTTAAATGTCAACAAACAGTGATCATCCTCTTCCCAATTCTCCATGGCAGCACTAACTATGAGTGAAGGAAATACATAGTTATGCGCTTCTGTCCACTCATGGATCATCGTTGTGTTATCCAGAAAGTCTCTGTACTCCTCTCCTAACGCCCCACATACTTCTGCAACGAACTGCTGTATCATTCTTGCGGATTTCACTTCAGTCCTTTGGCTTATAGCTTCCACACTGCTACTCAATATATGGCCCAACTTCATATATCCAGCAGCCAGCAACCATGAGCGTAAGCATGCAGATGATAAAAATCTTGAAGACAGGAGAGGGTTAATAAACAAAGGTTCTTCCAGCAGCCAGGGCCCGACTGACAAATCAGGTGATCTTGACGCATTAAAAACTTTCCAAGCTTCAAGCACAGATTTATAATACGGGGTAAGGTCTACCAACTCAGACTCTTGTAAATCCATAAGAAATAAGTGTTTATCGAGTCCCATTCCGCCTACCCTCCGCAAAAGGGCTATTGCAGTGTCCATCCAAGCAAAATTGCTGTTGTATAGCAGTCTTTGAACGGTTCATAAATGAAAAGTCATTAGTCTTGCCTTGAGGTCCACCAAACCCTGTCCCCCTTCTTGTACAGGAAGATACAGTACAGCAGATCGGACCCAATGGTATCCAGACCAGAAAAAGTTCACCAAGTGCCTCTGAATCGCTTGAACTAGACCTGCTGGTGGTTGCAGTACATTGAATTTATGCCACAGAGTGGATGCCACCAAATTATTGGCCACCAAAACTCTTCCCCCATAGGACAACTGGGCTAGCAACTATTTCCACCTAGACAATCGTGTGCATACTTTTTTCCTCTACGCCCTCCCAATTTAATTTTTGAAACTCATTAGAACCAAAAAAAAAAACAAAAAAAATCTAATATCTTAAAACCCTCTAATTTCCATTTGAGGTCTCTAGGCAATTGTGGAAGGTTCTCTGAAATACTTTGACCTACCCAGAGAGCTTCACTTTTATCCCAGTTCACCTTGGCTGTTGAAGCCATCTCATAAACATAAAGTGCATCAGACAACACCTTGACATCTTGTGTGTTTTTAACAAATACGGTAATATCATCGGCATATGCACTTAAAACTGTTCTTGAAGTCTTAAAAATAGCAGGTATATGCAAGCCAGACATTTTTTCTCGTAATTTGCAAAGAAAAGGTTCAATTGCTATACTACATAGCTGTCCTGATAAAGGACACCCCTGTTTTATGCCCCTTGTTACAGAAACGGGACGGCTCAATCCACCTCCCACCTTGACAATACAAGAAGCCCCTGCATACGACAATTTTACCCATTTTAAAACCTTCCTCAAAACCAAAAACATTCAAAACATTAAAGAGATAGTTGTGGTCGACACGATCGAATGCTTTTTCTTGGTCCAGGGAGATTAAACCAATTTCTGTTTTAGAAACTCTGCAAATATCCAAAACATCCCGTATCAAAAACAAATGGTCCGATATTGTCCTTTCTGGAACACAATATGTTTGGTCACTGTGTACAATTAAATGGAGGTACTTTTTAAGCCTATTTGCAAGGCATTTGGATAAAATGTTGTATTCAGTAGTCAATAGGGCGACTGGTCTCCAATTCTTCAAAAGAGACAAATCCCCCTTTTTAGGCAACAATGATAAAACAGCCTGTTGACAGGACACAGGCAACATATCATCATATATTTTTTTGGTGTGTTAAGTAATGTTTTTAAAAAATGCTTTAATGATTTTCACTATATCATTTTTGTTTATGTAACAAAGATGATATGTTGATATGGTGCATAAACATTGGTGAAATAATACATTTCCCCATCAATATCAGCTTTAACAACAAGAAGACGGCCATTCATTGGCTCTTCTGTACTCAAAACAGTAACTCTTAAATCAGGTGAAAAGAAAATTGCCACTCCTGCACTCAAATTTGTTTTATGGCTTAACTTGTACTGCCCTTTCCACCACAGTCCCCACTCAACTTCATTTCCTACATCACCATGTGTTTCTTGAAGATAAATAACATGTAATTTTTTTCTGCTCTATTATTTCAGATACTAATGCACGTTTGTGCATATCCCTCCCCCATTAATATTAAGAGAACCTACTCTTAAAGCATCCATATGTAGGTTTAAGAGGGAAAGGAGAAAAACAGATAAAAGCAGCATTACAAAAAGAGACACCATGTGATGCATGAGATGGTCAGCTAAAACAAAACCTTTAACGTTCTCTTTTTTTACACATTTCTATACTTTCGAATTGCCGTTACATGTTTCTTCAAACGAAACCTTTTATTTTCACTTAAGATCTCAAGACTCACATTCTTTTGATGTACTGAAACAGACTTCTCAAACTTCTCAAAAAATCTATCACATTGACTTGCTTCCCAAAAGTATCATCCAGAAAAGCATTAATCTCCTCTAAAGTATATAATGAGGGATCATCTTGTGAGAACTCTTGAGAGTCCGCCTCACCACTGCACATAGAATCTCCCTGTGAACATAAATCAATGTATAGATGCAGCCTCATCTGACAAACTTTCATTCATGCCACTCTTATGGCGCTTTTCCACTGCATGGTACGGCACGGTTCGGCTCGGCTCGGTACGGTTCGACTCAGCGTGGAACGGTTCGACTCGCTTCGCTTTTCCACTGCGTGGTACGACTCGACTCGGTACGGCACGGTTCGGTTCTCTTTAGCTCGGTTGCTTTTCCATTGCAGTTAGTACCGCTTCAAACTGGGTGGGACTGATCGTTATAGTTGCCGCCTCTACTGCCATGACATCATCGTAAACGCGCCACATTTCAAACGCACAACACAGGGGATGGTGCTCTTGATTCTCGGCATGTGGATGTTTTTAAATTAAATTAAACGTTCTTATAATGGTTTACTATATGGAAGGAAAATTCTTAACGTGTAATTAAACGTTGCGTTCATATTCTGGGCTCATCTGATTTTTTGTACATAGCATAGCCTACTTTGTTACGATTTTAGTATCATAATGATTAATAAATGCACGCACAATTATCCGTGAACTTGATTTGAACAAATGCCTTTCAACTTGTGTGTGCAAAATTCAGAATTAAATGAATGTGCAGCAATCTTTACAAATAGAGAGTCTAGGCCTAATGTACTGTTTTAAACTAGCCTACTGCCATTAAAAAAGCGCATTTAGTTAATGTTATGTTATTTTTTTCCATCTGCCTATGTTGATTATGAAAAGTGAACAGCACGAGTAGAGAGACATGGAGCGAGTCGGACATAATTTTGACCACTTCATTAAGTTTTGTTTTGTAGAAAGCCTCTTTAAAGTGAATTTCGTTTTGTATAAATTGTATTTTAATATTAATATTTTTTTCATCAAACAATTGATGAAAAAACATCACATCCTCAAATACACAAAGCTTGAAATGTCTTTAAACGAAATAATTCAAAACAAAAAGAAATAGGCTACTCTCTTATAATTCATTATGTGCATTTCTCTCTATAGGCGCGTTTACTACGAATATGGCGATCGTCAACTTCATCTTTGCCATGCACAGACACTGACAGAAAACACCATTTTATAAATAAAAATCAGTGCACGCGTTTTAATAAAATTAAAACTTTAATTGTGATCATTAAAATAATTGAATATTAAATATTTTGTGGCCAAGTTTTGCTAATTTATTAATAGTATATATATAGGCTATATATAGGCGTAATTGTATTAAACTGAACAAGCGCAACATTCAGCATTCAATCAAATATTCAAAAAGACTTAATAATAATGTTATTTCAACATAATATCTCGTTATTTCGACATAATGTGCGTGCAACAAGCAAGATGTGCATTTGTAAATCTGGGGATGCGTGCATTGATTTTTATTTATAAAATAGTGTTGTCTGTCAGTGTCTGGCAAAGATGAAGTTGACGATCGCCATATTCGTAGTAAACGCGCCTATAGAGAGAAATAACATTATTATTAAGTCTTTTTGAATATTTGATTGCTGAATTTAATATACACACACACGTGTGTGCCCTCAGCACATGCGTTAAAAATTAGGCCTATCCGGCGCCGCCCCTGACTGCAAGAAACAGTTTGCAAGAAACTTTTTAACTGCAAGAAACTACAGCGTTGGCTGTTGTCTACTGGCTATTTAAATCTAGCGGGTTTGTCTCGTGCATGCTCTCGTGTGGCAAATACAATGACACTGGTAGTGACGATTCTGTCTGACCAATCAGTGATCTTCAGTGTTTTCACGTCACATTTTAGTATCGGTACGGTACGCTTGGAACCTCAACAGAGGTGGTACCATTTAAAGCGAGTCGAAGCGAGCCGTACCGTACCGTACCATGCAGTGGAAATGCGCCATAAGTGAGCCGTACCGAACCGAGCCGTACCGTACCATGCAGTGGAAAAGCGCCAAAGCGTGCCGTACCGAACCGAGCCGTACCGTACCATGCAGTGGAAAAGCGCCATTATTACCTTCTTTATTGCAGCTCAACTCCATCTGCTCTTTCTCCACCACACGCTCTACACTACAAAACCTAGCCTGAATACCGCTAGTACTTGGAACAGAATGCAAGACATTTTCAACATTCAGTGTTTCAGCATTTTCTCCGTTCATATTAACAATCACAATACTACTAAGATCAGAAACGGTCACTGTTGTTCTCACTTCATTATTTAAATATTCTCAGAAGCATTTACACTCATTTCTGAAATTCTTACCTCAGGAGGTCGCTCAATCTCACCCCAAACTCCTTGGGTAAGCACAATTTGAGAAGTAACATCAATTTCTGACCACGAAACATTACCTTCAACTTCGTGTTCTTTTATGTGGGCACGCATGTCGTTTATGCCCAACATCATTCAAAACACTTCATGTTACCGGTTGTTGCATAAACCATATACGTTTTCCCTTCATGTTTAACGCGAAAAGATATATCCAGCGTTCGCTCCGGAGAGTCCAAAACCGAACTAACGAACTAGCTCACGCTCCAACGCTTCATTTATTATGAACGGCGGCACATTTGAAATCGTGATTTTAGAAGAAGCCGCATAAGGCTAAAAGTTTGAGGATATGTTGCGGAGCATTTAGAACCTCTTCCATACCAGCGTTGCAAGTACAAACAGGAGAAATACCTTTAAGCCTCAGACGTCTTAAATTGAGTATGGCGTACTGGATTAATTTAAATGGACATGATGAATCACACCCTACTAAGAAAGTTCTTAATGATTGTTGGGAGGATGGTAGAACCCAGATTTGTAGCTTTGGTTGGGTTGGTAATAAACTAGCAAATCAAATGGAAATAGATGATATCACTTGTAGTAAGACAGTACCCCTGGTATCAACTCCACCTTGGCTGTTCTGCTCCCCTATGGTGAACATGGAAACCAGAGAGATAGATATATATAGAGGAGTGTATCAGAACATAGAGCAATATTTAGAAAGTAGGTACTATAATACAACACAGATTTATACAGATGCATCTAAAGATTCAGAGGGTAAAACAGGTATTGCAGCTTACATCCCTGATTATAAAATCTCAATTAAAAAGAGAACATCAGATCATTTGTCCGTATTTGCAGCAGAAATGACAGCCATTAATATTGCATTGCATTGGATAGAAGAAGTTAGGCCCCCTAAGGCAGTTATTTGTTCTGATTCTATGTCATCTCTCACTTCCATTCAAAATGGAGAATCATCATGCCGACAGGACTTATTGAATGAAATTAATAATATCATATTTGCAATTAGTCAACAGGGAATATTAATCCAGTTTGTATGGGTTCCTGCCCATAAAGGAGTTGGTGGTAATGAGGAAGCAGATAGGCTGGCAAAAGAGGCTACTAAAGAAGAGGAAGTTCAATTAAGCATTCCACTCAGTAAATCAGAAGTTACTCATTAATCACAAAGTTAATAAAATATGGCAAGCTGAATGGGATAAGGATAAAAAAGGTAGACACTTATACAATATACAAAAATATATCTCAAGTTGCAAATATAGTTATTCAAACAGACAGGAAGAGGTTTGGTTTACAAGACTGAGAATAGGCCATACTGGTTTAAATAACAGCTTATACATTTTACATAAACATCCATCTGGGAAATGTGAGAATTGTGGAGTGAGAGAGGATGTAGATCATGTTCTTTTAAGGTGCATAAGATTTTCCAGACAAAGAGAGAAACTGAAGAGGGAAGTGAATGCAGTAAATAAAACATTTTCTTTAGAAACTTTATTATGTGAGCCTAGATCAGAAAACATCACCAATGCTATGATAACATTTATCAAAGAAACACAACTAGCAAATAGGATTTGATTTTTTGTGTGTGTGTGTGTGTGTGTGTGAATGACATCCATTTGATTGCACCTCAATCCAGTAGATGGCGGTAATACACTTTGACTGTAAACTGCCATAAAACTTAACAGAAGAAGAAGAAGAAGAAGAAGAAGAAGAAGAAGAAGAAGCCGCATAGAGTGGAGTGACTTGCACTAAATCGTCGTTAATAATAAGGCCATTTTCAATTATCTGATTAACAAGATTCTTCGCTTTCAGAAAAACTACAACAGCCGTATTCATTCATACGAGAGGCAGAAGAAATATTTTCATGGCCTACCGCTTCCCCTGTCGCCACAAGCACATCCTCCACCTTTACCCCATCAGGAGGCACACACCTGAATCCATTACGCAAGGACAGCGCCTCAGCCTGAGATGCCATCCCTCCGCACAAACACTCGCCTTAACAGCAACAATGAATGAAAAATAAACACTTACCAAACCATGCAGAAACAAGTTGAAATGGGGAAAAAAGATAAAGGGGAAAAAAGAAATATAGGTGAAAGTCCCACCACTCAGTCTTCGTCATAAACATTGATTTGAATTACACAGCCAAGAAAACAAGTGGGTTGTGGTCAGTATACACAACAATTGGGAATGAACCTTCACCTACAGTAGATACACTTCAAAATGCTGCAATGCTAGTAACAATTCAAGAGCCTTCTTTTCGATCATGTTATCGTGTAACTTTTTTCGAGAAGTAGCAAACTGGGTGGTGTTGAGGTGCGTTGGGCATTCCGAATGTCAGAACAGAATTGCATGAGGTCATCAGGGGTCACAAACAATGAAAACTCTAGTAAGAAGGGGTAAGAAGAGCTTGCCAGTACCCCTTAAGAAGGTCTAGTTTTGTTACAAACTTTATCCCGCTTTAGCTTACGGTAGAGGACCAACACAGTCCAGAATGAGTCGCTCTAATGGTTTTCCCATCACTGGAAATGGCGACAAAAGAGCCGGACTAATTATTTGGTTGGGTTTACCAGCAAGTTTATACACGTGACATGAACGACAATGTTTTGACAGCAGAACTTAAAGCTAATGGAAATATTTAGTCACTCATACTTTTAACTGAATGTGTCTCTTTGCTTTTTAGGGGTCTTCTCAGCTTCAAGCCACTCAAACATGGAGGAATATTTCCCAGTCTTACCCCAAACTATTGTAACACCACCTCGGGTCAGTACAAGCCCAAGCTCAAGCCTACCTGTTACTTCACAAGGAACATTTTCAACACCAACCTCCTCTGTCTGTGACTGGTGCTACAATTTTAAAATCCCTTGGAACATGCTGCCAGCTGTTTTAAGGAAGAAATTAGAGAATCAGGAGCGGTCAAAAGACAGGGAATGAAGGAAACAATTAGTATAATTTCAGGCAAAATCCTTGCCATTTGCAAAAAAACGTCTAAGAAACACCTTAATGAAATTGCACGAAAGATGGTCATAGAATATCCAAAGTCTTTAAAAGACATGATAGAAGATGAAGTTGTTGGAAGTGCCCATGATTCTTAAACAAAACAACTTAAGCGCAGAATTGATAACTACAAGCAAAATTAAATGCTGGATAAGCACAACAGTACTCCTGCAGATGACAAGCACTGTTCCAGAAAATATGAAGAAACGTAAAGTCTCCAATGGCTGTATTGTGTTGGAGTCTGTGCCTTTGAATATGGAGGAACAGATGAAGAAGAAAAAAAAAATTAGGTCCAAGAAAGGTGCATGAAAAATGACAGGAATGAAAAACATGATAAGTTCATCTCGGATACATTTGTATCTTAGAGAAGTGACACAAGGTCTGGTAAGGACACACAAAAGAATGAAGAACTTTTAACTGGTATCCATATTAATGAGGCATTTGAAGAGGCCATGATAACTAAATGTTCAAGAGTTCTTGACTACTTTCAATCTCTTCCAATGGAGAAATTAGTCATAGCTGCAAAAGACAGAGCTTAAATCCAAGTGAGTGGTGGACCATTTGGGGCAGTGTTGATGCTACTATCAGACTTCAAAGAGGATCATACAAAAATGTTCTACATCATCGACAAAACAGGTTGAGGCTGAGGCCAAACACCTGCCACCCTCACCATGCATTGTTGCATGTAGTAAGTGAGATTTGTCTGCCATACATGCAAATAGACACATTTAAAGTAGTGGATTTGCCACACAAGTCCAATATCTGCAGCAGCTTTCATGGTGGCAGCAGATCAGGAGGCGATAATGGAAAATTTGAAAAGCTTCAATGACGCATGGGTCACAATGTTCATCAGTTACTACATTTGTAACATGCACTACCTAGTGGAACTCAGGCAGGGCCACGCTTGGAGGTTTTTTTTAGGTAAATGTGCCCTAATTCTCTTCTGATTGGGAATGTTTTTAATTCTTTAAGCTAGATTATTGTGTTTGTCTCTGTATTTGTATGCTGTGTTACTGTGAGTTGATGTTTTGTTGATATCTACCAGTGTTTGTATTTTGTACAATCCTTTACCAACAGGTGCATATTTAAGATCAATCCTGACAAAGTTGAGCCTCTGGAAAATTAGAAAATAATGCATATGAACCCAGTCCTGACTCTTATAACCCACATTTCTGAATTTGAATGTAGTTCTTGATTGATGAGCTGCTTATTGTCACTTTGCATACTTCTACTCACATTATTTTACAATCATAGTACATACATTTTTGAAAAATGAACACTGAGCGTAGACACATAGCACAAGTGGCACAAATCTAATTTACAATTTATTTAGGATTATTAAATTTGGATTACTATATATGTCTCTACAGTGTAGTTCATAGAAATTAAATGATTAGTATAGGGCTGCAATGACATGTCTGATTGCAACAACGTAGTCGACGTAATCGATTACAACTACATAAATTTGTTGATTATCAGCTCCGATTATGCTGATAATCAGTCATTATGCCAAATATCCAGAACGCGATTAAAAGTGTGGACATTTTTTTAACCGAGGCCGATTAAAATGGTGCTCGGCACATGTTGTATAACTGAAATGGCATACCACAGCAGCACAACGGGCTATGCATGAACATCTCAAAAGAAAACATCCTGGGGCTCTCCATACTCAAAATTATGAGACAGCGCAAGTATTTGAACTATTGCAGTAATTTTTCACATGATACTAGAATACAGGCCATCCAGTATGTTATGATTAATATTGTTGCGTTCATACAGCATTCTGTTTTTTAACAAGCTGCCTTGTGTACGAGCTATAATGCACGCTGAAACGAACTAGGCGCATTCAGATGCTCATCTTGTCCAGTATCCTTGCCGTGCAAACCTGCTGCAGTCTGTTTATTAAATGACAGAAGAGAGAAAATCATTCACTGCTCTAACTTTAGTTTCAATAAGATATTTAAGTATATTTAGAGGGTAAATATACTTAAAGAGGGTTATATTAAATATATATATATATATATATATATATATATATATATATATATATATATATATATATATATATATATTAAGAGGGTAACTTGGTACAAGAACCAGAGTCAATACACATAAAATTTCTTAACACATTTTTCTGTAACATGAAATCCGGGTTATTTAAAGAATAAAAATGTCCTTTAAATGTCTCTCTAATACTGGTGCGTGTGTGTGTTTGTGAATGTGAGTGTGTAATCCTTTAAAGGAGCATGCGGTTGCAGTGAAGAAAAGTGAGCATACCAACATGCTCGGAACTAAGGCTTGCCCTGCGCTTTGATACAATATTTCCTGCTGTAGAAAACAGACGCTCTGATGGCGTGGATGTTGCTGGAACACACAGAAAGGACTTTGCCAGTGTTGGATAGCGTGCTGCCTTTTTTTCCCACCACAACAGTGGATTCTTCTTCTTGGACAGGATGTTCTCTTAAATAAAATACATCTGCACTACTTGGGCATCTGCGGCTCCTCATCCTCTTCAACACTGGCGCTGGAGTCTGATGATGTTCCCAGTGTGTTGTCGAGAAACGATGCTCCCCCTTTGGCATGCGTTACTGGGTTGTCTTGTGCTGTGTTGGAGGCTCCATTTTCACTTAAGTTGGGCTGCCTCATTTTCTTTTTGGCAGCCAGTGCCATGGTTTGTACTGTGCTTTAGACCTTCAACACGTTGACAGCAGACAATAACTTAAGTTTTCTAAACCTGGGATCCAGAGCAGCATCGATTAGGACTGTGTTTGGAGATTCAGGTTGAAACACAGTCCTTGCCATCTTGTTGTGATCTGTTCTTTCACATGAGCTTGGTATGACTTGACTGGTGCAGTCTCAAAAGCTGAACTCTGAATGGACTTCTTAAGGCTTTCCACTATCTGTGGATGGGCAGAGAGGGTAACATATTGTTGCCCTCTCAGAAACACCATAGCTCCATTGAATGGCTCAAGGCCCTGAATTAGCTCCTCAATCAGGTTCCACTGTTCAGGCATGAGATCAAGGTAGTGATGTTTTCCACACACTTGGAAATAGCTTGGCGGTTCTTCAGAGCACTTTGCACAACCTAGTTCAGGGTGTGACCTGCACATCGCACAGATTCCCATCCATGCTTTTCTGCCAAAATCTTCACTGCAACATTAGCACCGTTGTCATGAATAACAGCTTTGATTTTCTCTGGTGGAATGTCGAATTTGGCAATAACATCTTCAAGCCACTCTGCAATATTTGCAGCTGTGTGTCTCTCTTCAAGGGGCATTGTCGTCAGGCTGTGGGACTCCTTTTCCCAATCCTCCCTAAGAAAGTGACACGTCACCCCCAGATACACCTCTTTAGCAACACTTGTCCAAATGTTGGTTTTGAGTGCAATGCTGTCAGTCTCCTTAAGGGTTCAACTTGCCTTTAATTTCTTCATATATTTATTCTCCATAATTTTCATTAAGTAGGTTCTTGGAGGAAGCGTGTACCTGGGGTTTAAAGTGGAAATCATCCTCTGAAAGCTCTCATCCTCAGTGTCTGTGACAATTATGTTTAAAATGCTGTTTGTAAACTTAGTTGCTTGCTCAGTTGAACAGGATGAAGCTGTCCGCACGAAGCTGTCCATATGACTCTGATTTACTGAAGAAAAGGTAAAATAAAAAATGATTAGGGATATTCACAGTTCCCTTTCAATCGCTCCCGTTCCCTTCCTTCAGGGATTGAGTGTTACAGTAACCAAGACGTTTTTCTCCATTGTCTGAA
This sequence comes from Squalius cephalus, assembly GCF_949319135.1. Taxonomy (NCBI): domain Eukaryota; kingdom Metazoa; phylum Chordata; class Actinopteri; order Cypriniformes; family Leuciscidae; genus Squalius; species Squalius cephalus. The sequence goes on from NC_137145.1 coordinate 24,990,659, forward strand.
AACTCAAAGCTTGTGTATCAACATGACTCCAGACTGCTAAACATTAACTACAACCCCAATTATTTTCTCTCAATAGAAATTTTTAAATCACATTTTGCATATTTTGTTCATCTGGAAAAGACTGGCATTCATAAGGCCACAACCTAATTACCAACTGGTCTCAGTCACATTTTACCTTTTCAAACTCAATTGGCAAAACATTTCAATCATGTTTCAGAGCATAAAAGAGGACTGGCTAATGTACATGTACATCCTAACAGCCTCGTGCACACCAGGACGATTATTGCACGCGCTTATCACCGACGTTTAATGCCTCGTGACTAAACAAAGGGTGCCAATGTGAGTATGCACACCGATGTGCAAATGTTTTTTTTTGTATTCGATTTAGTTTTTTTGGTTTTATGGAGGAATTATGGATTACGGAGAGGTTTTACTCCATGAGGGAGTGAATTTGCACGTTCATTTCGGTGCATCACCAGTGAAAATCACTTGGTATGAACACAAAGAAGCGACGAAAAAAGTCTCAAAAAACGCTGGCAATAAGTGTGCGCGATAATCGTCCCAGTGTGCATGAGGCTTAAGAATGGCTAATGTACATTAATTTACTATATTTACCTGATATATTGCTTTCTGTGGTTTTTATGCATAACTGTGAGAGAAGTGTGTGTGTATGTGTGTGTGTGTGTGTGTGTGTGTGTCAGAGAGAGAGTGAGACTGTCAACATGAATGACGCTTAGGCTTTCCCAAAAATTAGCTAACTTAGGGACATCATAACTAGTCCCCATACTGATCTACGGTCTTAAATAGTCACTGCACATAGTCACATTCAACATTCATTTTTATGGGCCTTCATTTCAACTAGCAATCATATTGATTTAGGCTAAATGTGAAGGCTACCGTTACCTTGTTGACTCCGCTCCTTGGACCTGATGCGTAGACTGTACATTTTCGGGTTGAGATGTTGAAGCATTGGACTCGTACTGTTGTGGTACGCCAGTTCAATCTTACATTAAACACACTATACAGAGTTTTCTTTCTGATTTAGTATGAAATGATCCCAAACTTTGGAAACGTTCTGCTGTTTTCTTTGGGCTCAATCTTCTTCTTGTCCCTCGCTGTTTTCTCCATTCCTCCATTTTTCATTCTGCCCATCTTCTGTGTTTACATCACATGGTCCAGAGTTTAGCTGGGTGTGCGTCAGTAATAATGGTCTGTGGGGAAACACAGTGCTCTGTGTATAGTTAAATTGACTAAACAAAGCTTCAAGGCAAATAATTTGCCTCAATGATTTTTTGTATTCGAGTTACTCGAGGAATCGTTTCATCCCTAGACAAAACATTTCAAGACTCGCTTCTGTAAGTGCTGTTGTCAGTCTCAAACATTAATTGTGAACGCAGCCATAGTAAACACCTATCCTCATAAGGCCTACACTGACTGCATAAATATTAACTTTTGTGATCAAAAAAACTCATACATAAATTTCATGTTAAAATGTCACTGATATATATTATTTTTTGTTGTTTTCTTTCTCAGAAAGAGGCAAAGCTGTGGACTTTTTTTTTCTTTCATAAAAAGGATGCCACTGTATGCACCCCCCACATGGTCACTGGGCTTACTGATAGTATTCTCAACATGATTTTCAAGGATATGAGACCCCTTTTTTGGACGGTCAGGACTTCTGTGAGATGGCCCCAACCACTTCACTAGGTTGACAGAGAAGAAATATATGGAGACACTTGAGAGAGTGAAAGCTTCACTCAAATAGATCAAAACAAATATCACTCTCACCACAGATGCATGGACAAGTATTGCCACTGAGGCATACTTAGGTGTCACCTGCCATTTTATTAAGGATAACTGGGAGCTGATTTCATATAACCTGACCACAATGCCACTTGAAAAGCATCATACAGCTGAAAATATTGCTGCTTGGGTGTAAAAAGCAGAGAAATTTGGCATTCCATGGTTAAAGTGTTGGTATAAGACAAATATGAAGAAATACATTTCTTAGAATCAGTCCCTTTTTCTCTGGGCCAAGAGAATAAGACAATAAAATGTCCTTATATGGTATAGATCTTCTTTCTGAATTTAAATAACAGGAAAACAGCAGAAGTGTGAGTGATGTATAAAAAGGCATCCCGCACTAGGCGGCAGAAAACTCTGATGTCTGTATGTAAATGGCCTTCTTGCAAGAATAAATTTCTACAAAAGACAAGTGGGTTTGGTTTTCATTGCAGTCTCACCACGAAATAGATAATTTCCGCAACAGGGCTCACACATCCTTGAGTCAACATCTCAAGCTCCTGTCTGAGACCTTTTCGCATGCTTGTGAGCACACACTACACAACCGTGGAAAGTCCAGACACCCCTAGTGTGGCAGTGTGGGTATTCTCATTCCCAAAAGTGCTTCAGAGCAGCATTGAGTGTAGCTTTTAAAAGGGAACATCTCTGGTCACAGTCTGATGCTGTTAAGTTCAATGTCAATTTCATTGATGTGTTACACACATTTTTTCACAGCTGGGCATACAAAGATGAAATCCCAAAGTGCTTCAGCACAGCATCTCGTTCCCGCTTTTTTAGGGAACAGGGTTACAGTAACCCTGTGACGTTACTTAAGCTGTGCATTTGAAAAGCAAAAAGCACCAAATATTACATGTTTTTTACTTCAAACTCACTTCATAATGTATGAAAACATTTGAAGTAACATGATAATTCATATTTTTTTTTTCTCTAGTGTACTGAAGTGTACTGAAAAAGCAAACACCTTTGAAATGTATGTTGAACAGAAACTGTTTCAGGAATGACACAACGGTGTGTGACTGTTCAATATCTCTGTTTTGATCTGTGTGCTTAATAATGTGCCTTTTTGTCCTCCGTTATGTATATTTGGATTATGTTGTGTTGTAAATTAAATTAAAATAATAAAAAAAAATAATTCTGTTAATCTCCTCACATTCTTTGTTCTAGTTCCCTAACAGTCCCATTCAGCTGATAGGGCCATTATGGGAGTGTCTTTGTCTTCCCAGGTGTGAAACGCATCAATATTCATGATGATTCCCACCTCCCCGCATATAGGCTTTCTTACACAAACCATTTACCTACATGCTGCTCACATATTATTGTAGCAGAGTTTGTGCTGAATACAGGCTAATCAGACTTTGGCCATGAAAATTTTATAAGTAACAGAAGTAAGCACAAATGTCAGGGCATGTCAAAACACCTCCAGGGCCCAGAAAACACTTCAGACCACAGAGGGTTAAACCTGTCACTTACAATTTACACTTACCTAGGTCCTTAAAGCTGCAGTCCCTAACTTATTTGGGTTAAAAATTATCCAAAATATTTTTTTAGCAAGTACATAACCAGCCAGTGTTCAAAACGATCTGCTTGCCTTAGCTTGATTCAAAACGGTAAGCTTGTAATAATGTTTTTAATTCCAGTGGTACTGGTGGATTTCCGCGGGAAATTCGAGCATGTCTTTGCGTCATTACGTCACATCTGTACACATAAAGAAGAGTCTCGGCTAGTAGGCTATATTGTGTGTGAGGATGTTGGAGGTGGAGATTTATAGCCTTTTCTCACAGCACTTGATATAATTAAACTTATCAGTTTGATGGCGGATCCAGAAAGGTTCAAACGACAATCACCAGTGACAACTGGAGATTCAGTGGCTACAGAAAAAAAGAGACTTCAACCGGGCCCATGTGAAAACAAAGATAAATATCGGAAGGGCATTAAATGTAGTCATGCAATGCTGATGTTGTTAACATTAACAATTTGAGAACAAAGTATAATTTGCACGGTTTGACATGATATGATAAGCGATTGTTTGATTTAATCAGCGCGATTTACTGCAATGCTTTTTTTCCCTTAGTTGGTCAGAACAAAAGTGGATGTTACTTACTTTTTCAGACGACATTTTCCAGTGAAAATTCTTATGTTGGTCATACTCCCAAAAAGTAGAATCTGTGATTCCGAATGACAGTATCCACACCGGCAATGAAGTTTGACTGACAGTTTGAGATATAATGGAGTTACGAGGTTAGTGGAACGGTGTCACAGTGAGGATCTGTGACTAGAGACTCTTATTTTGGAAAAGACTCTTAGTATGACACTGAACTGAGAAAATGCATACATACAGACACTTTCACACAAACATCTTAACACACTATCTGTTTTGCGCATAGTTTTACACCAGTTAACGCAGATATATGTGTGTCACTGATTGTGTATCGTTTCGTGTTGTACCTGTCTTCACCATGCCCTTTTTTTCATTTACTGAGTTATTAATTTCTTGTTGTTGATTTATATATTGTAAAGAACTCAAACAAGACCGGTAACCATGTTATATGTTTATTGATTTCAATTAACCTCTTACATAATAATAAATTGTCATACTTACGTATAGGAACATTTTACTTTACCAAACAGACGAAACCCGGTCACAGGAACTGCCACCATTTTGAATGTCTCTTTCCCGCCAATAGGCACAGTTAATTGTTGTCATGTGTGAGGGGGAGATTGGAGTTCTGTTTGATTCTTTGATAAACGTTGTTCAACATTAATAATTAATTGAGTTGTTTTGTTTTCAATGTTTATATATTTTTATATTATTCAAACTGTTTATCTCTTTGTTACTGTTAAATCTATTTTGATTTGTCTTCTTTAAATGTCTTTTATTATCTTTAATTACCAAATGGTTTGGTCCAAGTAGGAGGGGCTTAGCCTTTTTAAGAAGGCGCCTCAGTGTGGTTAAGGAGCTCGTAGAGTGAGTGTTTGGGAGTTATTGCTCTGTTTTTGGGCCGATTTACTGGTATAGCCAAATTTTGTGTGCAGATAACTTTAAACAGTTTATTTTATTTATTTTTGTTTGATTAGTTTTTTTTTTCTTTGGATTTTCACTGTAAATACCAGTTGCACCTATTGGATTAAACACTGAACTTTTGACCTCATCATCACGTCACTTCATTTTTTCGCCTCCATCTGCCGGTACATTCAGAGCAGTGGTGCTGCTGCTGTTGGGGCCTCTTTGTGGCACCCCTGTCTCTGTTACAAACGGCAAGTGGAAATACTGATTTAATTTAGCCATGTATGTTTGAACCAGAAACGGATTCAGAAAAGAAGCGGAAGAGTGAATTATACAGGCTCGTAAACAAGTCGATGTATCACACTGACGCAGTGTGCTGCCACACACTCTTTGTACTGGAGTTTATAGTGCTGTTCTACATGGAGGAACAGACAGACTTAAAGTGATTCCACCTTTGGATGCAAAATATTTTAGCGAAATGTATCCTTTAGTCACAATTATTGCGGCCCTATTGTATTGCATTCCGTCTGTTCAACATGCACAGGCTGGCACTTATTCATTGAAGTCTGTGAAGTTTACCAGAGACTCCCTGTCAAGTCTCAATATAAACTCACGCGTCTGACAGGAGGGCTAGCCACTTTAAACTGTAGGCTTATGAGTTTGTTTAAAACACTTAAAAGTAAGATATGTACGATTTTTGCATAAAAATATCCAAAAACCACTAGAACAATGTTATGTTTTGTTGACTTGTGTACTTCCATTATCCCAATATTGTTTAAATCCAGAGAAATCTGCAATTCAGCCCCCGTCTTTGCTTCACATCAATGGCAGCAGTTCATTTTGTGTCCTCAAAGTATATCAATATTGTGAAGATGGTGCTTTGCAGTATGCTTCCTGGACTTGGAAAATATCTTTGATGATGGAAAAAATGTAAAATGGCTCAATTTTTTAAATGCACAATGGTGCATGATCAATGTTTACTTACAGTGATGTGAACAAATCCACAGTGCCTGAATCTACAGTGAACATTAAATAAAAAAATAAACAAACACAAATCTACTGTCATAAACAACGAGAAAGGAATATGCGGGGTGCGGGACAGGTAGCCAGGTACCACGTTCTTTGTTCCAGGAATGTGGTAGACCTTGAAGAAGGAGAGCTAAAGGAATAAGTACCACCGAGTCACCATTGCATTATGGTTCTTCATCGGGCCAGCTCCGATCCCAAAAGCTGAAGGATGTACCCAAACCAAGAAACACTGGGTGAAATCAGGACTTTGTAGAACTGCTCAGTCCAGAGAACCAAGCTTGTTCAGGTGTATTTGATTTGATTAAGGTTGAAGGAAGCTAAGCTCTGTAGGAAAAAGGGTCTTGAAGGCAGGAAATGCCCAGCCTTGGATTAGAGGCAAGACCAATGAGCACCTGCCAATTGCTTTTGCACATGCCACTCCTCTGTACATATGGGTATATACGATGGCGGCACACATCCACTAATTCAGATTTTTGCTTCGGAGCCGAGTGGATGTTTCGGAATGAGCGATTACTCTTCCAGTCACCAACTACAGCGATAGCACTCTTACTGGTGTTATGATGCATTGCTGTGGTGTCTCGTCTGTTTTTGGCATGGTTAAGTGCAGCGTTTCCCCCTGGGTGCTTCAGCATAAAAGTGCAGTTTTCCTAAAAGATTAAAACGGACAACGAGCGTCTTTTTAAAGATGCCTTTCCGTTTGTGTTTTTCTGTATGTGTTCGTTTCCTATCTTCTTCTGACGGCCATGATCACTGTCTCACATGTCTGGGCTAAGAGCATGCTGTTGGATGATTGTTTGCCTCCCAGGAATCCTCTCACTGCCAGCTCTTTTACTCCCTGACAGAGGCACGCCTTGGCACAGATGTTTTGGCACACCCTACACAAATACGCATTACCCCCATTAAGCCCGCTCACACAGACACTGTGCAAGGTCAGGGAGGACGAGGAGCAGGTCTTGATGGTTGCACCTTCCTGGCCCACCCGGACTTGGTTTTCGGACCCGATGCTCCTCGCGACAGCCCCTCCTTGGCGAGTTCCCCTGAATAATTAATGCATCTCAGGATCTCACCAGAGTATTTTTAAACAACTTAGCATTGCTTTCTTCACTTATTACAAACTTTGACTTTATTTATTTTGTACATCTACAAAAGCTCTTAGTGAGAATTAAAAGAGGTTTAGCTCTAGTTAATGCTGATGTTTTATTGAACATATTATTTCATTTGAAGTCACCGTTATGGTGATGAGTGTTTCCTTTAGTTGAGCACTTAAGTTAATTCTCTTTCAGCCACTGCAACAGTTCATTTATCACAACAGAATTCAAGTTATTAATTAATCTGTTTTTAAACTTACTTTGCTAAATTGAAACATATAATAATGTGCAGTCATGTCAATTTACAAAGATCAATCCAAAACCAGACAATATTTAAAATAATTAGTTGAAATGACCAATATGGACACTTTGATTGTACTTAAAAATTTAAGGCAGCCTTTTAACTTAAAAATTTTATTTGAAATGGCTTAAAATATGTACAAAATGTGTAGAGCTCTGGGTCCAGGACTGAAAACCATTGGTCTAGTGCAGTCTTTACGGCATGGGATTTGCTAAAATGTTAGTATAGTGTTTTATAAGATATTTCCAGAAGATGTCGCCATATAGCTGCTCAGACATCCCAATTCAAGGACCAGCCAAAAAAAAAAAAAATACAAACAAAAAAAACTCTCAGATTCAAAAATATTACACAAACACACTTCTTTTAACTACATGACCAAAGTGTGATATACACATGTAATTGAAATGCTTGAAACAAATTCAAATGGTTAATGAATTAATAATTATCGATCATGAATGTAACATACTGCTATGTGTTTTAGGATTTGTAGATAGGCATAGTTCAAAATGAAATGTTGTTGTAGAACATTTCTGATTATTTAGACAAGCTTGAGTGCAGATTGTGATGTAATTTCAAAGAAACGAAACTGTTATGTTCTATGAAAATGAAACTGGACTGAAAAGTTCAGCTATAATGTACAGTATGATTAGCCAACAGTTTGTGTGATGTGTGCGTTTTCATTTTAGTGGCCACAACACCATTTGAAGATTAATATATATTGGGTAACATATTTGTGGGGATGTTGATGTGGTGAGACATCTGGTGCATCTGGTTTTCTAGCTCAGATTACAGACTAGAAACTTTACTTCTAAAATGTAGTGGATGACAACAAGTTAAAGACTGTAAACACACAAAAAAGCATCATCTGGATTTTGATATACTCTTATAAAAATATCCAATCCATATAATATCTAAGAAATCACCTGTGCTCCAGTGATTGCTTCTATTGTCAAGATGGAACATGTCCATAGTGTTTAACACTGGAAAATATCCATTGCCTTCTCCACTCTATGGTTTTAAAGATTAAAGGTTTTAGATTATTATTATTATCCACCACCACCACCAGGTCTGCCACTATACTTTTGAAATGGAAAAACACAAATATTTGCTTAAGGGGGAGGGGCATTCTTGGAATAAATGAGATGTGAACACTTTAATAAGAAGTGACATAACACTAAAAGTGCATAAGAAAGGTGAGATTATTTAGAGGAATGACGTTACAGGCAACTTGCATAATTTCTGTAATTATTCTTATTTACTTATTGAAGTAAAAAAATAAGGAAATGCCTTAGTGATTTCAACAATCAGCGTGTTTATCATGATCAAAGCTGTTCACTGATTTTTTTCTCAGTTCATCATTTTTCCCCCTTGGTTTTCTAAAGCTGATTAAAGGACATTCATTAGATTGTACTAGATAACATACTAGATAACGCAGCAAGCAACAAGTGACCTAGATATCTCGCTCCACAAACTAACAAGTTCATATACATCTATGCATGTGTTATTTTTATTTGTACACTAGACTGAAAACAGGTATAAAATGAACTATTGAAAGATAGAAAGATACAATGCTGCTGGTTGCATTACACGTGTCACCAATTCAGGTGTGTCAGAGCAGATTAGAAATGTAAAATTTGGCATTATGACTTCTTTTGGGCACTCAGTACTGCTCTAAAAATATTTTGCTTATAATTTTGCTTTTACTTTTATTGTGTTACAATAATTTTTATTGCTGTGTAATGTAACAGGTACTTCTTTTAGAGAGGTTTTTTTTTATTTTTATTTTTTTGTGAAGAAATGTTTTATAAGGCACTAAGTGGTGGGGTGGGGTAAGTGTTGTATGCCAGCTATGCTCTGTGTCCAGTACAAATTTCATCTGGGAAGTGTATTTAAGATATTAAGTTTCTTGGTAACATTTTTAAACAACTACATTAAGGATCTCGTAGAACATTTTCTAGGATTTAAAAAAAATATATATATAAAAATAAAAAATAAAAAACAAAGGGAAATAACATCACACTAAAACAATGCCACATTATTGAAATTTATCCCAGCCAAAAATTCACGGTGGGGCCGATGTAGGTACAATATGGGCTTGAAAAGTGGGCCCTACATTGGTTTGTCCACGGAATCCATGTCAGGCCTATCTGAATTAGCCTCAGTATGGGACCCTACATGGGTTTGTCCATGTCACCTATGTCGTGCCTATCTGACGTAGCCCTAGTATGGGACCCTACATGGGTTTGTCCATGGGATCCATATCAGCCCTATCTGAATTAGACCCAGTATGGTCCCTGTCATGGGTTTGTCCGTGGCGTACCCCCTCTCCTCCACTTAGACTGCAGTCACACCTTTTCCATTAAGGAACAATATTTGACCCTTTAATCGATTTTCCAGTTCATTTTTTTACCTTTATAAATTCCTTTATTAAACAAATATTGCTTTAAATCAGGGTTCCTCAAACTCGGTCCTGGAGGGCCACTGTCCTGCACAGTTTAGCTCCAACCCTGATCAAACACACCTAGCTGTGAGTTTCTAGTGATCCTGAAGACATTGATTAGCTTGCTCAGGTGTGTTTGATCAGGGTTGGAGCTAAACTCTGCAAGACAGCGGCCCTCCAGGACCAAGTTTGAGGAACCCTGCTTTAAATAACAATGATCATTAAATATGCAATTCGCTCCATGCACGGCGACCGTTGACGTTCGAACTTGAGTGTGTGGGCCAGTACTTCCGGTGAAAACTTATGGTGATCTGACAGCGAGAGCAGGAGACAGCGAGAGCGAGAGACAACAGCGACCGAGTTCCATTACCACAGAGATATTTTTTCACAATGAGTGTTTTTAGGATTCAAGAGAGGCGACTTGCCTTTCAGAGGGTGACAGCCTCAGCACTTCATCGTTGTGTGCCGTTTTGTAGGCCTACCATTTCGTCACATTACAACGAAGTCAGCTTTCATGCATTCCCCTGTTGACGCTGCGGTACAGGCTGAGTGGATGCAGAAGATCCGGAGGGATGACTTCAACCCGACCAAATTTTTAAATGCATATCATTTTCAGTGTATTTCACTTGTGCGTTTCTATGCTTTCTATTACTGCATTTATTTTGTGCAAGTGAGATGAGTAAAGATCATCTGTTTCATAAATCATTCTATTCATAAATCTGTCTGGTGTTTATAAGCAGCACATACAGTATTGTACTACGTGTAAAATATACACAAACTTACCTATATTAAATTGTTTGTGGTACCTACAGTAAAAAATGTAAATTTAAAATATGTGATGATAATATTAATCGAGCAATTGATGTAGGCTAAGTAAAAATGTATGCGCAGAATTGAGAAAATAGTATTTATGGAGATAAATTGTAGCCGATCACAGGGCAAAGTGTGAATGTTCACGGTGCATTTTATGCAAACAACTCTAATCGTAGTTGTAACTCTATATTTACAGTAGGCATAATTGTCATTGGGTATGCGTATATGAGTCAAATACAATCTTCTGTTCGTGAACAGTTGCATTTCATGCATTAATCTGACTATGCATCCGTGCATTTAATTGCCATTGGCTCGTGTGATATTAAAATGGATCTTAGTAGTATTTTAAGTGATAATTGATTCTATAAACAACTATAAAAGATACATTTTGGCTTTCTCCGGCTCCCTGCACCGGGCGTAATGCGAAACCGGAAGTGTCTAACCACACACTCGCTGATCCGAAATCCATGTCAATTTATGACCATAAAACAACAAAGTGATACTTTAAAATATTTAATTAAAATCGCCAGTAAGTGGTGGTAAGTCACTATCTTTATGAGTGAGTCATTGAGTCATTCATTCATTCAGTAACAAGCAAGTGGCTGTATTTATGAACAGATTATTGAATCTCACAATTCGTTCAAACTTCAAAGCCACAGATTCGTTCACGAATCACCGCTGTGTGCTGCAGTTCTGCTGTGGCTTTCGTTTCAAAATAGAGCAATAATAGCCTACTGACAATACTGTTTTAAATGTAGTAGCCTACATTACTTAATGTTACCCTTTTGTTTGTTGAACTGTTGTATAAAATCAATGTCACATTTGAAATCCTGTGGATATTCGGGAAACATCATTATTGTTCATATGATCAACATTAAAAACAATAACTCCCACAGGGTATGTTTTTATATAGAATAGAGTCTTAATCTTATATCAATGCAAAGTCTGTCTATATTTGTTATTCATGCTAGTAAGTTGTAAATCCCAACTTTTACAAAGGTATTTTGTCGAGAACAGCACTAATGTTGTGCGATTTGCTGGATTTTGTGGATGCAGTCAGTTTTGACTGCGAAAGATGAGGAAATTTGATTGGATGTCATGTAGCCTAGCTATTTACGGCATTCTACCTGCTAGAAATACATGCTCCATTTTATTTTAAAGGGGACCTATTATGCAAAATTCACTTTTGCATGCTGTTTGGACATAAATGTGTGTTAGCAGTGTGTGTACACAACCACCCAATAGTGATCAAAAATCCACTCACTCCTTTTTTATTAATCCCCATAAATCATCAGCAGTGTCTCCCAACGACCTGTTTTCAGAATTCAGCTTTAGTGACGCCACTAAAGCCACAGGCCCCGCCCACGAGTGTTGACAGACACTGCCGTTTTAACATAGACCCGCCCTGATCGAGTTCACAGCAAGTTGTACCAGAGAATGTCTAATATGAAGAGAATTGGCGCTCTCTGGTTACTTCCGGTTTCTGGACTGGCTGCAGTAACACGTCTCTGTCCATGCGGGGGCGCTTGCAGGCGAGTGCAGAATGAATGGAGATCTATGATACCCATCAAAATCCACTTTTCTCATGATATAATTTTTTGTCTAGTAATATGAATGTTGTATTCGAAAGGAGATGCAAAGAAATTACACATTGCTGGGTGTTCGATTTTTTAGAGTCACTTATTTGCTTTAAAAAGTCTTTTAAAGTGTCAATGACGTCATACACATCGTACGACCAGAGATACTGCTTTACGGCAATCCTTCAGTCGCTTTGGTGCTTTCACGCTCTGCACTTTCTTTTCTCTCGAGGCATCGACAACACAGCTGACACAGGTAAATACATGTGCTAGAAGAGTTTTTGTTTTGTTTGTTTATGGTCCTGCTTCGGATGCCACGATGCCATCAAGCGGTATCTCTGGTCGTAATCAGTCCTTCACTGACCAAACAGCGTTCATTAGCTGAATGCTAGCGTGTTATGGGCAACAACAACTCAACCTGTAAGAAATCGAAATGACATAAGAACTCGTTCATTCAACTTTCGTCCTATAACCCATGTTGAACTTGCAAAACCTACAATAAAATCTGAGATTTCTCAACGGCAATCGGGTGAAAGAGACAAATTTAGCCATCTAGCCCCATAGACTCCCATTCATTTTGCACTCGCCTGCGAGCGCCCCCAGTGGAACTCTGGTGGAACTACAACCAAAATTCGTTACAATAGGACTTACCCAGATAGCATGTATAATCGGCCCGAGCTCGGCTGCCCCGCGGCGCCTGCGGCTCAGACTCGGCATCGGCGTGAGTTAACCGGGCCGATTGTGGCCCGCAGCTCGCTCTGGCACATGCATTTTTGTTACGGCTGTAAAGCACTGGGCCGATTCATGTTCACCGTAACTGGTAACTCGGCTCTGCTGTATGATCTGGACCACTTCTGGAAATGACTCGGCTTAGGTTAAACCAAGGATGGTTTTAATGTAGCAATAATTAAGATAAAAATTATTTTAAAATTGACGTAAATTCCTGACTGTATCTTAGGATGTTATACTCGTCGAATGTCGTTGTCCAAAACAAAATATCTACGGTAAATAATAATAATAATAATAGAGTCATTTTGCACAGAGCAATTTTTAATATAACCATAGCAAAAATATTTAGTTGTCATGAAGAATCTTTACGTGTATTTTAAACATGCATGGGCGCTTGACATCACTCGCACAGTCACGGTGATTGCAGTCGCGCATCGGCTGAGTAGTTGGGTAGTCTAAAATTAACACTGAGTCTAAAATTCATTTTACTGGCTATTTCAAAAGTTTACCAGCAGTGACGGTTAAACTCTGGGCGCTCGGCTCAGATGCGTTTACCGGTATGAAGCCGATTTCAACAGTTGCTGCAGCGAGCGTCAGCACGCAAGACGTGTGCACAACTTTCGGTGAGATAAAACTCAACGCCTGACTTAAAATCATCCCTTTTCGATCCTGCGTCATTACAGTGAACTTGAGGTAAGTTGTGTTCAATTTCCTTAAAAAGCATCAACATTTCACGCCGAGCATAGTTTCAATCAAGTTACGTCGACCTACATATTTCGAACTGTTGCTGATTAAATGTTGATTATTATCGATCCGTTTAAACTTTGTTCATGTTCATTTGACAGTGCTTCCCTAGATGAAACGAAAAGAAAGAATTCAGAACTCGAATTCTATTAATTAGGACAACAATATCACATTTTTAAAGTAAAGTAGTGCAAATGGGGGTAATATGAAAGCTTTTATGGCGTGAACGAAGCTAACATTGACTAACGTTAGCTGCGCTGTTTTTGCGCTAGCAGCTCATATTTTCGTTCTGCTAGTTGCCAGAATTAGTCGGTAGGCTAGACACCATTTTTATTGAATGCAATTTACGTGAATAATATTTACGAGCACAGTCTTTGATCTGTGGAAGAAAAGTGGAACAAATTTTAACTGGCTTAAGGCCAATTCATACCGCACAGACAAACGCCAACAAACACATTTTGTCCTAAAGTATGTGCACATTTTGATCCTGTAAGAAAATATTTATTTTACTTATGTAAATAGAGGAATGATGTGGGACTTTGGTCTGCTGAAAGCTGGGTCATGTCTGTTGCTGAGTGAGATCGGGACCCTTATTATGAAAATGAACTGAGGACTATAACGTTAGAGGAGCAGCTGCGCCGGCGACCTCACAGTTGCTGGGGATTATGATTACGCTGACACGTTTGCTCCTGGTTTTACAGGTATGATACAACAACTTAATATGCACACGAGTCCTGTAATTCCGATGTATATGTTCATGCTGCAAATATTTTGTGTATTAATGTTGGGTTGTGAAGATCTATGTGCAGACCGTCCGCCATTTTGTGAACGCTGAGACATGACGTCGTGAATTGCATTTAATGGCCTTTTGCACAGGGGCCTGTAACAGATACACTCTCGACATTTAACAATATAAAACGAGAAGAAAGTTGTGTCTGAAAGCTGCAATCTTTTACTTGTATTGGTTAAAATTAATGAGTATCTCGTGTTTTTCCGTGGGTGCTTGAGTTTGTCGGTGTCTGTTGGGGCAGTGTGAACATGACACTTATTTTTCATAACATTCTGAATACAACGGCCAACTTTTGTTGGCGACTTTTTTTGTTGGTGTTTGCTGGCGTTTGTCTGCGGTGTGAATTGGCATCTAGTTGTACTTTTATGGCGCAAACTGAAATCGCACTTTATAGCACTTTATATTTACCTTTGGCTAAATGCGGTCTGTACAGGCAGGTTTGAAAAGTTTATTAGCTACCCTAGGGCTGGGCGATATGACTGAAAACTGTATCATGATGTAAGCGTTTCATATCGGTCGATAATATTGATATTTTTATGACCTATTTAAAATAAGGACCAGGAGAAAAATATATTACATTTCAACATTTTTATTTTAAACTTAACCTTCCTCTGATTATAATCCCCTCAGTTATAAAGGCAGAAATGTCAACAACACCATGGAAGAGACCCAAAACAGGTCTTCTCGGGAGGCTGTGCCTACAGGTAGGAATTCTACAAAGTGATCTCTCTCGGTTTACTCTGATCTACGTACAATGTTTTGCTACTAATCTGTTATGCCTGCTTTTTCTTGTGTCTTACAGCAATTGCTAAGGAGATCCTCATCCAGCTTGATTCTATCAGAGAGCAGCAGTTGCTCATCCTGATGCAGCTCCTACAAATCTCCAGCAGTTCCAGACTTCATGCCAGACCCAACACATTTTGGGCTCCTACTTTCAACTATTGAGGAGCTACAATGTTTGGAGGAGACATTAAAGAATCCAGAGGAGAAGAAGAATTTGGTGAGTTAAATTATGCATTAATCAGATCATTCCTAAAAGTCAGTCCCCACTCTCACTCATGCTATATTCCTTAAATAACTAACGAGTTACATGTCTTTGTTTCAGACTGTTCTCCTTGGAATGGTCGGAGACATGACTCTTAAAGACACTGTGGGGCAGGTCCTGAAAAGAGCAATGAACACTTCGCTGGCGAGACTCATTAAAAGTGTGGTTCTGGGTGAGTGTCAGTGCTGGATAACTGCACTGTGGTGACATCCCAGGGCTCTACAGTGCGAAATATTTATTTATTTATTTATTTATTTACTGGCTGTGACAGTGACAAAGTATTTAGGAGCACCAGTGCGACTGACCTGATCAGGTTCTATGGGTGCACCCTCCATTGAAACTAGAGCTGCAACGATTCCTCGATTAAAGTCGAGCACCCGTTTTAAAAAAATCCTCAATTGCAATTTACCCGTGTTGAGTAACCGGCAAAATACCGGAAGTGGCGCATTCCACAGACGAGAATCCATGAATAACATTATTACACCGTTTTCTAAGGCTGCGCAATCTATTTAAAACCATTTACAATCATAATATAGCATAGTGCTATCATGAAATCACAAAGGCTGTGATTTAATTAAGAATATGCGCTTTTTAAAAAAAAAAATGCCCCGGCAAGTAATTTTATCAAATATCGCCTTTTAATAGGTAGGTTAATTTGTCATTGATCAGAAGGTGCTCCTAAATTTTTGACTGTGCTCCTAAACTTTTTAAATTAAAAAGAAATGTAAGTGTAGAGCCCTGCATCCAAATTAAGTTTTGGTGGTTGCTGAGTAACATCACGTGGTCATGCTGCCCTCTTCTATCTTGTGTTTTTCTCAGATGCAGTCCGCCGCAATGCCCTGACCAAAGATTCTACAGAAGAGGAAACAGAGCTGCTCATCACCAGGTGTCTGCAGTTAGCCTCTGATAGGGATGGTGGCCGAAGCCAGAGGGCGAACAGGCAGACAATGTAGACAACTCAAAAACGCGGTGGGCCAGAATTAAATGTTTCAAAGTTAAAAATGTTGATATTGGAAAATGGTATTTGAACTCCTTGATTCTACATTAATGCTGTGATATTATTTCTATTCTATTCTGTTCTATTCTATTCTTTTCAATTCAAATCTGTTATTAAAAAGTGTGTGTGCGTAGACAACTCAAACACAGTGGGCCAGAATTAAATGTTTCAAAGTTAAAAATGTTGATATTGGAAAATGGTATTTGAACTCCTTGATTCTACATTAATGCTGTGATATTATTTATATTCTATTCTTTTCAATTCAAATCTGTTATTAAAAAGTGTGTGTGCGTAGACAACTCAAACACAGTGGGCCAGAATTAAATGTTTCAAAGTTAAAAATGTTGATATTGGAAAATGGTATTTGAACTCCTTGATTCTACATTAATGCTGTGATATTATTTATATTCTATTCTTTTCAATTCAAATCTGTTATTAAAAAGTGTGTGTGCATAGACGACTCAAAAATGCAGTGGGCCAAAATTAAATGTTTCAAAGTTAACAATGTTGATATTGGAAAGTTGTTTGAACTCCTTGATTCTACATTAATGCTGTGATATTATTTCTATTCTATTCAAATCTGTTATTAAAAAGTGTGTTTATCCTATTTTTGTAGTGTGGTCCAATAAAAAATGCATTAAACATGAAACCTGTCTTCCTTGTGCTGTTTTACTTTATGTTTATCTTGCATAAATAACGGCTGCTAAGCAATTTTAGTATTAACCTGATATGAATGGAAATCAAAGTTCAAATAAGCCCAAATAAGGAACGGGATTGGAGGCGAGCTTACGTCCTCTCACTCGGGTTTCCGCAATCGGGCTGCGTTAAAACGCTCGCAGAGCAATCGGACCTAGATTCATGCTGAGGATTGGCCGATTGTTTTAGCCTTAATCGGGCCGCTTTCGGCCCGCACAATTTTTGCTAGCTGGGTAATAGGGAGTGCCAAGGCTCTCCGTAGACGGGCTCTGGTTGTACACATCTGCCATTGCTGCACTGACGAGAATCTCCCAAGCATTGTAGGTGTTGTGTGGCTGGATGTATTAATCCACATAGCTCTCTCTATTTACTCCCGAAATCTGAGGCAGCCGCTGAAGACGAGGTGGAATTATTTTGTTTTCAAAGAAAATGTTCCCTCAACTCTACCGAAATTCCTTTATGTACTTACGCACTTCTTATACTGTGTTTACTCAGCTCTTACGGTGATTTTCTGGAGTAAAACTGACACTTCATCTTTTGTGTGATGTACAATAAACTTAATTAAACCCATCAGTATATTTTTGATCATCATACGGACCTGGTCCGAAACAGCAGACTTGTAGGCTATTAATAGTGGACACATAAGCAGGTGACAAATACGTTATAACCGTAATTAAACTAAACTATACCTGTTCCATCTTCGTACAGCACTCTGACTCTGTAGGCATATTGTCCGACTCCGGGTCGAAATGAACACCGTTACTGAGAGTTTCTGATATCATCATTCCGTGAGGTGATATTGTTCTGACACTGAGCGCGAGCTCGTGAGGCTCCGCCCCCTGTGCCGTGCAGCAGCAGCTTATTTGCATTTAAAGGGCACACACTAAAACAGCGCGTTTTTCTGAGCACCAAAAAGTGACAATTTAAACATGCTGTAAAAAATGATCTGTTGGGTATTTTGAGATAAAACTTCACATACACACTCTGGGGACATCAGAGACCTATTTTACATCTTGTAACATCTTGTAAATGAACGGAAATATTCGTACCTCAGTTTGAGAACCACTGCTGGATATCAGCCTGCATTTTGATCGCACAACAGCCCAAGCGGCTCGTAACAGAATTACAGACCAACTGAATGACACTTTAATTAAAGTAGAAAATCTCTACTTAAGAATGAAGATTGCTGAACTCCAGCCTACTTGTCTGTGTTTTCAGATCATCCGTGCTTCTTCAGCAGTGTGGAGAGAGCGTGTGCGCTTGGTTGCCAGATACTATTGAAAAGACCGGGTAGTGTTCTCTTAACAGAAAAGCTCTGACTGGGGGTTTAAATCGTTGAAATCTGGCAACCGTAAATTTACGCTCGTAAAAACAGTCTACAGTCTCCTCCTTTATTCGACAAAAACATGTGGTTTTGGTCAAGTTTTTATTTTTTAAACACATTTCAGTCTCGTCTTTTTTCGTCAACAATATTGCATGTGTTGATATAGTCACAGTTATTGTTTAATGACGTGGGTGTCTTCTCTCATTCTCTTGTTTTAGTCAGGGAAAAAAAAGGTCGTTAACGAAAATTTTTCGTCATAGTTTTAGTTAGCGAAATTAAAGGGGTGGTTGATTATGATTTCACTTCTCTAACTTTAGTTAGTGTGTAATGTTGCTGTTTGATCATAAACAACATCTGCAAAGTTACGATGCTCAAAGTTCAAAGCAAAGGGAGATATTTGCTTTTAAAGAAATTACTTTTTAAGGACTACAATAAACAGCTGGTAGAGACTACACAACATTCCTCCCGGGTTAGTGACATCACCAACACTAGAATTTACATAAACCCCGCCCCAAATGTCCTGTTGCTTCTACATGTTGTCACTTCTTCTTGAGTCTCTCCATCATTGTCTGACTCCGGTTTGAACAGGAAAGGCTTTTTGAAATTTTCAGTGCATGTCGGTGTGAGGTAAAAGGACACCAGCTCTTGAAGTTTTTTTTTTTTTTTTTTTTTTTTTTCTGACAGACCAGCCCATGAAACAGGTAGATCAGCGGCCCATTGGTTCTTTTCTTGATTGACACTGGGCTGGCCCAATCACATCTTTAAACACCTCAATACCAGTGAGAAACACTGGTGTTGCAATGCCAATGAAGCTTATAGCTTGTTTTTTGGATTCATCTCTGTGGAGTATAGTTCAGTTGTATTAATAAATGACAATTTTACTTATTTCATCTGTTAACTCTCACTCGTTCCTACTCAGTCATTACATGGCATCAGGTTTTGAGGAATAGGAGTTGGTATACATACTCAAGGGCATGCAAAGATAGTGTTTATGTAGTGGGCCAGTCTGGGCCAAAATGCCAGGGCCGATTTTTTTTTGTCCCAGTCCAGCCCTGGTCAGGCCTAACTGAATTAGCCTCATTATGTGCTCTAAATAGGTTTGTCCACAGGTTCCATGTTGGCTTTGTCGGAATTATCCAAATTATGTCCCCTAATGAGTTTGTCCATGGGTTCCATGTCAGGTCTTTCATACTGGGTCTAATAAAGATAGAGCTGACCAGATTCACATTTCAAGCATACACAATTAACAACTGCATACATAAAATGTAATACCTTTGAGAAAACAAGCAATGCCTGTCCTAATCTACAGAGTGTGAACGTTTGCATGCTATGTAGACTAAGCAATGACATAAACAGTAAATGAACCTATGAACGATGGAGCAAAGTTCCATAAAGAATAGGCTAAAGCAAATGACACATAACAGGTTGTGACAACTCTTTATCACATATAAAGATATATAAAGATATATTCCCTTTATCACATATCAATGCTGTTGCTGCATGGCATGACATAAACTTGTAGATTAATCATTTGTGGATTACACTTACTGTCCTGCCTCATCCAACTGCATTCTCCCTGTGAAGATTTCTGAAAAAGGGAAATGAGAGTGTGTAGAACATCGTGCCTGGGTGTTTTTATAAAGAGGCTATAAAGCATAATTTCTGCATTATAATGCATACAGGTTTCATAGAAAGTGTTGCTAAATAGTCTGGAAACCACACCTAAAAATGAAAATAGATTGTTCTTGAAAAGTTGTGAAAACATCAAACCTCAAAACATCAATATAGCATTTTTTATTATTATTACAAAACAAATCCAAACCAAACTCCAATGCTTGTGGAATGTTTTATTTAGAATCTGGACATCTGAATGACATGCTTCAAAAACAGTGAAAACACAAAAATATAAACAAGGTCACATTACGTTTCACTGGAAAACAAACACAGCTTACAATGGCAAATCTGTGTAAACAACAGGCAATTTATCACAACTGCCAGACATTTCACTGGAGTTATATTATTTCAACTCTGAATGGAAGAGCTTGTTGCCTGACTGGGCAAGTTTATGCACAGGGAGTCTGACAAGAGGCATGTTTGCTGAGGTAAGAGACTTTTACCTCATGGCAAATGATATCAGTAACTTTAGAAAAAGGTTATAGAAAATGAAATATGACAGTAAGTCAAGTCACCTTCATTTATAAAGCGCTTTTAACAATATGGACTGTTTCAAAGCAGCGTTACAGTGATAATAGGAAATTACAGTAACAGAGTTTTGGCATTACAGCAGCTCTAGAGTAAAGTTATTGTCCAGCTAAAGTTAGTTTCGATCGATTGACTTCCATTGCAAAGATCATTAGTTATTAATTTAGGGGCCGCTTACACGACACAGTTCTAACAGAAAACCCTTAACGCGTGTCTGGCGGCTCGAAAACGCAAACCTTGAAATAGGATCCAAGATGCAAGTCTTGAAGGAAAATAATAATAATAATAAATAAATAAATATATATATATATATATATACACATATCTAAATATAAACATATAATAGCAAAAAAATAAAAATATGGCAAGCACGGACTAACAGGCTAGCGAGAGACTATATCTAATATATGTTGATGAGTAAGTTATATTTAGCAATAAAAAAGGAAAATAGAGATTCAAAACAGAAAGCTATATGGAGCTTACAGACGCAAACCAGCAGTCGACCCAGGAGCAATCGATCAGCAGCAAGGGTGCAGCAAAGTCAAGTCATAACATTTAGGAATAGGTTACCTTTAGTAAAGGTGGAATTAATTGAGATACCTAAAACCTGCTGGGTTTTATGTATCGTAAATGCCACGTCTGCAATGTTGTGTGCAAAAACTCAAGCTTAATATGTTTATGTTGTTCAGTGCTCAACACTGTACATGAACCCATCATGTAGTATTGTTTCCATGGTGACAGACCACACCCAAAAATGAAATGGACAGAATTGGTAAAAAGTATTATAATTTTAATAGAATATTGCAGTATCCATTTATTAGAGCGCATCATTATTATTTTTGAAATTCATGTGCCTCACAACCTTGATGAAAATCACTTCCACTCTCTCTTGCTGCATCTCTTCTCTTCTCTGATGATGTGTTTACTGGCGTGAGGGCGGGGCAACCTGTCACTCACATGAGATCCACCAATAGCAAACCACAACCGTCCAATCAATTCCAGTCAATTCAAATCAAGTCCTGACCGACACTTGTTTATTGCCTTGTCGAATGCCTTGTCCAGATACCCACACTTGCGGTCTTTGCACTTGACCACTTGTATACTTGCATGATGTATTTCCTCTATTTGGCCCAAGTGTTCAAGTAGGCGTAAAGACTGCAAGTGTGAGTAAAACTTTGATGGGACACACTCATAGTCTTTACAAGTGTTTTTTATTTAATATTTTTTCAATACTTTGCATTTTAAAATAAACTTCAGTAGTCGCTAACTAACAGAAGACACTAATTTAAAATTGTGGTTCTTCTAATTAAGTGCAGTTACAAAAGTCCTACACATACCATACTCATCTTTGCACCAATAAAATGTGCAACACTTTATGTTTTTACTATACCAAATTATATTTAATTCATTTAAATTACAGTGGAATGTTTTCCTCGATATCTCGTGATTTCAGGGCTCACAAGTTCCCGAACATAATGCATGATGGGATACGCTTAGCTTTGAAAACCGCTCCGAAGCGGTATTGGAGATAGTGTGGGTTTAGTGTGCATTAAGGGCACTGCACTTTGTCATTTTTAAGACATGGGACAGTCTTGCGCACTTCCTGTCGCGTACACGCGCTCTCACGTGGCCAAGACCGCAAGCGTGGGTATTTGGACAAGGCAGAAATACCCACACTTTTATTTAATATAATAAATAAAAGCTCTGTGAACACTTGCATTTTTTGCAAGACTATGCGTGTGTCCCATCGAGTAATCAAAAGTTCAAGTAGACAAGTGGTCAAGTGGTCAAGTGGTTTTTGGACAAGGCATTTGTCTGAGAAGCAGTTTCACTACTGGGGTAAACGTCACAATAGAAAAGAGAAGTTGGTAACACTTTACAATAAGGTTCATTAGTTACCATTAGTTAATGTAACATGAACTAACAATGAGAAATACTTTTGTTACTGTATTAGTTCATCTTTGTTAATGTTAGTTAATATAAATACAACTGTTCATTGTTTGTTCCAACAGTGCATTAACTAATGTTAACACATATAACCTTTGATTTTAATAATGTATTAGTAAATGTTGAAATTAATATTAACTAAGATTAATAAATGCTGTAGAATTATTCATTCTTAGTTCATGTTAACTAAGGTATTAACTAATAACATTATTGTAAAGTGTTACCGAAAAGTCTATCATAACTTCAATTTCTTGTCTACTTTAAGAGTTTTAATATAGGCGTGCATGCATACGTGTGCATTATTAATAACGAATGTAGGCATAATTTAGCATAATTTGTATATTATAAACGCTACCAAAGTTTTATTGTAAGCTTAGTGGAGACTGTAATTAGTTTGTACTTTTTTTTTTTTATTATTGAGATTAGATTGTACTGTTCATCTGTAATTATAATAATTAAAAACAATCAAGGTTGTTCCAGTCATTACAGAAAATCACATAGAGTAAATGTGCAGAAGGCATCCTACACACTTGTTGTTGTTTTTTAAGTACGAAAAGAATGGTAGTATGCCAGTGGAAACACCGCCCAGGACAGGAAATCCTGGCGCGAGCATGTGTGTACTGACAGAGCTCTAATCCAATGGGAACAGCGGAGAGGAAGTCTCATCTAAATCCTCTGACTACTACGAATGTGAAGCGAAGCCAAAGCAATGGAGAGGAACCGCGTCAAAATGCTCGTTTAATGTTTGAAGAAAAGTAAGGTAAGGATTGACCAGAAGCACTTTAAGAGCTACGTTTTGGGAAAATGTTGTGTGTGTTAGAAATGGCATCATAGTGGCAGTGAGAACAAAGTTTCGGCGACCCCAGGGAGATCATATAACTGTGAGCTCTGGGAGCTGCGCTTGGAAATTTGTGCGCTGCAGTGAAGATAAGCAGTTTATTATGTTAAAAACGTTATGTTTTAAGTATTTGCATTTGAAAGACGGAGATAACTTCGCATGTACACAGTAACTAGCAGCTCGATACCTGTTGAGTAGACTACGTGATGATGTATTTACTGTGGAACAGAGGAACATCGTTATTTGTTAAAACATTTATCTATTCTACAGTAACTTGTGTACTACGTAGAAACGTTACGTACAGCAAATTTACTTGAAAAAAAAAATAAAAAAAAATAAAAAATATATATAGCCTATATGCACTTTAAAATATTTGATAGAGTAGCTATTCTCAAATATTTTTTTATTAGCTTTTCTTCTGTCATTTTTTTAAAATACTTTTAAAAGTTGTTTTTCCATGTTTTAAATGTACTTTTTATTTTATTATATAATTTCATCTTTTTCTATTTATGTCAGTAATCTTCACCTTTGATAACGTAACCAAATGTGAATAGCATTAAAATCTTCTTTCATTATTATTTTCATTTTACAAAAATGTACAATTTGTTAATTGAAACGCATATTGATTTGTCATTAGTTTGAATGTTGGGGATCCTGTCCCCTTATGGGCTTGATCAGCCATACCTTTTTAGTTTACAGTGAAGCTGATACTTTATATTCTGTTTAGGAAATAAATAACTGTATTAACAATAGAAGTGCCATGTGTCCAAAAATAAACTCTGCCAGCGTCACATGACTAAATAGAGGAGAGCATAGATAGCAGTTTGCCTCAAACAACTTTGACATATTAGCAGTCATTACTAAAATCACTTAAAGGTGTAACTAGGCCAATGTGACTCTTGAAACACAAGTGCTCTATAATTGTAATGGAGATCTGTGATAAATCTAACAGCAAATGGTAAACTTCAATATTTTGTGTAGAATTAAATTTAATGTGTATATGCTAATCAAAGCACAACATCCTTAAAAACTTGACATATTTTAAGATTAAGAAGGACGTTTAAAAGTTATATGAGACTTCGTATAAAAGCAAGACCAACAATTTGATATGGAAAATGCGTTACAAAAAGTTACTGATGTTACATTTTTGAGTTTTAAGTAGGGGTGGGAGATATTGACAAAAATGAATATTTCGATATTTTTTTCCAATATCTCGATATCGATATTCAGACGATATTTTTGCCATCCTTCAAAGAAATGTGTGCAAACTGGCAAAGAAGGTCCAGTTGGTCTTTTGACTTGCTGCATTTGACTTATTATTGTAGGCTATAGAAAAAAAATAAAAAAATAAAGGAGCTAACTAAACAGAATCTGAGTTAGCCCCTACTTTGTGCACTTACAAAAAAAAAAAAAACAACAAAAAAAAAAAACGGAACTAGGCACCTCTTGCAACAGTGATTATTAAATCAAACAACAATATTGTTGATGATAAATTCAAAGTAAAAAATGTTCTTTTCAAAACGCTATAAATCCCTCAATTTTTTCCCCAAAACGCAAAATCCATCTTTTTTTTTTTTTTTTCAAAAATTGATGGTTTGTCTTTTTAAAAAAGTCTTTTGTCTTTTATTTTTTGTGTTTGCATTTATGAGGAAAAAACAATATTACGTGACAGTTCTCCATTATGGACGCGAGCGCTCTGAAAGCGCACTAAAAGACTTTCAAACTTTCACAGAGACCTCAAAACAGAAAGCACAAAGCCTTTCTTTAAAACGAATTTCGTTTTGTATTAATTGTATCTTAGTTTTAATATTTTTTTCATTACCAATTTCTGGATTTAATGCATAAAAATAAAAATAAAACTATGTAGCCTAATAAATGTGCATTTCTCCGGTGCGTTCACTAGCCTACTGCAAAGATCGCGAGTCAATAGAATAGCCTATCATAAACTTCATCTTTGCAGCCGACACAGAAATTAATAAACAATTAAAATGTCTTATTGCAATATTTTACATAATCATTACTTTTGCTGGTTCTTTGAGGCAGCTTTTTAGGTTTATGGCGTTTTGGAAAAGAGCTCTTCACGTACAAACACCGTTTCACCAAGGCACAGCGGCCCTTCAGCACATAAGAACAAAAAGAGAAAAAGCACGGTCTTACTAATTACGAAACTTTGATGTGGTTGAACAGGTGAAAAAGTCACAAATTCCTCTGCAACTCAAACCTTCTCAGTACGAGTTATGAAGGAAGAGAACAGCATTACAGTTTTCAGCGCGTCCTCCTCTGATTGCTGTGTTGTGACTGAAAAAGTGCGTGCAGGAGCACATGCGCAAAACGTAGGTTTGTAAAATGTCCTTTTGTAAAATGACATATTATAAAATAAAAATAATTCTTATATCATTTTACAAAACGGTTTTGCGCATGTGCTTCTGCGCGCACTATTTCGTGCGTTTTTGACGACACGGGACCATGGGCTGGGCCACTCGTTGCTTCCGGGAATAGTACTGCCCTACAGTGTTAAAAATCGCTACATATAATTGTTTAGAATGTTATAGTGTGCGTTATTTGTTTTCTCTTTAACTTCTTTCAGCTCTTTTCATGTTTGGGGGGTCGGATTGTACAAATTATGAAATATTCGATATCCCAATTTTGCATATCGTCCAGACAACAATTTGGATATTATCGTCTAAACGATATATCGCCCACCTCTAGTTTTAAGGCCCATTCACACAACTATAGCGATAACAATATAGTTTTGAAAATTGTTTTAAATGTAAAAAATAGAGTCCACAAAACAACTGTAACGATAACGCCATTAGATAGCACTTTCACTTTCATTTTTTTCTTTTTTTTTTTTTTCAGTTGATCAAAGATAAAACAGTAACAGCCAATCAGAATCCGGTCATTTACAATTGCCATTGCTTTCCCTTACTCTTCTTTACTCCAGTGTGCTTTCATAAGCTTGCCTGTGCAGTTACAGTTGACGGTGAATATAATTGTTTGTACATCTTAGACATAAGACAGAACGAGACATCTAATGCTTATAATCTCTTGGAAAGGTCTTTGTTTTTAAACTGTTTGGGAATAGTGTCTCCAGTCATTTGTGCTGAAACTCTTTGTGTATTTTAACCTTGGATCCAGTGTACACTGGTTGCACAGTCCAAACTGTCTTGACTACTTTTGAAAAACTCCTTAAATACAGACCACTCTCTTAGTTTCCACATCAGGCCTCGCTTTAGCCAGGTATTAAGAACATCATCATGTCTAGCAGCTGAACCCTACATAGACAACATCTGCCCAGATGTGCATTCCTCATATGTAAGAAAGTTTATGTACTGTAAATACTAGAAAGCGGAATGCAAACATGAGAAAAACAAGTTCAGTTTTTTTTTTTTTTTTTTTTTTTTTTTTTTAAACCACTTAATGCTGGAAAGCGATACGTCTGCAAAGTTTGTTTGGCGGTGGAATGCACGGCTCCATCCCCTCTGAATCCTCTCTGGTTTTCTGACTTGCCAAGCTCTGTTCCTCGTTCAGCACACTCGTTTCCAATGCATATTTCAGCACGCATTATGAGTGGCTGTAATCAATTTCGAATTAGACTTGAGTGCTCTTTGTTCTGTCCGGGGAAAAGGGCCTCAGCGAAGGGGACGTGGTCGACTATCTCACTGGCACACCGACGGTGTGTTGGCTCTAGCCTGCTCCAAGATTTAACTTGCTTGAGGCCCTAGATGGGATTTCATACATTTCTCTTAGGCTGCCTAAACGGTTTCGTATGTATTTGCTCAGGATCAGTTTCCCTACAAAAGATATAAATATATATATATGCATTGGACAGTAATTGGGCGGTTAATTATGCAGCGTGATGCTTTAGATTTAGTCATTTTCCTTGAAACTAATGCGAGGGCAGGGTGAGTCATTGCAGAAGAGTTCGTTAAGGGTTTGTTTATGAGTTGAAAGTGTCGACTTTTGGTGAAGCCCCACAGTTGGGAAATGCGGTAATTAAACTGAAATAGAGAATGTCTGTCCTGGTCTTTGAAGTCTACGTGGTGAAATGGCAGGGTGTGCAAGAAGTGAGTTTATTTTTGTGTTGAATATTAAATTCAGTTTTTTTTTTGACCTGATTGAAGTTTTTTTATAATGAAATGATATCAGATATAAGGTTTTTGCATATGTTGACCATCATCATTTGAAAACGTTTTCATCTGGCATTTATATTGCGTAATCTGTACTGTTTTTAGTAACACTTTATAGTGGTTTAGTTAGCCTAACCTTAGTGAAGTACTACTAATAATAATTTATACTTCTACATGGGGGTGGGCGATATGACCAAAATCTTATAGCGCAATATGAGTCATTTTATTTCACGATAACAATAGATATCATGAAAAAACTCTCAAGCTTACTGAAGACAAGTAAACTGAAAAAGTAAGTGAAAAAGACAACAAACTACAATAGAACAAAGACACATGAAAAAAAAGGACTAACTGAAAAACTTTAAGCACTAGAAATACTACATAAAATGTATAAAGTAAATGTATGAAAAAATGCATAGTCTTTACTGTGTATTTAAATATACATTTATTCTATACAAAAGTGATTCAATCAAGAGCAGTGAGAGATTTTCTTTCTTTTGTTGTTGTTTGATTAGCATTAATAATGACAGCAGGGACATTTGGATGCTGTCACTTTAAGACCGACTGCATGGATCCAATATACTTGTGCATTTTTTTTTTTTCTCAACTGTTTACGTTCACTTAAGACATAAATGTATTTGTTTACTTGCAAGTACTTGGAAAAAGCACTCAGTTCTGTTCTCACACACTCTGAGCAGCGACTTCATATACTGAAATGAGTTCTCTTTCGCTGCTAATTGCTCTTCAATCACATGTTTTTAAACTGCAGAGCTTAAAGACGCATGCAAACAATAAGCTTTCATGACTAGTGGTCGACCGACATTGGTTTTTTGATGGCCGATGCCGATATCTTAGAGAGCAGGGTGGCCGATATAAAGCTATATATATATATATATATATATATATATATATATATATATATATATATATATATATATATATATATATATACTTTATATATATATATATATACTTTATATTTATTTTAATCAATATTTAATAAATTAGAAATAAATTAGAAAACAAATCCTTAAAATAAAAATGCTTGTACTTTAGATGGCAACTTCTTGAATTTGCAATCTTAATATAGTATTTTTCACAAATAAAGTAATTGTTTAAAAATATATGAATAAAAAGGAAGTAAACACTGTAACAGGGCACTCAGTAATCTGGTAATTTCGTGTGCACTGGTAATCATATTTTTTCAAATAAAGACAAGGTAATGCTAATTTTACATACAGCACACAGTGAAACGATATGAATATGACACAGTGGGCAAATGGATATAGCACAGCATATTTTAAAATGAAGGATTTCAAGTTTTTCGATTGCGTCTCTTGTGAAGCTGATCTTCTATTTGCATTCACTCACTTTCGCACGGACCGACCCTCACTCACAGTAACACGTTTATGCAGGCTACAAATGCACAATCCTTAAGATATCACAGCTGGATTTGATTAAATCTGCAAGGTTTGTGAAATAAAATGTTTATTAGATATTCAGAGATTTGTTTAAATGATGTAACTATTTGCTGAATGTTGACGGTAAATGATAAAGTATTTTAGCCTGATTGTTTGCCTTTTCTGTTACAAATAATATAAAAGCAACGCTTTACTTTTTAACATTAGTTAATGCACTGTGAACTAATATGAAAAAACAATGAACAACTCTATTTTTTATAAACTAACATTAACAAAGATTAATCAATATTTTAACAAATGTATTGTTCATTGTTAGTTCATGTTAGTTACTAAAATAACTAAAAGTAAAATAACTAAAAGAAAGTAAAAGCGGCAGCCCCTCATGGACGACTGCCACACGCACATAAACAAAACATAATGTGATGTTTAATCCTCTCTCGCCCTTCACTGTCGTCGCTCTTCCTTTTATGCTCCCGCAGTGATTGTCATGCTCATGTATGCCTAAGCGAACCGAAGTAAGGGGGTTCTGAAACAAACGCCCTAAAGGAGTGAAAACGCCCTAAAAGTTTATACTTTTAGAAAGTCTGAATGGGGGACAAAAAATAAATAATTAAAAAAAATAGGAAAATAATAGATTCAACAAAGTTAAAAGTATATATAATCCATCTTTTAAAACTAGTATCATGTTTTTCTCTTTAAAATCATCTTATGAGACATAAGGGTTCTAATTACCTCACTTATAAGTGTTGGCAGTTTGATTTTAGGCGGTAATAATTCTCTTGGCTCGGGCCTGTCATGGCAACTCACTTTGATTCAGCTAAAGCCTTTTATCTCTGAAGATCTCTTGCTGCCACTCAGATTTAATAAGGGGTTTCAAATGGTTGTAATCCGTTTGAGGAATGGCCTCACTATGCACACATTACAAGAATAAATGTTTGGTAGGCATATGACTGCTATCAGGAAGGATATTCAAACAAAGTTCTGTCTGCAGAGGGTTCGGTTGTGCTGCAGTGCTTGTGTCTGGATGTTGTGCAGTTTTTGTTTCCCCTCTCATGCCAGAGACAGGCATTCTATGAGCCAAGCATGTTGGAACAGTGGTAAGAGAATATGTGTGCCGTTTCCCAGCAGGTGTGAGTCATAGGCACAAAGAAAGTACTTTATCTTCTGGAGAGAACTCCCATCTGTTTGGGAACCATATACAAATGCATATACCTGCAGGCAACATCTGATACTCTAGCTGTCATGCTGTTTGATGCTAAGCAAACCTTTTACCAATGGATCATCTCCAGTTGTCTCTATTCAGCCCCTATCACATGCAGCAGGTCAAACAGTATCAACCTCCACAGGGAGTTGTGTCAACCTTCAACCAGCCTGAGACTTGATAAACGACACTGGAGAACGTTCAACAAGCCATTCAGAGCACTTCACAATGCACTCCAGGGGTTTATACTCCCCATGACTCACTTGGCATTGATTGAATATAAAGAGACTCTGCAGATCCAGTGCCATATTCCTCATGCCAGATACAGATTCAAGAAACAGGCTCTTGCAGCTGCTGGTCTGAGCTGTGCGTCGTCTGACATTTATTTGCTTTCGCTCGTTTGCTGAAATGACATGTTGGCTTTGTGGAGTTTTGTGCTGTTCGTGATGTGGTAGCTTGTCGAAGTGAGCTTTGGCCCGCACGGCCTCCATAATTACATGCAGCGGGACTGTGGCGCCATTTTAAATGCCAAGCAGCCGAGGCTGGTGTTGAGCTGTCATTGTCGATGAGGTCCTTCTTCAGAGAGATCTTCTAATTCCTTGAGCGCGGCGACGTCTGCTTTCGAAGAGCAGATAGTGGCTTTCACACAGTGCACAGAGGTTGATGGGTCAATGAACGTTTCCAAGTTTGGCTTTAACTGTGACTCACAACTGCGGTCTATGGAAACCTCTTGTTCGAGGTAAATGACTGGTGTCATAAACCGAGAACGCTCCAAAGTGCAACTTCCATGAAAGGTGCTGCTTCCAAGAGAAAGTTTGTGCCATACTAAGTTGTAATCAAGTCTTCAGGCCATGTTTGGAACCAAAGAACAAGGCAATCAATCAGTGGAGGATGCTTTTGTCCTTTCTGTTTAATCCTGTGTTGAGTAAAATGAGGGTAAGTGTTCACGGACAGTCTACCTTCTAGCAGAACTGGCTGAGGCTGCAATTCTCCTGGGAAACCAGCCAAAAGCTTAGTGAATAGCTGGCATCTGGTAGCCATCTTATTCTGGCCAGTGCCTGAGGAAATTCCAGCCTTGAGTGGCTATGATAGCTCTTGTGCTCCGCAGCCTTATCCCCGTTTCACGTCAAACCGATGCCTGTTTTCAAAGCCAGGTCCAAATGTGCATAATTTACCCCTTTCGAGGAGACTTTTAGCTGTGTCTGTCAAACTGCACAAACATTGACTGTGAGCAGTCCACAAACAGATGCTATTTTCTTTCTTTGACTAGTTAGATCATCTGCTTTCCCCATGTAGAAGGGTATCACAGAGGCTTTGGGTGGGCGACTTGAAATATGCATTGGCTCACATGTTTATTTGCTTTCTGTGTCATTACCCAGGTTAAATTTACTTCTACGCTTCCTTAGAGACACTGGAGCCTTGCAGAAAGGTTGACGTCTTTTGACAATGTGGATGATAACTTTTTTTCCTTTTGATCTGCAACCATAATTGTCATAGATTTTATCCAGTCTACATAGTTTGGCAACAATTTGCCATTGAGCTAAGCCTAAAAGATTAGTTCACCAAAATATTCAAATTCTTTCATCTTTCGTCATTACTTTCTTCCATAGAACTGGAAAGGGAAGACTTTGAATTAAGATTCACAGAATTCACAGTTACGATGAATGGGGACCAGAGTTCCAGTTCCTTTTTCTATTGTAATATATTTAAAATTGTATTTATTTATTCAATTCAGTTTATGTGATGGCAAAGCTGAATTTTCAGCATCATTACTCCAGTCTTTAGAGTCACATGATCCTTCAGAAATTATTCTAATATACTGACTTGCTGTTTAAGAAACATTTCTGATTATTATCAATGTTGAAAACAGTGTTGCTTACAATTTTTTTTTTTTTTTTTTGTGGAAACCATTAAAGGGGACATATCATGCTAAATCCACTTTTTTAGCCCTTAAATGCATTTTGTTGTATATTTTTAGTGTTTTGAAAATTTGAAATTATTCTCTTCAGGTGCTTCGTTGATATCTTTATATTCTGTTTTGGCCTTATTTTTCAACCTGTTCCGATTTTTCTGTTCTCTATGATGTTTTGTGAACAATTACGTCACAGTATTTGCAGCGGAACTGCCAAATAAGGACATCGACTACCGGCTCAACACTTCTAGCAATCCGCCATTTTTATTTCTCGCTACAATTTTGTAGTCCAAGCTCAAAGATGCAGAACTTACGAGAGAGTAAGTCAAAATGTTCGGTTGTTGGATGTAGTAACCCACACGCTTCATTACACCGTCTCCCAGCATCAGAACCTCTTCGAAGTGCCTGGTTGAGTTTTATTTTTAACGGAAATGTACCCATAAAGTAATTTTTGTGTGCGCGAACGCGAAGCACTTCAAGGATAACTACTTCAGCAGCAACAGGGTTTTTCCTGCATTTAACTTGTTTTAGCGCCCGCCAAAGCGATTTTTTTGTCCCGCCAAAGTCTTATTTGATCGGTGAGTAATGTAGATGAACTGCTGCGCTTGTGACAGGGCGCATGTTTAACTGAAAGAACGAGCAGAGAGAGAGAGACCCGGTCGCGCGCACGCACTCTCTCTCTCTTCCGAGCCAGGCAAAGGTGTAAACAAGTCTTCACCGTCTCCAAACTAGGCGCTGTCTTGCTCTCTCTCCCTCGCACATATTAATCAAAATAAATCGACACGGTGGTAAAAGGTCGGAAGACCAAAGTTTCATGTGGAGCATTCGGAGATATTTTTTTCCTGAATTACCGTGTGAATTGTGCTAAATAAGTTGCCTTATCAATTCTGAAAAGCGTTCCGGGCATTAAGCTGACATAAAACAACACTTTAATAAAACGAAAAAAACTATCCAATGATAAAATGTTTTCTGTGTTGACACAAATCTTGGATGTCCAAAAGTTTCTGTGCCGCTAGATAATCGTATCTCTGCTATCAAACTACAAAAATGGCCGAACGGGGTGGAGTTGAACCGAGTGTCACCTCTGCATCCTGGAGAGGGGGCGGGGTATGAAGTGTCTCAATTGTATTTAAAGAGACCGCACCAAAACGAGTTGCTCTCAGACGCACATCAGAAAAGGGGTAGAAAAGGGGCCTGTGGAGCTATAATAATGAGGAATTCAGACCCAAGCATCGCAGTTCCGCTTTATATAGACCACAAATGTATGATTTATATGTAAAAAGGAACGATTTAAAAGCATGATATGTCTCATTTAAAAAAATGTCAGTATATTTTAATGAATAGAAAGTAAAAAACAAAAACAGCATTTATTTGAAATAGAAATATTTTATAACATTATAAATGTATACGCATCTACTGTCACTTTTGATCAATGTAATACATCCTTGCTAGGGATGCAAATTATCGATTAATTCATTAATCATTAATTGATTGACCTTATCGATCGATTAACGATTAACTGATAAGCGGCTATTTTCCTGAGAATGTAAATTTCTCACGGTATCAATAGTGTCTTTAACATAAAAAGCAAAATATTGCTTATAGGCTACTGAATAAAAATGCATGTTATATTGCTCAATTGATGTTTTATTGTAACAGTTGGGATACGGTACAGATAATGGCATTTCTGTAGTTTAACAAATTAAATTATGCACAGAAAATTAAAATACATAAAAATTAATTGTGCACTGACTGGCTCACCTTTTGCATGTGAAACATTAAGCAACATAAAATAAATTTTAAATAAAAATCTACATGGGTAGGCTTAGCCTACACTATATTAAGCCTACAGATAATAATCTATCTGGTAAACTACTTGTATGAAAAACTTGAAACATTAGCAGCAGCACTTATAATCCCCCTTGGTCTGAGAAAGGTAACAGTAAGATTACTCGACCTGGAAACTTCAAATATAGAACTGAACACAATTTAAATCATCCCTGAGGAAGGTGACAGTAAAATTAGAGGGCGTCCCTCGTTTACACTATCAGTGAAATGTGACCCAATTCCGATTTTTTGCTCACATGTGACACAGATCCGATGTGTTCTATGACAGTGTAAACAGGAAAAAAACGCATGCATTCGGATATATCGAGATCGGTTTCAGGCCTCATTCATATGTGGAAATAAATCGGATATAAATCGGATATGTAGGCTACCAATGCGACTGTCATGTAAGTTAATCAGGCAGATCGGATTTTCTGAGGCATATTAGGCAACGTCTCCGCGGTTTAATGACGAGAGAAACCCACGCGCTTCTGCAAAGGGACGGACACGACGAAGGAGAGGAATGTGGACAAACGTTGACACAACATATTGTTGTACATAACAAAATTTCGGACCCACTGCTCCTCGTTAAAGCCAATATTTAAAGCCAGTATGCTCCCACCAGTCCTGAGATCTCTCTCACACACAATAACTGAAGCATATGAAATGCGCAATGGTGGCACTTTTCGTCCTCCTTCACCTCAAATTTGAAATGCTCCCACACTCCACTCCGTTTTGACCGCCTCATGTTTGGTTTCTTTTTTGCCGCCTCAGGTTTGTGTCGGGTCTCTCGCCGCCCGCGAGAATCTCGTGTCACGTTCGCAATGTTCAATTAGCGGACAATTAATTTAATTTAATCGAGTAAATTCTTGTCGACAATTAATCGATAATCGATTAACCGTTTACATCCCTAATCCTTGCATAATAAAAGTATGAATTTCTTTAAAAAAAATATTGCTGACCTCAAACTTTTGAATGGTAGAGTGTAAATTTGTAACACTGATCATGACTCATGAATGTACATTCAAATCATGCTGAACATGGTCCATATCAGCTTTATTTGTCAGTCAAGTGATTTCAGGCTTTAAAGAGTGCAAAAGCTCAATAAAAGTATCATATAAGTTATTCCATATGACTAACAAAGTCATACATTGTTGTACTGAGTCACAGAGAACTGGATCAGTCCAATTCAGAAATTAATCATTCAGACAGTGTTGTGTTAACTGATTCAATGAAACTATCTGAAGTACAACACTTCTTTCAGGACCACCCCAGTCCTCATTCATATTCCTCAAAAATTAATCATTGTGTCCCATGGAGTAAATAAATTGGAAAAGCTTTGGAATTACATGAAAGTAAGTAAATAAGAACAAAATTTCCATTTTTAGATGAACAGTTCCTGTAACCTACATTGACATTGGAAGTTTGTGTTAGATTTCTACAGATATAATCTATAATCTATCCTGAAGTCCTTGTTTTGCAAAAAACGCTACTTTTCAAGAAATGGAAAAAAATGTAAGTGCATCGCATTACGTTTTCACCAGCTTACTGGTTATAACGTTTACTGTAGGTATGCAGTCAGTCAGTTTTTTTTAATTTTTTTTAAATATAATTTGGCCACAATATCATGTTATTAAAGATGAAGTGCTACATGCAAGCTATTTAATTATGATAATAAGTACTTATAAATAGTTTAAGTACTTAAAAATAATTAAATAAGTATTTATAATTACGATGATAAATCCTAGAATAAAACACTCTTCTCCGCTCCTCAAATACATAAACCATTAGTCTTTATATATTTATAGTGTTTCTTGAGTAAAGAAGATGCTGTACTTATTTAAGGAACCAATACTTTATTTACCCTTCCACCGTGCAGGGGCGGAGTTATAAGGTTTGATTGACAGTTTGAGTTTGAAGATCCAATGGAGATATTAGGTGTAGTCACAAGTTTTTTTTTTAAATACTTTTCATTGGTTACGTTTTTGCAAAACCCACAGAAATACAGAAAAAAAAATGGAGATGCAAGGTTTCTGCCCGACAGCGACGATATTCAATGAATTCTGAAAGGAAATTGATAGGCTGATTTGTGATATTCAAAGTTACGTCAGGTTGAGTTCCAGGTCCTTCCAGATCCAGAAGAAGTTAAAGTCATTAAGTCACACCGGGACGAATATCGGCACGCGTTATTCGCCAGCGTTTTTCAACGTGTTTTTTGTGTTCACACCCAAGCGATTTTCGCTGACGATGAGCCGAGTGAACATGCAAATTCATTCCCTGACATTAGATGGCGCTTAATGTAAAACAGAAATACCCCGGTACACAAGGTGCAATGCCACTCCATAACAGTTATCTTTTATCAAGATTTTTGTAGTCGCTGTCGCGTTTGTCATATAGTTCTTTATGTTCCGACACCAACGAGACCAGCAGCTCTACAATCATCTTGCCTTGCATCTTCCTCGTCTTATTTCTTGGCAGTGTAGATGCTACTTGGCGTATATCTTCTTCGCCGTTACGTATATGTGCTCGGCAAGACCGTTTTGTGTTTGAGTGCCCCCAAGTTGTGTTTTACTGTAACTTCAGAAGCTCCAGACACGTGAGCAAAAGAGCCAATCTCATTGGTCGGATAGTTTTTGACGCGGCGCGTCAAACCAAAAAAACGAACCCGAGGCGTTTTTTAAAAAATGACGCTTTTACGCGTGCCGTTTTTCGCGTCGGTGTGCACACTCACATTGGCGCCCTTAGTCACGAGGCGTTAAACGTCGGCGAATATCGCGCGCGAAATTCGTCCCGGTGTGAACAGGCCTTTAGGCAGCAGTGCACACAACATCATTTCAGTGCTGTTCTCATGGTAACAAAAATTCCAGTATTTCTTTGTAAGACTGAAAACCACCAGTTGTTGCCCAACTAGACTTCATCTTGTACCTAGTGTTAATGTTTGGACAAAGTCCATATCTTCAGATGAAAAAACATCCCTACCCATTCTTCCTGAAAAGGGCAACCTCTCCCTGAGTCTCCCAGTAGACCCGGACCCCATCACCTTTCTCCTAGAATATGGGCTCATATTCTGCAAGCACTGCCAGTCAATTATCTGTAAACCACACCTTTATCTGAAGGGCCTTGGGTGGTCTATATTCAAGTTACGAAGACAGAACACAAGTCCTGGTCCCCTGTGTGTCCACATCCTGGACTGTTTAGCAATCTCTGCCCATTCAAACAACAGGGAAGATTACTTACAGCTTTATTTTCCTTGAATCCCTTGAAACTCGTCTCTTGTTGCGAAGATGTGCTTGAACCGCTCGCTCTCTTTTTCCGAAGACCTGCAGTGGCCCTGCACCGCAGGCAACTCTGGGAAAACGCATCCAATCATCTCAGACTTACAAGGACACGAGTAGGAAATCAAACAATTTTTTCAAGATTTAGCTAAATGGCTTTTCAAGAAGGGCGAGGTTAGACAACATTAGCAAGACATTAAAGAAATGTTTGTTTTTATATATTTCATTTATTTTCTTTGGCTAAACAATATGTTTATGTTGTTTAGCTGTTCACAAGTGAATACAACAAGATTGAAGCGATACGCCTCTAGAGCCACTTAAAGTTATTTTAGTATGAGGAATGGGTAGTTTAATAATGATATAATAGGAAAAATTGGTCACACTAGATTAGGGTCCTTTTTTTTTTCTTCTATTTACTAGCTATTAACTACAACTTTTGCCTCAATAAACTCCTAATTACTGCTTATTAATAGTTAGTAAGGCAGTTGTTAAGTTCAGGTATTTGGATTAAGGAATGTAGAATATAGTCATGCAGAATGATATGTGCATTATAAGAACTAATTATCAGCCAATATCCTAGTAATATGCATGCTAATAAGCAACTAGTTAACAGTGAGAATTGGACCCTAAACTGAAGTGTTACCGAAAAATGTATTAATCCCCAACTAATATAGTGTTCTGGACACACTTTAGTTTGGGCAACACATATTCACTATTAACTATGACTTTTGCCTCAATAAACACCTAATTTACTGCTTATTAATAGTTAGTAAGGTAGTGGTTATAAGTTTTGGTATTGGCTAAATGAAGGGATGTAGAATATGGTCATGCAGAATAAGGCATTAATATGGGATTTATAAATACTAATTAACAACTAGTTTATAGTGAGAATTGGACCCAAACAAAAGTGTTACCAGTGTTTTATATTAATCTATCTGTATTATTTACTTTTGTAGCTTAAATAAGTATTTGTGTTTACTTTTCTGGTTGGATAGCAACTTGGAATAAGGGTCATGAGAACTAAGGGAAAATCTAATGTAAAACACATGTGCCGAAAACTCAATCCGTTTTCAAGAAAAGTTTAAATTTAAATGTCCTGTGGTGTAACCATCAAGCATAAAGGAAAAACATTTTTTTTTTTTTGTCATTATCAATCAGTTTTACAGTGTCACCCCAACATATTTAACTTTATGCTCTAAAAAATAGCTAAATTAATTTTAATACACTATAACATGCTGCTCATAGTAGAGGTGTATTCAATTGTTTTGAAGTTATTCCAGTCAGAATTCAAAGTCTGACCTTGATTACTAATCACGGCTAATCATTGATTTAGCTGTCTTTTTAATATGCTTAAAGCATTCAAGCATACTTCAACTTTATTAAGAACAACTGTATTGGTTTTCCGTGATGCTATTGTCAGCTTCCATCAAGCATCTGTTGCCGAAATTAGCTGGTGCCAGATCAAGTGTTAAAAGTTCAAACACATTTTATGTTCCTGTTGACCAGGCTCATTACACACAGGAGATTAACGTAAATGCCAGTTTTGTCCAGTGCACCATCAGCTCTCTCGTAGGGTTATTGTTCTCAACCGCTGCCCTTTGCAAAGGTGAGAATCTAGGGAAATGTCACTTGCACTGATTAATTATTTCGTCTGAAACGCTCACCGCTTACATATGCATGTGGGTTAGGAAACAACTGTCAGAGAAGAATGCATGAAAACCAGGGTAAATGTGCCTCACATTCCTCACGTGAGCCTTTCCATTTGTCAGGCAGTCTGTTTTCCATTCAGGCGTGTTGGATGAGTTGGAATGTGCCAAAGAGGGAACACTGTCTATTTTCAGTCGTCCTATGTGCATTTTCCCTCGTAAAAAGACTGCATGTTACTTCATGAGTCATATTTGCGATCTATGCTTAGACTTGCACTGCACTGCAAGGGTCCTAATGATTAGAGCTGGAAAGAAAGACAAACAACCTCTGAAATGAGTGAACTTGTTTAGATGTCCAAACAGAAGATGCTGCAAAGTGTTTGCGTACCAAAAAGTGTGCTTGGAGTCGGCGAAGGCATTGTTCTTTTTTCGAGCAATGCCTCACACAAGGCCACAGGATGTCTTTACTTCTACGCCTTTTATAAACAATGCCTTTTCAATTTTCCATATACAAACATCGGCAATGGGCGATAAGCTTGTGAAGCAGATGGAGATACAATTGTTGCAGCTCAGCTGACATTGAAAATGATATTATATCAGAAAAGACTCACATAAGAGTCTTATCTCTTGTTATCATAGCACTTTGAGAGTTGGCCTCTATTGGCAGGCGTAGCAACCCCACGGAGCAAACGCTGGAATTCAATGGAAAGAAACATAAAATGTTGGCGAGACTTGCGCATTCCTTCGCACTTTCTTGGCTGTCTTTCCTACTTTGAGGCAACTTGAGTCTCTCAAGTTCCCCCTATCCTCCTCCACCTCTCTTTTTTTCCCTTCTGGTCCATTGTCTTTCTTGCAAAACGATTAGTAACTAAGTACTGAGGACTTAATTTGACCTTTAAGGGAAGTATTTTATGAAATCATTCTATATGAATAGGACTTAAATAGTATTAAAGACAATGCTAATGTTGGGTGGTATGATAGTATTCTGTGCATTCATGGAAATATATTAGCAAATATCTTGCTACACTGTTTTTTTTGTTTTTTTTGTAACCACAGTATTTGCATAGTTAGTTACACAAGATGGCAAAAAAACATAATTTCAAAGTAAAAATTTGAATAAAATCAAATTGAGCTTATTTAAAGGTATTTATTAGGTACAATGCAAAATGCAGTTGAATTGCTACATCTGTTGAGCTACTGTACGTTACGTAACTTCATCCGAAGCACGCACACGGAAAGCACACAAATATTGAGTTCTCTTTCAAGTCTTGCGCTTAAACTAACAAATTCACACAAATCAGCATGCCCGTCTTTGTCAGTATTCTATCAAACATAGTAGGTTAAGTGAACGTAAACAGTAGAGAAAGACAACACACATGTATTAGGTATATTAGAGCTGGGCGTTATTTCTTAAAGTGACAGTAGCCTAATATTTCTGTTGTCTGTGTTTTTAATCAAACACCAAAAGACAAGGAAATCACTCACTGCTCTTGACCGAATAGCTTTTGTAACTTTAATAATGATTAATCTTTATTTAATTTATACAGTGAAGATGATATGCAATGCCCACTTGATTACATTATTAAATTTCTGTACCTGAAAACTACTGTTAGATACCTCAAAAATTTGAAAAGCACTGTTTAATTTATTTGGATCTTTGCTCTATTGTATTTATTTGTGCTGTTGCTGGTAGTTTGATTATTTGTTCTTATTTTCTTTATTTTTATTTGGTCCTATTTATTCTGTTATTCTATTATTAGTCCCCTTTTCCCTGAACATAGCACATACCCGAGTTCAAGTGCCAGCTCGTGGTCCTTTCAACAAAAAATACTTTTGTGTGTTATGTATTTTATGTGTATTGTGTATTATCGTAACTAAGTGTAAAATTATCGTAACTAAGTGTAAACTGTGCGAAGGGAAAATGGAGAAGAATGAGTTTGGGAAAAGGTGGTTTCTCCATGCCACTGCTCCTGTTTCTTTTGTAATGTTGTCTGGCTCAATCAGACAGTGGTGGGCGGAGTTAGTGTAAATAGCCTCTGCCAACATATTTTTATATGTTGATTTAGTTTTTATGTTTATATTATTTAAGTTATATTATTTTATTTATTTTAGTGTCAGTTATTGTAGTACTTCAACTTTTTTTTTTTTTTTTTTTTTATCTTAGTTAGTTGCCAAGGCAACATTTAAAATTGTAATTTAAGTTGAAGTTTTCTATATGTAGGTTTTGGAACAGAGCCATAGGCTGGTGTTTGATACTTTGATTCGATAGTGAAGTGAGGTTGATTGTAATGTATGAGCAGAGTTACAGTTGCGTGTAGGTTTTCTGATGATTCATATTTTGGGAAGGTTATCCATATGTGTGTGTGTGTGTGTGTGTGTGTGTTTGTGTTCCAGAACCTGATAGTTGCCATGCGTTGTGGTCGTAAATTTGGACTTTTTTTCGGGGGTTTTTACATGCTTGATTATGCAAACTGAACATCTGGCTGGCATATGTGCATTTGTGTGTGTATGTGTTTGTTTTGGCATTGAGTATTCAAATATGAAAACGTGTGGTTGGAAAAATTCTCCAAAGCCATTTAATTTTCATAAATGGCAATTTTAGGAACATTTAGTACCACTGTTCAATAAGATCTTGTAATGGCACATAAACAAAACCTTTTATGAATGATTGTCATAGGATATTCATGGCATGTAGACACTACATTATTCTAGCAAAATTTGTATTGTGAGTGATCTTGCTGGGTACTATTTTTGCCACTAGTTTTAAAATATTCATATGTTGAAAATCTAATTGTAAAAGGCTGAAATGAAAGGGTATTGTTGAATATATGTATATATGTATTAGTGCTGGGAAACAATTACTATATATATATATATATATATATATATATATATATATATATATATATGAAGAGTTCAGATGCAAAAGCCTCTAAGTGCCGTCTGAAATGTTCTTAGAATGATCATTTTTATCAAGCTTGTATATTGAAGTTCAGTAATTTCACTTAAATGACAATTAATAGGTAACTTTCATTGCCATTTAAGTGAAATTACTGAACTTCAATATACGAGCTTGATAAAAATGATCATTCTAGAAGAAAATTTCAGACGGCACTTAGAGGCTTTTGCATCTGAACTCTTCATATATATATAGATAGATAGATAGATAGATAGATACACATTTGTCTTAAATATATACATGCATGTGTATTTGTATATACAAAATAATTATAGACAGTGTATATATATATATATGTCTAAAGGTTTTTAAATAATAAAAATATTAAATTATAATTTTTATATATATATTATAATTTAATATTATTATTATTTAAAAACCTTTAGACCTGCCCATAATGTTGGGAAAAGTTAAAGGATGTTATGGGTCCTGAGGGTCTGTTTTTAACATGGATTAACAGCTCTGTGTTTATCTTCGCCAGATGCTCCGTCGTTCTGTTGCGTTCGAACCAGCCATCCTGAACAACAACAGGCAACAGACTAAATAATATATAAGGAGATGCCCCTGATATATAATTTACCACTGGCTTGTGGTCACCGTTTAGCTCTTGGTTTTTCACGCTGTGGGTTTGACATGTGGAAGGTAGAGCTCTTGTGTGGAGATGCATTTTTGTGGTTAAGGAAAAGTCGAAGCATTCCATTGGGTGGGGGTGATGAAGCCGGAATCATAACTCTGCCCTTTCTGGCTCTATCGCAAAGAGCCGCAGGTGCATCCACTCTGTGAGAGATTCGAAAGGCAAACGGGTCTTGTGACAGAACAATTGATGGTGTGTTATGATATGATCCTGTCTAACATGCAATGTTTGTAAATCCATTTTATTTGTATAATTTCTATATATTTTTAAATTAAGTAATAAACATCATAACATGCATAATACTATGATTACCATATTTCTCTTAGTCACAATTAGTGTTTATTAGCTTTTCTCTTCTCATTTAGCAATAATTATTTTTTACACACACACACACACACACACACACACACACACACACACACACACACACACACACACACACACACACACACACACAAATATTTGGAATAATTAATGGTTTGGATAGAACTATATTATTATTATTATTATTATTATTATTATTATTATTATTATATATCTTATATTTGATCAAAAATGCTGTAAAAAAAAGTAAAAAATGATTACAATATAACATAAATTATTTCAAATATAAACCCTTTTTGACATTTTTTAAATCTTACTTACCCCAAACGTTTGAATGGTAGTGTATCATGGTTTCCTCAGAAATATGAAGCAGCACAACATTGATAATAATCCTAAATGTTTCTCAAGCAGCAAATCAGGATATTTAGAATGATTTCTGAAAGGATCATGTGACACTGAAGACTGGAGTAATGATGCTGAAAATTCAGCTTTAATCACAGGAATAAATTACATTTTACTATGTTTTTACTGTATTTTTTATCAAATAAATGCAGCTTTGGTGAAAGACTTCTTTCAAAAACATTAATCTTATATTCCGAACTTTTGAGAGGTACTGTATATTATATATTTATATAGTAATAGTATTGTGGTATAGTATTGACAGTTAATATTCTAAGTGTTGTTTGTTTAATTATTTTTTTCATTTTGAAATGTTTCAAAAGAGCTAAAATATTATCATTTCAACTGTATATTGTAATGATTAAGGCCTGATTTTAAGCAAATGCTTAGAGTTGACACTATCTTAAAACAGGCAAAACTGTATAGATTTATAAAATCATTTACCAACAACAACATAAACTTAACATATTGATCATTTTCCCCAAAAACATTCAGTCCACACTGTCCAGCCACTGTTATTATAATCAGACAGCCTTTAAGTGGTTTAAAGTGCGATGTCCCATTTCAGACCAACAGAAAAACACTTTACTCTTGCAAATGCTTGATGATATCATGCAGAAGGTCTTCATGGGCCGTGAAAGGAGCTGCACCTCAATGCTGAATTTGACAGTCTTTTGAGAGTGGAGAACATGGAGGCCATCCAGATAACAAACTACGTCAAATAAGAGAATGACCACTGCCGGCTTTGAGATGCCCTCAGGTTTGGCACCCTAAGATACACTTGTACAGGATTAATTGTACATTCAGTGAGCTTAACTCACATTATGAAACTTTTAAAGTGCTATTTTTATGCTAAATCCTATTTAAAAGCTTCCTAATTTTGTCTCCTTCAATATGTTTACATGCATCCAAGATCAAGGATTCAGCCTCTCTAAACCCCTCCTTTCTGAGAATCTACTCTGCTCTGATTGGTCAGATCGCTCAGTCTGTTGTGATTGGTCTACTCTGCTCTGATTGGTCAGATGGGCCAATCTGTTGTGATTGGTCTACTCTGCTCTGATTGGTCAGATGACCCAGTCTGTTGTGATTGGTCTACTCTACTCTGCTCTGATTGGTCAGATGGCCCAGCCTGTTGTGATTGGTCTACTCTGCTCTGATTGGTCAGATCGCTCAGTCTGTTGTGATTGGTCTACTCTGCTCTGATTGGTCAGATGGCCCAGCCTGTTGTGATTGGTCTACTCTGCTCTGATTGGTCAGATGGTCCAGTCTGTTGTGATTGGTCTACTCTGCTGATTGGTCAGATGGCCCAATCTGTTGTGATTGGTATACTCTGCTCTGATTGGTCAGATCGCTTAGTCTGTTGTGATTGGTCTACTCTGCTCTGATTGGTCAGATCGCTCAGTCTGTTGTGATTGGTCTACTCTGCTCTGATTGGTCAGATGGCCCAGTCTGTTGTGATTGCTCTACTCTGCTCTGATTGGTCAGATGACCCAGTCTGTTGTGATTGGTATACTGTGCTCTGATTGGTCAGATGGCCCAGTCTGCAGTGACTGGTCTTCCGTTTACAGCATGTGTCAGAAACCAAACACTCATTACC
The DNA here is from genome assembly GCF_949319135.1 of Squalius cephalus. Classification (NCBI taxonomy): domain Eukaryota; kingdom Metazoa; phylum Chordata; class Actinopteri; order Cypriniformes; family Leuciscidae; genus Squalius; species Squalius cephalus. The sequence goes on from NC_137145.1 coordinate 25,035,351, forward strand.
ATATCTGAATTTCAATCTTCCTCAGCACTTGTATACACAGAGATACAAACAGTAACCATGACATAGGTTTTGCCGTTTCAATTTTAGCACGTGTCCTCATCCTTTGGAAGTTGCTTTTGCAGCACAAAAAACAGTGTCTTCTTGACATGACAACAACATGAACCAAACTCTTTCAGTCTCAGCAACAACTACGGTGTTTGAGAGTTAAAGTAGACGTTGTTCACATTCAGCCAATGAAGACCATAGGCTGGCATTATGCAAATGTGTTACAAACCTATGTAGAGCAAGAAGTAAGTTCAGAATCACTTCTTTCTTTGGGGAAACAATAATTGCAATCTTTAAAACGTTGCAGACTTTTTACATTCACAAACAGCTATTACACAGTGCATGAAATATACAATCTGAAAAAGCATAATATGATAATTGCAAGGCATTATAAGCCTGTGTTTTAGATTAGCAGTGAGGGAAAAACATTGCAGATTGGTGCAGTCCTGCAATAAAGTAGCATAAAACTAATGGGAACAACTTTAGCCTGTGGTTTTGAGAAGTCAAACTCTTCTGATGCACTGAGGAAAATTCATATATTCTGAATTACCAAGAGATGTCAGATACTAATGATGGCTAAACCATATTGAAATAAAAAATCAAGGATGTTTTTACTGCTCTGTGAGTCTTAGTCTTACTTTTCCCCTCTGAAAACTGATTTACTCTGGAGGATTGTGTCGTTTTCACTAAAATATGTGTCTGTTGATTACTACTACATATAATCTTCTACAATCAGGCTACTGGGTTACTGCTGCCAAGAATGATGACAAAATCCTGAGGGTTTCTCTGACCCATCTGCTCTCCCATGAAGTTGCTCAAGAAGTTGACAATGATAACAATAATAAGGACGAAGCCTATGGGCTAAATAGTTGGTTAAGTGTTAATTCTTGGACTAAGACATTATGACATTCAGCAAATACGGATTTATTTGAATTAAACAAACAAGTCTTTGAATATCTAATAAATGTAATGCCACAAACTTCAGTGAATCCAGTTATTAGATCTTCTGAAGTTTATTTTATTACTATACTGTACTATATCTATTTGGCTGCTTCACGAGTTGAGTCATTGAGTCATTTATTCAAAAGGCTGAGTCATTTGGTCATTGAATCATTCATGAAATGTGTGCTGATATTCAGTAAGAGCACTCTTGTGTGACATTGCTGTCATTAATCATTTGATATAAGACTAAACCCAAGGAGGGAAAAATGGCCAGACTACGTCATGAACTGAAAGTGTGTTGTTTGGTTCTTGTAAAGCGACTGACATTCTCAATAATGCCGGCTTGCATATCATTAAAACAAACATTAGGGATATTATCGTAGATGATACATATCGCACAACCCTATGGTTTGCTCACATTAAGCGGAAGTAGCAGGAAAGACCCCAGATAAATTTGGTTCCATGGTTCTTACTGGGAAGCCCAGTGGTTTAACGGTGTCTTTGTTTGTTTTTCTTCAGTGGATATCAGCACACATTGTGGTTTTAGAACATCAGTTTTCCAAACTGACAGCGGTCTGATGCGTCATACATGTGCAAGCCAAGACAATGTGATTTTATTAACAAGTTAATGTTCTGTCTGAAGCCCTATCCAAATATGGTAAGGTGATGCCCTGAAGTAAAATAAACATGGAAGTAAAAATCTTTCACAGCGCTCATTTCAGTGTACTGTAACTTTCAGTAAATTGGTAATTTCAGTGTCCATTTTTTTTGTTTGTGTGTTTAATTTGTTTTTAATGTACAATTTCACTGTGATTTTTCTGGCAATATGGAGCTAGATGATCTCTTAAATGTCTTTTATATGATGTTAAATACCACGTTCTCAAAGCAAGATACCTTGTCTATCTGCTTCGGATTTACTATTATCATCACTCCAACAAAAAATCATTCCGCATTATGTAACTTTTTTTTTTTTTTTTTTTTTTTTTAAATAAATGTTATTATTTTAAATGTAATTAATTCATTATTTCATTTACTTATTTTCCTCTCTACTTGTTTTTGCTCCCTAATTGTGTAGTTTGTTGAAATTTAAGTTTCCCAAAAATAAGTCATACGGTCTTTTGTTTATCACTTCCGTTTGGAGATCATTTTCTGGCATTAATGAATTAATAAACTCCCCTGAGTCTTGTTGTGAGGTTTATTGACCTCAGCTATTGGAATGTTAAGATATTTCCTGCATTTACTTTGCTTTTCCTTTACGCTTTAGATGCATCCGTTTGTCATAAAACAATACCTGCCAGGCAAATCCCAACCGCATACATGACAGATGTGTCCTGTCAGTTACAGTATTTGTTTAAAATGTTTACAGTCTGTTGACACAAGGCTCCTTTGGGCCGTTTTTCAGATAGCGGGCCCTTTTCATTTGACGTCATAACCCAGAATGTCCTCACCAGTTAGTTATTGCGAATATACTTAGCCAAATAACTTCCCAGAATTCTGCAGAACTGTTAAAACTGACCATCATCCATGTCAACACCGCTTTGCAGTGATGTTGATTCTCTGTGCTGTTTATACAGAAATATCAGATGGTCACGCATGTATTGCCATGGTGTCTTGTTTGCCTATATCAAAATTAGAGCGGTTAAATGTTATGTTGTTTCACAGCCTTGACGGTTGCTAAGCAGGTGGATGTTTTACACAGGATGATACCCATTAACTTCCCTTTGACTAACAGCCTAAACTGTTGTTTTTTTCCCCTTCCCTCACAGATGCCCGGTTTAGTGTCATGCCTTGGCGATCTAATAGTCACTGGAATCATCATCCTCTTCTCTGACCACGTCAAATCAGAGATATGGACCAATGAAGGTACGGGTTGTTTTTATTTGAGCCGAAGTGCATCAGGATAGCTAGTCACATTAGCATTTGGACTTGGTTGCTGCTAGTATTTGGATTTGTATTCCTGCATATGGAATTGGTCAAAAGTCTTTGTAGCGTGTCTTCGTTTAGTCAAAGCAGGGTGAAATTATACTGTACAACTACTCCAGATAGCAAAAAGATTCATCATGTGAAAATTTAATTTTAATCCATACCAGGAACATAGCTATGGCCTTGTTCTTTAGAACAATAAACATCTTTGTTTAAAACTCCCAGTCTCCATTGCCCTACATATGAATTGCTCAATTAATGTTAGCCACTCTGGTTTGTGTGTGTGTGTGTGTGTGTGTGTTATGGCTGCTATTTAGCTGGCCAGAGAGGGAGACATTTGAGAAATGTGGTGGGATTTCAAATAATATGCTTTTGCCAATATTTCCTGAAAGCCGACATTGAGCACGAGCGTTTCTTGAGCGCAGTTAAAACCCCGACCACTGGAACGACGCCACTCCCAGTGTGTGTGTCTCTGTGCGCATGTGTGTTTGCCTTTCTTTGTTTAACTCTTGGCAGTAAATGTCTGATATAAATACTGAATTCTGACTAGGCAGAAAAGCACAGTAACATAAACACCTTGATTCCTGCTATAGAATCTCTGCTAGGCTTTTAATGATGAACGTATGAAGCAGTGGAATTTGGGGGAAGCAACTATTAAGGCCCGTTTACACCAAGGACGATAACAATAAAGATAACGATAAAGATATAGTTCTAAAAATCGTTCTCAATATTAAAGAATAGCAGAGTTCACACCACAACTATAACGATATAGAGAAACGATATCGTTGGGATCACTTTCGGAATTATTTTTTTACAGCTGTTGATGAACTATAAAACACTGACAGCCAATCAGAATCAATTCTAGTTTAAGGGCTCGCACATTTAAAATGGCAGACGACATTGCGGAGAAGTTAATCGCCGAGGTCCAGAAAAAGCCACCACTGTTTGACAAGTCAAGCCACTTTTCAAGAAAATTGGCATGGAAAACAATCGTTCATACCCTCTGAATAAATGGTGTGAAATATTACATCAGGTATCCAGCGCTCGTTTCGACAACATTGTCTTGCTTCCTTTGAAGTTGCAGTGAAAAAGACTTTGTGTTGTTTTTATTGCTCTATATTGACTACATCAGCTTAATTCACTGTTAGATTATTAGCTCGATTACACTAGCTTGAAAACACGGTATGCTGAGGACATCTGCTGGTTATCGTTATCGTTATCGTTCGTTGGTGTGGACGCAAATATAGTTATCGTTTTACAGTAGTCAACATTTGAAGTGGATCAAAACCTTTCATCAAAGTTATACATGAATTTTGAACAATACCCGTTCTTGTCTTAGGACAACTTTGATTAATTTTTTTGATCCACTTCAAATGTTGACTACTGTAGTTATCTTTATAGTTATCGCTCTTTGGTTAGACGGCCCTTTAGACTGCAACAAATCAAATAAATAAACTTTCCCCACCACTTTATGGACGTAATCTTTCATGAAGGTGTTTTTGCTGCTTTGCTGCACGGCTCCATCGGCATTCACAGTAAAATGTCTAAGAATGACGAGCGTTTCACGATGATGACATTTGTTAATTCAATAAATGTATAAATGCATTAAAGTGTAAGCCTGTTTATCGGTCCAAATGGGGGTTTCCAATTAGACGGGTGAAGGTCTCTGCGTGTTACTGTCTTTCCGCGTGGCAAAGTAATTTAATTCCATTTAAGCTTTTATCTGACTCCATTTTATATCTGACTCCACTTTATCACGACATTGAATTTAAGTTAGATTGCCAATTGGTTATTGGTCAATTATTTAGTAGTTTAGCAATACATTTGATTGTTCTATTTAACTCTTTACTTATATTTTACCCGTATAGATTAGGAAGCTATGTCACTCAGAGGTCCTCACGTCTTCTGTTTAAACGCGGGTCTCACGTTCACAAGCTCATCAGTTTTGGTCACCAAAAAGAGGTAAATGCTATATACCTGAGATTGGTCGCATTCACGCTTACACAATCAAAGCTACTTTGGTATAGAGCTGGTAAGTCCCGCCCCTTCCGCTAATCCCCCTGGACCTCTAGGTTGAAAAATCGTCAATGCAAGTGAATGGGAGAAAATAATTATTTTCTGGTCCCGTTTGAATTGTGCCATGAATGTGAACATATGTTTTCCGCGAATTTTTTATATAACTTTTCTTGTTACGAGTTTGACAGTATATGGTATGATTCTTCGGCTAGCAGTTGTGGAAAAGACATAACGAGAAAGACTACATGTCGCCTATGTGACGTCACCCCATAAAGTTGACTTACCCGTAGTTTTCGCCAACCTCAACGATTTTGTCCTCTCCCTGAAAGAAGGCGGTGAAGTGCACCAAAGACACAGCCATGTTTAGCGGGATCCGTGAGCTAGTGTCCGTGTGCTAGTGGTGTTGATGTTTCAAACGCGTCGAAAGCAGCGAAGAGTTGTAGTCCACAAAGTGCTCTCACACAAAGTCTAACCGTATCAAACTTCTACCCGCTAAATTGTAGTATTCTTTACACGAAAAGTTATATAAAAAATTCACAGACAACATATGTTCACATTCATGGCAAAATTCAAACGGGACCAGAAAATAATTATTTTCTCCCATTCACTTGCATTGACGATTTTTCAACCTAGAGGTCCAGGGGGATTAGCGGAAGGGGCGGGACTTACCAGCTCTATAGCCCCCATGGAATTGCATATACATGAATTTAACATAACGTTTACTTCAGTAGAGGTATGGCCACTACTACAGATACGTCAACCAACTTTACTTCTCTTATAATAGCTTTGGATTGGCCATGCCGTGATTTACCACATACACTTATGTAAAGTAAGATTTAGGTTGGTCAAGCAGCACATTTGCTGCCCTAAATGGAAATTCACTTCTTGTCTTTGCAAACCAAGTACACTTGAATTGATGCCAAATATTAGTCATCACTAATCTGACACAAAACTTGCGGTAATACACAAATCCGTGTAATCTACTTGGGAAAACAATTTCAGAGTCAGTCGGAATAAAATCAAATGTAACAATGTATTATGTCAGGTAAATGTATCATGCCAATTTCATAATCAGTTCAAAGATAATAAATACAAAACATCAAATGCTCTGGAATAAAGAGAGAATATGAGAACCTGACATTATAAAATACATGATGCGAAGTGTTTTGCATACACTCAGCATCACGGGCTAATTTGAGTTACAAATTGCCCTGAGCCTCTTGTTGCATTTCTTTATATAGACAGAAACTTCTTTCACATGGAAACATTTGCTAACAATGGAAATTTGCATTCAGAGTTTACACCTTTTGGGAGCAGGATGCCATTTGCCTGGAAGACACACCCTCCTCTGTGTGCGAGTTATCTCTAAACTACCTTTTGGTTTACTTCTTTGGGGGTGAGACCTTTGTACCAGTCGCACTGAGACATTTCAAATGATACCAAACATGTAATACTGTTTGATAATTATTCACTTTAAACCATATAGATTCTTGGGTGAATTTTGGTGATCTCAGCATGAGAGAGAAGGAATGGGGGAAGAGGGAAAGAGATGTAGATTAGGATGATTCTGAGGTGAGAATTGCGTCTCACACAAATGGTGCACAAGAGTGAGTTCAAATGTTAATTTCCTTTGTTCTCTCAGAGAGTTGCCCTGTCTTCCAGTTTGTCCAGCCTTACAAAGACAATGAAAAAATACTTTTTTAAGCATTTAATCAATTGCATGTGTTAACATTTTAAATTCAACAGCCATATTTATGCTCTTTATTTATTTATTTTATTTTATAGTTTATAGTAAAAAAAAAACATACACCACCAATGCTCCGACCATAGACTGTAAAAAAGACGGACAGCGTGTCTCCACTTTCTTCCACTGTAGAAAAATGAAGCCAAAATATCCCTGAAACGGTCATTGTTAATGATGCCATATAGAGCCGGGCTCTGCCGCGGTATCAAGGTGACCCCGAAACTCACGCAGACTCAATCATGATGTTACACCCTGTTTTTATAGCATCGAATAACTAACTAAAACCAAACTTATTGGAAAAAAAGAACAATTGAACATACCTCAGTTAGCCTGGAAATCCAGACCTAAATCTAAAAGATTAATGGTCTGGCGTCGACTAATGAAAATCGGCCTGCTCGAGGGGCGGCACCAAGCATGCATTTGAAAATCTCACTGCACGCAATTGGATAACACTACGACCAATCACAACAATAAACCCCATACACTTAGCTACCAGGGGAGCTAACTGGTAGATTATACTCTTACCGTATCCGGTCGGCAAAACGTCCTTCTTGCAAAGGAAGGATTCGAGCACCGTCTTCTGTTCCTCTTTTAGATAAAAAGCCATGTCTAACTCGTGCATTGTAGCGGCCAAAGCCGGTTCAAACAACTGGTATTCATCCATAGCCATCTTGCAATGTTTACTAATGACTTCGACGTCACAACGCTGTCGTCATTTTTACCTCGCCTCTGGCCCACCTATATCAGATAACCCGATGTGATTGGTGCAGCTCAGATCGAGGGGCATATTTAATGAGCATCATTACTCGACACCAGAGTATAAATTCAACTTGTGCTCTCGCGAGAACTCTGGATTACCAGGGTATAACTCAGTGTGAACTACCTAAAAACCATCTTTTATTACAAAATTACAAAAAGTGTAATTGGATTTTTTATTTAAAAAAGGGTGGGGTTTATGACCTATTCTGCAGCCAGCCACCAGGGGGCGATCAAAATGTTTAGGGTTCACTTTTCAGGCTGTGTGCCGCGGCACACTTGGCTCCGTCAAAATTCCAGTGCTATTGGCTTGTTGATAACATAATCACTTGACAACTCTGGAATAGAACAGCTCACATGTCTTCTGCTTTCAGTTTCAGACGTCCAGTTCGGTGGACTGGGCTCCAGGGTCACCCTCACATGCGGAGGCTCACATGGCGGGTACGTACTCCAGTCTATATTAAGTTTTTGCTAGAAATCCATCAGACTCCAGAGCTAAGCTTTCCTGTAAGGAGTGATAATAGTGTGCTTAACCACCCTCTGTAGGGGCATGAGGCCAGTCCTTATAGGGTTTGGACACATTGAGGCTATTTAGAGGGGGGTGGGATGGGGGTGGGGGGGGGGGGGTTGATTCCCCAGCCTCAGATTTTGGCAAGCCTTGTGTTTCATATAAATGCAGTTGTTGAGAAATCATATTTCTCGCCAAAAAAGATGCTATCCAAGAGAATACGGCTGCCAAAAATAAGATTTGCAAGACACACAAACGAGTAACGCGATACGTAGGTCCAGTTGGCGTTGATAGCTGTTATTTGGTCGTAGGTATATCTTTGATTAAAACAGGTTTGCAAGGAAACTAGGTGAAGGTTCTTGACTGAGATGTTGACTTTGAGTTTTGGATGGGGTCGTCAGGTCTCCGGTGGAATGGCGGTTCAATGGGAGCTCAGTACCGACGTGGCAAACACACGAGGGCTCGCTTGCACTACTGAACACCACACACTCAATGGAAGGCAACTACAGCTGCCATGATGAACGAGGAGCTTTACTGCAGTCCATCAAACTACGCCTGGGACGTAAGTCAACTTCAGAGATACAAGAGTCCCTTGTTTCGTGTTTTGACTCACAATGTGAATCATTTGATAAAATATATGAGAAAAAGGGTTTAAATAATTGTCTCAGGGACATATCTATCTATGCTTTTAGGATTAAATCGAAATAATTTTCTGTGTCAATCAACATTCTTCTAAAAACGCTCTTGATTGAACTTAACTTGTACAGAACCCAAGACATTCCTTCCTAACCCTAACACCGTTCAACAACGTTTATCCCTCACAGCCTAATTTTCATCCATATAAAATCAAATATGGCATCTACCGCGACTAAGTTCCATTGATTATTTCATCTTTAAAAATGATGTTGGCTTACACAAATAAAAGTGTTGTAGCAACATAAACATAACACATCCGATACACTTTGAATCATGGTCTAGACTCATTACACATTTCATCTCAGATCATATATCCAAGAAGTGCATGAAGTGCTCGAGGCCTCTAAAAGGGTGCTTCAATGGGAAAGTGGTTCTAAATTGGTGGGCTGCAACCCAAATATGGATCACAGGTCGGTGTGTGTGTATATATATATATATATACACACTGTTAAGATTTGAAGTTTATGCAGATATTATATCAATCAAATAATAGACAATTAAGAGAAAACCACAGCTATTTATTTACTTTATTTATTTCTATGATCTTTACTTCAACTTTCTCCATAATTATGTTTACGGTACTTAATTAAAAAAACTTGGATGTTACATGCTACTATTTTACTTTGTGAATAGTTATATATTGTAAATCTTTTACACTTTAACACAGCAGCATATTAGTTTTTTTTCTGTGGTGTTGAAATTTATATTGAGGATCATATTTGATATTGAGAATTAATGGTATTAACAACTGAAATGTTGGTACAGGCTACGTCTCGTGATTGCGTGATGCCTCTGAAATAGTGCTTGTACTAGGACAAATCCTTGGAAAGCCAGGAAATGTACTAGTAAAACGGAAGCACTCTGTGCCCCGGGGGCTGAAAAAGAAAGTGTGCAGTTCTACGCCCTTTCTGTTTAACTCGGGGCACTTCCGCTAACAGGAAGACCCTACATCACAGCTCCACAGTTTTCTGATAGGAAGGGTGAGATTGCATGTGTGTTCATTTATCGTATTACGAACCCTCATGTCCTTGAACGCAGCGCATGCGCTATGAACCGTTCTCTTGTGTCGTCTGTCTGTTTGGATGTTTTGGATTGCGTTCAACAGATAGAGTTTATTGTGTCTAAACTTATCCCATGAGATATTTTTGTTTTCTTCTTCTTCTTTTTTAGATCCGCCTCATTTCGTCAGTGTTTCTTGCCAGATGCCGAGTCATATGAAAATCTACTGCTCCTGGGTACAAACTAAGACAACACACCTGCCCACAATCTACAAAACCTCCTACAGGTGCAGTCTTATCTTGTGTTGTATAAAATTATAATATATAATAATAATAATTATTATTATTATTATTATGTTGATAATACTTATCAACATGCACCAATGCTGCACATTTATATGTCAATCATTTGTTAACAAACAAGTATTCATTACTTCAATGAGCTCATTGTTTCTGCCTTAAATTATTACATTGTTGAAATTAATTTTTTTTTAGCTAAATGTGATTTTGTATATGTACCTTTCTGAAATACATAACTTAGACAGTTCCCTCTGAAAACAGATCACTCTAAATTGTAATGTGGACTCATGCATTTTCTTTACTTTTTCTGTAGAGCTGCTTTGAAACGATGTGTATTATGAAAAGTGCTTTACAAATAAATGTGAATTGAATTTAATTATTAATTATAAATATTAAATATTATTTATGTATTTAATATGTACAGTATGTATATATATATATAATAAGAAATGAATATGCTTAATTAGCAACTTTTTCAAAGAACGTTCAACTTTACAAAGAATCCTGCAAATATGAATATGATTAAAATATGAAGCAGCTCAAATGTTTTCAACATTGATAATAATCATAAATGTTTCTTGAGCATCAAATCATCATATTAGAATGATTTCTGAAGGATCATGTGACACTGAAGCCTGGAGTAATGATGCTGACAAATTCAGCTTTGATCACAGGAATAAATGACATTTTACTATATATTCACATATAAAACAGTTCTTTTAAATTGTAATGATATTTTACAATATTACTGTTTTTACTGTATTTTTTGGATTAAATAAATGCAGCCTTTTGAGATTCACTCCCTTCACTGTTACTTCTGCTGTTTTATACAGAGTTAGAGGCCGAGGGGTCGAACCCTGCGAGCAGAAGCACATTGGTGTGAAGGAGTGCACAATTACTGACCCACAGTTCTGGACCCACCCGAAGGTCCTGGTAAACATCACCGAAATCAACCCGCTGGGATCCAACTCCACCATTTTCCAAATAGATACTCATGAACTCTGTAAGTTTATATGCCTTCTTATTCTTAAATAAGAATCTTTTTTCTTCCTTTTGTTCTGCTCTGCATAATAAGAATTCATGTCTTTTATTATGTGGCTTCAGTAAAACCGGATCCTCCGGAGGATGTTCGAGTTCTTCCGTTGGAAGGTCAGCCCACACAGTTATTGGTCCAGTGGAGTTATCCTTCATCCTGGCCGACTGAAAGCTTGTCATCTTTTCCCTTAACATTCCAACTGCACTACCGGCCCATCGGCTCCAACCTCTGGTCAATGGTGAGAACCTGATACAGTGCTGACAGTGAACATCAGCACAGTAGATATAACTGTCTGACAATCCTATCATACAAGTGTGTAGCAATATTATAATAATAATAATAATAATAGTAATAATGAATGTTGTAATAATGAAACAATTAATAAATATAAATGATCATAAGCATGAACAACCCGCAACCACCGGTTACAGTGTTTTATTACTCTGTTTTTACACATCCTAAGTTAAAAGAATAATTAAACTGAATAATAACAAATCAGATATTATTTACTCTTGTGTTGTTAGAACACAAGAACACCTAGAACACCTAGAACACACACACACACACACACACACACACACACACACACACACCCACACACACACACACACACACACACACACACACACTCTCTCTCTCTCTCTCTCTCTCTCTCTCTCTCACACAAACACACACTCACTCACTCACTCTCTCTCTCTCTCTCTCTCTCTCTCTCTCTCACACAAACACACACTCTCTCTCTCACACACAAACACACACTCACTCACTCACTCTCTCTCTCTCTCTCTCTCTCTCTCTCTCTCACACACACACACACACACACACACACACACACACACACACACACACACACACACACACACACACACACACACACACACTGCTCTCATATCTCAGAGCCCCACAGTCATGGGCTGATCTTATCTGCTTTCACCAGGCAGCTTGGCCTTTCATCAGACAACCAGATGTTGGCTGTCGTTAGATCCCTCTGTGTGTGTGTGTGTGTGTGTGTGTGTGTGTGTGTGTGTGTGTGAGTCCTGGTAAATCCTACGTTATGGGGACAAATTGCTCCCACAAAGATGGCAATATCCTAAATCCTTGTCCTTGTGGGAAAATGCTTTGGTCCCCATGAGGAAAACATCTTATAAATCACACTAAGTGATGTTTTCTGAACATGTAAAAATGCAGGACGTTTGGTGTGACGGTTTAGGGGTAGTTTAGGGGTTAGTGTAAGGCGAAAGAACATTCAATTGATCAAAAGTGACAGTAGAGACATTTATAATGTTACAAAACATTTCTATTTCTAATAAATGTGGTTCTTTTGAACTTTCTATTCATCAAAGAATCCTGAAAAAAAAGTATAACGGCTTCCATAAAAAAAATGAAGCAGCACAACTGTTTTCAACATGATGATTGAACATAATATTAGACTGATTTCTGAAGGATCATGTGACACTGAAGACTGGAGTAATGATGCTGAAAATTCAGCTTTGATCACAGGAATAAATTACATTTATAAAACATATTTTAAACATAAAAAAAATCTTACCGACTCCAACATTTTGAACAATAGTATATATACACATTTTCGTCACTAAATTCTATGATCATCATAACAGCATCAGTGAACTCAGTGTCCTTTGTTAAGTGTACGTGTGTGTGTGTATCATCCCTCAGCTGGAGACGGAGGAGAACACGAGTCTGAAGATCATGGATGCTCTGGTGGGTCACTCTCATCAGATCCAGATCCGAGCTCAGGACGCCCTGATCAACTACAGCCAGTGGAGTGAGTGGAGTGATGTGGTGGAGGCCCGGCCCTGGATCGGTCAGTCCACACGCACGCACACACACACACACACACACACACACACACACACACACACAGAGTTTTGAATAATTTAAAATAACAGAAAAGTCCTATAAAAAATGTAGTTATTTTCCGTAAAATTTGCTGCTTCTTTTTTTTGTGTAATTAACTTAATTAAAAAATGCATGTATGAATCAAAACCATATATAAACCATCATCTATCAAATCCTTCAGATAACTAATGTAATAATAGTGTAAATCACATAATATCACAGCTATTCATCAGGATATTAGACTGTGTTCAAAGGCAGATTTCTGATAAATCTAATAAAGGAAGATAATTATATTTAGATGTTGGCAACTCATGTTCAGCAGATCTCCTTATGAAACATGTCTTGTGGTTCGCTGTGTAGAAACATGTGCTGAAATGGAGCGGTCTGTCTGTGTCAGCCTTACTGTACTGGAAGAAAAGTACCAACATAATATTGTTTTTGCCCTCGCTGGTTGTCAGACAGTAAAGATGTGTGCTGTCCACTTCATGAATGCAGATTAAATGATGAGCTTTGGATCGTCAGTGGAAAACTTATTCTGACATTACTTTTTAGGGGAGCTGGTCATGAATAATTCAGAAGTAGTATAAATATATATAATTATATTTGTTTTGCAATTTTAGAGCCTTGGGAAGAGCCAACAGCGGAACCAGATTTTAACTATCCATTTGACAATTTGTCATCTCTTGTGAGGACAACAGGCAAGTCGCCAGGTATTTGATTTACAGTTTCATTCTACATATGCTTTATTTATTTATTTTGTTAAAAATGCATTTTGCAACAAATAACCTTTTTGCTCAGTAACTGAGAAGTGTTGGCAGGGAATTTTATACGCATTCTCAGATTAACAAAGTATCAGATGTATTTGAGTTCTTTGCCAGATTTTTTTTTTTTTTTTTTTTTTTTTTTTCACCCCCTAAATGTTATCCAGATGGTTTGGTCTTGTTTGTGGTGGGCGGAGTTTTCCCCATCATCTGGCCTTGACCAATCAAAGCTCCCGTCATGCAGTTATGTGGCGACACCAGCATGACTCATTCTGCTCTTCATTAGCTAACTGTTTCCAGGCCGTTTAATTATAACTACTCATCTAGCTTGTGTACATGCTGTACAATTGCAAGAGTCATATTTATCAGCTCAAGGCTGGAATGAAGTAAATATATTTGACCTATAAAATACTCAATACGTTTTGCTAAAAATGGCAATATAATAATGTAGTTTATGGCTGTAGACAGCAGTTTTAGGGCAAATAAAAAAATAATTCAAATGAAATCACTTTTTAAGAAAAAGGAGGAAATCATTATTATTATAATTATTAATATTTTTTTCAAATTTATTTTTAGTTGTACAAATGTTATACACAGTAACATGTACGTAAAAAAATATACCAGCAAATCAATAAACATCAATATTTATCTAATTTTCTTTTTCACTTAATTATTATTATTTAGTTATTTTTCAATTTGTATTGTTTTGTGTGTTTGTTTTTTGTTTTGTTTTATGTTTTATTGTGCTTTGTTTTGTGTGTTGTCTTTTGTTTCATTTTATGTTTGTGCGTTGTGTTTTGTTGAATGTTTGTTTTTTTGTTTTGCATTTGTTTTTTTGTGTGTTTGTTTTTTATTGTATGTATTGTGTTTTGTTTTGTGTTTTTTGTTGTTTTATGTTTGTTTTTTGTTTTGTGTTGTGTTTTTAGGTTTCATTTTTTGTTGTTTTTTTGGGTTTCGTATTGTGTGAAAACAAAAAACAATTTGGTTTTGTGTATTTGTTTGTTTTTTGTTTTCTGTTGTTTCATTTTATGTTTATTTTATTTTGTGTTTTTTGTGATTTTTGTTTAGTGTGATGTGTTTGATTTTGTGTTATGTCTGTGTGTTCTTTTTGTTGTGTGTTTTTTGTTGTTATGTGTTTATTTCTTTGTTTCGTTTTGTTTTTTGTGTTTGTTTTGTTTCGTTGTACGTTTCGTGTGTTTTGTGTTGTGTTTTTTGTTTTATGTGTTGTTTCATTTTATGTGTTGTTGTTTTTTTTTCATGTGTTTTGTTTTTTCCTTAGATTCATTACACTCCAGCGGAAGCCTCGGTCTGTTGGTTCTGCTGGGGCTGTTTGCAGCGGTCATGGTGGCTGTGTTATTAACTATCATCGTGCTTCTATGGTGAAAATTGTGCTACATTTATCTATATTTCACAACTAAATACATACAAATCGGTTGCAGCCATATGACAAAGACAATTAGTTTATTGATCTCTGAACTGTTCCTTTTATAGGGTGAGGCAAAGGAAACAAGACAATGTGAAGAAACAGGAACTGACTTCCATGGTGAAGATGAAGTCCATCCCGATCTAAAGTAAGCTGGCTCAGACTTCTGTCTCCATTCTCACATTCCTCGCGTCTGCTGTTCTGGCGATTGGCCCATCTCGGTTTAAACAGTCTGGAAGAGACTGCATGCTAAACGATCCATTTATGGTTACTATGTTGATACTTGGAGTATATCATCAGTGTCCAGCCGTCCATTTTTACTGCATAAAAAACAAACTCAGTTAAAAATGCAGTCAACAAAACCAACTATACTTCCTCTTGACTTTTCCTTAGCTTTAAGGAGCGCCAAAAACACACTGCACATAATAAATGTGTGAGTGAATCCCCTAATTTATAGTTTCAGGTGTTTACAGAATATAATAGTCACTCCTGAACTTACAGTGCTTGACATAGTTCTAACCAAATCAATGTTTTCGTATTGAACAAAAAATAGCTTAACCCGATGATTTTGAGTAAGTAATATTAGCGACTTGAGATGTTTTATTGTTAGTAAATCTCCGTCAACAAGGGCTCTATGTGTTGTTTATGTTATTGTTGTTGAGCCGCTGCATTTAAATATCTCTCTCTCTCTCTCTCTCTCTCTCTCTCTCTCTCTCTCTCTCTCTCTCTCTCTGTACTGTCGTTTAATGTGGTTTGCAGACAGACCGCAGGACTTGTGCGAGAAACGTGTTCGGAGATAGTAATTTACAAACAAGTCAAGACAAATACCTCTGATTCTGTATTTTTCTAGCATCACATCTCAGCCAAGTTGTTCATAAGAGAGAAACTTACATTTAAAGTACATCAGTTCATGTCATATTAATGGCCATAGCAGCTAAAGAGTTCAGATTTCAGATAGTGAATGCATTGTAGAAATGGACCAATCCGATCTGACCGTGAATCAGGGGGCGGAGCTCAGTGATTGGTCAAATCACATTGAACTCAATGAGATCATAGAAATTCCTAGGAATGATCTTGCATATGATTTACAGAAATTGGTTCTGCTGGTGTTTTATGAATAAGGCCGCATGCAAGTACAGTAAGTGATTATGCTCTCAAATTTGGCCACACATTTCCATTTTCCATAATTGATTAGGACAAAAACTTTGCTTATTAATATTATAGAGCAGGTAGTACATGGTCCATTTACAGTAATAGCTAGTTTGTAGTCTACTTTATATGAGCTCTGAATGTTGTAAATTAGTAATGCTAAAAACTGAAGACTAAGACATAAACAGCATTTCACTTTGAACTTTGCATCTTTTCATACGTCTTCAGATCTAAATTTGTGACTCAAGTGGGAAAAGATGTAAATACGATGATTAATATGAGAAATGTCTGCTCTAGATTAGCCTGTAATCTTCCAATCTCTCTCACATGGTGTAATGATTAATACTTCAATGAAAATTAACATTATGTCATTATTTACTCACTCTCATGTCATTCCAGTCTGTATGCTGTTATTTATTTAATTACATTTTTTATAGTTAAAAAAAAAACAGCATTCATGTTTCAAAAGATATGAGGGTGGATAAATAAATTATGATTTTTTAAAGAAAATATCAAAGTAAATACAAAATGTACAACAAAATACACTACCAATTAAAAGTTTGGGGTCATTCTTTTTTTTTTTTTTTTTTTTAAGTCTCTTATATGGAATCTTATAAATAAAATAAAAATAGTAATTTCCACTTTTTATTTCACAATTCTGACTTTTCTCTCGTTACTGTACGAGTTTATATCTGACAATTCTGACTTTTTTTCATCAAAAATGCACGTTTTTTTATGAGAAAATAAAAGTCAGAATTGTGGGATATAAACTTGCAATAAAATTTTCTCACAATTGCGAGTTTGTCTCTCACAATTCTGACTTTTTTCAGATAAAAAGTTGAAATTACCTTTTATATTTTATTTTATTTGTTATATTCCATGGCAGAAATGAGCTTCCATAAACTCACCAAGTCTGCATTTATTTGATCAAAAATACAGTAAAAACAGCGGTATTGTGAAATATTATGACAATTTAAAATAACTGTTTTTATTTGAATATATTTTAAAATGGGAATAAAATGAAAGAAATTGTCAGCATCATTACGTCCAACGTGATCCTTCAGAAATTAGTCTATTAATTCTTATTATTATCAACGGTGAAAACAGTTGTGCTGTTTAATATTTTTGTGATAGATTAAAAAAAAACGATTTATTTTAAATAGATTTGATCAATTCATTGAATGCTTGCTGAATAAAAGCATTCATTTAAGCAGTAAAAGCATTATATATATATATATATATATGACCTGATCATTTTGTTGCTTCATGCATTTTGTTGCTGTTGTTCATCAGGCTCTAAAAAATCTTTATTTTTCTTGTTTAACTCTAGATTTGAGAAGTTGTCCGTCTCCAGTTCAGCCCACATAGGGCATCAGTATAGGGAACCACCACCACTGCCACCACAGCTGACAGACTCCGTTACCCACAATACACCTCTCCTCTCAGCAGAGCTCTGAGGGACGTCCACTGTGAACATGTACAGTCTACAATGTAGCACAATGCAATGGAAAAACACAAGGATTTCTTTCTCTCTTTGCTTTCTTCTGCTCACAGCAAATGAAAAACATATTTTTGTGTAATTCCTTCTACCCGATATCCTCCACTGGGGACTCATGGAACGCTGTGAAAAGGCTTGGCTTTGCGCGCAGCATACGGGGCATTATGGAGAAAGTGTCTTCGTCAGTGTTTCAGTCCTCAAACTCACTTATCTGGCGAACAAGACCTTTAGACAGCTGCTATCTTTGGAAGACGGAAAGTCTTGGCACTCCAGCGATGGACGCGGTGGACTTTCTTTGGAGACACAAAGACGGCTTTGTCTTTCATCCTGCGAAATCTCTTCACAAGAAACGAAGTTAATGACAGGTGGACGCATCTGCAGTTGATTGTTTTCGTCTGGTTAGTTTCCAACCAGCCTCAAATTCTCGGTAATAAACTCCCGTAAAAATGCATTTCATCATGAGTTCATGTCTTGAAAGTTTACGCCAGTAACGATTAGAAACTTTCGGTGAACTGGTGTTCAACAACAAAAAAAAAGGACCTTCAATAAATGCATTTAATTTCTCTGACTTTTCCTTTATAAAAGCATTGAATCGAGACATGAATGTAAATCAGTCTTACGATGTCACATATACACATTTGTAAGGTGATTAAAGCTGATTGTTTCTGTTGAAGCTAATAGATATCCGCGATATTAAATTCTATGGTAGCTCATCTATAAAGTTATATTATGTGTTATACATTTATACTGTATAATAGTTTCTACACAGCATACTGCTCTGTTGTACATTGCTCTCCAGTGTCATAAAGCTCAATGCATGCGTTTATTTTGTAATTCTTTTAAAATGTATGATTTTATTGAATTATAAGATTTTAGCATACGTATCCTTCATATAGGTACAAACAAAAATAATGAACATTGTCCAAACAAAGTCATAAAATGGTTATTGTGTTTGTATAAGTTACTATCTCCAAATGTTATTCTTGTCCAATTAAAAATAACTAGGGAAATTTTTTAAATATTTGTTAAGATGTCACTGTGATCATTTCTTTCAATGCCGGGTTCAGACTACATGATTTTGGCACGATCCATTTGACGTAGTGTGTCGTGGTGATTCGTAAACAACATCAGGCGTCGGGACGCAAGAATCGATCGTTTCATCTTGTGTAGTGTGTCATATTGGACGACAACAGACTGCGACTCACAGTGCATTATGGGTATTCTCTAGCCGCTGAGCGTACATTGGTTGTACACTCGTTACTGCGGTGCATTATGGGATTGAATGAGTGCACTCGATAACATACACTATACTTTCGGACACCACTAAAAATGGCGGATTCCCTCAAATAGTGTCATGTTTAAGGGACACAGCCAAAGACTAGCATGTTTAATTACGCAATGGAGGAAAGGTTTGTTGAGTCACTATATATCAACAATACTCCTGCCTTTATGATGTTTCCTCGCTTAATGCTAATTCCAGATATCACCCAGTTTCTGAAGCGACTCCGCTATCATATCAGAAACTGGGTGAGTTCTGGAATTAGCATTAAGCTAACGGTGGCCATTGTTTACGCTCTTGTTTCCAGAAGTCGGTCGCACGTTGTTAAAGACGGTAGGCGACGATTGGTTGGGAAGCAATGTGTAGTCTGACCACAACTCGACAAGAATTTAGGAAATCGCATAATCTGACACAGTGACTATCATAACAGATATAAATATCTAGTCTGAACCCGGCATAAAAATTAACTAAAGAAGTTTGCCAGATGTTTTATTTTTTTTTTTTTTTGTACATATCTTCATGCATTTTTGCACCATTTGCTTGTAACCTCTGCATTCATGTTCCTTTTTTTTTTTTTTTTTTTGCCTGTTTCCTTTCCACCAGCAAGATGATTTGTGTATTTTTAAAACAGCAGTATTTATACTGAAAGTGGCTTATGGGATCTGTGCTGTTATGATATACCCTTTAAAATCTCCAACCTATGCAGCGTAAAGCATTTTCCAATGCAAAAAGAAAAGTGTTTGGTTTTGTCAGTCATTCATATTTGAGACTAGCCAACCTCTTGGTTTAAAGTTTAGTCGGTCATATGTTCTTCCTTCCCTGCTTCGGTTAAAGTTGTCTCGCATGTTGAGAGTACATAGATTTGGTTAGTGTTATTCTAGACTGAATTATCATTTGATTTATATGATGATTATCAGCATTCAGGAAAATCTGTGGTTCTCAACTGGTTTTGCTTCCGACTTCATGTGGCGGCCAATGCAGTACCAAATTGTTAATCATACAAAGTAAACAAAAATGATTAAAATCAAACACTGAAATGTATTAATATAACTATAAACTGCACCTGCCCACAAAATATTAACATTTATGTTCTCTCGGGTTCCATTAAAAATGAGCCCCACAAATTATGTTTATCCTCATTACAAATAAACCCATATTTAATGTAGTCTGGGGTCATATTGATTTTCCCGCCTCAGTTTACTGTCTGTCTAGTTTTGCTAGTGTGCAGATTTTTACTAAAACAATCGATATGCAAATGGCTTTGTTGCAGCTTTGGGTCGTGACCAGTTGAGAACCACTTCAGCAAAGCGTCCGAACACCATAGCAGGCCGAAAATATCAGATTTCTGTTTATTTTTAGACCTCTGTCGTATAACTGCATCTGTAAAGTGACTCATTAATGGTGTGTTATTGGCCGTCGCTCCACACTGACCATCAAGTCTCGCTTCAGAGAAATTCAACCTCACGATTCCAGAAACCCGAACCAAAGGGAACAAGCCGATCGATGAGAAATCATCTGTTCCTGGCAGGATGGAGAGAATATATACTTCAAGCAGGACAGGTTCTTGGAGAAATATATATATATATATATTTCCCGTTTGCTTTTTTAATAATGTTGCATGCATGGTGTCAAATCCAGATGTATTGGTAAGATGGACTACTGTTGCCTGTTAAAGAGGGAAAGTTGAACACAAAGGCGTCCACAGTAAATGTATATAGTATATTTTTCTGTACAACATAAGCTGTTTTATTATTCCCCTGTTTATATTTTTGTGAAATAAAAGTTATTTTATGTGAAGAAAAAGTATGTGTGATTTTCTTAATTTCAAGATATTCAGGACAGGAGGTGCATAGGGTTATTCGTGAAGTTAAGTGAAGAACAACTTTAGTCATGGATCGGTGAGAGATCTTTTCACTGATCAGTTTGTTTCTACGGGGAAATTCAGCAACTCGCTTCCAACCAATTTACAAATATTTAATCATGAAAATCAGGCAAGGGATTTAGTTGCTCATTGAGTTTATACAGCAAAATTAGCTTGCTGTTACTCGGCCAAGGTTTTGGTAAAATAATATACCTCCAATATTTGAGTATGGCGATTTGTAGTCTGTTGGGATTTACATGTTATACTGACTTTAAATCATATAGTCCTAATATTTACATGTTCTTCTGAATCATTTATGCTGCATATTAAGACCTTGATTATGGTGTTTTAAATAATGTCAATAGCTGTACCGTTTTAGTTTTATCTGCTGGTCACTGGAATAAAGCCAGTGTGATACAAATAAGACCAACAGTGAATGTCTAAGTATTTTTTGTAAAGGGGTTTGAGGGAATGTGAAACTCCTGTTGAAGTGAAATATTTGACCTTTATTTTTTCCTCTTGACACATTTATTGAATGGCTGTGATTATTGATAGGGGTACTTTAACATAAAATTGTCACCGAATTTAATGTTCAGATTAAAGATTTTAAAGGTTCCTAATTTTGTTTTGCAACCTAGGTCAGAAAATAATATTTTTTTCTCATAATATACATTATCTTATACATACATTAAACATTATACATATAACATATATACAATATGCAATCATATAGAATATACATTATCATTTCAGTGTCTGAAATGGGTTGAACCCTGCCTTTCCGACAGTTTGCTCTGCTCTGATTGGTCAGATGGCCCAGTATGTTGTGATTGGTCTACTCTGCTCTGATTGGTCAGATGGCCCAGTCTGTTGTGATTGGTCTACTCTGCTCTGATTGGTCAGATGGCCCAGTCTGTTGTGATTGGTCTACTCTGCTCTGATTGGTCAGATGGCTCAGTCTGTTGTGATTGGTCTACTCTGCTCTGATTGGTCAGATGGCTCAGTCTGTTGTGATTGGTCTACTCTGCTCTGATTGGTCAGATGGCCCAGTCTGTTGTGATTGGTCTACCACTTACAACGCGTGTTGGAAACCAAAAGTTCATTACTATATCTGAATTTCAGCTCCAGATCTTCCTCAGCGTTTGATACACACTGGTATGAAAATTCGAGAAAGTCCTCATCCATGGGTTGACATGTCGACATGTCGACAACACAAACCAAACTCTTCCAGTCCCAGCTACAGTGCTTGAGGGCCGGTCAAAGAAAAAGTTGTTCGTAAGGAACCAGTGAAGAAACTTTATGCAAATTTGTTACAAACCTACATAGATTCGAGCAAGAAGTAAGACTGGAATTACTGACGACTCTTTTCAGGCAATTCAGAATCGTTTTTTTTTTTTTTTTTAGGACACAACTCCATTTACCTGCACTTTGATCTTCGCAGACCTTTTACATTCACAAACAGGTATTACACACTACATGAAAGGTAATATTTGAAAAAGCATAATAGTGTGGACATATTTAGATGCTATCGCAGTGTTCATTAAATATAATAACTCAATATGAATTAATAGTTTATTGTCATATGACATTCCTTAAAGGGATAGTTCATCCAAAACTTAAACTTCTCTTCTGTCATCATTTACTCACCCTCATGTTGTTACATATCACACACACTACACAAAAGATTTTGAAGAATGTTTAGCACTGAAAACATCTTTGTGTTTCACGGAAAACCATACAAGGTTTAGAAGTACACGGGGGTGAGTAAATGAAGACAGCACTTTTCTCTCTGGAATCTGGATAAACTATCCCTTTAATAACAGATTGGACGATGCATCACCATCCTGTACATGCTGAACTCATCTCGAAATGTTACAATTTACCAGTAAACACGCACTGTGTTTAAGTGTGGCACATTTTCCAATCTTACCCTACTATTATCTTGACTTAACTGTGACTTGATTTATTTAAACAAATGCCTGAGAACACAACAGCATTTCTAAGCACATCAAATGAGGCTTCATTATAGCTGTTCAAAATCAAAAGCTTCAGAAGCAACAAATAAAGACTGAAACCAATTATAACAGAAGAGTGCAAACACACCTTTAGTGTGACTGGTGACAGAAATAATGCTTTCAGTAATTTCTTGACAATGCATCAACACCACATTATTGACAAATCTCAATCAAGTGCAAAGAAGCATATAAATAAAATAAATATTTACACCACTTACATAGTAAAAAAAAAAAAAAAACAGAAAATTAAAATATAAAAGGAACAAAACTCATTGTCTGGAGTTGGTCTACAGCTCCCTCTGCAGGGTTGAAAAGGCCTTGACAACTGAAGCAGTCAAACCAAAAATATTATTTAAACATTGTTACCCTTAATACCATAATGAATAAATGTGCAATACTATCACTACTTATCAAAATAAGCATATCAGTACACTGCTGTAACTCAAAGCCAATCACCTGATTTGACAACGATAATAAATGCGTCTCCTGATCCATTTAAATCAACGGACATTTTCAAAATCTTAAAATACGTAACATCTTGATGTGTGATGATGAGAATTAGTTTAGCAGACAAACACAAACTGTGTCCATTTATTGGAAATTAATTGTTTGAAATGGGTGCAGTGAATGTAGACAACAATGTGACAGCGAAGATTAAATTATTGATTCAATATTTTTGGGCACAACATAACCCCAGTACGCTATTGAACATATTAAGAACAAAGTTTACCAAAAAATAAATAAATACAAATTATTCATACACAATGCACTGTACTGTAAACGCTAATATTGAACAACGTCCGGTTTATAATTTGACCTGGAAAAAAGCAGAGGTGAGCATTTAGTCCAAGATCTGAAGCTTTCAGGAACATGTTTGCACTTCACATCAATTTTGAAGTATTAAAACAACAACTGAATAAAAACAAAATGAACCAGTGGAGCTGGATTAATAGCCAAGAAGCAGAATTGCAGTTCGTATACAAAGACGGTTAATATCCGTTCTAATTTAATAGTTTAAAAGTTCCAAGTGGTTCGGGAATAAAACCCAAGCTGGCAAGTATTTACAGTTATTCCAAAGCCTGTGGCTAAAAAGGCAGCAATTATCTTCAGTAACAACAGAAAGTATTTCTGTGCTGTTTTAAAAGGTTATCCGATTCCTTAAAGGAAACCTCCACTGTTTTTTTAAATAGGGCTTATTCACTGTCTTTCCTACATTTAGATAGGTGGGCAAATGCATTTTTGTCTCAGTGCATGCATTGTTTTAGTTTGGCAGGGTCACCGCTAGCTTAGCTTAGCATAATGAATGGAATCCTTTGTTACCAACTAGCATGTCCTGAATAAAAGTGATAAAGATTCAATTAAATAAAAAACCTAATTACTTCTTGTGGCCTGCGTATTCACAACGAGTACAAATAGCAATGCAGATTAACACTAGGTGATTTCCTAGGCAGATATTGACTTGGGACTATATTGGGGCGAAGCACAGGCTAAGCACTGCTACTTGGGCGCAGAGATATCACACACTACCTGGAATCCCCCAACTTTCCTCAACATACCAGCGTGACCTGCACCAAATATCTTCGCTTTTGGACTGTGTTTAGTTTGAGAAGTAACAGCTACAGCAAATATGGTAATTACATGAATAGTAAAAGGTCATATACGAATGTAATGTTTCACAGAATTCCATCGAATGTGTAACTGAGAAATCAATGGCTAGCAGCTCTGGATATCTGTACTTCAACACCTCTCTACAAAATTAAACGGTATCGTGTTTGCGAAGAGCATTTTGCTCCGGAGGACTACTTTGAAAAAATGCTATATGGACACAGAAAGACGGTACTACGCCTGAAGGATACGGCCGTCCCATCCATTTTCAAAGCACAGACAGAACAAAGTGCACATGTATGTTGTCTTTTATCACTCTTCCTTACATGAATCTGTGTCTTTATTCGGTTGTAAGATAGATGCTGAGCTGCTGTATATAGACTATAGTTCAAATTGCCTCTTCTAGTATAACCTCATGCTGAGTTCAACCTGTTTAACTTGAACAACCAAACTGAAAAAAAAAAAAAGGAAAAAGCTGTTATCGTTACCTGTGAAATGAAATGACTGAGGGCTAGCTATATTTCTCATATACTGTATACTTGGTGCAGGTCATGCTGGTATGAGACAGTTGGGGGATTCCCCTATGGGGATTCCAGGTGGCAATATCTCCGCGCCCAAGTAGCAGTGCTTCGCCCCAATATAGCCCATATACAAGTCAATATCTGCCTAGGAAATCACCTAGTCTTAATCTGCATTGCTATTTGTACTCGTGAATACGCAGGCCACAAGTAAAAAAACATTTTTTATCACTTTTATTCAGGACATGCTAGCTGGCAACAAAGGATTCCCTTCATTATGCTAAGCTAAGCTAGCGGTGACCCTGCCAGACTAAAACAATGCATGCACTGAGACAAAAATGCATTTGCCCACCTATCTAAATGTAGGAAAGACGGTGAAATAAGCCCTATTTCAAAAAATAGTGGAGTGTTCCTTTAAGGAGTTTTCCATGTTAGCAGTGTTTTTCTATCACTACAGAGAGAAACACGTCCTTCAAGTACGCCTACAGTGACCTTCAACTGCAAATACACAACACACAATCACCTCGCACAAACACTAAGACCATCAACACATCCATTCCCAGTGCCTATTCCTGGACGCATGACACATCATGAGTCGAGTGTGAACACAGCCTTGTGCCTGTGGTTCCTTTGGAAAATCAGTGCAATAAAATGGGATTATTTGAATAGACAAGTCTAAGCTAAATATGAACAACACAATGCTGAAGCTTTCAAATAAGGTTTGTAAGGGTGTTTCCCGACCATCTATACTAGGGCTGGGCGACAATATCGAATATTCACAATGATTCTGCTACTAATGTTAATTAAATGCACTAGATTTAAAAGCACTTTTTATTTAGCCATTAAGTTTAAGTCACTTCGCAATCCTTCATTTTCTCATTAGCATTAATAACATTACAACTTTAAATCTTAGTAGAAACAGGGGCATTAATGACCAGTAATAGAAATCCAAGTGATTGGGAATTGCACGAGGCTGAAAGATTTCCCAAAGTGTTCAAGTTAGTCATACGGATTTGCCAAATTGTCCAACAGAAAGCTGCTCGTTCTGAAAGCGACTTTAATGGGCCTTTTTTTTTTTTTTTTTTTTTTGCCAAAATTGATTCAAAACTATAAATCAGCAATTTGTTTGCATTATCACTCAAATCACTCACTGAAGCCTTTGTGTGGCGTCTTAATATACAGTATGTGGGTAAATGTTGTATTACTATTGTTATATTGGCTAAAATTAATTCATTATTAAATATTAACCAACATTAAATATCAACTACTTTAAATATTATCTACTACTATAACTATGAGAATCTGGATCCAGATCAGAAAAAATGTAGAGCAAACATAGAAATAATCCTTTCAAAATAGTCTGTAATTTGAAGCCTTTTGACCATCTTTTATACGAAAAAAAAATATCAGGAGTACCAGTACTCAACATTTAAAGTGGATCAAAAGAGTTCATCAAAGTTGTCCTAAGACAAGAATGGGCATTGTTCAAAATTCATGTATAACTTTGGGGAAAGGTTTTGATCCACTTCAAATGTTGACTACTGTGTGTATATACATAAACTGACATTATCTTATTAATTGGTCAAAAACCTGCAAAAATTCTTAATGTCACTTCTCTATTTGCTCTGAGATTGATTTTTTTTTTTAGGAAATATTGTACTAAAACTGCTGCAAAATAGACCTAGAATTTAACTTCGCCCACCGCTAAACCTCACCATACATATTAAAATATTCACAGTCTTCACAGTCAATGCAACCTGATTTCACACTCATACCTGAACAACTACAGTAGTTAAAGTATCAAACAGACTGGAAATCTCTGAAGGAAAAAGGACAAAAAGTGTTGGAATGGCAATAATTGCAGAGAACAGCTGATGGAAATATTTCCAGTGCCATGTTTGTGCTGGGAAACATAAATAGACAAACAAACATCAATTAAGACAGTGTATCAGACGTCTATGGCGACTCCGTGTTTGGTGGAGATCATGTCTCTCGTGCCGGTCAGATACATGAGCACAGAGCACAGGTGAGGGAGGGTGGCTGTGATGGTGACGTACAGCCAGTAGGGGATGGGCGCCGTGTTGCCGAACGGAAACACCCAGAGGCCGTGGCGAACGCCGTCGCGGATGTGGTGTGACGTCAGCGAGATGAACAGCATCCAGGGCAGGGAGCACCAGGAGTCCTTGAGCCGACAGGCCCACATGAGGAGGCGCAGAGACACGCACAGCGCTGGGATCAGGCTGGAGCAGTGCAGAGGAGGCCTGTGCGGCAGATTCACAGCAGCCTGGTGGAGGGGAACAGCACAAACTTTGGATCAGGATAAAGGCCCGTGTTTGGGTTTAAATTGCAGCACTTGCAGTGAAAATGTAGCAAAAGTGTCACTGTAGAAATGCGGTAATTTGAGTCATCAACCATGATTATTTCATCCCGTGAGCAAAAGTGATTAAATTGGTCAAATCCAGATGCACATTTATTTAAAAACTGAAATTTAATTATTTTTTAACTCAGTGGAAACTTAATCATCTTTAAATATATTAATATATCTATATTTAAAAGAAAATCTAAAAATTAAAATGCTAAAAAAAAAAAAAAAGTAAGATGTAACCTGAAATTTCAAATATTGTATTGGACAACGAGGGGGTGTTAAGTCAAAAACGTCTAAAGTCATATTTACACCACGGAGTTAAAGGGTTAGTTCACCCAAAAATCAAATTTGTCATTAATTGCTCACCTTCATGTCGTTCCAAACCCTCAAGACTTTCGTTCATTTTTGGAAAACAAATGAAGATCTTTTTGATAAAATCTGAGAGCTTTCTGTCCCTCCATTGACAGCTACGCAACTACCACTTTAACTTCAAAAAGTTTCATAAAGACATCTAAAATGAATCCATATGAATTGAGCGGTGTAGTCCAAATTTTCTGAAGAGACTTGATCGCTTTATATGATGAACAGATTTAATTAAGGCTTTTATTCACATTTAATCATTGATCAGCAAACAAACAAAACGCGCGAGAACAAACCTCATTGGTTCTTGCTGAAGCTCAAACGTGCAGCGTAACACGAGAATGAACCTCATTGGTTCTTGCTTCAAGTGGCACAGGACCACTATTTAACAGTTACGGTGCACTACACCAGTGATGGCCACATTCAGCAGACAACACAGCTGTGTATGAGTCACAGATAGGCCTCATGGTGGAAGACGAGATAAAGTGCATTCTAGAGAAATTCCAGATAAACACAAGTGTTGCAGCTGCTACAGTAGACAGCGCCAGCAATATGGATGTTGCACTGAAGACTGTGAAGCTTTTAAAGGTTGAGTGCTTTGCCCATCCCATAACCTGGCGGCCCAGAAGGTTTACAGCATCAGTGCCATTACAAAGTGGTGTGCCAGACCTCGAGCTATCGTGGTGTGGCTGAAGAGGTCCTCCATGGCTAAGACCGTCCTGCGGGAGAAGAGGCAACTTCTCAGCAAGTAGAGTAGCCTTAGAAATCTCAAAAAGTTGTTTGTTTCAAACATCTTCAGTAGATTGTAATTCAAAAGTAGATTGTTTCCCATGTGTGCCATGTTACAGTTTCTATTATGAAGTACTGTTATTTATGTGTGCAATATTGTTTCTACAGCTTACAATGGAGAGCCTTCAGTATATTGAGGAGGAAGGATTGGATGGCCATGAGGAGGACAAGGCAGAGGAACATGTATGTTCATAATCTTGTAATAGGCTATTTAAAATCAACAACATTTTGCCGTTTTGGGATGAGGACCGAGAGCTACTTCAGGCAACGACCACTAAAAGTGGTGCCCTCTCCTTGGCTGAACAGGTCCAGAAAGAGATTGAGATCTACACAAGTCTGTCTTCAATCCCATCAGGACAAGACCCTGTAGCCTGGAGGTGGGGAAGCGGGACAGCCTCCCCAGATTGTCTGCACTTTCAAACACATGTGTACAGGCCTCATCGACACCATCTGAAAGGGTTTTCTCCTGTGCAGGACATGCAATAAGTCAGGAGAGGCGTTGTATTTTGCCAGAGAAAGCCAAATCTGGTGATATTTCTGCGAAAGAATTGCTGAATTTTGAAGCTACCAAGAACACCGACTTTTTTGCTGTTTTTAGTACTGTAACGTATGTAGTGTTAAGTTATTGCAGCTGGGTTAGGTGTGTTAGCTGAGTTTTTATTGTAAATTTGTTGCTTTGTATTTACTTATATCTATAGATTTAAGTATACTTTAAACTCTTAATATATTGTTCAATTTAAGTAATCTATTTTCAATAAAAAAAGCCGTTCTTTCATTTTTTTTTTTTAAGTATCGGTTCAGGCACGTTACTGTTTTAAAAGTATCGATTTGGCACCAGTATCGTATAAAGCCCAAACGATACCCAACCCTACGTAACACGAGAATGAACTTCAATAGTTCTTGCTAAAGCTCAAACGTGCTGCGCAACACAAGAATGAACCTCATTGGTTCTTGCAGAAGCTCAAACCTCATTGGTTCTTGCAGAAGCTCAAACCTCATTGGTTCTTGCACGTCTAGCAAACATGCTTGAGCTTCCGTTTACCAGAACTGATCTGTGAGTTGATGAATGTTTATATGTGAATAAAAGCCCAAATTCAATCTGTTCATCATGTAAAGCGATCGTGTCCCTTCAGAAAATTTGGACTAAACCGCTCAATTCCTATGGATTAGTTTTACGCTCACTTTATGAACTTAGTGTAGCTTTTGGCAGTAGTGTATCTTTCAATGTAGGGACAGAAATCTTTCAGATTTCATCAAAAAGATCTTCCTTGTGTTCCGAAGATGAACGAAAGTCTTCCGGGTTTGGAATGACGTGAGGAGTAATTAATGACGGACTTTTAATTTTTGGGTGAACTAACCCTTTAAGGCTGCTCTATGTCTGCTCAAAATTCAGTGTAAAGACAAAATGCCACAAAAGCCAGAAGTAAATCATCCCTGCACTGACCCACTTCAGCCCATAGTATCAAAGCAAATAGTTGTAA
Source organism: Squalius cephalus (assembly GCF_949319135.1). Lineage (NCBI taxonomy): Eukaryota > Metazoa > Chordata > Actinopteri > Cypriniformes > Leuciscidae > Squalius > Squalius cephalus. Next base: position 25,065,279 of record NC_137145.1, read on the forward strand.
TGTAACTGTGTATGGCTCCTTCGAGCAGCATTAAACAGTCTATGCAAAGACACCTAAAGGCCACTACAGAAATGCTTCTGTACCAACTTTTCTGCATAAAGAGACTCTAAAATTAATAAAACAAATGTTTATATTAATGAACAAAGCTGCTATGTTTCTAGGCAAACCTTATACAGATTATGGTCAGGATAATACATTATTTTGCTTGCTAGAAGAATTGTTCATTCCAATTATGATTATGATATTATTAATAACAGGGCTTGACACTTAATTTTTGTTTGTTTTTTCCCCCCAGGGATAACATGCTCCTAAAATGATATATTAAGGAACGGATTAAAAGAAAACTTTAGTGGCACAATAAAAATGTATCAATGAATGTGTTTTCCTTAATAAAGGGATACAAAGAGAAATGTACAAGCGTTTACTCTGAGACGTGCAGCGCTCATATTTATTTAATGAAATCATAGTCTTTTGAAGTTTAATAATCGCATTAGACTGTATCGTGATTCATGTTTGCCCATCCCCAAACTTAAGACATTGTATAATGATTATGAAGACGTTGTACCATTTAAGATATTTAAGACTTAAATTTATTTTTTTTTTAAAAATGAAGGACTTACCTACACACGCTCCTAACTAAATATTTAGGAATCAGCGTACCTAAGTAATTACTGTTTCAGTACAAGTGAAAAAAAATATGTTTCAGATGCTAATAAAAGACACAAATAGGTCTCACTTTGAGCGACAACGATCCAGCCATGTAGAAGTGGTCCAGGTCAATGATAGAGGCCAGAAACCCAGCCAAGACGACTTCATAGAAGTCACTTTTCTTCCTCAACCCAATCACGATGGCCCAGGACCAGAGTCCAATGATGCCATGGACGGCGTTATCAAGGACAGCCCTGAGCCACAGATGGTGTTGGATGAAGGGGAGCGTCAGAAAGGGGTCGACGAGGAAGCAGAAAGCGCCCAGGCCTGCGCTGGCTAACAGAGAGGCAGTGCTGAAGGTCTGGAGCAGGGCCTGAGCTTTCTCAGTCTCCACGGCCAGGTTCAGAGGCACAGACATGCCCAAAGATGAGGTATCCAGCTTTGAGTAAAAACCCCTCATCGCTGGCCTCTTCCATGGAGGGGTCAGAAACCTGATCTGCTGGAAGACACAAGCACACACAAATTAAAGCACCCTTGCTAATGAGATGGTGCTTAGGCTAATAGTTATGATGCTCTAAAAGTTCTGACTTGACTAAGGGCAGATGAGAGTTTAACAGTGTCAGTACGCTTTCAGTTTTTCCTCTCAATTGCTGTTTTAAATTTAAGTCATCTCATATTAATAACACATCACAAATTATTTTCCAATAGACAAACTGTCACCATCAACAGATTGTCCAGGACTGTTTATATCCTCCATTAAACTGTGAATCATGACCACATGATCTTTTCATGACAACATCATCAATAAAGGCATGAACGGATCAAACATTTGTAAGAATATTAATAGCAGATTTATAAACACACACACATCTAAACACATATGTATGCATGTTAAGTAATGTCTATGTATGTGTGTGTGTGTATATATATACATATATATAATATATCGCTAAAAAAAGAATCAATAAGTAACGTTATAGATATCATTGCATTAAAAGTACATGAAGGTTGCCGAAATATGTAACATTATGTTTTTTTAAGTCTCGCAAAACTGCACTACAGTGGTGCTTTTACATTTAAATTGATAACTATATCAGTATTGCGATAGGATATATTTGCCAAGCTTGGTTATTTTTTTATTTATTTTTTATATATAGCATTAGCTTTGCTGCTAACTAGCTCATCAGCTAATCCACTGCTCAAAGCAAGTCACTACATTTATTAGCCAACATTACATGCACATAAAAACCTAAACAAATACTGCTTTTACATAGCTGCGAATAACACAAAAACACCAGACATAGTGTATATTAACACATGCCGTTTCCTCACCTCATTTCATTCAGCTCACCGGTCTGACGGACGGACTGTTTGTTCTTTTAGTGATATTTGATTCATGATCGCGAATCACCGAATCGGTTCCTTTGAATTAAATCGCGAGTCGACCGGGGAATGATACCAACACGACTGAGGATGACCTAGGCTAAACATGATGCTTTCCAATTCGACTATAGCATGCCCTCAAAGTATGTCGTTTTGTGAAGAAAATGTAGATACCGGTATTTGTTTAAAGGGGTCCTATATTGCTTTCCCACTTTTTCAACAAGTGTGTTGCTGTTTGAGCATAAAAAAGATCTGCAATGGTAAAGCTCTAAGTTATTTTATTTAACAGAATCCACTTTTCAGGAACTACAACGAATTCCCTGTCTTGGCTGACCAGTCTTGCAATAATAAAATTAGATAAAATATTAATTAATTAAAATGACATGACTTTTTTTTTTTTTTCGTTTTTTTGTTGTTGTTTTTTTCAGGTGATATCCGGACAGTTGGATCACCCTGATATTTTTGATAAGACAAATATCAAAATTAATTTTAATTCAGTAATTGATATCATTATCCGTGTGGAGTAAGTAAGGCAGGAGTCGATTCTGTTCCCTTCCGAAATTCCTGTTCCCCTTTACGCAATTATACTAAGCCTACAATGTGTAGTTGCCGCGTTACCATAGGACAGAATGTGTTCAGCAAACTGAGGAAGTAACAAGAAAAATGAACTAAAGTATCATCCCATTTTAATGAACATTTAATATTTGCTACCAAGCTATAATCACACACCTTCAAAGCGAACACACCACATGATATAGCATCCCTCTGAAGTGGGTTAGGCAAGCTTTCACACACCCAGTTTGAAACTGAAACACCCTTTGCTACCATCAGGGCTCTACAAACAAGATGGTACGGTTCTCTTTCAAGCATACAGTATATTACACAATAATACACATGATTGTGGTGCATAAAAAATACCTTGTTGTCTCCAAACACCTTTTCTTCTTGATGTCTCCCATTGAGTCAAGCAGAATGTTTTTGTTTTTGTTGTTGTTGTTGTTGTTGTTGTTGTTGTTGTTGTTGGGATGGGTATACAAAAATATCCAGACAACACGATAGGGGTATATTATTGCAAATCAGTATTAAGGGGATAAGGGAAAACTCAATGGAGACTTCTATACCGCAAATACTTACAACTAGGAACCAGTGGTGGCCCTCGTTTACAATGCCCACTATGACCTCATAGTTTACAGGGTCCATCTGAAAAAGAAAAGAAAAAACCCCACACCATTATGATCTATACCAGGTGTCTCCAACCCTGCTCCTGGAGGGCTACAGTCCTGCAGATTTCAGCTCCAACCCCAATCAAACACACCTGGACCAGCTAATCAAGCTGTTCAGGGTTGCTTGATAATTACAGGCAGGTGTGTTGGAACAGGGTTGGACCTAAAGTCTGCAGGACAGTAGCCCTCCAGGAGCAGGGTTGGAGACCCCTGATCTATACCTTGCAAACCAAAGCCTTGAGTATGTACCAACAGCACAAACGAATGTACACAAAGTCCTGAACAAAATGGGTATTAGCACAAGTAATAAAATGCTAAATAAATCAAATTTGCAGGACACCTTGAGCCTTTCATAATTTCCCTTCCATGTCTGTCATGGCAAATGTGTCCATATGGAATGCTTTGCCCGGTGAGGTCAAATTGTGCTTCTCACTTTCAGGGAAAGATATGCATTTATAACCTTGATAAACATTGCAAAATTAAACATTAATACAAAATATTAGCATAGCAGATGAAAGGCTTATCTGTCAAAATCAATGAAATGTGTACCTCACTCTCCAACTCCCTTCCAGGGCCGATCTGTAGGTCTTTGTATAATAGTTTATAGGGTCCCACTCTGGACAGCAGTACATAACTGTTGTTTCCAGCCCAGGCACTTTTGATACCTACAGAGGATAACCAAAAACAGCATTGCACCTGGCTATCACCTCACAAATAAATTAGAAATCAGACTAATTGTAACGGTCACCAGCTGGAGTGCCCTTGAAAGCCACCAGAGGGCACTCCACACCAGACTATTGTCACTCTCACAAACTACATTTCCCAGAACTCACTGCCCGGACTCATCATCACTGATTGCATTCACCTGTATCTCATTACCTTGTTAGTTTCAGCCTATTTATTCCATGTTCACTCATTCACTCACTGTGAAGTTTCGTTTTAGTGTCATTACGCCTTAAAATAAAGCTGCATTTGGATCTCACGTCTGCGTCTTGGAGCAGTATCGTGACACTAATATTGATCTATTAGAAGATCTGACTTTACATCAACACTTATGGCCATGCACTGCGTCTGTTGGGTCAGCTGGTACCTGTGTCGTCACTGTAGGGGTGTGGGACACAGGAGAGAAAAGTGGCATTTTCATTGAAAAGTTCAATGGAGACAGGGGAGAGGATCTAGTAGATTTTGTTGAATGCTTTGTTCAAATTGATAAGTCAATTGGTGAGGATGGAGGTGATGGTGGGGGCTGGTTTTCATATGACTTGGTGATGGTGAGGTCTACAGGTGTGAGTGAAGGGCATGACGTTTCTTTGTGTGCTCTTTTATGTTGTGGTTCTTGGGTAATTCTATGGGATATCCGGGATGTGTGTCTTTTAAATGGTTTGAGATGGTCAGTGTTGATTTTGGGGAATATCTTGCCATTTTCATCCCTTAAATCTGTGCTTTTGTCATGCAAATGGATAATTTCATACGGTCCCAAGCTTCAAGTGCACAAGCTTGCCCCCTTTCCTCTGCTGGGTTCTTATGTTTTTTCATAGGACCTTCTGCCCTACAAAAAAAATGGTGCCTGATTTGCCACCCTCTGTCTCCTGTACTGTTTTTTCTTTTTTTTTTTTTTCTTTTTTTTACAATGTTGTCCATCTTCTCCTTCAGAGAAATGGCCTTTGATATGGGTTCCTCTGCTATCACCGGTTCCTCTGCTATCATAGGTTCCTCTGTGCTGTTTACCTTTTCAGAAACATTGAAGATTGAAATTATTTCACTAACTTGTAATTGATACTACATGATCTTTATGTGGAACAATGTAAATTATCACATACCTCATACGTCTCAGGCAGCTCACAAGGATATCGTGCCTCCATGCCGAACATTAAGAAGAATGGTGAGAACCTAGTTGTCAGCTGTGTCTTGGTTCTAAGACCAAACATTACCGCATCTAGGTACTCGTCCCATTTTTCTGGTCTTGTAGCCACTAGTTTGCACAAGGCTCTAGAGTCATAACCAAAAGGAGTTGAAAGTTATGAGTAACCAAAGACACCAATATTTCCCTGAATATTGCACTCCCACAAAGCAACCCGTTAATGAAGGTTCACCTCTGAATGGTTCCATTTAGTTTTTCCACGAGCCCGTTTGTTTGTGGATGGTATGGGGCACAGAGGCTTCTCTCAATATTGAGGAAGGCACAGAGCTCTTCATTGATCTGTTTGCAAAACATACATTAACATTAATCAAAAAAAAAAATGTGTGAGACCATTACATTCCCGTGCATACTGAATTTAGTTCATTCAACAAACTACAAACCTGGTTTACAAACTCAGTGCCATGGTCAGTGAGTATTCTCTTTGGTGCCCCAAACCTGTAGATTTATGCTGCAGATTTATTTGGAATTGCATATGCCTCGGCTCATTTTGTATAATAGTCAACGAGGACGAAAATGTACTCTTTTCCCTGGTTGGTTTTGGTGACTTTCCCATTCCCAAGTCCATGCCCAGCAGTTCCAGAGGCTTATCCACCTTAAAATTAAAATAGCTCAATAAATACATTTATATTCTGTGAACTAATGAAATACCGCTCTCAAAACCCATGCACATCTGTGGACAAGCTTACATACACATATTGGGATGTACTTGGGCTCCTGCTTGATGGACAGTCTGCTGAATCGGCACTGGGCACACTGCAAAACCTGATGTTCAGAAATAACCACATGAGAAAACATAATCCATTTGTATGTTTCACAGCAAAGTTAAAAGGGAATAATTTAGTATTTACCCATTTATCGATGTCCAGGCCAGAAGAACCTCGCTGAAATGGCAAGCTTTGTTTCTTCCGTTCCACAGTGTGCTCCGTAGGGCTGGCATGGCATTCTGTGAATATTTGGTTGGCCTTTTTTTGTCCAACAACCACTTATTTTCTCAAACCCATACCATTTTTTTTGAGGAGATGTAGTAAAGTTGGCCATCTATTGAAATAGCTTTATTGCTAGTAAAATCTAAACAAAATCTACAAGGAGGTTCTGAAGGCCCAATGAAAGAAATAGGCTAATTTAAACTGAAATTGCAGGATAGGTTATTTTTGATGTTCTAGTTGCTGACAAGTCAATTATAAGAAGCCTATAGTCCATGGACAAGTATGGGCTTTTTGTTTGTATCAAGTCTTGGTGTATCACTACACCTCACTCCTGTCTGTGGAATTATCTAGAGTTATCTCCACTGTATAATTATAATTTAGAACAGATTACTTACCATCAATTTGGAAATTGGAGGAAAGTCTGCGAATTACATGTTTATGGTCTTTTTTTTTTTTTAATGCCAAATGGGCATGTGCCTTGTTTTATAGTTCATGATTTTCTCATACATTTTGGGATCCATTGTTGGAATGTGCCAGCAAGAATAGAAATTCAGGCGACAATGTTGTGTGGTCATCTCCCTAATTTATAACACCATTTATTAACTTGATTAATTGATTGCTTTAATTAGTGCCCTCTGAAATTGTATGTTAATTAATTATGATTATAATGTCATGTTGCACCCATGCATCTTGCATGTGAAAAATATTAAAGAGGGTAATAATAGCAATATATGGTTTTATTCATATTTATTTATTTATTTTTATTTCATACAGGGAACATAGAAGGTGTCACCTGAAAATATGTTTCCCTTGTGACAATAATATGAGGAACTCTTTTTCTCATGTGTATTTTGGTGACATTGAACATATTGTTAATACATTTTGTATACTGTTTACAAAGTTGTATATCATAATCCTGTCATCTCTGACGTTTTGCAATCTTTATAAATAATAATAAGACAATAATATGAGGCATTGAGTTTGGACGTCAACACGGACAGATAAGGCAATTTGTATGGGCAAAATTCAACTGAATATATTCAGACATAATGCAAAAACTATGTGCAAGATTAATTCAATTCACAGAAATATTACTGGAGTGTGAGAACCATTTTATTATGCTGCAGTGTCAAGACATTTAAATGTTGCACCAATGCTTTTGGCCTTTTTCACTTTCCGTACATCCAGCTGTGCTTTGATGCCTCTGCTACACATGTGTTGTCAGCAGACACGCCTCGTTGAGGGGGAACAGGAATTCCGGAAGGGAAGAGAATCGACTGCTTCACCGGATCCAGGATGATGTCCTGATCGAGAGACTCCCAGTCGATGAGGTAGTTGGTCTGAGACTGGTAGCCAGAAGAGAGGCTGACTGACACACCTAGGAGGGAGAAGAATGCCTTCCAGACTTGGAAGATGAACTGAGGACCTCATGCCTTCAGGGAGACTGGAGTGTCTGAATAGGGGCTTTCGCACCGGAGGAACCTTTTCATAGTTCCTAGAACTATTGGCGGAAGTTCCCGGATTTTGGCATGTTCGCACCGCAGGAACTAGGAACGATTTTAGTTCTAGGATCTCCTTTTGGAGGAACTAATTTACCTCCTACTTCAGAGTCGGGTCTAAACCAGCACACTTGCGTGTGTTCGGCTGATTGGCCGAACACACGCAAAACACCAGCACCTGCCATTTAAAAAAATAGGCTGTGTAAACACACAGATTATAGCCTATATATTTACTCCAGAAACTAACTCTACAAACATGGAAAACAGTGATAGATGGGCCTCTTAACCTTTACGCTAAGGAGAAAAGGGGGACAGAGCCAAACATGATTATGTATTTCTGCTCAGCTTGCGACACTGGACATCAACCACACGGCATACGCTAATACCTTTTCATTACTGTCTACTTTCTATGTATAACAGTTCTATCTAATAACGTATTAGACAGGACTGTTAGATAGATCGTAAACTAATAAACATGGAGAATGCGCGCACTGTGAGCTCAGGCTCTGGCATTCTCAGCGGTGTCAAAATAAAAGTCACAACAACAAGTGCGGCTTACGTCACTTCAGAGTTTCTACTGTCGGTGCGAATGCAACCCTAGAGGAACCATTAGTTCTCTGGGAACCACCCTGGTGTCTTGTTCCTTGAACTAAGTTCTATATCTACCTGGTGCGAAAGCCCCTAATGACAGAATAGCGCTTCAGTGGCCTCTAGAGCTGTATAGGCAGTCTTTTCAGACATATGGGGACTCTCCACCCGGAGGGGAGCCAACAGCAACAACCCGGGTGCCATAGCTACGGCCCTGTGTGACCAGGGGTGATGTGGGACAGGCAACAGAGAGAGCTTGCTCATTGGAAGCTGGCGAGGAGACTTCGAGATTGCATATTCAGGGCAGCACTGAACTCCTCAGACATACAGGGCCACAAGTAACAGTCACGGAGGAACGAGTGTGGGGTTAGAATTGTTCCATTATTCCATTATATTGGTCCATGCTGACCAATCGTAGCACATTCTCACTACAACCAATCACGTTTTGCTTTACACTTGGGGTAGGAACAGACTCATTTTGTATTCTATGGGCACTTTGTTTAAATTGATGATCAATTTGCGTTCCACAAATGCACAAGAAGTGATTTGTGATTTTTGTGAACCTCTTGTGGATCATAATCTATGTATATAATGGAATAATTCTAACCCCTATAAGTGAGAGGAGAGTGTCTGATGGAAACGAGAATGAAAGCCTGTTCACCCCAAGGACGATAACTATAATGATAACGATAAAGATATAGATCTAAAAATCATCCTACATATAAAATAGCAGCAGTCCACACCACAGCTATAACGATAACAGCACAGAGAAACAATATCGTTGGAATCACTTTCAGAACGATTTTTTTCTAGCTGACGAATGATAAAAACATTGACAGCCAATCAGAATCCATCCTGCTTTAAAGAGCTTGAGCATTTAAAGTGACAGACAAGCACGCACTTATAATAAACAACAATATTGTCCACTGGTGTGGACGCTAATATAGTTATCGCTAAAGTTATCTTTATAGCCAGTTATCTACTAGTTATCATTCTAGATGTGAATGCACCTAATGCCCACCAGGCCTGGCGAGGGTTCAACCGTCACACCAGAGATATTTGAGGTTTAATAATTCATATTGGTGGGCCTCATACCACAAGTCAGGCTGTAGGTAGGGTATCCGGGGGTCCGGTGCAGGCTGTTGGTTGAAATAGTGGGAATCGTCACCACTTTTCTCCCTGCTAGCAACTCAAGAAAAGAGCGAGTTCTGCTTAACAGGTAGTGTTGGTGGACCAACAGCCTATTGATCCACGTTTAGACCCTCTTAAGCACCACTTAGCTGGATTTAGCCTATATATCGTCAGTGGTTGAAGTGCATCTTTATTGTAATGTTACTGTATGTTGTTACAGGAAATGCCAATTATGCCTGCTATATGAAAATTATACTTAAAATATTTTTATTATGAAAAATAAATGCAATTTTATAAACTGAAATGTCCATGCATGCAAAATGAAAACAAATGCTGCCATCTGTTGGGGAAACATTTGTTTGCTAATAGAACTGGGCAATTTTTACAGCATTTCACATTGAATTTAATTGATAGAGTAGGACTTTCTGTTTCAGTCATGACTATTATAAACTGTCAAATGGATTAATTTGTCTAAAACTTTAAGTACATCCTCTCAGACTACAGCAAAATACATCAACGTTGTCCATTACACACTGATCAGAATCAGAAAGACCTGTTCTAAACACAAGTAGCCTAATGTAACACTATAAATATAGGCACCCATTGTACATACACTTAGATATATGCAGTATTTGATAGTGACACTTTTTAAAGTTTTCTGTTTATCATTAACCTAAATACACATGCAAATCAGTCTGCGTATGTCAGAGGGGTTTTAATAGTTCATCGTCAGTTCAAGTCCTTAAAGAAGCTTGTAGAACAGAAGAGCATTTTAACAGCATTAAGCCCTACAGGGCTTAGCTTATCACTGCGACTGACCAACATGACGGGGTAACTGAGGTGATCATAGTCCTTATAAAAGAGACTGTATTCATCTGATATACTTGATGGCATAATTGATCTTAGAGGATGAGTTTCCCCATTTACTCCCTAATATTTCCCTGACAAAGTAAAATCCTTGGGCCTGATAAGCACAACTCTTTGTAACCATTTGTTTCTAATGGGTGTAAACCATTCAAATCAAACTATACATATTACACAATGAATATAATACCATAGTACATCACACATTGTAATTACAAAGGCTATATGTCATCACTGGTCCGAAATGCAGTCACATACAGACATGACATAAGGCCAGATGAGATAACTGAACAATTACATTGCCACTAAAAAGTGCTGTAGAGATTATTGTAAACAAGGCAAACTGGAACTGCCTACAGACGATGGAATTTTAGTATTTTATAAAGCACTGGTGATATATATGAAGAGTTCAGATGCAAAAGCCTCTAAGTGCCATCTGAAATTTTCTTCTAGAATGATCATTTTTAACAAGCTCGTATATTTAAGTTCAGTCATTTCACTTAAATGACAATTAATAGGTAATTTGCATTGCCATTTAAGTGAAATTATTGAACTTAAAAATACGAGCTTGATAAAAATGATCATTCTAGAAGAAAATTTCAGATGGCACTTAGAGGCTTTTGCATCTGAACTCTTCATATATATCTGTTGTGCTCTGTCAGCATGTCCTTTAGTGACTCTGGGCTGATTGTTTTGTCTGGGCTTTTGTTTGGCAGTGTGGGTGTGATTTTTGTAGCTCATGTTCTAGATTGTTTTGTTTTTAAATGTGGCCTTGGTGAGAGGTATTTGGACGTCAATGTTCAGGACAAATGACTGATTATCTTCCTGGGACCAGCAAAACATGTTTTGGGATTTAGAGTGTATTATTCTTGTTTTGTTTAAGAAATTATAAGAGGGCACCATATTAGACACCATACATGCAAAACTTAATCCATACATGCAAAACTTTAATCTATTATTATGTAATACTGATATAATGTTTCTATATGATATGATTGTTGTATGCAAGGTACTTTAACACACACACAGACACAAACACACACACACACACACATATATATATATATATATATATATATATATATATATATATATATATATATATATATACAGTATAGCCTACAGATGCAGTTGCATGCAATACAAATAAATAAGCAGTGGCGTTTGCTCTCAAGTGTGGTTAAACTCTTTGTAAGCTTCACCTGTAAGTGACAGGAAGTTAAATTACATGCCGAAAATCTGTCTAAGCAGACCGGCAGCTTACGGCGTAAGAAGATTACCATTTATTTCCTCATTTTCTGACCTAAAGACACACACAGACACACACACACATACATACACAATGTTTCCTTTGACTCACCGTCTGTGTGGATTCACCCTTTCAGGCTCATTACATCAGTGGGCGTCACACGAACTCCACCCTCACGGGCGGGATAGGGCGCGTGCGGCACCAGGACGCGTCACGCATTCCGTGTCTACATGGCAGGATTCTCCTCACTCCCTGGGTCATTCTCTCAGAGAGCACGCAGCCGAAGCCATGGATGTCTGCTTTCTACTCCTCGTGTCTTTTCTCTCTGTGTTTCACGCCAGCACTACTGACCAGCCTTTGGAGGAAGAAATAGTTGTAGCAAGTAAGCTCATATTGTTCTACATTGGGTTATTTACACAATTTCAAATGTTGAACGTGTTTTTATTTTATTTTATTTTTATTGTCGTGTGCATTAAATGTGAATATTTTAAATAGGCCTATCAGAATTTGAACTGTCATATCAAATAGGATATCTAGACTATAGCTAGTTTTTATAGGCTAGCTAGGCTACTGTGTAATTATTATTGAGAGATTAGCTTACGTCGTAGATGCAAGATGTAAACTTGTAATTATGAGGGGAAAAAGTCAGAATTGCGAGATAAAAAGTCTCAATTTCGATTATGGTACTTCACAGAATACATTTCCTATCAAAAAAAAGGTATCATAATTGCAATGGATTAACAAAAAAACAATCTTTGTTGGTGAAATGTATAGGCTATAATTTGACATAAAGTGAACAATGCAATGCAAATACATTTCTTCAAAAAAAACAAAAAACAAGTGCTGTCATTAATATTCCCTCTCCGTGTCTCACAGGAAATGTGGAGCTTCTCGGTGGCTGGAACGACGCCAACCCAGAGAGTGAAGATGTTCAAGAAGCTGCTAAAGAAGCTGTAGAGGCATTCAACATGAAGTCCAAAGCAAAGAAATACTTCAAACTTATCAATATCACATCGGCTCGCATTCAGGTACAGATTTCATATTTTTATACTGTTCCTGTGTATATTATGTGTTCTAATCAGCATTGAATAACAGTGAGTGAACGTGTCTGTGCAGGTAACAAATGTGATAAACTACAAAATAGAGGCCACTATTGGAAAGACAAAATGCCGCAAATCAGATGATGCAAATATTGAGGCTTGTGGAATGGCAAAAAAGGTAATTTCTTTTTTATTTTTTTTTTACATATATACTTCATTTTTAGTTGATTGTTGCCAGTGTAACAAAAATGTACTTTACTGTACTTGTCTTATTTTTTACTTTTTTTTTTTTTTTTTAGCAACTGGCATGCAAGTTTGAGGTAACCCTTAACCAAATGAATGATGACCACGATGTGCAGAAGATGAACTGCAGAAGATCCTCTTGAATTTCACATGGACACCAAGTTGCCACAGTTTTGCACTTTTGGATAGTTGACCAGACCACACATTCTTTTTCTTGACATACACATTTTTTTTTTTTTTCTGATATATAGCTTATGTAGAATGGAGTACTTTTGTAAAAACTTATAATGTGGATTAAAAAAGCTCCCTTTGAAAGGAATTTTATATTTTGTTAAGTACCTAAAAATTTAAGCTTTTTTATAAATGGTGAGAATTTATAGTGAAGTGAGATCAGTATTTATATGTAAACTATTCGAAAACAAATTATGTAATGACAAAATGATATGTGATTTTAAGTGATACATTTTGCCAAGAAAGGTTAAGTTTAGAATCTGCCACTGGCAGATGTTTTCCAGAATTCTACAGTAAGCCAGTTGGAACTTATGAAGTCATTTTGTAAACCTTTTTTTTTTTTTTTTTTTTTTTTTTACATTTCCAAGAATACAATCTTGAGAGCAAACCACAGTATAGCAATAGAGCTATTAATCCACAAATAAACTGCAAATCAAATACCAGTATTTTATTTGGTTTCTCGCATGATAAATATTGTAATTACATTTATGTGAAAACTATTTTACATTATATTTACACTACAACCACAAACATTAAAGCCATGTTTGAAATGGCCTACATGCACTTTTGAACATCTCACAGTCCTGATTTCTGTCCTGAAGACTCCAGTTTCCATCTTATTTTCCATTTCTCTTTGTACCCTGAGACTTCATGTGGAAAACAGTTTTCCATTACCAAGACTTCATTTATACAGTTGTCTCGGTTTTGACCGGCATCATTTTTTTCAAGCACTGCAACAAAAGATTCCGTTCCGTTTTATACCTGTATGATAAAAAACATACGTAAGCTTATCAGGCAACACTAAAGTCATTGGCAAAAACACATTTTATTTTGCTTACTTTGCAATTATTCTTTGTTCTTCTTGATGCTCTTGCTCTTCCAGCTTCTGCAGAATTACTCTCAAAATGGGCATCTCTAAATTGAGGTACTGAGCGACCTGTTAAAGCAGTGGAAACAGGACATTAGTTTAACTTTATTTGAGTATGAAATACAAATTGCTGTCATGTCTGGAGAGCTAGTCTTACATCAAGGCTAACTTCCTGTTCGTCTGCATCCATGAGGAACATTTTCATAATGCTGTTTGATGGTCCCTGTAGAACACGTTCCCACAGTGGCAGGTCTGAACTGCTCAACCTTCGTTTCTCTACCAACAGTGGATTTAACAATCAGAAATGTGATTCTGTGAATTTCAGCAAAGTCTAAACTCTAGGACAGAGAATCTTGGAAAACTGGGGGGGAGGGAGGGAGGGGGAGGGGGGGTTATATAATATAATTATAAAATAAACTACTGCCACAATTAGAACTAAATTAAGATTTAAATTAAGAGTTAAAACTATTTTGTTCCTTGGGAATTGCTTTTTTTAATGTTTTGGAATAAATTGAGGGTGAAAACATAAAACTGAATTAATAATTCTACATTACCTCCACTTTGATGAATGCAGTAGAGAGCAAATTCATTTGGACTGTTTTCTACCTGCATTACAAAAAGGTTATCTGTGAATTTGTCTATCAAAATTAAGGGTGGATATCATGAGTCAAGTACAACAAAATGACTGAAATTACTTAGCAAAATGTTAAGGGGGTTATGTATTGAATTGTCAATAGTAATAATAATACCTACTTTAAATTTCTGAAGCAGCTGTGTAATGACTTCTTGTGTTGTCATCTTGCTGGTAATGTGCACATTTGTGGTTGCTCCATATGATGGCGTGAAAATAGATGTCTGCGTAAACAAAATAAACCGGAATGCTATAAAAAGGCTCACAAAACAAGTACAATATTCCCCTTTTGTATTCATAGAAGAAAGAAATTTGTATATACGGATGAATTAATAATGACTTCATTAATGGGGGAACTTTTCATTTAAATAGTTGGTCTGCTCACAAGACCCTTCAAATTTACACTCTCTCTTTTTTTTTCTTTTTTTTTTTTTTTGGTTGATTCTGTCATTTAACTGGGTTTATTTTTTACTACAATACAATTAGTTAAATTTGTTATTAGCACATTAAAGGTGCATTCAGTAGTTAATGCTACTTAAAAAAAAAGAAAAGAAAAAGATTTGCATTAAGAAACATTAAGCTTAGCGTCAGTTCTGTCACGTTAGTCAAGCTCGCATCAGCTGACTCTCAGCTGATCCACGTCTAGGAATACGACGCCTATCACTGTATACATATATAAGCTCCTTTAGTATTATCAGCAGCTGTTGCGTTTCTCTGGAGCTAATTACCCTCCTCCATCCCCAGCTCCTCCTCTCGTCAGTCAGTTTGGCATTCTGATTCCCCTTTGAATCAGAATAAATTCTCGAAATATGTTGTACATTAAAATCTTGAACTCATGATATCTGGAATACAGTCATGTTGGTTCTGTTCGGTTTACCCTAATTGCTGCTCTCCCTGCTCTTATCCATGGGTGCGCAGGGAGTTCTTGCCCAGGACAGAACCATACCGCCAATCCTAATTGTATGCTAATTGTCAATCATATTTAGTGGTCCTGACAGAAAAATAGTTTTTGTGAAGAGTCATCTGAATGGAATAAATCAAATGAGATGCAGGGAACACTATACAAAATCCTATATTCAATTTCTCAGAATTGTGAAATATAAACTCATATATGTCTCAGAAACGCAGTTTGAAATCACTCTTGTTCTCTACGTCACAAATAATATTGTAACCAGTCACGTCAGTGTGGATGTGAAACAGGTGCGCCTTCAGGTTTCTATGTCTTCAGAGACCGCATTGTGTGTGTGTGTGTGCTACTCTCTCTGTCTATCCACTTTGTTAGGAGATAGAGTTCCAGCTGTCAGTGTGCAGAAATTTCTCAAGTGTGAAAAATTAGGCGATTCGTGCCTGCTTGTCAAGGGCCCATCCCAGAGTTCGAGACGCATGATTTTTGCTTTGAGTATTTGGGGGAAGGGTATGCTCCCCTTGCATTTGAGCATGGCGAGTGTGAGCACTGTGAATTGCTCACTGTTAAAGTGCTTCATACTCATCTCACATATTTTCAAGGGCAGGCTCCTATATAGAGATCGTGAAATTCTATGACAACACAGGAAGTTCCTGAGGTTTGCTTTCAGGGGCAAAGCTTACCAATATCGGGTTCTTCCATTCGGCCTAGCCTTGTCACCCCGCACATACACAAAATACATGGATGCAGATCATGCTCTGCTGCGATTCGACATCTGAATGTTGTCACTCATCTGGTTTATCTGGGGTTGTGACTCAACATCAAGAAATGCATTCTCTCTCCTGCCTAGAGGACAACGTACTGGGACTCGGTCACCATGCGGGCACAACTGTGTCTGTAACTGTGGAAATTACTCTGCATCACTTTCAAAGATTTGTAGGTCTTATGGCAGCTGCATCCATTGTGATAGCTATTGGCCTTTTGCACATAAGACTGTTTCAGTTGTGGCTCAAAGCCAGGGGATTTCATTCAAGGGCGGATCCTCAAAGGCAATTAAGGTTTATGCGCCGTGGGCATCGTCACCTGTTCTATGTGGCTCAGATCCCAGTTCCTATCCCTGGTTCCCACTCTTGATGCGGGTTGTAATTGCAATATGCTGTACGACCTGGGGAGCGGTCTTAGATGGCCGTCCAGCCCGAGGGATCTGGAGTGGCCATCTCGATTGGCACATCAATTGTCTCAAATTGATGGCTGTATTTCTGGCCCTGAAGGACTTCCTCCAGCAGTTAAGGGGCTACAATATCCTAGGTGCTCAACACTACGGTAGTCTACTTAAACTGTGTCCACATGGTTCTGCTTTGGGGACAAGTTTCTGTCCTTCAGGGCGATTTACATTCCTGGACATTTGAATGTGGGAGCAGATTCATTATCTAGACAGGCTGTGACAAACGGAGAATGGAAACTCCAATTCAAGTCACCTTTATTTGTATAGTGCTTTTTACAATATACAGATTGTTTCAAAGCAGCTTTACATTGATAACAGGAAAATAAAGCAACAAAGTTTGTTTCAGCTATACAGCAGATCTAGAAGAAAGTATTTTGATAGTCCAGCTTAAGTTCATTGTGATGGTTCATTTCTGTTCTAAAAAAGGTATTGATTTAGTTCATCTATACAGCTGCTTTGAAGAAAACATTGATTTCACCCGACCCAAACACAAACTTCACTCCAAGATAGTCAAACAGATATGGGAAAGATTCTACGAAGCAGAAGTGGATCTCTTCACCTCTCAAGAGACAGTGCAATGTCCCCTTTACTTCTCTCTGAGCCCCCCAGCTCCCCTGGGTCTGGATGCAATGGCGCATACATGGTCCTGATTGTGCCTGTATGCATTTGCACCGTTCGCTCTCCTGGCCAAGGTGTGTCAAAAAGGGTCTTACTTCTTATTGATAGCACCTTGTTTGCAGATCATTGGTTCTCAGCGATAAAATCCCTCCTCAACCAAACATAGAGGAAGGATATTATCGAACAGGAGGAACCTTATTTAATCAATATTTAATCCCCGGCCCGAGCTGTGGCCCCTTAAAGCCTTCTGTCCTCCGCCTTTCAGTACAGAAGCAGGAGAAACTTCACCGAATGTGTCTAATCTGTGCTCTTCAGACTTATGTTCACTGCACTAGCCAGTGGTTTAAGTCAGAGCAATTCTTCATTTGCTATGGGTGTCGTAACCTCCACCAAGCAAACAATGTCACACTGGATGAGGGATGCCCTTGCCACAAATATGTGATGTGGCAGGCTGGTCATCTCTGCACACATTCATCAGATTTTATAGCTTGGATGCTCATGCTCCTTGAGTCGACATCCCAAGCTTCCTTGGCGTGTTTGCCACACACTCACAACTGGTCAAACAAAAATGTTTTCCCATAGTGCTATGAGCGCAGCATCTCATTCCCGCTTTTTCAGGGAACAGGGTTACAGTCAAGTAACCTGAGACATTATCTTGGTATATTTTTCTGTTGATATGAAAAATCAGGTACATTTAGCAATATAGTGGGTGAATTATGTATATGATGTATTTTACAATGTTATGATAAACTAAATGCCTTTCTCCACTGACGTTCTAAGTTGTTCAAAGCGTTTCTAAGGATATGATTTTTAGAAGGAAGCTGTCTGAATCTGGGATGGCGAATGGGAACATGGTTTGTGCATTAGATGTTTAATAATGTAGTCAAGCAAAAGGCTAATCATATTCATTACTGTGATGTGCCCAATGCTGTATAGAGCAATACATAAAACGCATTACCATTCTGATGCATTGACTTACGGACTATACGAGCCTGTAATTAACTCTTACACTACTTCTTCTGAATCAGTTTCTGGTTCAAACATACATGGCTGATTTAAACCAGTATTTCCACTTGCCATTGTGCAGCTTTTTCTACAGTTAAGTTGACCAAGTTGATGAGGTATTCTGAGCTTGTGTGATTGCATGGAGGCGGGGCTAATTTGCATATTCATGAGTCCACATATACTATATGAAGCATTCAATGTTAATTCAATGTTGATACAAGACCTTATTTCACCCATGTTAAAAGGCAAGACGGTGAAACAATGTTGCATTGTCAACACTGATTCAACCTCAGTGCCTGATGTTTTGACCTGGCTTTAATGAGATTTCCTCAATAAATAGGCAAGAATAAACCTGGCGTCCTCCATGATTCCTTTTCTTTCCGACAGCAAAGCACTTGAATACGATGAGTTCGAAATTGCAATTTCAGAAGTGGGAAGTAGGACATTTCTGATAACAGCACGATAGCACGATTTACAGAAAACTCAACAATCATGGTGAAATACGTTGATAGATGCTAGTACAAGTACAAATTTAAAGTTACAAAGTTCACAAAACATGTTCCCCTTTGGACTTTTACAGATGTATGTATAAAGTTAAACTATATAAAATACCTATCAAAGCAATATAATACTAACAAGCAATATAATACTAACAATATTATTGATAATTTACATCTGGCTTCAATGTTGGTCATGGTAGATAAGGTACAGACCTTGTAGTTGTAGAAGTGTCCATTGATGGAGAAGCGATTATTTCTGTTCCTCTGACTTTCTACCATCTTCTTACTTTTCACCCTCATTTTCACCAGCGAGGCATCACTCACGGTTCGGGTCAGATATGAACTTTCTTCACTGATAGGCACAGTCCGTGAAGGCCCTAAAGTCTTGCTCTCGTATTGGATGTAGCCTTAAAGAGAGATTTAGTTAATTAAAGGAGTAATGCCATTTTTAATGCAGAAATCAAACTGCATGATATTAAGTAATTATACTGTTTTTCTTTATATGTATTTTCTGTGTTTACAAACACATGTTGCCATAGTGCTAATTCCACTGTTATCGAATAGAGCGCAACAGTCGGGTTCTCGAAGTAAAAACATTCGTTTTCTCCATAGAAAAAGGCAACATGCGGAAAAAGATCTTGTTAGCTCCGCCCACTCCCATGAAGCACTGCAAATGGATTAATCGAATTGATCTCCATTCGCCCTCAAAATACTTAAATATTAGTATTTAAGCATATTTTGCAATAATCTTAAAATATATTGTTTCAACATTTGTGATTGAGTAATTTTATATTTCTCCATCGTTTTTAATTAAAATATGCTGTTTGCAATGCTTCATGGGATTGTAGTTCTTTCCCTCACTAAAGCCGTAAAGTTCACAGTCTTGTACCCTTGTATTTTTGTTTGCATTTCAAATACTGCTTCAAATCAAAGTTTGTAGCCAGTTGTGATTCACTTCGTAGCTGATTGTCTTGGTTCATGGCTTACAACTCTTTAACGAAAACTTTAAAATACCTATAGGGAAAAAATAATGGAAAAAAATACTTCCGGAACCAGCGCCTCTGAAAAAGGGTGCACTCTATACTGACTGTACTTGTAATACAAGTATAAGAAATGTAACCTTGAGTAGGATTTTCAGGTTTCGTGGATTCAGCTTCCTCCAGTTCATCAATACGAAGATCATCAAATTCTCCCCATCGTGTCATACCCCTAATGGGACATAACATTTTATTAAATCACAAGCATATACTCTAATGAGAAAGCATAAAAAGACAAAGTCTTTAACAATGATTTCTAGGTCATTTAGTCATGTTCAGACTGTACAAATGGCTTAATCTCATCTAAGACAGAAAGTTTGTTTTGTGTCCACTGGCTTCCTGTTATAATCTTGCCACACCCATTTTATTCACACTTAAATGTTCAAACCTTATCTTCCCACTGTAGATATACTCATTGTTTAGTTAGTTCTGTTCTGTTCAAAACTGGACTACAAGATTGTGCCGTGAACCTGTAAATTCTGATTCAATTATGATTGAACTTAATTCATGTAATTAGAGTTTTTTTTTTTTTTTTTAATGACTTTATTTTTATCATGTAATTTTCATTCAAAAGTGTTAATTCTGTCATCATTTACCCTCCCTCAAGTTGTTCCAAACCTGTATGATTTCTTTCTTCTACTGAAAATAGATATTTTGAAGAATGTTGGTAACCAGGCAGTTGATGGACCCCATTGTAGTATTTTTTTTTTTTTTTTCTACTATGGAAGTCAGTGGGGTCCATCAGTGGGGTCTAGTTACCAGAATTCTTTAAAATATCTAATAATAAAATATCTAACAGAAAAAAAGAAACTTGTACAGGTTTGGAACAACTTGAGGGTGAGTAAATTATGACAAAAATTTACATTTTTGGGTGAACTATCCCTTAAGGATTTTAAATTATTACGTAGGCTACTTATTTATATTCATATACTCATTTACATATGAGTAATGTTTTAGCTGATATTTTAAAGTTTATAGTCATTTTCTTTCTGGAAATAAACCAAACAATATTGATGACTCATCAAATGCTTATCCAAATGTTGTTCAATCAAATGCTCTCTAGCATGAGAATGTCCCTCCTCTAATTCCACATACAAGCATGTTTATGATGTAATCCAAAAGCAAACTAAGACTAAAGACTAGAGATTATGTTTTCGATATGTCCCACTCCATCTTTGTTTCAGTAGAAAATGTATCAATACAGCATCACTTGGTTTCATGGGGTCTTTAAAGTCACCATGAACTCAAAATTGACAATTCTTATTTTTTTTTAATGAAATATTACAGTATTTAGTATAAATCATTTTCAATTCATGTGCCTCGTAGTCTTTAATCAAAATCTCTTCCCTTCCCTCTTCTCTGATGATGTGTTTACTGACGAGAGGGCGGAGCAACCTGTCACTCACATGAGATCCACCAATCACAAACCACAACCATCCAATCAATTCCCCACGGACAAAATCAAGTTTTTCTTGTCTGAGTTTCACTCGGATATCCGGCACATTAGAGAAGAAAAGACTATTGCAACTTCTGTTTCATGCCAAATTTAAACTCTGGCCCCATAGATATCCATTGTACAGTACAGGAACGAGTCAATTTTCCATGCCACTGATATTGTCGATAAGAGTTCAGGCTTCAATGAACCTGAAATATTCCTTTAAATAGACCAGCTGGTTTTTACTTTTTACACATAAATAATGGAATGTAATTTTTTTTAAAAAGAATACAAACCTTTTATTTCCGAGTGGACTCAAGGGGTCTGGTGACTTGACTGATGACTCATTTGTAAATATCGGTTTCTCATCTTGTATTTGTAACTGAATGGGTTTCTTCACACCCCAGGAAATGCCAAGGATGCCTTCAAATGTCACCTTCCCTTCATTCTATAAAAGCAGACATGACACGGTTATTACTGATATGCTATACTGTTCTGTCCCAGCAGAGGGCAGTACAATACAGTTTATGGCAAATTATGATTATAGGCCCAAAGTCCACACAGGTGCAAAACCACATGGTGCATTCAAATACCCTCTAGAATGGTCAAACTTGTCTCACATGTATTAACTGAGCTTTAGTAATGTAATGAATGCATTATCTACATAAAGATACAAGTATGATGTTTTACCTCATAGACAGTGAGCTGCAGGTGTGTTGAGTCTTTAAGAAAGCAGTTGTAGGTGTTCAGTAAAGAGGAAAACTGAGCCCTTTGAATCCAGAAAAAAATCAGCAAGAAAGTAAGAAAGATACTTGTTTAGATTCTCCACTTTAGACATTCATAGGTTGACTACGTGTCAACCTATTCTACCAACCCAAACCCGAAACACCTAACCCTAACAGTCTTCTAATACTCTATTGAGAGTCAGTTGACATGTAGTTGCAAAGTTACTTATAGTTAGTAGAATGTCTAAAGTGGACCATCGAAATTAAAGTGTAACCAATAATAATAATAAACTTGAATGATGAAAACATGAGCAAAACAAATATATATATGGGTATATGACTACTCACCTGGAGCACGATTTTCCGGCACCAATTAGAACAACAGAGTTTGACTGACCTGCATTCATTTCAACACACCAACCCGATCTGCAAAGAAAGAATGCATTTTTTTAAGCACCATTAAAATATACTAATGACACACTCAAGCCATGAAGACTTTCAAGTCAAGACTGCTGTATCCCTCTCAAGATATTTATTCAGATGAATTCCAACTGTGTCCAAACACGTTTTTTTGTCAGCATTATTAGTGTCTGGTATTTGAGTGAAGGCAGCTGATGCGTCCATGCTAATGTGCTATTAGCAATCAGACCCTTTCAAAACGCCGTGCTTTAAAAACACTAAAGCCTGAGGCCATTGGAGGAAAAAATAGACTGGCGGTCTTGTGTGTTTAGGATTGTTTGAGTTGTACTTTCACATTGCTTGCTCAGTCCGACCAGAAACATTGAGTGAATTTGTGCGTTTGAGGGAGTGGTGTGGTTTTTCAAGTTAGAGCACGCTCTCTACAAACCACAGATACAAATGCAAACAGCTTTGACTGACAAAAGATCTGTGCATCTGTATGTAAATACGTCAGTCAGCAGTGCTTTGCCAATGCAATCAAACAAACAATGGCTGAAGCAACTTTGAAATTTAAAGCCACAGTGTGTGTTTGATTCAATTCAGAACTCATTTTAGATAAAGATTTGAAGTCCCTTGTGTATATTCATAACATTAGCATGTTTTCAATTGAATTTCTTAGTTCCTTAGCTGGTAATTTCATAACACATATAGGCTACTTTCTTGTAAGTCACTTTTGCATGAAGGCAACTGCCAGCAACATATATAAAAGCATACTTCTCATAAGCAAACTTGATTTAACCTGGTAACACTATTTTACAGTACTTTTTTTTCACGTTACATGTAGTTACTGTAGTAATAACTATAAATAATGCAGTATTACATGCAAGTAAACCAACCCGTATTCCTAACCCTATGGTAAGTACATATAATTCACATTACTCAGTACTTAATTATACTGTAACACGGACACCTTAAAATAGAGTGTAACCGTAACTCTTTAAACACAATACTGTAGTGGCACATGAACACTCTCACAGTTCACTCACCTGTCGTCTGCTTATATCCAGTGTCAGTGGACTTTACCAAGGAAGGGGTCACATATCTCTTCCCAAACGGCCACGGCTATAGCAGTGTCACAGCCCGGGACAGAATGAAGAACTACAGTCCCCGTCAGGTGTTTTCCTGGAGGTTATGACAATGTTGTGCTGTAACTTGATCCAACTCACCTCTTCTAAGGACTTTCTGGGAATGCCTGTCAATGCAGTGAATGCGTGAACACACCCATAGGTATGAATCCCATAGGTTTGAATTTGTCGGCGGAACAGGAAGTTTTTGAATTATTAGTGACGCAGTGGCCTTAGATGTCAATAGTGGGATGTTTCTTTGTTCTAATTTCATTTACCTTAAAGATTTGTGTGCAGGGTGTGAGATTTATGGGAAATTAATTTAATGAAGAGGTCTGGAAATATATTGCACACTTTATTTTGATAAATTTGTTTTTGATTAATATAGTCTTTCAAAATGTTTCACAAACCTACATATTTGATAGGGTTATCATAATAGTAACATTTCCTCAGTCAATAATTTTGAGAAATGTTTCTTATGCTTATTAAGGCATCATTTATTTGATCAAAAACAGTAATATTGTGAAATAGTAATATTTAAATATTTGTTTTCTATTTGAATATATTTTAAAATTATTAATGTGGAGCAAAAACAGCAACATAAAAATATAAAATAAAAAATATACAAAAAAACTGAATTAAAGTTTTGCATTATAAAATAATTAGAAATAATAATAGAAAAGTCAAATTAAATAACTTTAATTAAGGTCATACTTTTAATTGGTAACACTTTAGAATCAATAATTTTTTGGTAAACATAAACAATATGCATTATATTTTTAATATAATATTTAAAAATGTTCATAGTTATGTTAGTTCACAGTACATTAACTAGTAAATGTTGAGATTAACATTAGCTAAGATTAATGTAGAAGTACAGTTCATTATTAGTTCATGTTAACAAATGGAACCTTATTGTACAATGTTACAGTTTTATTAGATTTGTGCTATGGTATTAAATAGTAAATATAACTTCAAATCATATCTTTCAAGTCATGATATAATACAACCCAATGATATATTGTATTTTAGACTAACTTCCATGCAATCTTTACATTTAAATTAATCTTGACCTTACAATTTCTTTTGCCCATTTGTAAAACTTAATAACCACCCTCTTACAAGTGTGTGTGTGTGTGTGTGTGTGTGTGTGTGTGTGTGTGTGTGTGTGTGTGTGTGTTGCAGCTAAAGTGTTAAGTTCTGATGTATAAAACAATTAGACACTCCCAAAAGCTGCAATATTCAGAAAGAATGACAAAACACAAGTGCACTTTGACCCTCAACCTTTGTCCAGCCTTTTAAAGACCCATCAACAACTCCACACTATTTCAAAATATTGCGCAGAGGTTCGCAATATATACCATGTTTTGAAATCTCTTTTTTCACATACTCACTATGATTTTGCTTTAGCCATCCATTTTAATAATTAGAAAGTTGCTACATTACATCACATTTAAACTGCAGTTGCTTCACACACACACACACACACACACACACACACACACACACACACACACACACACACACACACACACACACACACACAAAGCTACTAAAATTTAAAAAGTAAAAACAGCTGTGCAACTGGTTGAACATGTTAGCCCACATTACAGATTGGGATCGCTTTTGAAATCTATGAGTTTGCTAAATAGGAATGTGCCATTGCTGAAATCTATTCTCTAACTGTACAAGAGATGGCAGTATAACTTAAGTGACACAAAGACCTACAAGGAAATTAGAAGGCACTGTGTTGGAGTTTTTATATTTACGTACTATTTTCAGCCTTTCAGTGATTTACAGCTGGATAGATAGATAGGCCTGCGTGGATTTGGACCTTTTGAAAGGTACGTTTGGAGTCAGACTGCGGTCTAGTTCTGTCTCACTCATATTGTATTGCAGAATGCTTGTTGCGTGATCATTGTAATGTCTCAATGTCTGCCAAAACTCTGGGTGACTGTTAGGGTTACGAAAGGAACATCTGAGGAATCGCAGCTGTCTTCAGCCTCCAAATGATGTTAACTTTGCTGTTACAATAGACTCCATTTCATGAACCCCAGTACATACACTACTGTTCCAAAGATTGGGCTCATCAAGCTTTTTCTTAAATTAATACTTTTATTAAACAAAGATGCAACTGATCAAAAATGATTTCCACTCAAATATGAAGCAGCTCAACTGTTTTCAACATAGATCAGACATATTTCTTGATCATCAAATCATCATATAAGAATGATTTCTGGATCATGTGACACTGAAGACTGGAGTAATGATGCTGAAAATTCAAAGCTGAATTTTGTTTCATCACAGGAATAAATTACATTTTAAAATATATTACAATAACTGTTTGTTAACAATGTATTTTTCACAATATTACTGTATTTGTGATCAAAAATAAAATAAAAAATAAAAAATAAAAAAATGCTGTCTGGATTCGATCAGTTCATTATTGCAGTTATTACTATGTTTCTAGCATGTTATGTGTTTGGCAACAGTTCTTCTAACCCTAATTGATGGAGTATGTAGCATGGAGACACATCATGGTCTTATTCCATGATGACAATGTCAAGATTCATCAGGCTTAAACTGTGAAAGAATGGTTTGGAGGGAGCATGAAGAATCATTTTTCACACATGACTCGACACCTCTGAGTCATCACCTCTCACAGTTTAAAATCTTTGGGATGTGCTGGAGGAGACTTTATAGAGTGCTGGACTCTTGCACTGTCAATACAAGATCTTGACCAAAAATGTATACACCTCTTGATGGAAATAAATGTTGTGATATTATTTTTATCAAGAGTGCTGCTTGTTGGCTGCACATCCATGATGAGAATCTCCTGTTCCACCAAATCCCAAAGCTGCTCTATTGGATTGAGATCTAGAGACTGTGGAGTCAGTTTCAGTATATTATTGTCATGTTCACGAGTTCACACTTACATACAATTTGAGGGGGTAAAGTTTAATGCGTATTTGGCGTGCTGTCCGGAGGGAGGGCTCCGAGCTCGGAGTTCGGCCCGAACCCAGAGTACTCCCCCCGGATGTAAGTGTTTAGGACTGGAAGCGTGGAGAAGGGGTGGTGGGGGGATGCTGCAAAACTGTCAATGGATTGAGGTGAGACTGCTGAGTGTATATATACCTCTTATCATTGATTGCTGAGTGCTCTCCACTTGTGTTAATTATCTGAACGTGCTCCTCCCGAACTTTGTTAATAAAACATCATTTCAAGAAACCAGTTTGAGATGATTTGAGCTTTGTGACATTGCGTGTTATCCTGCTGAAAGTAGTGGTCATAAAGGGATGGACACGGTCAGCAACAATACTCAGGACTGCTGTGGTGTTTAAACGATGCTCAATTGGTACTAAGGGGCCCAAAGTGTGCCAAGAAAAAAAAAAAAAACATCATTACACCACCAACAGCCTGAATCACTGATACAAGGCAGGATGGATCCATGCTTTCATGTTGCTTACATCAGATTCTGCCCCTACCTATTTTCAGAGATTGTTGTGTGTTCAGAGATGCACTTCTGCAGACCTCGGTTGTAACGAGTTACATTAACATTAACATTTAATCATTTAGCAGATGTTTTTATCCAAAGCGATTTACAAATGAGGAGAACAATAGAAGCAAACAGACCAGCAAGAGGACAACAGTATACTGTACAAGTGCTTTAACAAGTCTCAGTTAGTCTAACACAGTACACATAGCAAGGTTTATTTTTATTTTTATTTTTTTATCAGAAAAACTAAACAAATAGAATAGTATTGAATAGAATAGAAAAGGTAAGTGCTAGTATTAATTGGTCAGGTGTAGACGAAAAAGTTCTGTCTTTAGACATTTTTTGAAAATGGCTTTTTCTAGCAGCCTGATGTGTCTTTAGACATTTTTTGAAAATGTCTAAAGACTCAGCTGCTCGAATTGAGAACAGTCCAGAAAAAGGTCCATGAGAGTGATTTTGTGCCTCTTTGGGATGGCACCACGAGACGTTGTTCACTTGCAGAATGCAAGCTTCTGGAGGGCGCATACGTCTGAACTAGCGAGTTTAGGTATATTGGTGCAGAGCCAATACAGTACAGTATTGGCAGCCAGTGCAAACTGATGTAGAGAGGTGTGACGTGGGCCTTCTTCGGCTCGTTGAAGACCACCCTCGCTGCTGCATTCTGGATCAGTTGCAAAGGGTTGACAGTGCATGCCGGAAGGCCCGCTAAGAGAGCATTACAATAGTCCAGTCTGGAGAGAACAAGCGCTTGGACAAGGAGTTGTGTGGCCTGCTCTGATAGGAAGCTTCTGATCTTCCTGATGTTGTATAAGGCAAATCTGCAGGACTGGGTCATTGGAGTAATATGGTCTGTGAAACTTAACTGATCATCAAACACAACTCCAAGATTCCTGGCTGACCTGGAAGGAGTTATGGTTGACGAACCTAGTTGAATGGAGAAGTTGTGCTGAAGTGTTGGGTTGGCTGAGAATACAAGCAGCTCTGTTTTAGCAAAGTTGAGTTGAAGATGATGGTTCTTCATCCAGAAACTGAGAGCAGGGCAGTCTCAGTTGAGGAGCCGCTTTTGAAGCCAGATTGGTTGTTGTCCAGGAGGTTGCTGTGCGAGAAACATGGAGAGTTGGTTAAACACAACTCACTCAATTGTCTTTGCAATGAATGGAAGAAGAGATATCGGTCTATAGTTTTCCAAAAGTGCTGGATTTAGAGTGGGTTTCTTAAGCTGTGGGGTTACCCGAGCTTGCTTAAATGCTGTGGGAAAGGTACCAGTGTGAAGAGATGTGTTGATGATGTGAGTAAGTGCAGGTATAACTGAAGAAGAAATGGCTTGAAGGAGGTGAGAGGGGATAGGATCAAGCGGACAGGTAGTAGGATGATTGGAAGGATAAGTTTGGAAATTTCTGCCTCCGAGAGTGGAGAGAGGGAGGAGAGAGAGTGTGTATTTGTTTTAATGTGTTTGTCAGTTTGTGGTGTGGAGAGTTGGCCACTGATGGTTGTTGTTTTGTTTATGAAGAATGTTGCGAAGTCATCAGTCGTTTTGACTGGGATAGAAAACCAGCCAAAAGTGAGGTGAAGGGGTGGTGGAGGGATGCTGTGAAACTGTCATTGGACAGAGGTGAAGGAAGAATATATTTATATTGGCTTCCTCTTGTGCTGATTGGTTGATTACCTGAACGTGCTCCTCCCGAACTTTGTTACATAAAACTTAAATTTCACGAGTTCACACATAAATGAAATCAGATAAGATTTTAGATACACCGTCTGGTGCACCTGGACATATCATCAGTGATGTAACCTAGGATCACGGGGGGTTTCGGGTCTTTCAACAATCAGACCCCCTCCCCTAGGCGACCCAGCCGGGGTGATCAGGTCCCAGCTTATGTCCAGGTAGCGCTACTACCCTACACGCCATGCCTCTCCTCTCCTGATCCACAGCCACCTTGATGCTACTTCTGCAGCATCAGTGACCAACTTGATGGCCCTTCGCTGGCTCGCTCCTGTGATGCCAAGCATTTTGTAGGCCCTGCAAAGGGATTGGCCCACAAACCCTCGACATCCCACTTCGAAGGGTTGGCATATTGCCCGCCACCCATTGCTCCGGCAACCCTCCACAAGCTGGGAGTACTTTGCCCTCTTTCTTTCATTGGCCTCCTCCATACGGTCCTCCCAAGGCACTGTGAGCTCCAAGAGAATTACCTGCTTGGAGGCCTCTGAGGTGAGCACAATGTCTGGCCTTAATGTTGTTATGGCAACTGCTTCAGGGAACTTCAGCTGCTTGCCCAGATCAACTGACAGCTCCCAGTCTCGCGCCGTTGCCAACAGGCCAGAGGAGGTGCCCCGGGCAGCTGGTGTTGACTTCTCCCCAGCTCTGACAAAAGCTGTGGTCTTCACTGGGCGGAGGCTCTTGCTGTGGCTAATTCCCCTCAGATAGAATCCGCTACGGCTTTTAGGACCTGGTCATGCCGTCAGCGGTAACGCCCTTCGCCCACGGCTTTTGGACAGCAGCTGAGGATGTGTTCCAATGTTCCTCTCCTCTGGCAGAGGGGGCATGCTGGTGTCTCCACCTTTCCCCAGGAGAAGAGGTTGGATGGACTTGGCAACACGTCATAGACCGCCTGGATCAGGAATTTTATCCTGTAGGGTTCAGCCTTCCAAAGCTCAGTCCATGTGACTTTGCGCTCCGCTGTTTGCTCCCATCTTGTCCAGGCGCCCTGTTGCCGCATCCCAGCCACCTGGCAAGCTTGCTTCTCCTCAACTCCTGCACGCACCTCCTCCAGGATCAGCGACCTCCTCTCTTTCCCTTAAGCCTTGTCGTAGCGAGGAGTTCTTCTGCTGCCCAGGCCAGCTCTCCCCTGTGCCACTGAGCCCACCAACACCTTTTGCCGTAGCCTTGACTCTGCATCGTCCACTGCCACGGCAGCCCTCCACTTCCGCCCTGTCCTGACCTCAATCCCAGCCTGGGCAACCTTTGGATCACTGGACTCCTGATACTGTAGGACCTCCCTGGACCGCGTCACCATGAACTCCTCGCTCAGGCTGCTCATGGGAAGCTTCAGCTTGTTGTTCTGCCCATATAGAGCAATGCTGCTCAGGCTTCGAGGCAGTCCCAGCCACCTGCGCAGAAACCTGCTGATCCTCATCTCAAAGCCTTCCACCGTTGAAATGGGGACTTCATACACCAGGAGGGGCCAGAGGATCCGAGGGAGAATACCGTGCTGGTAAATCCAGGCCTTGAACTTGCCAGGAAGGCCAGACTTGTCCACCACGGCCAGCCAGGTCTCCAGGTCTTGGTTGGTCGCTTTTGTGGAACCTGCGTCTCTGAGGCTGCAATTGAACACCTTCCCCAGGCTCTTCACAGGTTCCTCTGTCAGTGATGGTATCTTGGTGGTGCCAAGTGAGAAGTGGAACTTGTCAGTAACCTTCCCTTTCTTCAGCACGAGGGACCTTGACTTAGCCGGCTTGAAGTTCATGCGAGCCCAGGACATCAGCTCCTGAAGACCGTTCAGGATCCACCTGCAGCCTGGGACAGATGTTGTGGTCACTGTCAGGTCATCCATGAAGGCTCTGATGGGTGGCTGTCTAACTCCAGACTTAGAGAGGGGCCCCCTACACTGCATTTCCGCAGATTTCACCAGCATGTTCATGGCGAGTGCAAAAAGGATGACTGAGATTGTACAGCCAGTGATGATCCCCTTCTCAAGCTTGTGCCATTCTGAGGTTGTCGTTCCGGAGGAGACTCTCAGATGGAAGTTGGCATAGTAGTCCAGGATGAGGTCTCTGAACTTCTTCGGGGTGTGATGCCGGTTCAGTGCCTCTTCGACCAGCTTATGAGGTATGGATCCATAGGCATTTGCGAGGTCCGGCCACAGCACAGCCAGGTCCCCCTTGTTCTCCCTGGCTTCCCTGATAAGCTGAGTGACCACACCTGTATGCTCCAGACATCCAGATACCTCTGGGATTCCTCCCTTCTGGACTGATGTATCAATATAGGAATTCTTCAGGAGGTAGTCTGTCAGTCGCCTGGAAATGAGGCTAAAGAAGATCTTTCCTTCAACACTCAGCAGTGAGATGGTCCGGAACTGATTGATTTTCTGAGACTTCTCCTTCGGGATCCAAACACCCTCTGCCTGTCTCCACTGGTCTGCTACCTTTCCCCTCCTTCAAATCACCTTCAGGATCTTCCAGAGTTTGTGGAGTAGTCTTGGACAGTTCTTGTAAACCTTATAAGGTACTCCACTGGGCCCTGGAGCGGAGTTTGCCCTTGCCCTTCTAACCACCTCCTAGATCTCCTTCCAGCCGGGCTCTTTCCCGTCAAAGTCCAGAGCCGGTGCAGGTGGATTGATCAAGAACCTGCAGGGGCCTAGGTCTTGCTCTCTGTACTCATCACTGTAGGATTGCTTTCTTGTGGTGGTCAACCTCAGCTTTAGAGCAGGTGAGTTGGCCGCTGCGCTTCTGTCCTTGCAGCTGTTTCGTGAATCCAAATGGGTTCGCTAGAAAGGCAGCTCTCCTCCTGGACCTCTCCTTCCTCCTCCTCCTATGCCACTCCGCTCTCCTCAAGGTCATCAGCTTTTTGCGGATTATGCTGCGTAGCTCCGCAAGCGGTCCCCTCTCCTCTTCGCTTGCAACCTTGAACTGCTGCCTTAAGGTCTTCAGCTCCTGCCTGAGCTGATGGATTTTACTTGCTCTGTTGTTCATGGTATAAGGGGGCTTCGCTGCTCGCTTCTCCTCAAGTCCAAACCTCTCTGCATCTAGGCTGATGATGATTGTAGTCATCGTTTTGAGGTGTCGATCAGCTCTCCCTTTGGCAGTTGCCTCCAAGATGGTATCTGCGTCTTCATCAAACTGGCGCCACTCCTTCTCCTTGCTAGCTTGGGGCCACTTCACCCGACGATGTTCTGATGTCCTGTGTGCATCAGGTGGTTGCATCACCTGGAGGCTCCGGGCACTGTGGGGTGACTCCGGGCCTGGCTCCTCCTGCGTCTCACCAGGTGTAGTTCCTGTGCGCTGTGACTCTACCTCCTTCTGTATACACTTCATCTTGGCCTGGTGGATCCGCAGGCCATGTCGGTTCTTGCATATCTTGCCACATATACATTCCATTGTCATCGTCATGTTTTCATTGCCATATGTCGTCGTCCTTTGATCCATCCTGTGGGATTCTCTTCCGCCCCCCCTCTCGGGAATCCCTAGGGGTAAATCTCCTGTAGGTCGATTCGTAGCTTTTGTGGGTTCCTTCTTCTCAGAAGGTGCAGCTTGGGATGCTACCCCTCACTCCCCCGGTGCCGTCTTTCCGGGCTGTCCACTGTCTCTCCAGCTGTCACCAATCTGTACTTGGTGGTCAACCAGACTGTTCCTGGTAGTCACTGGTTGTTCCAGAAAAGAAGATTTTAGATACACCGTCTGGTGCACCTGGACATATCATCAGTGATGTAACCTAGGATCACGGGGGGTTACGGGTCTTTCAACAATCAGACCCCCTCCCCTAGGCGACCCAGCTGGGGTGATTAGGTCCCAGCTTATGTCCAGGTAGCGCTACTACCCTACACGCCATGCCTCTCCTCTCCTGATCCACAGCCACCTTGAATATAGTAATTTATGCATATTTGGCGTGATCCGGGATAGGGTTCCGAGCTCCTAATTTGGCCCAAACCCAGAGTACTCCCCAAAAAAAGCCATATAAGCACAGGACAGCAATTTTAAAATGATGTGAAATTAACCCCCCAAAAAAGTGAAGGGTACGAGAAGGTATTTGCAAAACCACGCTTAACCTTTCGACCGAGAGGGCTCTCGCAGGGATCGGACGGGTAAGCCCCGCCAGCACTTGAACTGTAAGCTCTTGAGTACTGCGCAAGATTATACGAGCGTGATTCAGGATTGAGTTTAGCCGTTCGACCGGGAGGGCCGTCGCAGTATCCGGCTGGAGCCTGGATGAAGTGCCCACGGCATCCCCACCTGCAGTCGAACGGAGGGCACCCACTGTATTTGGTCGGGAGGGCTCGACCAGCGCCTCGAAGGGTTTTGGGACACGGGAATAGACCCCTCGCTGCCCAACGAACGGGGAGCCCACATGGCGACACAAACGCAGTTGTCCGACGATGACTAAGTCAGGCAGGCTCTCAATGCTATTTGAACGGAAGGGCTCAACCGGTGCTTCGGAAGGGGGACTGAGCCCGGCCCACGAATGGGGAGCCCTCACTGCGTGTGAACGGGGGAGCCTGCAATTGTTTGTAAAAATACACTGAAGCGAATTACAAATTTTTGTTATAGCAGGCGTGAATATGGTGAGCAAAAATGGGTTTGACTTTTCTTTTTCTTTTTTAATGAATGAATGCAGGTGATGGGAACGATTTAATTAGTTAGGGCTTGGTGTCTGGATCTGATGTAGGTTTTGAAGGCTTCTGATGACCAACGACCAAGCATTTGCATTTGTTGTTGGGAAAGACCTTTTTGGGCGACTGTGGTTGCTGCTCCTATACGAAAAGAATGACTTTAAAATTGATTTGCTGCGATACCGGACTGGATGAGAACTACATTAAGATGTTTTTGGAACCAGAATCTTGTGGCTGGATGATTGTAGTCGTCTGCGAAGAGTGGATCGAGTGGGGATTTGAACATGGAACGTCTATACTGCAGGTAATTTATGAGAGAATGGTACGGTTGAATGGGAGTTGGCAGATTGAAAATGTAAACGAAGTGACCTTTTTTAGCTCATCCAGTTTTACTTTGTTTAATGAAGAGAGATATGGGTTTCGTTATCTACGATCTGTAAATCTGAAATTGTAGGGTGGATATTTGTGTCGAAGAAAGCCAGGATGAACATTGCTGTGCGGGCGGTGTAGGTGGAATGGTATCCGAGACAGAGTGTTGAAATACATTTGGTGAGTATGTCAATTGTAATAGGTTGTCTGGTATCCGGGCGGGTGGGATGGGATCTTTTAATTCCTTTGATGAGAAGTGAAGTTTGAGAGTTATTTATGGCAGGGGCAGGCTTACTGTAGGCTAATTTATGGAAAAATGTAATGCCGCTTAGATAGCTTTTTATGGACCACCTTACTCTGTTAAGGTGAGATATGAAGGACGTAACGGATATTCACGAGTTCACCCTTACATCAATTAAACAGAGTAAAGTGTTACGGACCCTGGTCTAGGTCAGGGAAGTAACATAAACAACAACACAATGCTTCTCAGTTAGTCTTTTTATTTGACTTCTCTTGCTCTCTTGATTGTTTTCAGAATATGGTATCTCAGAGTTTACAAAGTGTTTTGAGTAAATCAAGTAAATCAAACAAAGCAATATATGAAGCAAAATCTTCAGGGGTGAGCTAATGCCAAAATAACAAACAAACAGAAACTAACTTTCCCACAAGAAAGCTAACTTCCCTAATGATCACAAATAAAAGAAACAAAAGATACAGAAAAAGTACCCTATCTCCTTAACTATCCAGTAAACAGGAGAAAAGTGAAGGCCTTTTGGCCTACAAAAAAAACGAGGCACTCACCCCCTACAGCTTCTCAAAGTCATGTAGCTGGTATATAACAGATGTAATCACAAGCATTGAGGTTTCTAAAAACATATCACCCAGAATTAGGTGGCTAACAGCACTCTGTTAACTCTACACAGGAAGAGCACAGCAGACATTGTGTTACACTTTCACAGGTCAAACACACAGTACAACAAAGTGCAAGCAAAAAAAACAGAGAGCTCCCTCCAGAGGAATTCCAGGGGATTTTATAGTCCAGGCCTCTTTCTCTGGTCCAACCACCAACGGCTTCTCATAAAGTCCAGGACCAATCCTAAAGAAGGAGACAGCAGGAACAACAACAAAAGCATCACAACCGTAACACCCCCACCCTTAAAATTACAAATAATTATTTGTAATCACAAAACAATTCTTAATCCTCAAGGTTACATGGTGCACGTGACAAGGCATCGGCAAGCACATTTTCACATCCCTTCTTGTGCCGAATTTCCAAATTAAAACCTTGTATCAAAAGAGACCAGCGCATCAGTCTATGATTTGAATTCGACATCCGGAACAGAAAAACCAGGGGATTATGGTCAGTATACACCAGGATAGGGACATTACAAGCATCAAGATAAATTTCGAAATGCTGAAGTGCAAGCAACAGTGCAAGAGCCTCTTTTTCGATTGTACTATAATGTCGCTGC
Source organism: Squalius cephalus (assembly GCF_949319135.1). Lineage (NCBI taxonomy): Eukaryota > Metazoa > Chordata > Actinopteri > Cypriniformes > Leuciscidae > Squalius > Squalius cephalus. Next base: position 25,100,359 of record NC_137145.1, read on the forward strand.
GATTTCGTAAACTTCCTTGAAAAATAGCATACTGGGTGATCAATTCCAGTAACATCCTCCTGAATAAGGACTGCGCCTGCTCCCACCTCACTCGCATCCACTTCCAATTTAAATGGTCGTGAAAAATTCGGAGCTGATAGAACTGGGGCACTACACAGCAACGTTTTAACAGCATCAAAAGCTGACTGACATTCTGAACTCCACTCAAAAACTTTGGATTGACTCAGTAAGTTAGTAAGGGGTGATGCAACTTCAGCAAAATTCTTGCAAAAAGCACGGTAATATCCCGTCATTCCCAAGAAACGACGCAGCTCTCGTTTCGTTTTGGGAGCTGGAAAGTCAATTATGCACTCAATTTTCACATTGACAGGACGCACCTGTCCCTGACCCACACATTTCCCAAGATATGTCACGACCGCTTTACCGAACTCACATTTGGCAAGATTCAATGTAAGAGATGCATCACTTAGTCGATGAAAAACTGCATATAGACTTGTTAGATGCTGTTCCCAATCAGATGAATAAACAACAATGTCATCCAGGTATGCCTCACAGTTTTCTAACCCAGCCAGCACTATTCTCATTAGGCGTTGGAAAGTGGCGGGTGCGTTTCGCATCCCGAAAGCCATCCTCTTGTATTGCAGGAAATGATCAGGCGTAACAAAGGCAGAGATTTCTGAAGCCCTGGCGGTCAAGGGTACCTGCCAGTAACCTTTTAACAGGTCAAGCTTGGTTACAAACTTTGCAGCGCCAACCCTATCAATACAATCATCCATCCTTGGTAAAGGATAGGAATCAGGTTTCGTGATGGAATTTACCTTGCGGTAATCTGTGCAAAACCGAAATTTCCCATCTGATTTAGGCACCAACAGACAGGGTGAGCTCCATGGACTGGAACTTGGCACAGCAAAACCGTGTTCTAACAAGTATGCAGACTCTTTTTGCATTATTTCTCTCTTGATGGGGTTTACACGATAGAAATTTTGCTTGATAGGAGAGCAATCACCCACATCAATATCATGTTCCAACACTGTGGTTTGACTAGGCACATCAGAAAAAAGAACAGGAAACTTTTCAATGAGCGCAACAACATCACTTTGACACGCTTCACTCAAATAACACAAATGGGACTTTAAATCCACTAAAAGCTTTGAATTGTCCAACAGAGCACACGATACATCTCGCATCCTAAGCCCATCCTCCTCAGGACAATACACAGCTGCCATAGCAGCAGAGATGGAATCAGTGGCTTTTGGCAAACTCTGAGCTACATCCTTCGGAGTTACATCTCTCATTACATAGGCCTTAAGCATGTTAATGTGACACACTCTGGTCTTTCGCTTTCTGTCAGGAGTATTAATGACATAATCTGTGTCACTTAATTTCTGCTTGATAGTATAGGGACCCGAGAACTTTGCCTGCAATGAGGACCCTGGAAGAGGAAGGAAGACGAGCACCAAATCACCTTCCTGGAAACTTCGATAAACACTCTTTTTATCAAAGCGGGTCTTCATTTTAATTTGAGTGTGGCCCAACTCCGAAAGTGCCACTTCACGAGCTCGGCGTAGGCGTTCTCTGAAGGAATTCACAAACTCGAGTACGCTCGTTTGGGGGGTTGTCTCTGCCAACAACTGTTCACGAAACAGTTTTAACGGGCCCCGCACAGTGTGCCCAAACACTAATTCGGCAGGACTAAAACCTAAGGATTCCTGAACGGTTTCTCGTACAGCAAACATAACCAAGGGAACGCCCTCATCCCAATCTTTCCCAGTTTCAAAACAGTACGTACGCAACATACTTTTCAAGGTCTGATGAAAGCGTTCTAGTGCTCCCTGTGACTCTGGGTGATAGGCACTAGAAAGTTTATGCTTTACAGACAAACAGTCCAGAACCTGAGAAAACAGCTTGGAGGTAAAATTTGTACCTTGATCTGACTGTATAACTCTGGGAATACCAAATGTAGAGAAAAATTTGACCAGTTCTTTAGTCACATTCTTAGCTCTAATGGTACGCATAGGAATCGCCTCGGGGTACCGAGTAGCAGCACACATTAGAGTCAGCAAATATTGATAACCAGACTTAGTCTTGGGTAATGGACCAACGCAATCAATAATAATTCTCTCAAATGGCTCCGACACAATTGGAATAGGATGAAGAGGAGCACTAGGAATTCCCTGATTAGGTTTACCAGCTAGCTGGCACACATGACAGGATCGACAGTACTCTGAAACCGCTTTTTTCAAGCCAGGCCAAAAAAAATAGCGAAGAATGCGACCGAAAGTCTTGTTTACTCCGAGATGACCAGAGAGAGCATGATCATGAGCTAAACACAAAATCTGTTCACGATAATTATGAGGGACCACTACTTGAAACACAGTCTTCCAGCTCAGATCCTTCTCTGATGGGGACCACTTACGCATAAGCACTCCATCCTCCCAAACATAAGCCACATCTTTATCTACTACATCTTTTTGTACAGCCTCAGCGAGACATTTGGCTAGAGACGGGTCAGCTTTCTGTGCGGCCGCCAGCTGTTCTTTTCCGGCCCCAAGCATAGACTCCAACTGGACTACAACATCCTGGTCAGAAACACACACATTAGGAGAAACATCCTGCATACATTCATTTCTGTCAACTTTATCAGTCATAAATGTTTCAGACACATCTAAAACATCATCAAACTTTCTAGTCTGAGCACGGGTTACCGCACAGGCAGTAAAAACAGAAGGAAACTGTTGACCTACATCAAGCTGTTCACAAAACCCAGACACATCTGGCTGATCCACAACAATGGGCTGAGGAAACACCTTACCCCCAGCAATATCATTGCCTAGTATCAGACCTACTCCTTCTATCGGAAGCTGAGCACGTACTCCCAAACTTACAATTCCTGTAAACAAATCAGATTGAAGGTAAACGGAATGCAAAGGAACTTTAACACAGCCGAGCTCAATACCACGGATTAACACGCTTGATCCGCAGGATGACTGTTCTGAGAAGTCTAGTGCGCTTTCCACAATAAAGGATTGAACCGAACCAGTGTCTCGCAAGATTGTAATCGGCTTCAAATTTCCCTGCTCCCCTGTGAGAGATACTGCACCGTTCATAATAAAAGGGCAGTATAAATTTGTATGCGAATTAATAGAATTAAACACAGAGGGAGCAGTATGAACCAGAGCAACTCCCTTTGGTTTCTCAGGAGGTTTAATCTGATTCCAGCGTTTACAATCAGCAATCAAATGTCCTGGCTCGCGACAGAAAAAACAAACGCGCCTCTCTCCCTCCCGAGCCACATTGGTATTACGAAACACATTCGAAGCTGCTTCTCTATTCTCTCCTTTTCCTTTACCCTTAAAAAAAACCCTTGAGCTGTTTCTCACAGGAAACTCAACAGATGAACCATGTTTCTCTCTACACACAGACGGAGTAAAAACAGTTTTGTGCGTGAGCACAAATTCATCTGCCAAAACAGCGGCATTAGTCACAGACAAGACCTTCTGTTCATTCAGATATACAACAATGTTCTCTGAAACACAACTTTTAAAATCCTCTAACAACAAGAGTTCACGTAATTGCTCAAATGTTGTAACTCTGCTTGCTGCACACCATTTATCAAACAACACCGTTTTCTCACGAGCAAACTCGCCGAATGTTTGACTGGTAATTTTCTGATGGTTCCTGAATTTCTGTCGATAAGCTTCAGGTACTAATTCGTACGCTCTCAAAACAGCAGCTTTAACTGTATCGTAATTCAAACTTTGCTCAATAGGTAAAGCTGTACACACTTCCTGAGCTTTACCCACTAATTTACACTGCAATAGCAGCGACCACAACTCTTTTGGCCACCGTAATGTAGCTGCTATGCGTTCGAAAGCGACGAAATAGGAGTCTACCTCCGTCTCTCTAAAAGGAGGAACAAGTGTAACGTATTTACTCACATCAAAGCTGGTCGCAGACGCACCAACAGAAGAGGTAGCGGGTGGACTTTGATTCTGTGCAGGTGAAATTGGAACATTCCCTGGCAAACGAGGAGATGGTGGTCTAGACCTGGGCACAGGCACAGGCACATTAGGTGACGATCTAGCTTGCAATTCCAAACTGCGTAATTTAAATTTATTATCAGCCTCTAACTCAAGAGTCCGAAAATGAAGAAGCTGCGCGTCATAATCCTGTTTCTTTAACTGCAGGTCCAACTCCTTCAATTTAATAGCCAGCATAGGATCAAATCGAGAATGACTAGGATCTATGCTTGAAAAAGGAAAGATATCTCCATCTACTGCTGCCTCAGCACCCTTCTCAATTACTCCTTCCACAGATTCATCTGGCAAAATTCTAGCCTCCACCAGTTTGCTATGCAACTCTTCTTTAACCAATCGTTTTGGCCCCTCCCTATGAACACCAATATTAAAGAAATCTGCAATTTGTAACAAATCAGCTTTACGACACTTATTAAATTCCTCCGTGGTAGGAGACAATGTAAACGACGTTAAATCAAATTCCATGCTAATACTCCTCAAATTCGTCAAGCACCAAAGAAAAATGACCAGGCAAAAAATGCTTGTATGACTAATATCAACTACATTCATTGATATGCAATGGACGAGCCCCCAATTTATGTTACGGACCCTGGTCTAGGTCAGGGAAGTAACATAAACAACAACACAATGCTTCTCAGTTAGTCTTTTTATTTGACTTCTCTTGCTCTCTTGATTGTTTTCAGAATATGGTATCTCAGAGTTTACAAAGTGTTTTGAGTAAATCAAGTAAATCAAACAAAGCAATATATGAAGCAAAATCTTCAGGGGTGAGCTAATGCCAAAATAACAAACAAACAGAAACTAACTTTCCCACAAGAAAGCTAACTTCCCTAATGATCACAAATAAAAGAAACAAAAGATACAGAAAAAGTACCCTATCTCCTTAACTATCCAGTAAACAGGAGAAAAGTGAAGGCCTTTTGGCCTACAAAAAAAACGAGGCACTCACCCCCTACAGCTTCTCAAAGTCATGTAGCTGGTATATAACAGATGTAATCACAAGCATTGAGGTTTCTAAAAACATATCACCCAGAATTAGGTGGCTAACAGCACTCTGTTAACTCTACACAGGAAGAGCACAGCAGACATTGTGTTACACTTTCACAGGTCAAACACACAGTACAACAAAGTGCAAGCAAAAAAAACAGAGAGCTCCCTCCAGAGGAATTCCAGGGGATTTTATAGTCCAGGCCTCTTTCTCTGGTCCAACCACCAACGGCTTCTCATAAAGTCCAGGACCAATCCTAAAGAAGGAGACAGCAGGAACAACAACAAAAGCATCACAACCGTAACAAAAGATTATGCGTATTTGGCGTGCTGTCCGGGGGAGGGCTCTGAGCTCGGAAATTTTGCCAGAACCCAGAGTACTCCCCCGTTGTTGAAAGAGTATTTAGGACTAGAAGTGAGGAGATGGGGTGGTGGAGGGATGCTGTTAAACTGTCAACGAACGGAGGTAAGTTTGCAGTATATATACACCTCTTACCTCGTTGATTGGGTTGAATAACAGAGTGTGGTCCACTCGTGTCTAATTAGGTTTGATTGTTTGAATGTGCTCCACATGTGTTTAATTAGGTTTAATTATCTGAACGTGCTCCTCCCGAACTTTGTTAATAAAACTTCATAAAGAGAGAAATTGGGAAAACGGCAGGTTGTGGTTTCAATATTTTGAAAGTTTCCATGCTATGTAAAACGTTTTGAGGGTTCTAGGTGAAACTGCTTGGAGGATGGAATTGATAGGAATGTCCAGAAGGGATTTTAGCGGATGATTTATGGGAAGATCAGTTGAGAATAATGATGGACTGGGGTTGGAATTGGATCCGCTTCTGGCGTCCGCATCCTGAATTTCTGAAAAGAGAAACGGGAGAGAGTCAGCGATTTGATTTTGTGAGCCTGGAATGTGTTTGACAGTTATTATAAACTGATTGCAAGCGGAGATCCAGATGAGGTGTCTGAGGAGTGGCATTAATGCAGGTGTGCGAGAACGGCCTTTGTTAATGCAGTGCACAGTTGTTTCATTGTCGCAATGGACCAGAATGCTTTTAGTTGACCGCTCTTTCCCCCATAGAGAAGCTGCGACGATGATCGGATAGAGCTCAAAAAGGGCAGAGGAGGCTGAGGACTGAGGTGTGTCTAGGAGCTGGGCGTTTTTGCACTCACAAGATAAAATAAATTGGTCTTCCAGCACGTGAACGGATAACGCGAGGGCGAGGAGATGCGCGATGAAAGGGTGGCCTTGCGGAATTATGCGCATAGCATAGTTTAGGTGGCCAAGCAGCGAGAGGAGTTCGATTTTGGAACAATTTGGGCAGTCTATGGGTACGTTTACACAATAACGTTATATGCTTAAAACTGAGAAGTTTTTCCTTTGAGTTTTCCGCGTACAAACGACACCATTGTCAAAACAATCCCCATTTACACGGATCTGCGAAAACGACTAAAAACCCTGTATCCTGCTTCCAGGCCATTAGATGGCGATGAAACACTATAGACTGAACATGTAATATGCATGTGCACGGAGACCATTTTCAAAAACTTGCACTTTGAAACACGTTTTCAAAACTTTGCGTTTTCAGGCACCCAAAATGCCATTGTCATGTAAACGAACGGCCAAAACACATACAAAGTTTTACGTTTTTAGTTGAAAACGGTGCCGTGTAAACAGCCCCTATGAGACTGGATGCAATCAAAATTATTCTAAACTTGATGGTTGTGGTTGGACCCATTGTTTTCTCCTGAGCTATCGGGATCCCTAAGCACTGCGAAAACCTTTTGCACCATGAGGAGGGATGCTGCAAGGATGGCATCGTGTGGTGAAATGATTAAGAAATCATCGAGCAAATGGAGAAGGTAAGGAATTGTGTAATTATTGGATTGAATCCAACATAATAAATGGAATGAATCCGGGTGGATTGGCATTACTTTGAAAGCTGAAGTGATGTCCACTTTTGCCAACCATGCACCATGGCCAGCGATCATCGTTATGGCTTGTTCATTATCATGGTAATGAAGAGAATATTCTTCGAGTGGTATAAGACTATTGATGCTTGGAAATGGGGAGTTGTGAGGGGCTGAGAGATCAATTATCATGCACTTTTCCCCTAAATATTTTCTGGTAGCCACGTCAATGGGGCTAATACGAAAAGGTTCAAACGGGGGTGTTTCGAAGGGACCGATCATCAAACCTGATTCGATTTCTTTTTTGATCAGTTCGTCTACTACTTCAGGCTCTGTTAGAGAGGATTGAAGATTATTGCAGATGATGTTCTGAGTGGGCTGACATTCTACGCCGGGTTTAAAACCGTGTTTGAGACCAGACAGCAGATAATTTGTAAAGTTAATGTCGGGGTGATGAGATAATTTGTCAGCTAGACGAAAAAAATTCACAGGAGTCGAGAGATTGTTTTTTTGCACTTTTATTTACATACTTCTGTACTGGACATCTGCAAATTGTTGAACAGGTTTACCTAATAAAGTGGCCAGTGTGTGTGTTAGTGTATTAGAGAGAGAGAGAGAGAGAGAGAGAGAGAGAGAGAGAGAGAGAGAGAGAGAGAGAGAGAGAGAGAGAGAGAGAGAGAGAGAGAGAGAGAGAGAGAGAGAATCCAATCAAACTAAAAGGTGATAACTACTGAAACTAGTAGAAATAATGTGCCTGAAGAAAAGGTGGTGTAATTTCTCTTCATTTTGGCAGAACCGACTGAATTAAGTCAGACTCAGTGACGCATGTACTTTCAGGATAGAAGTTCTATACATAAAAAACCTGTCAAAACAAACACCACTTCAGAAGTGATAATTAGCAGATTGCATATAGTGAGTTGTACGCACTCAGAATAATATTTTCTAATGCATGTAACCATAAAAGGCAAAAGCGCAGAGGATGGGGACATAAACAGTCACTTTGGGAAATTTCACTCTCCAGCTTAAAATAAATCAGTACATACGGGCCAGTGAGCAACAGGTGGGTCCTTCCATACAAAGGCGACTTGAATGCAAAGGCTGTGTCTGTCATGCTATTGCTATGAGTGAGGGAGGGCAGGCGTGCTTTTCTGAGTGCTGTCCAAGTCACATAGAGAGACACATAACTTCTCAAACTGACTGTCAATAAATATGATTTAGCAAGATGATTCAGCAGTTAAAGTGGATTCATAACATGAGTCCAAAAGGAATTGTGTGAAATTTGCAAATACCACTAAAACAAGTCTACTAAATGAACCTCTAAAGTGAAGTGAGGCATTTTTTTAAATATTAAGTTATTTATTATGCAGTGTAGATTATATTTTGAATGCTGCTAGTGATATTAGCACAGACACTGTGATAGGGATATATTTCCTACAATTACATTCATGCCGTGAATTGTTCATACTAAATCATATGAGCTCTGAATTTTGGCAGTACAAACATACAAACTACATCATGTTCCCCTTATATAAAAATGGCATTATTGGTATTTTCTGGGCACTTTCTGTACCTCGTCCCCCTCATATCACTGTAAGCATATCCAGCAGCTGGTCCTGTCTATCTTCAGCTAACTGCACAAGCACAGTGACTCGAACAGATCGCAGGCCTGTCTGCAGCGCGCGCACACACACACACATACATACTGTACTATCTGCAGGGACTTCATCTCACAGCTTTGATATGAGGCTGACAAATGGATTTTAAAGCTGATTCGAAGCAGATCGTTCTAAGGTGAACATGAAGGTCCTCAAAAACATTCCACTGATACTTGTTCTGGCATATTTCAGCCTGAGTGAAGGGATCCAGAGAGGTGAGTCATGGCTTCTCATTGTGAGGAACTAACTTGTGTTGTGTAAGCATTGACCACATGGTGAACTAAGGCAGTTTGTTGATTATTGAGAAATTAGGATTAAAGATCTGTTGAAGTGTGGGCACACTAAATGTGAAAATACTCTTTGGAATGCTCTTCTCAAATCAAGCTGAATAACATGGAGTTTAAAAAAAAAATTATATATATATTATTATGTACTTTTTTTACTTTTTTTAAATCAATTTGGTATTAACCAGGTTAAAAGTTTATTATGTAAACAGTTTATTGTCACAATAAATGAGGTATTTGTCACAATAGAAGAATTAAATAGCTTATTATTAGGAGGAGGGGGTTATGTTTTTTTATTACACAATGACACAATTCAGCCAAATACACTGTAAAAATAGATGATCAATACGTTATTACAACATGTGTTTTTACATTGCTTTCAATAAGTTAAGCAATTTTTTTTTTTTATGTTATACAAGATTCAACTCATTCAACTCAAGATTCAAGTTAGTTTAATGTGATTTAAGTTGAAATGACTTAAATATCTAAGTTGATTGTAGTTAAAGATTTAAGGAAGCAACTTTTTGTTTAAAGTGTGTGAAATGCACATAAACATAGAAAGCACTACATGAGATATTCAATGCATGGCAATATTTACAGTAATGGATGAAGTGTCAAAAGTTTGTTATGAAAGGAGCTGTTTTTGACTCAACCACTGTGCCTTGTTACAACATGTGCTGCTGTATTAATAATAGCCGTATCAATTGCCATTCATAACAAATACTTTATGTCATCATAGATTAAAGCAGAGGAAGAAAGCTTCCAGCATGTTCGTTCCACAATATGTACACCAAACCCTGTTCAAGCGCTTCAAACCTTTCATTTTCAAATCAAGTCAAAGAAAACTTTCTCACATTTTTCTTTGCACCCACAATGAATAAACATTTATTATAGTCTGGTTTTCCTGACCGTTTGAGAGAAGCCATTTCAGACAGAGCAGAATTGTAGAATCATTTTCAATGTTTTACAGTATCAATCTCAGAATCATTGACAGATGGGTGTAATTATCGATTTGTGTAATTATGATTTAAATAGTGAGGTCACGTCAAGCCTGAGCTATAATTTGTGACATATGACTTTTGGTGAACCTTAAAGCATATGTAACCTCAGAGCTTTGAACCTCAATGTCTTCCAACTGGAAATGTTTATGATGATTTTGGTTTCCAGATGGGGAAGATACACTGAACGCCCAACGTTTTTTTCTTAAGATACATTCATGCGGTTACTAATCGACATCTTAAAATAACTTATGAGGTCATAAGTAAGGCGTATTGGTTTTGGACAGCATGCTAAAATCAATTGTTCTACTTAGAGCAAACACAGTGACAACTTGGAATGATTTGTTGGAAAATATTGATTGAGATTGTTTGAGTGTGGCATTGCTAGGTAATGTATTGGATGCATGTGGAATGCTTTGCTTGCCAGATCTGGAATGTGTATTTCATATAGCCAGAAACACAGTGGTGGAAATTTTATTTTCTTTCAATCGAACATACTGTATAAGATGTGTAGCACACAATTGTTTAAAATTGACCTAAAATAGAAAGTTTGACTTTCTAAAGCAATGGTTCTCAACAGATGGGTCATGAATAGGGATAAGAATCATATTCCATTAACACTTTTTTAGTACTTGAAGAATAATTGATAAGTAAAAAAAACCTGACAAATAAACTACACAAAACCAGTGCTATTTTTTTTTGTGACAATACCATTTATTGACAAAACGCTCATATGCAAAAATATATTTTAAGTCTTAATTAGTTGCTGGTCTGTTCTGAATGCAATTGATAAAATAAAATAAAAAGTACATGGAATTGGGCATAGTTGGATACATTGTCTAAAAAGGGTAGAAGAAAAAGTGTTGTCGACGGCAAAAGTTGCATCTAATCAAACGTTATCTTATTTTTGGCACAAATTCATTTGTTCCTTGGTACATTGACATACATTCATCCTAACAAACCATGAACTATGAAATGTCAAAGGAAATAAGACCCAGCCTGCATTAATTGTAGGTTACATTCGGCAGCGTCGCCACTTAATGTCCACTTGGATCCTGGAACAAAATCAGCTGAGAACCACTGCTATAAATCACTCTCTCAATAGATGATGCCAAAATGCTATGCGATCAGATGGTTAGGTATAAATTTGATATTGACGTACACACTACCTCAAATTAAATTAATCAAATGAATAGCATCAGTAGCTGTTCCACACCTCATCTGGCTGTCAGTGTCCTGCACAAGGAAAATCAATCTTCCTTCTCACCCTTTGCATACAGTACGTCTTTCTTGGGATCACACCAAATGTCATTCACACAGTAAGGTACCGGTGAAACTGGACAATACTGATGTTCAACACTACTGGAAGCAGTAATAAAAACTGCAGCAAAAGCAACCAAGACTAACATTCATATAGCTCAAGAAATCCTTAATGAAGATCTTTTATGCACTTTCTCAAAGTATTGGTGTTTTTGGGCTCTAATAGAAAAGGTTTTCATGCTTGAATGTTCAAAAAACACATTATTTTCCCCCACATTTGACATTGTTGCAGCACCTCTTGTCCCAGTCTGACTTTAACGCTCTGTGTTTCCCAATAGCAATTATGCTCCGTCGTTACCAACAGATTTGAACAGTTGTGACCATAGTTGGCTAACGGGGAAACACAGTCCTGTTTGGTTTCTATGAAGCCCCTCTTTCTGAAAAGTACAATGTGCTCTGATTGGTCGGCTGGATCAGTGTGTTGTGAGTTACTAACGCAACTCAAGCTGGCCTCGCCCCTTTATTTTGCAAATGCCTTGGGTAGGAATTATTTAAATTTAAAATATTGTGACACATTTGTTCCCGGAAGAAACCTCAATACTACAATGGAGGCGTTTCAGGGAGTTCAGAAACACTGACACTGATATAGAGAATAACTCCCGCTGGAGGGACTTTGTGCTTTAAGACCTTTTTCATCCACAAACAGCAACATTACACACTAAAGAAAGATGAACATGTAAAATAGTTCATCTTCATAATAGTTCATCAAGACTTTCCCTGAACTAGTTAAAATTAGATTTTATATAGGCCTATGGCTTCCAAAAAGTATTTGGACACTTGAGACACTTAACTATTTGTCAGATATAACAAATTATCAAAGTAGATGGCATCCGCAAACAAATGATGCTAGACTTTTTCTTAAATGAAAGAAAAAATAAGAGTTCATTGAAGTAAATTGTTTACATCAAAATGGATAAGCAAAGAGTGAGGCTGTTACACAAAACCCTAAGCAGCATCTTAAGTTGCTAACAGGTCAGGGATGATGATGTCCTTGGATGCTCTTGTGAGGAACAGGTGATATATCCGCTGATTCACACTTGGGAAATTGGCAGGTTGTGTTCCTGCGGAGTGCTAATGCATCCCCGTGAGAAAACGCAGCCGACAGCAAACAAGGTTTGCATAGTCATGGTGTAAATGAATGAGGCTCCAGCTTCACCGCTATCACTCATCTGCATACAAGACAGAGAAGACCTTAAAAAGACAAGAACTTTGCATTCCCTCCTGGGAAAAAAAAGAAGTTTGAAGCGACCTAAAGTGCTCAGCTGGTCTCCCGGAATGATTTTAGAGGAGTTGTGTGCAGTTGACAGCAGAAATTAATGTGAGGCCAGCAGGCCGACAAGTTTAATCCTTGTTTTGCTAGTTAGCTATGCCCTGTTAGCCCCTGCTAAGATGACGTACCTACACCGTCTGGTTCCCAAACACATCTTTCTCCACTGATGACAATTCAAGGAAATACGGCATGACAGTAACACAACTGTCCGATAGTCCACTTTAGATGTTCTGCTAACTATAAGTAATTTTGCAACTATGCTATTATGTCAACTAGCAGTCATCAGCATATTAGTAGACTGTTTGCTTAATATCTGCTAACACTTTATTGTGATGCTCCTCAACAGACATTATACTGACTATAAGTAACTTTGAAACTACATGTCAACTTATTCTACCAACTTGAAAATTAAAACCTAACTCTAAGCTTACAGTCTACTACAGTCTACTAATACTCTAATGAGAGTTAGTTGGCATGTTGTTGCAAAGTTATTTACAATCAGTAGAATTGTCTAAAGTAATTCAAAATAAAGTGTAACCAACTAACATTAAATCCAAGTGACTGAAAGAGCAAAACAGTGTTATTAAAAATAAATAAATAATATATATATATATATATATATATATATATATATATATATATATATATATATATATATATATATATATATATATATATATTTCAATCGTTAGTTGAAATAAAAAATATATATTAGATTAGAAACTAGGAATGTTGTTTTGGCAACTAACTAAAACAATCATTTTAAATTGAAAGTGTCTAATAAAATTACTCAAATTAATTCAAGCTGAATAGATATTTAAAAACAAGCAAAAATAAGTAAATAAAAATGACAAAAGCACTAAAACGTAAACTAAACTTGAAATGAAAAAGTTACCTAAAAATGTGAAATGTTGTCTTGGCAATTATCTGAAATAAGTTTAAATTGAAGTACTACAATTACTAAAAACTAAATTACTAAAACGTAAGCTAAAATTTAAATGAAAATAAAATATAAAAGCTAGTTAAAATATGAATAAATAATAACAGTATATAAATAATACTCCAATCAAAGCACTCACCACACTCTCCCAGCTAATTAAGTGCTGAGACCTGTTTAGTCAGACAATACAAAAGGTCTGCACTAAATAATACTAAAAAATAATTTATTGACTTAAAAGAGGAGATACAAAGACAAACATTTCAGCTGTTCTGCCTTCACAATTTACTCAGTGATTATATTAAGAACATTAAAGATCATCAGGTGATTATCAAGTAGCTTAACTGATTGATTCACAGTTCAACTCCTCTGAAACAACAGATAAATGCAATGGGAACAAAGACACGTCATGCAATACATGCCATTCATATTGCACTCAAAGAGAGTAAGAGAGAGGGGAAGTTAGCACATTGTTCTCTCTCTAATAATATAACAAATCTGAAATTAGCACAAGCGTCATATATGTGACATGTGGACCTGTGATAATTACATTAGTGAGCACAGTATAGCGCATCCATTTTGGTCCAGTTTCTGAATGTGAGAGGAGCTTATGACCTTGAAAGGGGAGATTTGGAAAACGAATACAGTTTTGTTTGTTTTTTTTCCCCCAGAAAATTCTGGCAGGTTAAGCTATTCCTATTTATCTTGTCGTATTTCCCTTTGAAGAAACTAATCTTTGAAGAAAAGAAAACAAAAAATGAAGTGCGATTGCAAAAGAAATGAGAAGACGAGAAGTTCCTGGAGTTGATGTGTCTTGACGTAACAGTGCCAGACTAAACAATAAAACTCCAGCTAAAACAATTATTACAAGACAGACAGGGAAGTACAATAAACTGACCACAGATTTTATAGTGAATGTTTAATACTGTTTTAATGACTCTTAAAACAAATATTACGTAACATAAAGAGTAAACATTTCAGAACTAAAATTGTGATATCCAGAAGCATACATTTTAAATTTACATAAAATGGCTTTAATAGTAAAGGGCTGATCTTGCTGTAATTAAAATTAGACTAAATATTACTTTGTGAACCTAAAATTCATGTAATGCATATACACAACCATTGGTTCTGTTCCAAAACCTGAGCTGTCTAGTTGCATAAATAGGCAGCATGAAATGAAATGGACCCTTATTAGTGACTTCATACTACCCTACATAGGCTACAACTCCACGTGACACACAAATAGCAGTTCTCACGAAGAGACTTGACACAACTCATTTCAACAGTCTGGTGTTAGTTAACATGTTACTAGGCTGAAAACGTAGTACTTGTGAACTTAAACATACTATTTAATTTTGTTAATATTTTACACATTAAATTCACTATGAGCACGTTTATAATCAGAATTGGTCTCAAAAGATGTAAAAATGTTTGCTATTATTATACTTCTTTTAAACTCATACTTTGTCTACTTTTTATGTACTTCTCAGAATTTTTTTTTTTTTTTTTTTTTTTTAAGAAAACAAGACTTAATAGCTTATGTCATTTTGCTCCTTAAGTTAATGTATCTTGATTAATAATGTTTAGATATTTGTATTTTAAAACAAGACAAAACTAAGTCTTGAAAATCTGAAGCATGTGTGCCAAAGCATGAAATTGGCCTTTGAAGTAGTCAGGTGACGACCTATGAGCGAGTAAGCGAGACTATAATATAAATAGTTGCAAAAATATACGTTATTGTCACGGGTGGTTGCAGGAAGGCAGACGGAGACGAAGATATATTTCCACAAACGAAGGTTTAATATAATAAATCACAAGACAGCAGATCAGGTAGCAACACACACTAAATATAACGGAGATCGGACGGAGACTGACAGAACTTAAATACAAACACAGATGACACTGATTAACGGAACACAGGTGATACAGATGATGATGATTAACTAAACACAGGTGATACAGCTGAACTAAATGACAGTAACCATAGAAACGAAGGAGTGGCGGGAAAAGAACAAAGGAAAACAGGAACTAGTCAAAACACAAACTTAAAGTCCAAATAAGCACTGAGACGTGACAGTTATCAGATTCTAATGGTCTGAAGGAAGACGCCCAGGTGTGTGTGCAGTATGGCAAAGTGACACAGTGTCTCATTCCCTCTCTCACCTTCGGTCTTATCATGAAGCTGAAGTGGGCAGCAGAGGACCATATAAGTCGAAGCCCGTCTCGCAGACCCTAAAAGCAACCCAAACTAGGGTAACAAATACAAAATGGAACTCCATGGGCAGGAGAGAACAACTTATCTCTCTCACTGCCTGCTCAACCATCAGTCCTCCTAAGAGGAGACGTACGAGAACTTCAGAGGATCTTGCCCAGAAGGGCAGCTGATGACAAATGGAGCTGAATGTCAAGTCAACATCCTCACACCTCAACTTCAAACAAATCCGACTCCATTACTACATTATCAGGCAGGCCGGAAGAGGCTGCATAGGGGGCTTCCCAAGACCACCCCCAGAACTCCCAAGATAAGACTGATAAAGGGAAATTCACGTCCCAGATCTGTCCGCTAACTTAACCTGCGATCCCCACAATCTTAATCTTCAAGCTGTCAGCCACGGGACCCGAACCGCGGGGTGCAGATGCCAGGCTCCCAGGGGGTCAGAAACTCTTTGGAACGACATGAGGATGAGTAATTAAAGGAGAACTCCGGTCAATTTTAACATTGAGCTCATTTTTTTGTAAATTTGGAGTGCTGTCAATACAGAGAACAACGACAAAAATCGGTGTTGCCTACACTGTGTTATCCTCTTTTTAAAATGTGCACCCTGTTGACTTCAATGGGGCAAGTTTTAAACCTGCTTTTAGCCTCTTAACATCCTTGATGTGTCATTACAAGTGCCCAGCCATGTGAGTGATTCCTTCAGAGTGAACACGGGTGAATCTGACTGCAGTAGATGTGAAAGATATGAATAAAAATGATGTTATTTCAGCCAGCGCACATACCTGTATTTACATCCTGTTTTCAGTCGAAGTCCACAGTAGTCGATTGCCGAGTTCACGCGCATAGGTTATCACGCGTGTGAACTCGACAATCGACTACTGTGGACTTCGACCGAAAACAGGAAGAAAATACAGGTATGTGCGCTAGCTGAATTAACATCACTTTTATTAATATCTTTCACATCTACTGCAGTCAGATTCACCCGTGTTCACTCTGAAGGAATCACTCACATGGCTGGGCACTTGTAATGACACATCAAGGATGTTAAGAGGCTAAAAGCAGGTTTAAAACTTGCCCCATTGAAGTCAACAGGGTGCACATTTTAAAAAGAGGATAACACGGTGTAGGCAACACCGATTTTTGTCGTTGTTCTCTGTATTGACAGCACTCCAAATTTACAAAAAAATGAGCTCAATGTTAAAATTGACCGGAGTTCTCCTTTAATGACAGAATTTTCATTTTTGGGTGAACTATCCCTTTAAAGTGAGCCTGGCCGAAGTGGAGCTTTTTTAGCGTGAATGCTCACAATGCATTCTGCCTCTCTCAAGAGTCGACCGCATGTGCTCTACTCCCAAACAAAGGAGGCCAAAATCATGTGTATCATCCTCTGTTAGGAAGCGTGTGCACAGAGACACGCATCTTTTAAATTGTTTGCTTGCCATATTAACTCCCAACAGATGGAATCTAAGACAAACAATGACTCACACGTCAAACAAATGATGTTTTATTAACAAAGTTCGGGAGGAGCACGTTCAGATAATTAACACAAGTGGAGAGCACTCAGCAATCAATGATAAGAGGTATATATACACTCAGCAGTGTCACCTCAATCCATTGACAGTTTTGCAGCATCCCTCCACCACCCCTTCTCCACGCTTCTAGTCCTAAGCATTTACATGGGGGGGAGTACTCTGGGTTCGGGCCGAACTCCGAGCTCGGAGCCCTCCCTCCGGACAGCACGCCAAATACGCATTAAACTTTACCCCCTCAAATTATATGTAAGTGTGAACTTGTGAAAGCGGCTTACTGAAGACGAAGAAGCTGATGACATATGTCCGTGCGTCTATTTATAGTCTTGCTTGACTCACTTACATGTTGTCACCTGACTACTTCAAATTTCATTGGTGCAATGGAACAAATGCTTCAGACACTGGCTCACACAGAAGCGTTCCCATAGAGTTAATCTGACGCAGCGTTGAGTTCCTTCGGAAGGGAACATGGTATCCCCCCCCCCCACCCCCCACCCACACACCAACAACATCACTGTAATTACAATGCTACCTTTAAAAACATTGTTGTTAGTGTAACGAGACCTAAACTTCACTCTGCCCTCAGTCACTGAAGGGATGTGTTTCTTATCAGTTGGATTTATTCTTAGGATAACATCAGCACTATATTCTCACAGTTATTTCCATCAGAAGCTTGCTCTCCCTCCATCACCCTCTCTGAGGTCAGCTGTGCGCGGTGTTCAGAATGTCAAATATTTTGTTGTGAAAAGATAGTTTTCTGAGAACAACTGTTACGATGTCTGATTTATTACTATTTAGGGTCAAATTATAAAAAGCATGTCTTGTAAGCCTGTCCTATTTTCATAACACGATTACTGAAGGATGAATAAAAACACACATTACATTTTCTTACAATAGTAATAACAGTAAATTATGACTAATTACATGAAACTAACCATAAACCTAACCCTATAGTGAGTGCATGTTGTTAATTAATATTACTTAGTACTTAAGTCTTAAATGTAATTGTTACACTGTAACAATTGTAACCAAATACCTCTTTGTATACAGTAATTTAACATTTCATTATGATTTGTTGATGCAAATATATCTTTCCTTTTCTATTTTAGCACCCAGAATCACAACATTGCTTGAGACAGTGGATGCCTCTCTGGATCATAATGCTACTTTCATATGTGAGGTTGATTCATACCCTCAAGCCGATATTTCATGGACACGGAATAATTACCCAATACGGTTAGAACTTCCTTCATACATTTCATTATTATCCTATGCCATCCGTAAAATTAAAAAATAAATAAAATAATAATTCTCCACAACAAACTGGTTTAGAGGTTTCAGAAGAGACCTTGGCAAAGTTCCACACCAATGTTTTCTGAAGTATGTTCAACATTTACTTTTTGAATGCAGGTATTATGATTCCAGATACATTATACAAGAAAATGGCCAAATGCTGATCATTCCCAATGTAAAGGATCTGGACAATGGAGAATACTGCTGCATTGCTAACAATGGAGTTGGAGAACCAGCCAAGAGCTGTGGAGCTTTACAGCTGAAGATGAGTATGTTCAAATACTCTCACAACTCATACCATAACTACTTAGAGCACTGCTTATTCAATGCTTGATTTATGAATAATCCACATTTTAGGTGGACATGTTTGAATTTTCCAAATTAAGATTTTATCTGTTGCTTTTTATGCATTGCTTTGAGATAAGTTTGAGGATCAGTCCCATGAACTTTTATTCTTTTTTCAGAGCCCCAAATCAAAAGACATCCTACTAACATGACATTGGTTGTGGAGTCCAAAGCAGTGTTGCCATGTTTAACATTAGGATATCCCAAACCAGAAATATCCTGGATCAAAGAAGATGATTTGATTAAGGTAAATGGAACGTTCTTCTTAACGTACAATTTTCTTCTCAGTATTAATTTATTGGATCCATATTAATATGGTTTTCAAGCATTGTGTGTTTTCTGAACATCTCCATCATTCATGTGTCCTGTAGGTTAATAGTCGTATAACAGTTTTGGAATCTGGCTCCCTAAAAATTAACAACATCAAGAAAGAGGACGCTGGGCTGTATCGCTGTGTGGCCAGAAACAGTTTTGGAATTGCTTACTCCAAACCAGTCACTATTGAAGTACAGGGTATGTCATAAAATAGCTTTGATCCTCATTCAAGTATTATTGTACTCTTCAGATTTTCTAATGCAATAACATTCAGACAATTTAATTATGACTTAAGTGTCCAGATACTTTTTGGGTCACTTTATGTTTATAAGACAATGATACAATGCTGACTTCTATTTTTACTAATTAATTTATTCTTATTTATTCTTATTTAAAATGCATTAAAACTTACAATCAGTGTCATTGCTTGTTTGAAAAAGAGTATTTTCTGCTTCACTGCTTATTAATATTAGAAAATTGTCAAATTTGGGTTATATATATATATGAATAACATATTTTGTGTGGTGCAACCAACAGTTAGTAGTCTATTAGTGCCTTTGACATAATTTGACTTTTTTATTTTTTACATCAAGGGAACATTAGTTCAGGTTGTACAATGTCATATGGTAAAAACGTAATGAATATTTTTTTGTTAAAAATAAATTAAATTGTACAAAATTATTATTATTATTATTATTTTGTTTAATAATGGGATATTTTTACAGTGTGCTAACATCTAATCACATTTAAGTTGATGTTTATACTGTACCACATCACATTTTGTATTATAATTGGGGATTATTGATTATTGGAGTATGTTTTACAAGAAAATATTTTTTTTTTCTTCAAAACTATATGAAACCAACATGTATACAAGTGGTACATTTCTAAGCTTTTAAAAATATTTTCTGTTTTCTAATTTGTCATTGTCTCTCCCATAGCTCCTGCCAAGATTCTGAAAGTTCCCAGGGAGAAGAGAGTTCAGATCGGATCAGAGGTTACATTAGAGTGTAATGCCACTGGCAACCCAATCCCATCTATAACTTGGCTTGAAAATGGCAATACGGTAAATTCTCTACTTTATAAGATACTCTACAGTACTTTTTCTCTCTCCTCCCCATCTTTCCTCTACATCAATCTCTTGCTCTTCATGTTTGCTTTGGCTCTATGAAGCAAATTAATTTGTACTTTCATCTCATCTTACTGGAACAGAGAGCAGAGCTCATTCATGTTAAATGTCAGACGGCATATCTCAAATGTGCTGCCAGTACAATGATGGGAGGCCTGCGTTCTGTAAATGCTTTGGTCGGTGTCACTATTATCAGGATTCAAACTACAATCATTTCTCAGGGCGCTGATCAGACCTCAGCAATAAAGTTTAAGCCATATCAAGATCAAGAAAAGAATTCAAAACACCTCTGCACTGTTATCATTATTTGGGATCGTTTTTGGATGTGGATTTTGGTAGACAGAAACAAAGGGAACTCGAAAACTGATCAGCAGTCTTAGGTGAAGATATTGTCTGCAAACAAGCGTTTAAGTCTTTAAATCCTGGAGAGTCCAAGATTCAAATTTCTCAGGCTTCTGTCAGGGGGTGTAAAGAGTAGATCTGAACAAGCTGTGCTCTCTTTGTTTTCATTTGGATACTGGCAATCATATTTGAATACTTCTTTTTAGATGTGCGTAGATAAATATTGGTTTGGCTAAGCAACGGTGGTTGAAACTTCTATTTTTTGGCACGATATGGAACAACAGTGTGAGCAGTAAAGACTAAAGCAGAGACTGACCTCTCAGGTGAGGTTGTATAGATGCAGAATGGTTTAACCCTTGACTGCCCAAACTAATCTATTTTCTGTAAATCTGACAACACTATTCACTCTTTTGTGTTTTATTTTTGTTTTGCATGATATTCTCATTGATGGGTTCTTGCTTGTTGCTTTACTTGCTTTTCTGTTGAAGATTTTTTTTTGCAGAATGTATTCAGTTGCACAAGTATGTGCACAAGATTTGCTTCCATGCTTGTGCAAAAATATTTTTTTTCCTTTTGTGTTGACATGTTTCCTATTGATACAGGATTTTTTTTTTTTTTTTTTTTTTTTTGTAAACTAGCATCCTTCCCTCGCTAACTTCCCGGCGTCTCTTTCACTCAGATGTATGTCATTGCTTATGTTGCAGGAGTACCCAGTACTGCAGTCTGTAGCACTATTGGAGCGTGTAGGTGTCTGAAGCACATGTTCAAAAGCAACAATATCTTTCTTAGATGCCATAGTCAAAAAATTCCCCAACTCAGGTAACCGGTGGACTGTCAGTGACAATATTCCCTACGGCCACCACCCACGCGTCATACCCTTTGCAAGGAAAGTGCTCGTCCCAAGGGCATAACTCAAAGGTCTGGTATTGCTATCCATATATATTAGATGTTACCTTTTAAATGAATACTGGCTCAGGGAGTAAGTCAATTCCCTAGCCTGTCACTGTCACTAGGAGAAGTTCTACCCCTAGACACCCCAGGGGAGCTAGAAATCGTACTACCTCGGTAGAAAAGTGCTCACACCTTGTCTGACTACAGTCACAATCTCAAGAGACCATGCACTCCCGAAGGTGCTTGCCAATGAGAAGGGATGCAAAAAGGCAAAAAGCCACTTCTCATCGGAGCTCAGAGACGGGTATCTCTGGGGAGCGGAGGACTCAGCATGACGACCTTGGTAGTGAGGGCAATACCACTCACACTCAACCCAAAAGACTTGCTTACCAAGGGGAGCTCTCTAAGTGCGAGCTACTAACACTCAATATCACTGTCTAGAAAATGTGATTCCAGGAATCGGACCGAGCTCCTGCCAGGGGAGCGGAGGAGTTAGGGACCCTACTTAAAGACCCTAAACAGAAGGGAATGAGAAATCTACGCTCGACCCAGAAGATCTGCTTATCAAGGGGAGCCAGCGGAGAGCTAGCTACTGTACAACCACTCAAGAAACTGCAGCACCGTGCGAAGATCTCAAGACTCCAGCTCTCCCGAAGGTGCCCTACAACAAAAATGGTTCACAAACTGGGGCAAATATCGCTTGTCGGGTTCTAGAGACCATACTGAAAGGAATCCCAGTAGTGGGGAAGGGTTAAACTCCACACTTAACATTGAGGACCCGCTAATTAAGGGGAGCTTGCAGAAAAGCACAGCTACACCACTAAACATAGCTGTATTAGAGATGGTATTCCAGGAATCACACCAAGTGGGGAAGGGTTCTACTCCACACTGAATATTGAAGACTGGCAAATCAAGGGGAACCCAAAAAGCACTAGTTACAACCACTTGAAATCACCATCTAACCCAGATCTCAAGACACCAGTGCTTCTGAAGGTGCCATACAACATGAAGGGTTCAAAAACTGGGGCGAAAAAGCAACTTCCCATTGGGTTCTAGAGATCGGAAGAGCTCGACATGTGGAACAGAAGACCCTACTTCAAGACCCGAGAAGCGGGGAGGATACTACTCTAAGTTCAACCCAGGAAACTCTAAAATATCCAAAATCTCAAGATTCCAGCACTCCCAAAGGTGCCTAACAACAAAAAGGGTTTGCGAATCTTGGGCGAAAGCTTTTGAGGATGAAGCTCAAAGGGGAGAAGAGGACACCACTTAAAACCATAAAAAAGTTTGGTGAGACCACTCGACCCTAAATGAGATACAAGGGAGCTTCCAGCTTAGAGAGAAAACACAAATATCTGGGGGAGGGAGCTACAAGCTGGACAAATAAGGGAGGTTTCCTACTTTGGGCACCTCAATATCTGGGGGAGGCAGCTTCGACCTTATTACTATAGGGGAGCTTCCTACTTAGAGAGAAAAAGCCTGATATCTGGGGGAGGCAGCTTCGACCCATTGAACTTAAAAGGAGTTTCCTGCTTAGGGAACACAATCTCTGGGGGAGGCAGCTTCACCTTGGACACAATCAAGTGCTACAATGCTTTTTAGCATCAGCCAGTATAGAAACAGAAAAATGAACATACTGACTTATATATACAGCTTGTTCTGCTATTTGTTGCACTACGCTTTGAGAAAAAACTAAGTTAATGGTATACATTTTGGAGATGTCAAGTATATAAAGTCCCATTAAACATCGCATACACATCACAATGAAGGTGACGCATGAGCAAACTCTGTTGACATATTCCCATTTGAAACAGTATGTTTTTGTTGTTGTAAGCTAGCATAGATGACATAGACTAAAATACACAAAACTCAACAATTTTCATTCAAGATCACAGTCACGTTTTTCCATGCACACTTAGTGCTGCAGTTATGCGCATCTTATCATTTTAATGTTCACTATGTTTGAGCATCTGCATTTTTTATTATTTGATTGTTTTGTTATTTAAATATTTTATATTTCAACATTTCAAAATAATAGTAATGTCATCATTATTATGTTGCATACAAAAAAAATGTAAAAACGGTTTAAAAAGATTTCACATCAAATACAGCTTTCAATAATGATGTGTTATTAGAATAATACGTCTATTCAATACCTTTTATGGTATTTGTGGAACATTTGTTTTTAAATCCACTAATTTCTTGGACCAAATCATTACCATTAATGTACTTTGCCTTTAGTGCTCTTTTCACTGATAATGTTACGAAATAACTTAGAAAATACATTTTATACATAAAACATTGCTCTGATAAATAGTTTGAGCTGTCATAGCTGATGATGATGATTGATAAATGAACTTTGACCTCTGACCCTCAGAGCATCTCTGAAACCTGTGAGATGTTATTAGACCGTTGATTAAAATTACCCCGTCTGAGTGTCATTCTGGCAGGACTCTCAGCTCATTAGTTTTCTTGAGCCAGATGAAGTGCCTTCTAAAATCAGCTGCATGCGCACTTCGTCAAATATAGAGCCGTGATCGCAGCATGAGACTGACATTCCTACAGGCTCTCATAATGTTCTCATAAACTCAACAAATCACATTAGCAAAATAGCAGGAGTCTTAACACATCCAAACGATAAATAGAGGGATTTGTTATATTTGTTGGAATAATCATGTGACTTGCATTTGACCCATCAGTTCTGTTCTGTTCCATTCTATTCTATTATGTTCTATTCTATTCTATTCTATTCTATTCTATTCTATTCTATTCTATTCTATTCTATTATGCATTTCTGCACATATACTGTGAAGAACACTAGTGGCTATTTTGTAATAATTACAAATACAAATAGCTCCCAATTACATACTGGAATCTCTGTGCTATTAAAAATAATATCATGAATGTTTTAGTTAAAAAGAAGTTAATTAGATAAGTCATATTTGAAAAGCATATGCACACCTGTGATCGTACATCAGCAGAACTGTATATTAATTCAGCTATATTAATTTATAGTTGCTACATTTTGTGGGTACAGTACATCACTTGCCATAAGAATTGTTTGTGATTGTTATTGTTGTTATTATCCACTGTTCAAAAGTTTGTTGTGAGTTTGGTGAGTTTCTTTTGCTCACCAAGGCTGCATTTAGTTGGTCAAAAATACAGTTAAAATCTGTAATATTGTAAAAAAGAAATATTGTTATAATTGTAAAATGTAATTTATTCAAGTGATCAAAGCAGAATTTTCAGCATCACTTTTCCAGTCACATGATCCTTCAGAAATTTTTGTTATATGATGATTTGCTGCTCACAAAACTTTTCTGATTATTATCAATGTTGAAATTAGTTGTGCTGCTTCATATTTTTTTTGTGGAAACATTATTTAAAGATTATTTGATTAATAGAAAGTTCAAAATAACTGCATTTATTTTAAATATATATGTATATATATATATTTTTGTAGCAGTGGTAAAGCCTTTGCTTTCACTTTTGATTAATTTAATGCATCCTTGCTGAATAAAAGTATTAAAGGGTAGGGGAGAGTGGGGTGAGTTGTGCCAGTTTTTACTCAAAGTGACTTTAAAGTGAGGCCATGACAGTAATGCCTTCAACTTAACGATGTACATGTATTTCAGGATGTTGTGCATCCCTGAGAATAATAACTTCGGATCTGAAATAAATAGTTTCAGAAATATAGCTTTTGGGAAAAAAGTGGTCTCATGGCACAACTTGCCCCTGGTGCGGGGTAAGTTGTGCCTTTTGGGGAAATATGTTGGGGTAAATTGTGCCAGTGCTTTCTGAAGTAAAACAGAACATTTTAATGTTATGAACCGTAATGCTATATGAAAGCAAGACAAATTCAATACAAAATGACTAATTTAAGGTTTATTTAGATATTGTCACCCTGAAATACCATAGCATGCGTTTTTCCTACTATGGTCAATTGCATGGGGATTTTGTATTGAACACAACTCTGGATCACAGTGTCATAGAGACAAGGGGGCGGGCTCATTTTACTCAGACAACCCATCAGTCTCTCAGGATCATTGTGAAGCTATCAAGCTACGCCCTAGCAACCATTTAGAGCACCATAGCAACACAATATATGATATTTGTGACTCATTTCAGGCAAAAAGGCTTTGGCAATAGATGCCTGTTGACAGAACGCTGTCTGTCAATTATGTAACATAAGAATAAAGTTACTAGGCTAATTTCTAAACATCCTATTGTGACTTAGGCCACTTAAAAACTGAATTAAACTTCTCTTTATTAACATAGTGCAAACTCAAAACTGAAATCAGTGTTAGCTAAATTAAACAAATAGCAGGTAGGCCTAAGTTAAACAATGATGAGGCATGCCCATCTCCTCACTTCTCAAGATTATCCCCTGTGAGTATGTAGGTCTCTAGGTGGTCTGGATCTGGCACAACTTACCCCATGCCCTTTGGCACAAATCACCCCAGACCCACAAGTTTGAATAATTAGCATGATCCAGCAGTTAAGAGCTAACATCATGCTAACTGTATAGACTCATTGTGTAGCCTACTAAAGCACTAAAACATGTGTGAAATGTTTTCAAACTTGTCTATAATTGTCCAGACACTACAATCAAAAAACCTTAATCATATAAAATTTACTTCGAAAGGGAAAAAACAGTTTTTTGCACTAAAATGTGCTTAACTCTCATGCCATGTATCTCTCTTCTTTGGAGGATGAGTAAAATTGATTGCTTTTCAAAATTATGTGGTCACATGACCAAATTATTCTATAGTTTTCCAGAACAAGGGGTGGAACTACTTCCCCCCCTGGCACAAATCACCCCACTCTCCCCTACATAACATGCACAGTTTCACCTAATCTCATGTTAATCTTGAGTACCTATAGAGTAGTAGTGCATCCTTAATATCTCAAAAAAGTGTTTAGTTTTATTATATTTAGAAAAGAAAAATACAGCTTTCCGATTCTCTCCGGAAAAAGCCGAGGTCCTGGAGGCGGAGCTATAGAGTCAAGCGGTAGTGCTTTATTTCCAGCAAAAGACAGAAATCTGATCCAGTTGTACTTACATGAATGGGGTCTTTTATCACTGGGACCGCTCCACGTTTTAATAGCAAACGATTTGCAAATCCAGCGTCGACCTGAGCCTTGTTAATAAAACATTCGTCACTGAAACGACCAGAACACACAACCGCACTTCCTACACTCCGTTGCTGCCCCGGAAAAACAAACGGCATCCACTGTTCCTGTAACACTGGGTTCTTTGGAAAACTGAACACGGTAAGCTTTCCCTCACATCCAAATACACACTTTTTTGGAGACATTCTTGAACAAATCCTATGCAGCGCTGCCGATGATTTCCTGTTGAAGCGCGTTGATGTGCGCGGTCTCGCTCTCCTCTAGTCGACGTGCGCGCGGGCGAGCTTTTCCGGGAGAAATGCTCATATAAGGAGTTGCACTCTGATCTACGTCATTAGATCCACGATCTAAAAAAAAACAGCCGAAACTTGTACCAACCCGGAAGTAAGATTTTCAGCATAGAAATTCTCCGTTATTCGTCCAAAATATTTTTTTAAAACTTTGCCCATGTTTAGCATGAGAATATATCTCTTTAACACTGTAAACAACTCTGAATACATGAAACACCATTGTACCCCCCCTTTAATGTCTTAAAAAAAAAACCACAATATTTTGAATGGTAGTGTTTTTTATATTGCACATATTGGCATTTGATCAAATGTAGAGGCCAGACATTACAGTGAATTTATCATGGTAAAGGATGTTATGCTGTTGCTGATGGTATTTTGTTATCTGCAGATTTCAGGAGCGTCAGTGGAGGAGACGCTGGTGGATGAAGTCATATTATCTGTTCTGCGTGTAGTGGTTCATAAACCAGCTCTCTACACCTGTCAGGCTACTAACCAGCACAGCGGAGGAGCCAATACCGTCAAAGTTACAGCAAAAATAACTGTTTCAGGTCAGTTTAAAGAGTCTTACTATATCCAATAGTTTGTCTATTGCTTTGTCCCTAAAAGTCCCATAGTGTCTCGTAAAATAGCAGAGATACTGAAATACTGATACTCAACTGTAAAAAATAACTACAAATATATAAAAATGGGGCTTCCTGTAAACAGCATGTGAAGATTTCAGAATATTTATAATTTAGATTACAGTAGTGGTGATACCAAATAACTATTTTATTGTAGTAACATTCCTTGTAGTACCTATGGTATTTAGCATGAAGGATGGATACTATGGTAAATGCTAATATGGGTTATAACACATGAATAGAGAGGTGACATGAAACCTCAAAATAGTTCAAATGTCACTGTTATAAATCATTTATTTAAAATGATCTCCAAATAGTCCAATAGTGCATGCATATGCATTTATAATTGATAATGCCGACATGACAAAATGCACTTACAAAAAAAGTACCATGTTAATTTGGAAACAACATTTATCGTGGTAATACTATGGCATTCTTTGAAGTACATGGGTGTACACTACCATTCAAACGTTTCGAGAACTTTTATTCAGCAAGTACACATTCAATTTATCAAAAGTAAAGACATTTATAATGTTACAGAATATTTCTATTTCAAATAAATTCTGTACTTTTAAACTTTGTATTCATCAAAGAATACTAACAAAATATATCATGGTTTCTTAAAATACTATTAAGCAATACATAATCATAAATGTTTCTTGATCATCAAATCATCACATTAGAATGATTTCTGAAGGATCATGTGACACTGAAGACTGGAGTAATGATGCTGAAAATACAGCTTTGATCACATGAGTAAATTACATTTTAGTATATATTACAATTTAAATTGTAATACTTTTTCACAATATTACTTTTGTTACTGTATGTTTGTTTTATAAGAGACTTAAGAACTTGAAAAAATCGTACCGACTTTTGAACAGTAGTGTAAATAACAAGGTACATTTTCATTTAGCAATATGATATACTGTACGTCACATTACTAACTACTACAGTCACTGTTCCAGGTTACTGCCACAGTATATTATTGTAAGGCTGTAATGTCACCAGTCATAATGTTTTAGCAAAATCAATTTGAGATGCTTCTGTTAACAAAGGCCCATGAAACGGGGCTTCGTAAAACACTCCCCCACTGTGACCTACTGTTTCAGCCATATGTTTCTCTGGCTGCTTTGTGTAAATATGATGAGACTGCTCTCTAAGTTTCAGCAGCTGTGTTTCTGGAGCCAGGATTTCAGTTAGCTTGCCTTGTGTTTGCATAGCTGTTCGTTTGCCTCCTCGAAGCCCTGAAAAGCATCCCTGCGCAAACATGCCACAATGGGCTTTAGACATGTAGAGAATGTATACAATACGATTAGGCAATATGGGATTAATTATTGAATTAACTGAGTAATAAATGTGTCTATCTGATGTTCATTTCTACCACATATTCCTTATTACATGGCTCTCCAGAATACTTGACCCTTATTGGTCAATCAGCATCTGCAAAGTTAGATATAATAATGTATCATGTGTGATAATGCCTGACTAATGTTTTATTTCTTATGGGTGTTTATCCCAAAAAAAAAAAAAAATTAAAAGTTTTGAAGATAGACACACTGTCAGACCAACCCGATCTCACGGCAATTTGTACTTATTTTACAAGGTGGCTAATTCGTACGAATTTCTACGACCTCACTCGTACGAATTTGTATGATTCTTGCTAAATCGTACATATTTTACGAGTTTCCCAATTCGTATGAATTCGTACGAATGACGTACCCCTGACCCCGCCCCTAAACCTACCCATCACTGGGGTTTAGACAAATCGTACGAATTCTTACGATTGAGGTCGTACAAACTCGTACAAATTAGCCACCTTTTAGTACAAATTCATATGAATTGGTCGTGAGATAGCGTTGGTCAGACTGGATTATTCTGTGGAGGAGATTCTTGAATCCTGTCACATGAAATCAGGGAGGGCTGTTAAACTTCACACCTGCTGTATGTCCAGAAAGACCCCCCAAGTTCTGTCTCTGTCCTCCTCTCACACACACAAACATTGAGCCAAGCACTGCATGACAGGAGAATGGTCAGGCCGACAGAGTGGATGTGTTACTCTCGGACATTAAACAGACATTGTTTGTGCTTTTCTCTCTTCTTGGGCCTGTTTCTGGTGGCCGTCTCTGGATCCTGTCACTTTCCCATAGAATGGAGGTAAGAATAAATTTGCATCCTATTGAGTGGCACTTCAGCATATAATATATACACCCTTAAAAATAATGGTTGTTTATTGGCATCTATGGTTCCATGAAGAACCTTTAACATCCATTGGGCAAAAGGTTCTTTATAGTGGAAAAAAAGCTCAGAAGTGTTCTTCTCACCAAGAAAACCCATGATGGTTATTTTGTGGCATAACTGTAAATATATATATATATATATATATATATATATATATATATATATATATATATATATATATATATATATATATATATAAATTTTTTTTTTTTTTTTTTTTTGAAAGGTTTATTTTTAAGAGTGTATATGAGTCCTACCTGGGTGAATCTTACAAAATCTGTTAAGAACATGTGTAGGTCATATCACCTCAAAATCAAAAGTTATAAGACATTATGGGTTACACTTTATTTGGTCCCACTTTATATTAAGTGGCTTTAAGTACTATGTACTTTCATCGAAAAATAAGTGCAATGTACTTGTGTTCATGATGTATTGTAAAACACTTTTGCTGCTATTGAGGTGTGATACTGGTAAGGTTAGGGTCAGGTGTGGTGGATTGGGTGGGTTTAAGGGTGGGCTAAGGTGTAAGGGAAGGGTCAACAGTGTAATTACAAATGTAATTGCATACATTAATTACAGCTGTATACATGCAGCTATTTTTAAAACATAAGTACAATGTAAAAACATGCATGTACACAATATGTCTATCGTATCAAATTATTTAATTTCAATGTAAGTACATAGTACTTAAAGCCACTTAATATGAAGTGGGACCACATGCACTTACTATAGGGTTAG
Source organism: Squalius cephalus (assembly GCF_949319135.1). NCBI lineage: Eukaryota > Metazoa > Chordata > Actinopteri > Cypriniformes > Leuciscidae > Squalius > Squalius cephalus. The sequence goes on from NC_137145.1 coordinate 25,130,842, forward strand.
GATTAGGGTTTGGTTAAGGACTATAGTTGCATGTAATTATTGCATACTTATTGCATAATGCATATTTTATAGTTATTCCTAAGTACGTGTAACAAGGACACTAAAATAGATAAGATGTAAGTTTTGTCCGTGAGCGAGTCACCACACTAAGACTCAGGGTTGATAGTGAATCATGTTAATAGGGCTTGTCATTCAATATGACATCATCTTTGGATGGGGAGCTATAATTGATAAGAAACCTGTATGCAATAAAACAAATGAAAGACAGATCATGACAGTGTAGTGACTCAAGTCAGTCGGAAGTTGCGTTTGCGCTGACTGGAGTTCTTTCACTGGAAAGAGCCACTAAAATCGAATCATCATGTCTCTGTTGATTTCAAATGATAAATGCAAACATATACACATGTGCTGGATAACGCAGTTCACTCCTTCCCTAAAAGCCAGACACGCCATATGGTCTAAGTTACACATGAACTTAAATAAACCAAGCTATTTTCCAAACGATTCAGATTCAGCATCTGGATGCAATTAGAGCAAAGTTAAACAGAATGAACTAATTGTAAGAACGGCACTTTATTCTTGTCAATTGCGCAGTGTGTGCATGCGTCAGCGCATAGTCATGAGACGGAGTTGTGTATGGAAACCTTGAAGCAACATCTTTATATGACTTGAGTCCAAAACAGCCATTCTGTTTAGCAGAAGTCAATGATGAGGGCAAAGTTACTCTTTGACAACTTCCAAACCCTACTACATATCTCATAAACACAGTTTGCTAGGGTAAGCATCACTGTTATTATTTCTCAGAGAGTTATGGTTTTTCCTGCACCATTTGTATTACAAACATGATTAATGCGTCAGATTATGTGGTTTGTTGAGGAGAGTTGAGCTGTTACATTTCAAAGCCATCAGACGTTTTAACTGGTATGAGAAAAAATGGATATTTAAGGATTCAGCCAAGTCGTGTATTGGGACTACAGCAGAATATTTCAAGGTGGGCTGTTTCAACGCTATCTCACAACCAATTTGTACGAATTCGTACGAGTGAGTACAAGGTGGCTAATTCGTACAAATTCGTACGATTTGTCTAAACCCCAGTGATGGGTAGGTTTCGGGGTGGGGTCAGGGGTAGGTCATTCGTACGAATTGGGCAACTCGTGAAATATGTACGATTTAGCAAAAAACGTACAAATTCGACAAACATATGAATTCGTACGAGTTAGCCACCACATAAAATATGTACGAAGTGCTGTGAGATTGGGTTGGCTTTTTCCTTTGTGAAAAAGAAGTGCACTTAAACGTGCTTTTAAAACGAGTTCTTATTACGGTTTTTCATTGTGGTTTATGGTTTTTTTATTTGCGTTTTTTGCTTACAGACGACAACATTGTCCAAATGATCACCGTTCACATGGATCTGTGAAAAAAACTAAAAACGCTGTATTGTTGAAATGATTGATTGTCAAGTCAAGTCAAGTATATTTGTATAGCGCTTTTCACAATACAGATTGTATCAAAGCAGCTTCACAGTATTAAATTAAAATAATACAACAAGGTTTGTTTAGTGGAATTTATTGATTGATAAAATTAAAATTAAATATCCCCAAAATATCCCCAACTGAGCAAGCCAAAGGCAACAGTGGCAAGGAACCGAAAAACTCCATCAAGTGACCTAATGGTACTCTAATGACAATCTAATGATTGTCACCATTTTCACATATGCACGTTTTTGTAGTTTACAGGAAGACGATAATGGTGTGGTTTTCAAAAACTTGCACTCTGAAACCGGTTTTCAAAAGTTTGAGTTTTCAGGCTCCCAAAATGCTGCTGTCATGTAAATGAGCTGAAAGTTTGGTAACACTTTATTTTGATGGTCCCTTTTGAACATTCTGTTAATTATAGGTAACTTTGCAACTGCATGTCAACTAACTGCCATTAGAGTATTAGTAGACTGTCTGCTTAATATCTGATAACTCTTTATTTTGCTCCTCAACAGATACTGACTATAAGTAACTTTGCATCTACATGTCAACTTATTCTAACTCAAACCCTACCAGTCTACTAATACTCTACTAATACTCTAATTTGAGTTAGTCAACATGTAGGTGCAACATTATAGTTAACAGAATGTGTTAAAGGGACCATCAAAATAAAGTGAAACCGAAAGTTTTTAGTTGAAAACGATTTTTTTTATTGTTTGTGCTACAAGAGCACATTCAATTCAATTAAGTGCACTTCTTTTTCACAAAGGTTTACTTGAATCATTAATCAATCACCCAGAACATGCATAAAGAACAGCAACCATCCTTTGAAAAGCCTTTGCAACCACAGCAAATTTAATAAAAACCTGTAGCAATGTGTTGTATCATTATTGTGTTGTCTTTAATATTGCATTGTGATGTCTTATCCTATTTAGACTGTACAAAGGCAACGCTGGCTATTGCAGCACATACAGGGGCGAAGTGTGTCGGAACCTGCTCCGTCGCAACGCTCTGGTGTTCTTCAACTACTCTCTCCCGAACCCAGAGGATGCGCAGGAGTACCTGGCTCAGAGTGTATGGGGGGAACTGGACGGGGTCAGCTCATTCTGCAGGCCTGCTGCCAGATCCTTGCTCTGCCACGCCACCTTCCAGGACTGCAATCCTTCTGGAATAGGACCAGCACCTAAACCTGTCTGCAGGTAATGAAAAGGTTCTGTTTTGTTGTGCATGTGGGGTACATGGTAATATACCATGTAGAATATACTGTTTTCCTTTCTACTCTTTTTCCTATAGGACAGTAAACAAAAATAATCCAAACAAACAAGTTATATGAGTCATTCTTTGTATGTGGTGGCTTTTCACCAATTGTTGAGTAAAAAGTGTTGAATAAAAAGTAGCTTGGATCAGATTTCCTAACTAGCAGAGCAAGTACTATAAGCAGTCAAACATTAGTGTCACTGTCACTGAGTGGTGGATTTGGTGAAGAATCTGTCAGCGATCAAAATATTGATTTTTGAAGATGTTAAAAATGATAGTTTTGGTTGATGGTTGAGAGCATGAATATGGGCCAGATGCTGAATGTACTGGGAAATGAGCTCTGACGATGACAGCTCCAGTAGAACCCTTCCAAGTTCTAAAAGGAAACCAAATATGCTTAATTTTATTCTTTTGTAATTGTTATTAAATATCAGGAGAGTTTTATATTATTATGGCAGTTAGTGATCCTTCCATGTTAGATATAGTTCAGGGTCACTAAAGACCCGGAAATTTAATTTACCAGTATGTAAAGTTTATTTAATAATTACCAGTATGTTTGTCGAAACATACATGCAAATACCAAAAATGAAAATGATCCCATAATTTACTGACCCTCAAGCCATCCAAGGTGTATATGACTTTCTTTTTTCCCTTTTTTTCTTTTATCAGAGTCATATAAAAAATATCCTGGCTCTTCCAAGCTTTATAATGGGAGTGAATAGTAATAATGGGAGATTTTGAAGCCCACAAAAGTGCATCATAAAAGTAATCCATACGACTCCAGGGGGTTAATAAAGGTCTTCTAAAGCCAAGACATGCGTTTTTGTAAAGTTTTTGATAACATATGTGTTTGCGTTTTTGGTAACGGCCGTACGCGAATCTAGTTCCAGCAAAAGAGTGACATCTGACGTATTGACGAACGTGGAAGCGCAGAGGAAAACAAAACACTGGTCATGAATTAGAAGTCTAAAACTAGAATTTTTGAGGAGAAATGTCTCAGGAGCTTGAGTTTGTTGCCCTATTTGTTTGAACCGCGAGAGGCGTCAAATCTCACCTAAGTTTACGTTACGTCAGAGGTCACTCTTCCACCGGCACTAGACTCGCATACGGCCATTACCGGAAGCTAGTGATTATAGTTTGTAGTCAGTTTATATTTTGGGTTATAAATATGGATATTTTTCTCACAAAAATGCATTGATTTGCTTCAGAAGGGCCCTGGAGTCGTATGGATTACTTTTATGATGGATGGATGCACTTTTTTGGGCTTCAAAATCTCAGTTACTATTCACTCCCATTATACAGCTTGGAAGAGCCAGGATATTTTTTTAATATAACTCTGATTGTGCTTGGCTGAAAGAAGAAAGTCATAAACACAGAGGAGGGCCTGAGGGTTAGTAAATCATGGGATCATTTTTATTCATGGGTGAACTAACCCTTTAAGGGTTAAAAAGTAGTTTCCGGTGAGATATTAAAAAAAAATATATAATTTAGTTCTTGTAATTTTTTTAAATGTATCTCACAAATACAGGCTTCCATGTATATTTGCATTATATTGTGAAAAAAAAATCAAATATATATATATATATATATATATATATATATATATATTTTATAATCAAATTCAGTCCATATTTTCAAATGACATGATTTTCCTCATGGACAGAACATGCACCACATGCAGAAAATGATTTATATCACTATTTAGTAAGTTGTCATTTGGAAGATGCCTTTATCCAAATTAACTGACAGTAGTGGAGCAACCTGAGGTTAAAAATCATGCTTAAGGGAACAATGGTGGTCGGCCCAGAAACCAGTAACTTTTTAAATACTAGCCCTGAGTTTTAACCACAGCACCACCCATGCTATATATACTGTATATACAGTATACGTATAAAACAGAAACTGTGCTGTTGTTTCACAGGGAGCACTGTCTCGCAGTAAAAGAGCTGTACTGTTATAAGGAGTGGCGTTCTGCTGAGGAAAGATCTCATCAAGGGTTCACACATAGCACCCCTCTCCCAGAATGCACCTCTCTACCCAGCCAACAAACAGACCCATCCTCATGTACTGCAGTTCCTTACGTTGGTAAGAGTGACACGCTATTACATTACTGTACATCTTCCTGTGGGGTGACATTCGGCTCGATCTTTGTTTAGTTATGAAAATCCTGTGATATTTTGGGGCTGATTGTCAGTGATGTCCATAAAGCATCCGTCCCATGAAAACAATGGGTGTTAGTGGAAAAACGCCACGTATGGTTCTTGGCAGGACAATGCTGTAGGATTTTTTTTTTGTTTGTTTATGTGAAATGCCTAGTGAGGAATGTGACGACAGCGAACCTGTAGATGGACAAGATTAGTGTGTTTTATAGCCAAAGCATGTGAGGAAGGATCAGTAGGGGATGTTGGACAGCTGAGTAAATGTTCCCATCTAAAAGTTTCCATGCCATGTTTGCAAGCTGCTGTCTAACTTGTGAAGCGGGAAAATTCAGTGGGAAATGGCAATGAAATGGTAATGAAAAATGGTAGGAAAGTGGGTATTATGTTGTGTGTATCTTTTAGAAACCTGCATGATAACATAACTGGTTAATGATTCAAATGAATTTCAATGAAAAACACATTATTTTTTTGTCTTTTATTCAGATATCAATAAAGATCAAGTTACATGTAAGTATGAGTTTGACTTTATATTCTCTTCACATCTAGTGGGGTCTATAAGTCTGAGAGTCCGTTAAAGATATCTTAGATTTATTTTCATTTACAGTTGTATGTGAATTCCTCTGTTAAAAAACAAACAACAACAAAAAAAAAAACAACACTGAAATTAATGTAAAATAATTAGTATTATTAATTAAATTATTTTAAATTACGAAAATAAAGATGTTGACTAACAGCCTCAGACCTTTAGACTCCACTACATTTTTTTTTGTTTCTGTCAAACAGCAATATTAATCATAAAAACACACATTTCAATATACTTGACCGTTTGTCATTTATATATCTATAGCAACATGTTACAATGACAAAGGAAGATTTTACCAAGGAACACACAATGTCACAGCATCTGCCATTCCCTGTCAGCGATGGAACGAGCAGGTAAATGCTTGTATTAAAGTCAGCAGAAAATCAGACTCTATTTACTTTTCTCAGAAATGTTCCTGCTCATATTTTGTGAGATTATTCAATGCATGTTACTCTAAAGGATGTTTTGTCTTCGTAATCTTTAATCAAATTGCAATAACTAGTACTGCCTCCTCTTCACCAAAGGCTGGCGTCACTTAGACTACATGTGTAGGGAAAATAATGTTAGCTAGTAGTCAGCCAAGTAGCTACAGTACTTTTGCATAGCTTTAGACATTGTAGGTAATGCAGCCTTTCCAATCTTTGACAGTAGTTAATTTGACAAAGAAAAAATGTTTGCATATGTTGAAATGCTCATAAAGAGACATGCCTGATTTAGAATATTGGACAAAGGGTTAAAAATGCACAAATGAATAAACTAAAATGCATTATAACATGCTATCGTTTCCTCCTGTAGCTGTAATCAAATATACTAACTTGTTTTTTCATCACTTTCCTCAAACAATACCCTAACCCCAAACAATCCGAATGCTGCATGTTGGCATGCGCTCAGTGACCTTCAAACGATATGTACACAGGAAACACTGTTTTCACAGCAAAAACAATAGAGGGTCAAAATACACAAATCCAGAAGTTTCCTTTGAAATCAAGTTTTGAATTGAGAAGATTTTGTCTCTTTTCAAAACAATGTGAAAGGTTTAATGCATGCAGTGGTTTTTAACCTGGGAATGCTGGAAATATCAGGGATAATGGGGATATTGAATTTAGCCACAGATGATATGTGAGTGACCACAGGTTTGAGTTTGTTTGTTGACCGCTCTCTTTTTATCCCATTCAGGATCCCCATCAACATAGACTCTCTGTAGATGTAATTCCTGAGTTGCGAAATGCAGAAAACTACTGTCGTAACCCAGGTGGAGAGAGTGACAGGCCATGGTGCTACACCACAAACCCCAATGTACGCTGGGAGTACTGTCTGGTGCCCAGATGTGGAGAAGGTATATAAATGTATACCTAAGCAATTAATAAGATACATTGTTGACTGGAGTAGCTAATCCTAGATTGACAGTTTACTCTGACATAAGTCAATATAAAACAAAAGCTGTTCCAAATCATCTGCATCACCATTGTTGTTCTTTTCTTTAGTTATCAGTGTGAAGACTGCCCCCTCGATTCCAAAACCAGTCCAGTTATACCCACCCCCTCCTGTGTCCACGGCCTACTCAATGAGCGTTATCATCTTTGTCATTGCTGGCTTTGCTGGGGCGGCCTTCTTTACCATCCTCATCCTCATGTGCCACAGAAGAAAGAAAATGTGGAAAAAGAGGAAAAGGTGAGTAATGGACTGATTAATCTCATTTAAGTCGTATAGTCACTCATAGAATTCACACAATTACCTGCGCTGGTAAAAGGATGAAGGCTCAAACCCCAGAGAGGTTGACTCATTAGGACAGATGTAGATGTACCAAGTAGGGTGTGTATTGTATCTACATCTATTGTTAGTCATGAAACAACATTTCCTATTAAACTATCATAATCCCGACCATAAATCTAACTCTAGCAAGACATATAGTGTGCTATATAGTGTGCTTCTCAAACAGAAGGCTGCATCCTACTGAGGCTGCGTCCTTCCTAGTCTAGTCCTTCGGAGGCTTGTAGGCTAGTGTCCTCCTCAGCATTAAACGCTAAAATATGAGATGGTATAGGAAGTGCGCATGGCTACGTCATATATGTTTACACCTCGCGGTCACCGCACGAAAATACTATTTCAATTTAATTTTGGAAAAATACTTTGTATTACAAATCTTTATATTAACTGGCGTCCTATTACAGTACAGTGAATGACAACTGTATGTGGTCTCCCAGTGGCTTACATTATTGGCAATTTAGAGTTAAATTATTAATTTACAGCAAAACAAAAGATAACATACTTTGTCCAAAAACATCATTTTTGTATTACATTTCATAATAAACTCAGACTAGCTCAGTACCGACTCATTTTCCGTCAGTTTATTTTCGTGAATTTGAATATGTGCAAAGGATTGTGGGTGATTTAATGCCGCAAAGGATACATCCATTGCGTCCTTCAAAACATGCCGAATAGGATGTGAAACGAAGGCTGCCTTCCAAGGATCCTTCATATTGAGATGGCCTTCAGCAACGTTTGATGATGTGGCAACCGAGATTTGCAGCCTTCGTAGGATGAAGCCTTCCGATTGAGAAGCACCCATAATCTAAGCCAGGGGTGTCCAATAATGCTTCTGGAGGACCATTGTCCTGCAGAGTTTAGCTCCAACCCCAATTAAACACACCTGAACCGGCTAATCAAGGTCTTACTAGGCATTCTACAAACTTCCAGGCAGGTGTGTTGAGGAAAGTTGGAGCTAAACTTTGCAGGACAGTGGCCCTCCAGGACCGAATTTGGACACCCCTGATCTATGGTAACTCTATGGTAAGAACAGGGGTGTCCAAATCTGCTCCAGGAGGTCCACTGTCCTGCAGAGTTTAGCTCCAACACCCCTGCACTAGAACACAGGTTACCATTGGCCTACCACACGTGGACTCAAATCAAACCACCTGAAACAGCTAATCAAAGTGTTCAGGCTTAGTTGAAAATAACAGGCAGATGTATTGGAGCAGGGCTGAAACTGAAATCTGCAGGAATGTAGCCCCCCCCCCCCCCCCCAGAGGTAAGATTGGCAACACCGTCATATAGATTTTACCTCCAATTCTGCTCCAACACACCTTCCTGTAATGTTCAAGTAATCCTGGACACCTTGGTCAGATAAACTCTGCAGGAAGGTGGTCCTCCAGAAGCCTCCTTGAGAGTAGTACACCCCTACTACTGGAAACTCTCACCAAAAGTGTTCTTGACGTTGCTTTGGAAGTTGCATGACCGAAATTATTAGTATATATATATATATATATATATATATATATATATATATATATATATATATATATATATATATAAAATGTGCTTCTGTATTCAGTAGGGTACTGGATACACCTACTCTGACCACCCTCCCCTCAGAGCTCTTGCTGGACAGACTTCACCCCAACCCCATGTACCAACGGCTGCCTCTCCTTCTCAACTCCAAGCTCCTCAGTCTCGAATATCCACGCAACAACATTGAATATGTCCGTGACATTGGAGAGGGGGCTTTCGGTAGGGTGTTTCAGGCAAGGTGAGAGCTACCAAATGTTACAAGCAAATGTAACACCAGTGGTGCTAATGTCTGTCCTGGTTTGGCACTGTCAGTGTTTATACTGATCATGTTTTCTTTTGCATGGTTTTGTCAAAATGAACTTTTACATTGTGTGAATGATTAAATGAATCCAGGTTTTTTTTTTTTTTGTTTTTGTTTTTTGAGAAATGACTGAATTCTTAGAAACTCTTTAGTGACTCACCAGTTAGATTTAGGGAAAAAAAAAATGTACCAATGGTAAATCAGCATGCAAAGGTCTGACGTATACAGACAAAACCACAATGTAATCCTGATATCAAGTATATAGATACCCCTGGGAATTACAGCAGTGGGTAAAATGTATACACCATATGGCTGTCTCCTGAAATAAGATGCTGAATAGGTCACACTAAACATGTGATGTGTTTCAATATGAAACTTCCCTGTAGACACTATCGTGTGAGCAAGCCCTGCTGGGGAGGTTATTTATAGACACCCATTAGAAAAGTGTTTACTTCTCCAGGAACACACAGGAGCCTTCTGCACAGGAAGTGTAATCTTAATGGAATTCTAAGTTGGTTCTTGAGTTTCTGCCATTGTGATGCTGTTTCCACAGTTTGGCATCACCATTTAAACTATTTTAAAAGGCGTTATGACCTGTTTGACAATTTGTGACAATATGTAGGGAGGAATTTGGTTTGAGATTAGTGAAGATTGCCTACTACTACTGCCCAGAGTCAAGTGTTTATCATTACAGTAAAGATTGTATATGCTGACTGCCAAGCTCTGCAGGCTTCTGCATGCGTGTAAAGAAACACATGGCTTTGGCTGTACAGGGGCAGTTGTGTCCTAATGGTAAGCGAGTCAGACTGTTAACCCGTAGGTTGTGGGTTCAATTCTCAATTCCGGCAGGAAATGACTGAGGTGCCCTTGAGCAAGGCACCTAACCCCTAATCGCTCCCGGGGTGGCACGGTGAATGGCTGCCCACTGCTCCGGGTGTGTGTCCGCGGTTTGCAATGTGTGTGTGTGTGTGTGTGTTCAATGCTCACTACTCCTAATGTGTGTGCACTAAGTTGGATGGGTTAAATGGAGAGGACAAATCCCAAGTATGGGTTACCATGTCACTATCAACTGTACAGTAATTTTACAGTTGTAATGCTCTGCCTAGTACATTACTTCAAACGCTGGGTAATGCTGCCTAAATAGTCATCAAATGATTTATATTCCAGATTCATATTGTTATAAATCCATCGGTTGGATCAGCAAATTTTGACTAAAATTACTTAAATTTGATACAAGCAAACTGTAACTACTAGTTCCCAATGTGCCTGCTGTCCTTTAGAGCCCCATGTCTTTCGCCGATGGAGCCATTCACCATGGTGGCAGTGAAGATGTTGAAAGAGGAAGCTTCAACCGATATGCAGAATGACTTTCAAAGAGAAGCTGCACTCATGGCTGAGTTTGATCACCCCAACATTGTCCGTCTCTTGGGTAATGTATCACAATTGTATGCCTTCAAAAGCTTGCACTTTTAAAATACATCTGCTTGTGGACAATCCTAAAATGAACCACATCTGCTTCCTATTACACGAATGCCCATTCCCCAAGGGTACCGCAATCGAAAAAGCCTTAAAATAGCTCGACTCATCCATTTTAGAGTTGACCCAGTGTATAACCCTGGATCAATCCCCTCTGTGGCATTCCGGAACCAGATTCAATGCCGCGACCCAGTGTTAGAATAACAGAAGTCTATTTTTGGTTAGGTATCAACAGTTGGAAGTGTAACTAAACCTGTCATTTGTGTATCTGCCATGTAGGAGTCTGTGCGGTGGGGAAGCCCATGTGTCTCATGTTTGAATACATGGCCTATGGGGACTTGAATGAATTTCTGAGATGGCGCTCTTCAACCCAGCAGCCCAGTCTAAGTCGGGATACCTTGACATGCAGCAGTCTTGTGTCAGAACCTGAGCGTTACCCACCCCTCAGCTGCCTGGAGCAGCTCTCCATTTCCAAGCAGGTGGCGGGAGGAATGGCGTACTTGTCAGAGCGCAAGTTTGTGCACCGTGACCTTGCTACCCGCAATTGCTTGGTAGCAGAAAACTTGGTTGTGAAAATTGCAGATTTTGGTCTCTCACGCAACATCTATGCGGCTGATTACTACAAAGCCAGTGAAAATGATGCCATCCCAATTCGCTGGATGCCACCCGAATCTATCTTCTACAACCGCTACACCAGTGAATCAGATGTGTGGGCTTATGGTGTGGTATTATGGGAAATCTTCTCATATGGCATGCAGCCTTACTACGGCATGGCCCATGAGGAGGTCATCTACTTTGTAAGGGATGGAAATGTTCTTGCCAGTCCAGAAAACTGCCCACAGGAGCTGTATAACCTCATGCGTTTGTGTTGGAGCACTCATCCCACTGACCGGCCTAGTTTTGCTAGCATTCACCGCATCCTGGAAAGAATGCATGACCAGATGCTCAAATCTTGAGGATCTTTTAAAAATGCAGTTTAAAGAATCAAAAAGCTGCAACTATTCAGGAACTCATTAGAATCTTAAAGAGCCCAGAGGGATATTGAAGAAGGATAAAACACTTTAAGGTATCCACAAGAGCTCCAGACAACCCAGAGGAGACCTAACAAACCTTAAAGTGCCAACAAATACTCAAAAAACCCAGAGGAGCATTGAGGAAAGAAGCCTACATTTTTTGGAAAAGCTTGCATACCTTAAGGAATACTGATCCCTCAAAGTCTTTGAAGATGAATGCTTGCGTCTGTTCATAGGATTTCAATTGTTTTCTTTCAATGACGCAGATGTACGAAGGCATCAGATGAGAGATAGTCAAGATTTGAGGTGGTTTCATATTAACAGGATCTCCAGTAAAGAAGGTCCACGTCTAATAATAAGGCGGATGTAGTGCAGTCACTGCAAGAACCTAGACTGAAATCTCTGCAAGCAGAGACATACAGTATGACTGTTTTTTTTTTTGTTTTTTTTTCTGCTTTGGATCTACTTTGAGTTAAATTGTGAGAGTAATGTGCATCTTGTTATGGTTTTGTAACATTCATAAAAGAAGTTCATTCAAGAACATGCTATAGTGCTGTAAACTGAATAATGTTGTTATTGTTTAATTTAAGTTTAAAACATTTAAGTAGAATAGCTTATTCCAAAGTGGCACATCATCACTTTATTATTTTATGTTATAACATAATAGTTTCATTTACTTTTTCACTAATTGATATTCCAAGTTAAGATGGTTATTTGTTTGTTCTCAATTATATTTGATGTAAGTAGAAGTGAGTGAAAAATGTATCAGGCAATATTGTAGAGAAGTGTATGTAACATTATTGCATCATATCATATCATATCTCATAATCCACTAATATTAAACTGGTATGAGTTTATTGTCATGAATTGAGACAAAGAAATCAGCTTAAAATAAAAATAAAAAGCAATTAAACCTATGAAATAACACAAGCGGAAGTATGTTTAATATGTAGTGACCAAAATGTTAAATATATCATGAAATTTTCCATGTATTTTGGACACTTAACTGTGTGTCTGGTAGAACTCACCAATTCATTTTCAGTTCAGCATATTCAAACCTTTGACAGATGTTTTGACAAAAATTCAGAAAAATATGCTTTGATAATTTGTTATACACGCTTAGCATGACTTTTTGTGTTATTATCATGTTATTATATTATTATTACTACATCATTTAACCAACTCTGTTAATAAGTGGTTATTAGCTATATGAATAGATGTTGGATATGAATCTGCTTGAAATAAAACTATTTATTAAAATTCTCATGGTGTTGTCTTGAAACCTTTCAATTCCAATAGCATCACTTGTGGTATATAGGTAACTGTTAAGAAATCGCTAGTCTATTGGACACTTGTTTTTCAATTTAGCAGGCAGGGGGCAGTGTTACATCACAGGAACTACAATGACCTCATGGAGCATGATTTATGACTCTATCTTTCTCTGCATTTGAGCCAGTTTTTGCTATAAGCATTCAAAACAGGAACTTACTGAGACAGTATTAAATCACACTGGCATTTAATGAAGAGGGATGGTGAAGGATTTACTTTCAACGTGTGTGGGACAGTTTCTCTATCCCAGCATTTAATTTATCATCTAAGAATGTCAGGTCATATCTGATAATCCTAGAAATACATTGTCTTTGCCATGAGTATTTTTAATGGCCCTGAAATTTCCAGGAGTAAGCAAGGCAAAACCACAGACGTCCGAGTAGCAGGCCAGGAAAAACAAGTGACGAATGGATTCATGAGCGAGAACGTTTAGAAGACGGAGAGGCCACAACAAAACTGAGCGGGTGAATTTGGACCTCAGTGATTTTTATTCAAACCATACACTCTCTCTGACCCTTGTGATGTAACGGTGAAAAGCACCACATTTCGGATTATTCCTGATCACTCCAAAAGACAAAAGAAGAAGAAGAAATGTTTTTTTTTTTTTTTTTTCACTATAATACAAAAAAGAAAAAGTCCTATTGAAATTGGATAGCATTAAGGATTTCATAAGGGAGAAACCAAACAAATGTCATTATTCTCTTCAGCCATGAATAAAAACTGTTTTGCTCTGAGGTTGTTTCATTTAAGAATCAACATCTCAGATGTTCCTCATAAAATTCCTTAGAAGAAAATCAAATGTTGAATGAGCTGTAGAATGAATGTATAGATAACATAGGCCAGATCATTTGGCTCATATTTTATTGAGATCTTATAAATTCATGTGGAAACACATGAGATTACTAGGGTCACTTTCTGAGGAGAAAGCAGAAACTTCAGTGACCTAGAAGTCTCTGTTTGATCGCCATGTAAGCTCACTGGTGTCTAGGAATAGCAACTAAAATACTGATGAGATTTTTTGTTCTTCTATTGCTAAAACATAATTCCTTTTATCCTTCAATTTCTGTCTAAATCATCGCTAGCCAGTTTTTGGTGTTTCTCGGGGTCTGACACAGGGTCTTTGACTGAGAGGGTGGAGTATTATAAACCTGGAAAGTGGACAGTATGTTGACTGTTCCCATTTCGGTTCGTTTATTTTGGACTTGAGCGCACAGCTTAGTATAGCCGTGGTCTCCTAAATGTCAGAACAGTAGTATTTGGATATTTGCATTAATGAATTACTTAATGGATACCACATCATGCATATATGCGCTCTTGTACAAGTTTAAAATGTATCTTTTGGTAAATAAAAGGTTATTCTTGGAACTGAATTGACCAGCTACAGTGCCTGCCTCATTCATATTTCCTGCAGGACTATAGTGTTATCAATATTATAAAGAGTTTTCTCTCAAACTCAAAATGAATGAAGATAAAACAATTTACAATGAAAAATGTTGTATCACACTTGTGAAAAAGAAGTACAATAGCATACTTTTAAAAAGAGTAGTACTGCACTGTAGTAAAGCACTGCACTGCTTCAAATAATATATTTTAAAAGAATATACACTTAAGTGTGAACTGAATGTACAAATAAAATAAATTGTACTGTAAATTTATATTAAATGCAATAAGCGGAACTTTAGAGTGCTTTTTTATGTGTAATGTCATAATTACTTTGATTATCTTCCAAATATGGTTAAAGTTACAACTACGTATATATTCTATATTACACATAATGCACTGAGAAGCATTTATGGCATTTAATAAAACATACTTTAATGTAATTTCTATTGAAACTTGTATGTCATGATATTTAAATATATTTGTAGTTACACATCTGTATCCTGTAAAAAGTATTTTAATGACTTATCACAACTTGTATAATCAACTTATTAATGTGGTTCAGATAACATTTTGAGTTTCTATTTATTAAACCATTCATTGTACTAACTACATTTTTTAATTTCAATGTACTTAAAAAAGTAAATTTTAAGTTAAACCAACATTAATTTAGTTGCAGTTTAGAACATTAAAAGGTTACACTTCAAATGTACTTCTATAAGGTTTGGTTTAGGGTTAGTTGCTTGTAATTAAGCATAATTGACTTGTTTCTATATTAAGTACATGCAATGTGAAACAAGGCGACTGTAAAATAAAACGTTACCCATTTAAAATATATGAACTTTAAAAGCAACATTGAATAACACACTACAGTTAAAATTGTAATCAAGTCAACACATAATGATGTACTGTAAAGTATTATCTGCAAGTACAGTTTTTTTTTTATACAATTTTAAGATTTGAAGTACACTACAAGTGCACACTAACCACACTTCTTTTTCACAAGGGTGAATCAGAAAATAATGTAAAATAGAATAGCGTGCCGTTATTATAAAGTGTTTCCAAATATTTCAACTAGTGACCTTTTTGATCCCAACATTCAACAAATTAAAAAACTAGCATATGTGGCCAGTTGCATAAACATAGCCGCTGTGTCTTAAAGGGGAAATGAAGCAGTCAATCAAGTTTACATGATTTACTAGATGGATTTCCACTATAATCAACAATTATATAAGAAACATGACAAATGTAAACATATAAAAGAAAAAAGAAACACCGTTATATCTTTCGCGGCCAGGGATTGTGCAGTATTCTGACATGTGACGTCACGGGGTTGGTTGGCTTTAATAAACCTGGCTGAATGTAGGAATATCCCGACATCAAACTGTCTACACCACGGTGTTTCGACCGCGAACAACTAACGACGTCTAACGTTATATAAAGCAGATGGACTCTGACACGGTGGGCATCGCAGTACAACAGCCACACTGACACCAGGTAGCGTTGCCAACCCGCTCTTCGCCCCAAACCACCACCGGCTGTTCGACATAACGACGTACCACTGCTCGGTTCCCACGCCGTATCGGCTCAAATGCACATATTTATACATGCTAACTTACATGGTGTTGACAAGAGACAGGAATATGATGGCAGACATCGCAAACAATGTTTCCATGTGCAGTTTGTAAACATATAACGTTAGACGTCGTCTTTTTGTCTGGGACTAATAAACTTCACTAAGTTAGCTAAACACAAAGTTAGTGTTAGCTAGTTCATGCTTACAGCTGTTAGCTAATAATGACTGTAATAACGTTAGTTGTTCGCGGTCGAAACACCGTGGTGTAGACAGTTTGATGTTGGGATATTCCTACATTCAGCCGGGTTTATTAAAGCCAACCAACCCCGTGACGTCACATGTCAGAATACCGCACAATCCCTGGCCGCGAAAGATATAACGGTTTTTCTTTTTTCTTTTATATGTTTACATTTGTCATGTTTCTTATATAATTGTTGATTATAGTGGAAATCCATCTTGTAAATCATGTAAACTTGATTGACTGCTTCAAAACTGACCTTACTTTTTGGATTTAAATTAGACCAATCTAAGTAACTGACTTAAACAAAAAGTTATGACCAGCCTTGTAAAACTAGTCTAAGCCGTTTATTCAACAGTCCATTGGTGTTGAAAAGGCCTGTAAGGGACAGGAACACTGTTCTCCTTCATAGCTGTTTGAAAAACTCCATGTCTAGTATCACACATGACTAAAGAGGAACGCAAATACAGAGGAATTCTGACGCCAGCTGCTCTGGTTTATAAACTTGGCTATCTCCAAGCAAAAACTGCAATTGTCCTGTGGAATCTCTTTGGCTGTATGTTGCACATACCAGTCATTGTTTTTACAGATATAAGGCATGTTCCGTATAGCGTCCAAAAATGAGGCCAGAGAGGGTTTGTTTTATAATAGTTCTTGTATTAGTGACATCAGCACAGACGGAGTAATATCCCCATCACTCTTCAGCCTGAACACAAGGATTTCCTACCAGTTTGCAGGAAAGGTGGAAAGCTCCATTTTGTTGTAATTCTGGAAAATATCTGTCAACTGTGAGCCAAGACATTATGGGGGAACTGACACATTTTTCCCTTGCAAAAGAACAAAATTAGCTAAAATGCCACTGATATGTTTTTCCAATGAGCCTGTGCTGATATTCAAGTAAGTTCAGTTCATAATTTCAATGCAAAGCTGTGAACATTGTAATTTGAAATGAGAAGTATGTGTAAATAACGCACAACAGATGAGGATTTGACTCATATACAGATTTATTTTAAGAAGGTTCACTAATTGAATGACATTGTTAAGTGAATGTTATCATACAGGATTTCAGAGTTCAGACTTCATTAAGAGAACAAGTAAAGCCAAGCATCTTTTTTTTTTTTTTGGAATATGGTCACATTTTCTGAAATGAACAGGAAACATAGTGTCGTTTTTTCAACCTAGAATGAACCTATGGCCCATGACCCGTCAAGCACAGCTGTCTCTTCTGGACGGACGTCATTTGGAGCACTGCACTGCTTCAAACTTGCTTGCGCAACAGAGTAAGACTTGCAAAAATGCTGAAACATTTGCTACTTGGTTAACAAAAAAAAAAAAAAAAAGAAAAAAGAAAAAAAAGAGGTTTTATAGGTTGTTTTCCTGGAAAGACAAATAACATGAAAAGTTCTCAAGAAACTCAAATGGTCACACATATATTCAGTGTAAAATTGATAATAACAATGTTAGTATTTATTATTATAATTTTTTTTGTATGACAACTGGTAATACTGATATGTTTTAAAATTACATTATCTCAGCCCCAAATCCTCAATTCATTTACAGAGTGCAAATCTTCAAATTTCATCCATATTAAAGTGGA
Organism: Squalius cephalus; assembly: GCF_949319135.1. Classification (NCBI taxonomy): domain Eukaryota; kingdom Metazoa; phylum Chordata; class Actinopteri; order Cypriniformes; family Leuciscidae; genus Squalius; species Squalius cephalus. The sequence continues at coordinate 25,148,514 of NC_137145.1, forward strand.
AAGTTCATTCTCATTACACACAATGCCATTTTAAACATGAATACACATTAAAGCAATACTGTCATTAAGTTCAAAATGTTATAGGGTATAAAAGGAAAAGCCTTTTTCTACAACACTCATTTTACATCAGTTTTAAACTGGAGGTTATTTCACGAATAGCGTTCCCTCTTATAAACAATACAACATATAAAACTGTTAACTTCACAGATGTTAGAATTAGATTATGATCTGAACAGTGGCCCCAACATGTTTTGGACACTTACCATTCTCATTTACAATGAATTAGTTTCATTATTTTACAGCATCTTTGTTACACGTCACATGTCCTTTCTGTAGTAACAACAGTACATTATGCATAATTACATGCAACTAACACTAAACCACAACCTATTCGTAACCCCAATTCTATAGTAAGTGCATGTTGTTCATTAATTAATAACTCAGTACTTAAATGTAAAATTGTAACAAGGTGTTAAAGGGTTGCACTTTATTTTAAGGTGTCCATGTTACAGTGTAACTTTACATTTAAGTACGGAGTCATTCATTAATGAACTACATGCACTTACTATAGGGTTAGGGTTACGAATAGGTTTTGGTTTAGTGTTAGTTGCATGTAATTATGCAAAATGTACTGTTGTTACTACAGAAAGGACATGTGACGAGTAACAAAGACTAACAAAGTGTCATATTTATCATTAAATGTATCCTAAATGTCCAAATACTTTTTTGGGCCACTGTATACTAAAACACTTGTCATTCCATGTTTGGCCAAGAAAATATATTTTGTATGATGAAATTAGATTTTAAAGAAGATGTTTAGAACCAAAAATATTTAAAAATAGCTATACCTTGGTTCAAATGTTTTAACTTTAAACAATAAACATTCCCTTTTTGACTAACATATGAATATATACACTTATTATATACATACGTACATACGTTGGTAAATGAAGTAAAGACGCTTTTCGATAATTTAATTTCAGTCATGTTGAACCATTATTTTTTATGACATTTCATTTTGATTATGGCCATGACACAAGGTAAGTTGCATCACTTCAATGAACCGGTCAATTCTGTGGGAATAAATTGAACATCCATAAAAATAATCTTCATTTTAACTATTATTTTAGTATTATGTGTTTTAGAAACGTGAACAGAATACCTTGAAAACTGAATATAATTCATAAAAAGGTGTCAGATATTAATATATATATATATATATATATATATATATATATATATATATATATATATATATATATACACACTGTATATAGTAATAAGGCACGGATGCTGATCCCTATTGAAAATTACTGGGAATGATATAACCAACAGATAAGGCAATTTTTGTGTCAGGAAAGGTATAAAGCCAAGTTGCGTATATTAAGCTGTTTCAAGTTACTGAGGTATAAGTTTACCCAGCTTCACATAAATATTTAATACTCCTCATAATGTTCACTTTCAAGCATTCATCTCCATTCTCAGCCCCTTGGACCCCTTAATCATTCAATGGGCTGAAAGAAATATTTTTTTGGGTATTATATTTGGTGCCAGCTTGGTATCAAAGGGATGAACCTGCAGTGCAAAAAAATAATAATAATAATAATCAAGTACTTCGCATAGTTTACCAAATTTATTTCCCAGTGGTCCCTTACATGCACTCTTTCTTTCTAGTGCAGATTCACTGGATACTTCACTACGTCCTTCACTTCAACACCTGCTGTACAAGACAAAAAAAAAAAAAACCAACAACAACGTGTAACTCCTCGATTTACAACGATCTGGCCAAAAAATTACAACTAGCCAATATACTCATCCAACCTTTTACCATACTTAAGGCATTACGGGAACAAATAGGATTTGTGTTAAACTGGCTACTTAAATCCTTTTGGATTAGCCTTTGAATAGTTCAATATAGTGACAAAACATTATGAAGACAGAAAAGTCTTTTGATGATGAAAATGCCTTTTTCACAGTCTCTGCTTGCTTATACTATGTGGATCCTGGCCCCTGTAGAAGCTCAGACCACTGAATGGTCATTATGGTGAGCCCCGCTCAGGACCGTGTGGTTGATGGAGGACGCGGATCGGTCTGAACCCTCCACAGTCCCGTTCACGTTCTCCTGACGTTGACAGCACAGGATCTGTTTGAATGTGACGCTCATCTCCTTGTCCCGGTAGGAGTATATGATAGGGTTCATGGCAGAGTTGAATTCCGCTAAAAGGAGGAAGAATTTCTCATAGGTCAGGATATTGCAATTGGTACAGACCACGTCCAGCAAGAGAAGCACCAAACCAGGCGTCCAGCACACAATAAAAGCACCTGAAAAACAAAAGGAAATGGATGCAATTCATTTGAGGCAATTGCAGGATGTATTGTAAAACGTAAAATGTGTGAAAGTAGCACAGTCAAGCTCAATAACTTTAACTGTGCACTAAGAGATTTCTGAGAAATGCTTTTGAAAGTGGATCGGACCGAGCAGTACAACACACTTGTAGCCAATCAGCAGTAGGGGGCGTGTGCAATCATGATGGGGGAGGAGCGAGGAATAATACTTTTATTCAGGATACGTCACAGCCTCTCGTACCTTATTGCTTACATACAGTAGGGGGCGCTATTGCACATCTTCTGATCAAAATACATGTGAAGAAGCAGCAGAAACAAGCAATACCAATGTGATCATCAATATCGAACAGTATATAAATCAAGACTGCCTAATGTCGACCCAGGACGAGCTATTATAGGACTGTGAAGCTTTGGGGGTGTTGATGAATGCGATCTACTCCATCTTTTGATCCATGTTTTGATCATTGTTCTGAATCCAATCCAGACGTAGTCTTTTACAAAAATGCGATTTTCTCAGCTTTTTGCTCAAAATTTTGCTTTTTTAATGAAACTTGATAAAAAAGAGGACAATTTTTAAGCAGAGGCTCTGTTATTTCTTTTGATATATTGTATGTTCAGATATTACTACAACAAAATATTCTGGGAGCCAAGCAACTTTTTAAAAACCGCTGGTGGGGAAAGAGTTAAAGTACACTTGAACATATACATTTATAAACTAAAAAGTGGCCCAATTTAGTCCCAAGGAGAATAGTACACTTACAACTCACTTATAAGTAAGTGAGTATACATAAAGTAGCCTATACGAGGACAATTTACTTAAATTTTACTTATGTTTATAATTTATATTTAATAATAAAATTAACTTGAATAATACTGCTATTGTTATAAGGGACAATGTGATATAAATGTTTATTAAATGCTGAAAAGTATTCATAGTCTATTTTAGCCAATATTTGTGTGATATATTTCTATACTTTTTAGAGTATTATAGCATTAGCTTACCAACATGCTAACAGCAAATGGAATTGAAACCAATTGCAAGTCAAGTGTCCGATGTGATTCGTGTGAAGACAGGATTTGAAGGCTTCCTTCAGGGATGGTGTCTTAAGGTAGTTCCCTATATAGGCAGTAGACTAAGTTTTGGATGGAGCCTACATCTCATAATATAAGGCAATGAATATCTGCCGTTTCCATTACTAACAGAAGGGCAGGCAGGCAGGCATCCCAGTGCTTAAAAAAATCCCTATAGTAAATTTTATTGGTGCCAAACTTCTCCTTTCATATCATTTCCTTATGAATCTAACCTAACATGACTTCGACAAACAAAAAATGTTTACTGAAAAAGAACATTTTGGCCCCAGTTGTTATTTTGCAAGATAGAAATACGTTTGCAAAAGCACTACTCTTCTTTAAGTCAAACGCAGCTGCTCTTGAATGGTTGACATCACTAGAAAGTTATGTGGAGACTCTCAGCCGTTAGATAAACTGCAAGCTGTTTCCAGCATGGCTTTGCCACATGTTTTGCTCTCTCTGAGCAAACCCACCAGAGACGTGAACGAGGGGGACTGAAGACTGCGTTTGAAGTGAGAGATTCTGATACTTTTGTACGTCAAAGGTGAAACCGTAGTTTTCTCAATACTGGTCCCCACACCCAAACGTCCAGTTGGTTTTACTTGGAAACTTGATGCCACTTTAGATTCATAGTTCTTCTGAGAATAATGAATCTCTAAATAAAAATATATACTTGAAACGAAGATGATTTCCGTCACAAGCACTTTCACTGTGGGTTCAGCTGTGAGAAAGGAAGCAGCATCGAGAGCTTCTTTTACACGAACATCTCAGAAAACTAATTTGAAACAGAGAATCAGCTTGTTTTGGAAGAGAGAAAAATCCCAGAAATGTTATGGTCTTGGTTGAGTTCGGGACTCCGAGTCCTTGGGCTCAGGAGTCGGGATCATGTGGATTCAGACTTGATCCCGACTTAAAATCAAATAATTTGGTCTTGCTTACTATACTGTGGTGAACTGCGATATCAAATCTGTCAGCCTGCTGTTATAGCATACAGTAAATCTACTGAAGACATGCTCTCTCAGAAACATTTAACTAGATTTTGCTAAGTAATATTTATGTTATCTAATTTAGGATGAAATTCGACATTGGTTAAATTGGAATTTAATCCACCACAACACCATTTTGATTTAATTCAGCCCTTTTGAGTGATTCTGTAAGTGGCATAATCGTGATATGATACCACATTTCCACTTACAACAACATGTAATAATTAGATGCACTGTATCCTTAAAGTGCGTTTTATGTAATAACAATTAGTTTGATGGATAACTGTGTGTTTGGGGTAAGTTTTCCTCCCAGTGCTTCACAGACATACGAAGAAAGCCAATACCATGGGTGTGGATGAGTTAAAACGGAGTAAAACTGAGCAAGTTTAGACTGACTGAAACTGCTGTTTAGAATGACTTCAAAGCCTTGTATGTTGGACCTCAAAAACGAATCATTCCCCAAATGCTTCATGGATTCATGCTTACAAACAAACATTTCAGTTTTAAAAAAGCACCCAGTTGAGGAGTATTGCTTTTTTGGTAATGCTATGATATTTCAACCTAGATTCTGTATGTCGTAACTACAGGATATTGGTTAGGTACAAACAGGGCCGTAAAGACACCCCTCACCCTCCATTAAAGCTCTCTTCCACTTACAAGCTGAATAAGCAGCTTAAATTGGCAGCTGCTCAAAGCCTTGCTTCATCTTAGAGCAGGATTTCGATTTATTACTTCCGCAAATGCTTATTAACACCACCAGGCACAATGACTGGGGTGTTCAGACGAACACTGCAAGAGATTCAGGTTCAGAGGCGAAATTACTTTGCCAAGTCACATGAATGTTGGGTTTGTCTAGGAACAATTTTTTGGCTTTCCTTGACAAAGGCAAGGGCCTGACCATATCTAAAGGATAACATGGTTTCATGCCTTGATTCTATTAGAAAGTAGAAGCCAAGCGATTTATTGTTTTTCTGGTTATTCAGCATGTTTACAACACTTTAGTTTAGAGTCCAATTCTCACTATTAACTAGTTGCTAATTAGCATGCATATCAATGGATATTGGCTGTTTATTAAAGCACATATTAATACCTTATTCTGCATGACCATGTTCTACATTCCTTAATCCTACCGAATACCTAAACTTAACTTTACAAGTAGGAATTAGGAGTTTATTGAGGAAAAGTCATAGTTAATAGTTAGTGAGAACTGGACCCTAAACTAAAGTGTGACCTACAACACAATAATAGCCACTTTATATTTTTAGTGTGTTCAGTTGGTGCTGGAGAGTTCTAGAGTCTCGTCAATGGGCAACTGATGCAGAATGTGTTTTTGCATTCCACTACACTGATCTTCCGTCGTTTATTAAACATGTTCTAGACAGACGTGTTGGGCAATTGGACTCGCATCATTTGCAGAATCTTGCACATGACATGGCATTCTCCGCTCAGAAGTTCAACTTTTAAAAAAAACGTCTTGCGCAAAATAACACAAAAGGTACAACAGTTGTCACTGGGACGGTACCCTTTCAAAAGGTTCTAATATGTACCATTTAGGTACTAATGTGTAATTTTAAGGTACTAATGCCACATTTACACTGCAGTTGATGCCCAATTCCAATTGGTTGACTATAATCTTCTTTTAAAAGTGACTTATATCCAACATCTGGATTTACACTATACAGTTGGTGAAACAAGCCAATGTAGACATAAGGGGCTTTCGCACCGGAGGAACCTTTTCATAGTTCCTAGAACTATTGGCAGAAGTATCCATTTTTGGCATGTTTGCACTAGGAACTAGGAACAATTTTAGCTCTAGGATCTCCTTTTGGGGGAACTAATTTACCTCCTACTTCAGAGTCAGGTCTAAACCTGCACTATAGGAACTACCAGTGACGTTAGTGACGCTGATTGGCCGAACACATGTGAAACACAGCGCCCGCTATTTAAAAAGAAAAAGCTGTGTAAACACAGCCTATATATTTACTCCAGAAACTAACTCTACAAACATGGAAAACAGTGATAGATGGGCCTCTTAACCTTTACGCTAAGGAGAAAATCCACTTTGAGGGGACCAAGCCAAACATGATTTTGTATTTCTTTGTATTTTTATTTTTCAAAATAAAAGTTACAAGATCAAGCGCATCTTACGTCACTTCACAGTTCCTACTTGCGGTGCGAATGCAACCAGGAAAATGTTCCTGAGGGAAACATTAGTTCCGGGGAACCACCCTGGTGGCTAGTTCCTATACTGACATGGAAAAGCTTAGGCCAAAAAAGAAGGAAAAACAGCACAATTTGCAACGGACACAAATTAAATGTTTTCCGCACCATCTTTAAAAGTCACTGTCTCTTCGCCCCAAAGACATAAAACTTCAGCATGAGCTTTCGTCCTCCATTGTCCCATTGGAGAGAGTCATGTGATCGCATTTAGTGTTCACCAGAGTTGACGTAATTCACCACCGTCACTTTTTCAATGACGTACGATCTGTCCGCTTACATGGCAGATGCAAATGCACGTATCCATTGCATATCAGATTTATTTCCACATATGAATGAGGCTTGAAACCGATCTGAGAATATAGGCATCGATGTGTTTTTTTCCTGCTTACACGTTCATGGGTCATATACAAAACAATCAGAATTGGGTCTCAACCATGTAATGTAAATGCGGCCTAACAAACAACGGAGAACAAAAGATGTCCACAGTCCACAGATGCCATGTTCGTTATTTACAACAATAACCCCACATTAATTTGATCTCAAACCGATTAATTAGCAGATGTTATTACGTCATTACGACAGTTTTATTGTTGAACCAATGTGGTTCGAACAGCAGACGTGCAACAAAGTTACTACGGTTAAGCAGCAAGTTGTACTAAATGTAAACTGCAAATCATCATAACGTTTAACCTCCTTGTTTTATGAGACTAAAAGTAGAATTTGTTATTTGAGCAACTTGTCAGAAATGATATTGATTTGTGTAGTAATTTTACAGCCTCTATCTGCTGCTTCCAACAACACTGCATGATTCACTGTCACATGACAAACATTGACTCACATTCAACAAACATCATGTAATCTTTAAAATCTAGAATGCAGAACTAATCAGTGTCTATCACCATTATCCACCCACGAGTAGAAGTTATCTCTGCAAAACAAGTGCTATCTTTTTCATGGCAAACACCACAACACATGGTCAAATGTTTGTGGTCAAAAATATGCAGCATTAGCAGGAGGTTGATGGGAACTCAGTGAGACAGAGACACCTGTGGAAGTGCTTAGTGCATGCTTTGCATAGCAGATTCCAGACTGGAGGACTTGCCAAGAGCACGGGCATTTGTTCTGCCCTCCCAATTCAGTTAGCTTTTCCTTGGAATTTCTGGGGAATCGGCTCATTAAGTCTATGTTTTATTCAAATAAGAAAAGTCAACTGATATTTTATGTGTTTATTCAGTATTAGATGACTGTGTTTTGGGCTGATTTTTTCTTTCTTTTTTTTGATGGAAACAAAGTAATTATAGAAGTATGGAAGCTTGTGTCAAAAAATAAAATGGTAATTGTGACTTTTTTCACAATTGCGTGTTATAAAGTTAATAAATCACAAATCTGAAAAAAAAAAAATACTTTTTTCCCTCGAATTGGACCTTATATCTCACAATTCTGAAAAAAAAAAAAAAAAAGTCTGAATTGGGAGATATAAACTCGCAATTGCAAGAAAGAAAAAAATCACAATTGTGAGATAAAAAGTCGCAATTATCTTTTAAATTATAATTAAATTTCCGTGGCGGAAACAATCTCCCATATGGAATAGAATCGGGTTGAGCTGTGAACGCAATTTAATACTGACTTCATGATTGAATTTGTGAATGGGAAGCTGATATTCAAGTCATCACTTGCATAACAAGATATGGCAGTTGCTTGTTGTTTATGTCTGACATAGTTGAAGAAATCTGATTTAACTCCAATTTAATGGATGGTTGACAAGAAGATATAATTCCATAACCATGAACTCATTGCTGCTTCATGGGCTGTGATGTTTACATTTCTCAGGAATCATGATTATGGCAGTTTCTGAGATTCAAGGGGCAAGATGCCAGTAAAATCAACTAAATATTTTCACATGATATATGCAACGGTCAGCTAATCATAATCTATGTTTTTATTTCAGAACTGGTCACTTCCTCCAAGAAACTAGGATGAGGAAAAAAAAAAAAATAACATAGACTAGCAAATGTGTTTTTTCCCCCAAAAAAATTATCTGTATGCCATGTAAGCATATCTTAGTATGTCATGTGATCCAGTAATGCTGATAAGGCAAGAAACAATGGCCTGAAAATGAAAATTCAACACTGGCAAAATGTGTTCAGAATGAAACACCCTGCTGTTCTACACCCCACGAGTCCTGATGTCTCGTTTTCTTGAGGAGCGGAAACTGATCCAATGATTTCATCATCACTGTAACTATGTTATTCAAATATACTTCATACGCCCTTGAGTAACTCTCAACAATGGATGAATCATGCCTTTGAGAAGTAACAAAAACTGATTTCATTATAGCTTGTGGAAGTTATTTGTAAGTGTGGGGAGAAGCAGAGTCTCATTGTTTCCTGGAAAGTTATTTTTGGTGGATATATCATGAAACCCTGGATTGGTATTGCATTACACAGTGATGTTACAGCAGAACTCACTAGAAAAACAAGCACCTGGTCTGACAGAACAAGCTCAAGTCATTTATAATTAATGGATATGGTGAATGTAGTGCACAAAAGAGAATTTTTGGAAATTACAATGAACTCTAATACAGACAAAGCCGGGAAATAGAGTCTTTATTTTAAAGAGGCTGTATTCTACACACTTTAGCCTTTGATTTTGTTTCCTAAAGTCCAATCTTTAACTCCAGCGAACGTTTCTGTTACGTCTCTGTTGTTCCATAGTTCCTGGATCATTCATATGGACTGCACACAGGATAATGAAGAACTAATCTAGACAGAGATGAGGAACATGTATAGTATTTTGTTGTAATGTACACTACCAGTTTACAAAATACACAAACTGCTACTGTACCTTTAAGACTTTTAAAGGGAACATGTCTCACTGGACTGGAAGACTAGATAACCTCAATCTTTTTAACTTGCATTATTCTTAATTCAATCAATGATTTTGTTGTCTGACATATTGGCAACAAACAGGCAAACAAACAAATAAATTAATAATTAGTATTTCGTTTTAGGGATTTTAATCAGACCAAAGCCATTTATTTTCCTAACGAAGTATACAAACATACCCAACAAATACTGAAATAACCTTGGTAAAACACATTGCAGCTGGTGATTTTTTTCCCTTTTTTCTTTTTTTTTCTCAGCCTGACACACGTTCACTAAACCAGAAAGTAATGTTTACGAGCATTAATAATATCCTCAGAGATCCAGGGCACATTTAGTTAGTCAGATTAGTCCGAATACTAAGGGTAACACTTTATTTTACAGCGTCATTGTTACATATGGAACATTTAGTTACTAATAATTATAAATTAGGCATAATTACGTGCAACTAACCCTAACCAAATCCTAACCACTAACCTATGGAAGCTTGTTTCCGCCACAGAATAAAACATTTTAAAAGATAATTGAGACTTTTTATCTCACAGAGTTTACATCTTGCAATTCTGACTTTATTTCTCAGAATTGCAAGATATAAACTAAAAATTGCATGTTATAAAATCGAAATTGCGTGTTATAAAGTCAGAATTGAGTGAAGTCGCAATTGTGAGAAATAGACTCGCAATTCTGACATCTTTTCTCAGAATTGTGAGATATAAACTCCCAATTGCCAATTAGAATTGCGAGTTTATATCTCACAAAATCAACTTTATAACACGCAACTGCGACTTTATATCTCCCAATCGTGTGTTATAAAGTCAGAATTCCCAGATATGAACATACAATCCTGAGAAAAAGTCAGAATTGCGAGTTTATAATCACACATTTCTGACTTTATTACTCACAATTGCGACTTTAAATCATAAATATATCATATCATACTTTATTTTATATCAGAATCATAATTGTGAGATAGAAAGTCACAATTACCTTTTTTCATTTTTTCCTCTGTGGCAGAATCAAGCTTCCATACTAACCCTATAGTAAGTCCATGTAGTTAATTATTATTACTCAGTACTTAAATGTATAATTACACTGTAACAAAGACTGCTTAAAATAAAGTGTGACTTAAGTCAGAATAAGTGCTATTTGGCCTAGCTATAACTATATAGCAAGTCATAATCACCAAAAAAAACAAAAATATATATATATATTTTTTAAATATTCTATAGTATAATTTGAAGGATTCTATTATGTAAACATTAATTACACACTGTAATTACCACATATACATCTATTATCTCCAGGGTGAGATCACAGTCTACAAACTGTGCTTTCATCCAGACCCTTATTATCCATCCTTCCTAGAGGTTCGAGACAAGCTCTGCCTGGTCCAAACAACAACAGTACTGTTTCCTGCACAGCACCATGACTGGCTTCCTTTTCATCCAGGCCAGGCTTCGCTGGGGGAGCCGGCAAGGCATGACACTGAAGCAGTGCAAGGCAAACAGTGGAACTGGCCGCAAGACCACTATGACGGTTCCTCAGCCTTCTCAAGGGCTACATTGTTCGTCGACTTGAAGTTGGCACAATAGAGTGAAGGGTAACATATTACGTAGCATTTAAGTAAAGCTGTATATATATATACAGTACTGTGCAAAAGTCTTAGGCATGTTAAAATCCCCACCCCAAAAATGTCCCCAAAAATGGTTTTAAGTCAGTTATTCATATATTTTGCTGTAGTGTGTCAGTAGGAACTATCAGTTTACATTTCCAAACATTCTTTTTGCCATTAATTGTAATAATTAGTGGTGGGCCGTTATCGGCGTTAACGTGCTGCGTTAACGCGAGACTCTTATCGGGCGATAAAAAAAATATCGCCGTTAATCTATTCTCCAAGTTGGGTTGGGAGCTGGCTCGATGACGCAATCTACCCGCGGCCGCGAGGTACACCGACCCGGCTGCAACGCATCATATTCGTCGTCATCTTAAGTAAACATGGGTGAAAGTGAAAGCTGGTGTAAAAGATCCGTGCAACATCCATTATTTGGACTTGGTTCGGATTTAAGCCGTCCGACGAGCAGCAGCAAACTATATAGACAGAGTGTGTGGGGTAAGTTCGGTAAGTTAAAACACGACTAATCCGTTCTACCACATCAAATTTAAAACGAAAAACTGAATACCAGCGCGCGCGTATCATTCCCAATATATCTTAGTGGTGTAGCACATAATCTCTGTCTGCACCCGATTTTAAGAATCATTGTTGTGTTTCTTTTTAACTGAAAAGACATCGGTTAGACAATATTCTAATTTTAAATTTGGGGTTTCATAAGCTCCAAGCCATAATAAACATTAGACCTACTTAAGTCTCTGCAGCTAGTGTAATTAAATTTTATTTATCTGCAAAATTATGTTGTATACTTACAGTTTTGCACAATATATGTTCTCAAAGCTACATACACCCTTTAAAAAAAAAAAAAAAAAAAAAAAAAACATTTAGCAGTTGTTTAGCAGGGTCTGTGTAACCTGTTCTGAAATGGTTTTATTATCGTTATCGCAAGAGGCTGCAATGTATATCACAATATGGATTTTAGGCCATATCGCCCATCCCTAATTGATAGCCTATAGTAGTTGATAATAACATAGGCCTACGGACGGTAACAGTACAGTAGTAACCTTTTACAGTCTATGAGTAGAACAGCTTTCTCAAGCAGTTTGTGATGCATTTTGGAAACAGGAGATGAGCCCCTGGTCTAATGCGCCACCTGGCTTGAAAAACCAGTTCTCAAATACTTACTTTTACAGTCATTATTTGGGTAGCACACATATTCTGAATGCCTTCGGCAGAATTCAAATGAGCCATTTTAATCTAGATTAATCTAGATTAATTTCAAAATTAATCTAGATTAATCTAGATTAAAAAAAATAATCTATGCCCACCTCTAGTAATAATCCAGTGAGATTTGTGTATGCACAAGGAGTCTGACAACAGCCGGTCTGATCTGATCTCACCATCATCGAGTCCGTCTGTGATTACATGAAGAAACAGAAGAAACTGAGACAGACTAAATCCAGAAGAACTGCGGGAACGTCTCCGAGATGCTTGAAGAAACCTTCCTGCAAAGCTACCTGAAAAACTATGCGCAAGTGTACCTGGACAAAAGCTGTTTTAAACGCAAAGGGTCGTTACACCATTGTCACGGTGTGGGTTTTGTGTCTTGTTCCTTGTTAGTGTCTGTCATATTATTCCCTGCTTGTCATGTGATCCTGCCATGTGTCTTGTCATGTTCAGTTGTTCCCCGTTATGTTGATTAGTCTTCACAGGTGTTTCAGTTTACCACACCCCCTTGTTATCTTGTTTAGCTTGTTTTCCCTGTGTATATAACCCTGTCTGTTTAGTATGTGTTACGGTGTCCTTGTTACTCATCACACCACTCGTGAGGTCTGTTCTGCTTTGTTCCTGTTTATTGTTTTATGTTTTGGTCTGCTTTTTGGATTTTTGACCCCTGCCTGGACGTTTATGATTTGGATTACCCCTTAAAATAAACATTACATACTGCACTTGGATTTTCCCTTTTCCTTTTTTGTGTGTGTGGATCGTGACAACCATATATTGATTTGAATTAGTTAATAGAAGTTAAATCATAAATAAATTCAATTTATGATTTTATTTTTGAAAGCATTCTCACTTTACAGTATTTAAACACAAGTGCCAGTACTTTTCACAGTACTGTAGCTTTGCAGGAAGGTTTCTTCAAGCGTCTTGGAGACGTTCCCGCAGTTCTTCTGGATTTAGTCTGTCTCAGTTTCTTCTGTTTCTTCATGTAATCACAGACGGACTCGATGATGGTGAGATCAGATCAGACCGGCTGTTGTCAGACTCCTTGTGCATACACAAATCTCACTGGATTATTACAATTAATGGCAAAAAGAATGTTTGGAAATGTAAACTGATAGTTCCTACTGACACACTACAGCAAAAGATATAAATAACTGACTTAAAACCATTTTTGGGGACATTTTTGGGGTGGGGATATTAACATGCCTACACTGTAAAAAAATTCTAACCCTCCCAAATCAAAAATTTCAAGTGACCGATAACATCTAAATTTTTCAATTGGCCCAAGTGAAATTCTGTAAATTTCAATTGGCCCAAGTGAAAATCTGTAAATTTAATTTGATAATTTACAGAATTTCACTTGGGCCAATTGAAAAATTTAGATGTTATCGGTCACTTGAAATTTTTGATTTGGGAGGGTTAGAAATTTTTTACAGTGTAAGACTTTTGCACAGTACTATATATATATATATATATATATATATATATATATATATATATATATATATATATATATATACACTACCGGTCAAAAGTTTTAAATCGCTAAGATTTTTTATGTTTTTAAAAGAAGTCTCTTCTGCACCAAGGCCACATTTATTTGATTACAAATACAAACAAAAACAGTCATATTGTGAAATATTATTACAATTTAAAACAGCTGTTTTCTATGTGAATATATAGTTAAGTGTAATTTATTCCTGTGATCAATCATTACTCCAGTCTTCAGTGTCACATGATCCTTCAGAAATCATTCTAATATGATGATTTGATGCTCAAGAACCATTTATGATTATCAAAGTTGAAAAGAGTTTTCAAGAATAGAAAGTTCAAAAGAACAGCATTTATCTGAAATCTAAAGCTTTTGTAACATTAAACACTACCCTTCAAAAGTTTGGGGTTAGTAAGAATTTAAATTTTATTTTTGGGGGAAAGAAATAAAATAAATCAATACTTGTATTCATCAAGGATGAGTTAAACTGATCAAAAGTTACAGTAAAGACATTTATAATGTTAGAAAATATTCTATTTTAAATAAATGCTGTTCTTTTGAACTTTCTATTCATCAAAGAATTTTGAAAAAATAATTGTACACAACTGTTTTAACAATGATAATAATAATAAATGTTTCTTGAGCATCAAATCATCATATTAGAATGATTTCTGAAGGATCATGTGGCACTGAAGACTGGAGTAATGATGCTGAAGATTCAGCTTTGATCACAGGAATAAACTACATTTGAAAATATATTAAAATAGAAAACAGTCATTTTAAATTGTCATAATATTTCACAATAATACTGTTTTATCAAATAAATGCAGCCTTGGTGAGCAGAAGAGACTTCTTTTAAAAACATAAAAAATCTTACCGATCTAAAAGTTTTGACCAGTAGTTTATATATATATATATATATATATATATATATATATATATATATATATATATATATATATATATATATGAAGAGTTCAGATGCAAAAGCCTCTAAGTGCCATCTGAAATTTTCTTCTAGAATGATCATTTTTATCAAGCTCGTATATTTAAGTTCAGTAATTTCACTTAAATGACAATTAATATAGGTCATTTTCATTGCCATTTAAGTGAAATAACTGAACTTCAATATACAAGCTTGATAAAAATGATCATTCTAGAAGAAAATTTCAGATGGCACTTAGAGGCTTTTGCATCTGAACTCTTCATATATATATATATATATATATATATATATATATATATATATATATATATGGGCTTTTGGTTATTTTGAACCACAACATGGAGCCTAGTGCGTAAATTTGTATCATTAAAGGACCTCCCTTGACAGGAAGTGGACAAATGTAATTGCACCCAAAAAAAAAAAAAAAAAAACAATGAGCGTGAACAGCAATTGTAGAGAACGAATTGATCCCCAGAGCAAATCTCCATGTCATAGTGACATCATTAAAGGACAGATTCTCAGAAAACATATGCAGTTTGGCTCCATGATGCTCATATTCACAACGCGGTTGACCAAAAAAGATCGTTTCATGTGCTTTTTTGCAAAGATTTAGTGGTCAAGAGTATTGACCTTCATGATTTTTTCCCAACATTTAAAAATGAGATAAAAATCAGTGAGGACAGTTTGTTTGTTGATCAAGTCATTGTGGTTTTTGGCCATCTGCTTATGATTGCACCAAAGGATACGATAGCTATTTTGATGTAGATCTATCTGCAAGTAAAAGAGTGTGAGAATTGACCCACACTGCATTCAAATATACCTACTTCCCCACTATAGAGTAGGTGAAAAAGTACTCAGATGGCCCACTAATTCAGCAGAGGTTTTGAAGTGTGCATCCAGTGGACACTTTACTATGACACCATGGGAAAGGATTTGTGAATGGCAGTGAAGCAATTAAACTGATTCTGGTTGGTCACATGACAATGACAACATGAGGGATGAAGTACATCCATATTTAATTTGTACTACACACATTCATACACACTTTTTAATGGTCGCAAAGTTTGTTTGAACAAACTAAGTTTGAACAAAGTTCCTCATCTACTGTATTCAGACAGCATTAGCTGTATTCGAATTTGGATGCACCATTTCAAATAGCTTCATATGAAGAACAAGGAAGCAATTACTAACATCTTGTCCTTAAATAATGAAAATGTCTTCAAATGCCCAATAAAATTCCAATTTTTAGTTTGTGTCTGTTAGCATTTAGGCCATCTAGACTATATCAGGGGTGTCCAACCCTGATCCAGGAGTGCCTCCATCCCACAGTTTAGTTCCAACCCCAATCAAACACACCTGAACCAGCTCATCATGCTCTTCAAGAGTACTTGAACATAACAGGGAAGTGTGCTGTACCAGCGTTGGAACTGAACTCTGCAGGACGGTGGCCATCCAAGAGCAGGGTTGGAATCAGGGTCTATATGCTAGTGCAGGGTTGTCCAATTTTTCCTTGGAGGACCACCATCCCATGCTGGGGAAAGCTGGTGCTAAACTATGCAGGACCCCTGCAGACAAATCCAGCACTGTTGTTCAACAGAATAAGGTTTTGCATGCTGGGACAAGCATGGGATTCTGGTTGCTGTTGGACTTGCTAAACCAGCTCTGTTTTCTTAAGAGCAAGCACTATACCAGTTGCAACATGGAATTCATGCTGGTTTATGCTGGATTTTTCAGCAGGCCCACCAAGCCTAAATTACTAATGATGAAACCCTGAATGAAAGCAGAACTTACCCAATACAATCACAACAGTTTTCAGCAAGCTCATCATAGTGTCCCTGTTCCGCCGTTGACCTGAGCTGTGCCGGGACATCCTCATGGTTCGCTGACGTACGTACATAAATATGTGGGCGTAAAGAACGACCATCACCACGAAGGTCACCAGGTTGAAGATGGCCCAGAAGCCCAAGTAGGAGTTGCTGTAGAGGGGGGCCATGTTGGAGCAAGTATCTATGGCACAGATGCAGTTCCAGCCCACGCTGGGAATGGCGCCCATGACGATAGACATGGTCCAGATGATGACGATAACTACAACTACTCGTCGATTGCTCATGCGGGTATGCAGCTGCATGCGGAACACAGTTATGTGGCGCTCAATGGCTATAGCTAACAAGTTAGCAACTGAGGCTGTTAGGCTTGTATCGATGAGGCCTTGGCGAAGCAACCACGTGCTGACTGTAAGCCGTCTCGTATTGGGTCCCGTGTTGAACATCAAGTAGAAATAGGCAAGTCCCGCAAAGAAGTCCGCAGCTGCTAGGTTGGCCATTAGATAGTAGATTGGAAAATGAAATCGGCGGTTGACGTAGATGGCCACCATCACGAGCAGGTTAGCTAGCATAATAAAAATACACACTGTAATCCCAAGTCCCATCACTAGCTTGCTTACGGCGTTCCATTCTGTGGCCAGATACTTGTGACTACGATTGTAAAAAAAGGCAATGGTTTCATTGTAGTAGCATTGTCCGTCGTCCATCCTGAAAGGTTATGTTTCTGAAAAAAATATCAAAAAGGTGTTAGAGCTTCAGCATTAATTGAAATCTAATGAAAGGTCACATATGGCTTAAAGGCTTGCATTATTTATGGCATGTAATTTCACATTGATGCCATACACAGTAGACTTGCCACCCACATGCATTGATGCCAATTGATTTAGAGCCATAGGCACAATGATCATAATTCTGAAATAAAGTGTTGATGTTTTTTATGTTTTTTTTTTTTTTTGTGACATTGCAGAAGAGCATTTATAATGCATGTTACATCCACATAAATTAACTGGTAATAAACTTCTCAACAATGTGCACTTATTTAATTCAACAGTATGTCCAGAACACAGTGAGATATTTCACATATCAGCTTTTTAGCATGCAGTTTCCATCTGGTCCTGTTTTATTAGCATGTTAACGCATAATGTTGACCAGGAAAGGCCAACTAAACATTGAAAAAAAAAAAAAAAAAAATACAGCTTGCATAAACACACAAATGGGGAAAATGGTAGTCTGAAGCATGGTATTCTAACTCTCAAAACTAACTATTAAACACATCAATGCAGGACTGAATTGAGCGATTCCTCCTTTCCAAACACCCAACACAGGAAATAGGCCCCATTTGGGCATTGCAAGATAGTTTAACCCTTATTATGTGTAAGAAAGTAATCAGTAAAGTTCAGCAGGGTTTCATTATTTTTTAAGAATCATTGTGGTAACATTTGTCTACAGTCTCAGTATCCAAATTTGTTTAAATTGCATTCATGAAGTTATTAAATCTTTAAAATTACTTTATGGAAAATTTTGTCATTTACCAACACATAAACTGAGTAATCTACTAATGGTTGTTCTTTTACCAGCAATTACAATGGATAGGGGCTAGAGCTTTTAATCCTTAAAAAGCCATACATGTGATGTTAGTTATTAGTCACTTTGGATGTATTGAAATTTCCTTCTCACTCACTTTCACTGTACTGAAAAGTGTGGCCAAGGTATTCTCAAAAATGCACACTTTGTTTTCCACAGAAGAAAGTTGAACAACATGAAACTGAATAAACAATGTGTGTTTTAGGTTGTGTTTGAAAACCTGGTTGCATTGAATATCATTAAAAAAAATTGAACACTTTTAAATAGAACCATTTATTGTAACTATTAAAACTTCAAAACAGACATTTCTTTGAGCTCACATGCAGCTATCTGAGGCTCAGCATGCTATCAATTGTTTAGAATTCAAATGCCAAGCAAGAGTGGATGACCTTTCCACAGTTATTGTGTACTTCTAAAGCTATCATCACCACACATTGGTCCATAGTGCTGGGAGACAGACAGACAGATCCTGTCATTGTGTGTCAATGTGTTTTATCATATAGCCTCAGGCCTCTGATCTCGCTAAACTAAAGGCAATGAACAAGAGTGGTCTGTGCACAAATGTCTGTGAACTTCCTCTCTCAGCTGCAGCAATGCTCAAAGCCACAGTTTCAGCACTGTTGCTGAACCCATCCTCAATGGATAAAGACAGAGAAAAGGAAATTCCAGAACGGCCTTGGCTGAGTGCATTTGATAACATTGTATCTTCACAGTTCGGCTGTATCTCCTGCTAAAACAACAGTGCAAGACTGCAACTCAAGGAAACATTATGTGAAAGTAAACACTTGTTCTAAACAGTGTTTAGAAGGTCTACATAATTTAATTAATACAAATAATTACCAGTCACTTTGCACTCTCTCATTTTCCAGGTGATTCACCCAAATGAGCTTTTCTACAGAAATAATTTGACTTCTTGCAATGATGCCTTTTTGCAATTACTTTTGACCATTCATACAGTGTTATTGTAAAACATGGTTTAAAGTGTCCAAATACTTTTTGACACCATTGTAGTTTCAATACACCCAACAGTGACATATTAATGACAATCTTGGTAAAAAAAAATAAAAAAAATACAAGAGTTTAAATAAATGAGACAAAGACCTTAATCCTCAATATTGAATAGCATCACAAGCAAACAATACTATGCAATATAGATACTCTGCAGGAAAGCTTTCTGAGAATAAGGTTAGGGAACGAGCAACGGCACCAGTCTTGAATTATTTCAGTATTGGTCCCTTGCCTGACTGAAATTACAATGCAGGCATTGTTCTGCACCCATCCTATAAAAGACAAAAAAAAAACAAAAACAAAAAAAAACAAAAACAATGAAACTGGATTTTTACAAAGAATAAATTGTTCGCATTAGTGCATAGGCTCTGTGAAGCAATACTCCAATGTGATTCAGACACAAATGTTACTAATTTATGCCATAATTAGGCAGGCATGTGAAAGCTGTAAACAGTGAGGAGGATGAGTTCAGGAACTCAGGTAAAGTGGTGGTGGATTCACATCGACTTTTTGAGGGCAATTCTAGGTAACACTTTATTTTCAGGTGACGTAGTTACACGCTACTACATGTACTATAGTAATAACAGTAAATTATGCATAATTACAAGTAACTAAACCTAAACCAAACCCTAACCGTAACTCTATAGTAAGTACATGTAGTTTTGAGTAAGTAACTTATTTGAGTAAGTACAATGTAACTATCACCTTAAAATAAAGTGAAACTTATTTCTGTATTAAAGATATAGGCTACAGTATTACAAAAGATAATGTGTCATATAGGCTACAGGCAAGGCTCTCGATTACAATTAATGTAATGTAATGTACCAAATTCTTGTTGTATTCCTTATTTGCAAGTTGCTTTGGATAATGCAGAAATTTACTAATTGTTAAGTAACACTTTATTTTGATCGTCCACTTAATACATTCTACTGGCTATAACTTGCAACTACATGTCAACTAACTCTCAGTATAAGTAGACTGTCTGCTTAATTTCTGCTAACACTTTATTTTGATGCTCCTTAACAGACATTCTACAGACTATAAGTAACTTTATAACTTTTATAACTAACCTAATAGTATACTAAATAACACTCTAATGAGAGTTAATTGACATGTAGTTGCAAAGTTACTTATAGTTAGTAGAATGTTTAAAGTGGACCATCAAAAGGGTGAAACCAACTGTTCTATATGCTAACTAAATATATACAATACTTATATATATAATATCCAGCCGAAAATATGCTTTGCAATCGTTGAACTTCTGCTTTGTTTCATGAGAAACCACATCCATCTGACCCCATTAGACACTTCTAATTTGGGAGGAAGTTGTTTGTTTCAGTCTGAACATTGTAACCATAATTGTTCCCCTGGAGCAAAACTCTGTAAGACAACAAGTGTCATAAAACCTGTTTTGACATGTTCTTCCATGGACTTGAACCTCAGGTTTATCTGGGACTCGGTTGCAGATGTGCTGATGGTCTCTTTCACTTACTGTCTCTAGCACCCTTAAGCTCATACAAGCCTCCAAATATTTGGTTTGGAGTGCACACCGTACATACAGTGTCCCTATATTACATGATTCTCAGACAGCCTCTGTCTATGAAAACAGATAAATACATATACTGTGTAAATAAATAAATAAGGGAAGCGCAATGTTGCGTAAAGCACCAAATTGTCATACTTGAGTAAAAGTAAAAATGCCTTCATGGAACGTGAAGTATAAGTTAAGGTACTTATCCGGAAAACAAAAGTAATTGATTTAAAATATACTTAAGTATCAAAAGTATTGCGTACAGCCTCAGGAAGAGGCTACAACATTACAGATGGACTGCATAAATGACACAAAAACAGTACCAACGTTGTTTATTGCTTATCACAAAGGACCAGTCACAACTTGATTAATTTATTTGGAAACATCAATCTTGAAACACAATGTGTTTAAAGTTAGTCATTAAATCCCCCTAAAGAAAGGGTTTTGATCTGCACCACAAATGTGTGAGTGGACTGTTACAAAATCGTTTTGAAGTTCAGTAGAGTTTGCTGAGAACTCTGGGCAGTTTCAGTGTAGTTTTCTGTTTTGGCCTTGAGATGTTAGTTCAGTACTAGAAGTTAGGTAGCCTTGAATTCTCATCTAAAACACAAGAAAAGAGAAAATGGGAAAACATAACCTAGCTCACTTCTACCAAGCAGTGGATTACACCTAAACCTGAAACCCAACCAGCCTGCTAAATAGCCATTTAGTTAGTAGCATCTTAACAACATGGTTCAAACAGAAGTGAGCAAAACCGCAAAATGGCCAAACTGCTAAAAAAGCAAAGTGACCAAGAACCTTTAGTTTTCATTTTGTTTCTGCAGTTTGAAAGAGCTTGCCCAATCAAACTTTCCAGAAAAGTTCACTCCAGCTGGGAAACACTCTTGAACTATCATGACTCTGTGGCGAATACGTATAGGTGTGGTTCTTTGACATGGACATTTTCTGCGGTTCATTTCTATTGTTCAGTCCGTCAAGGTCAGACTCGACTAAAATCATGAACACCCTGGAGATCAAATGTATTTCAAAATGATTTTTATCCCAAGGGAAGAGAGTATCTCTTATGTGCAAATCAGCGAAGGACATCCTAACATTGCACAAAGCAATTTCTGATGGCTCAATGTGGTAAGGGCTTCATCCATCTGCCTAAAGCAGGATTGTCCAATCCTGCTCCTGGATGGCCACACTGAACCAGACTTCCAGGCACGTGTGTTGGATCAGGTTGGCGCTAAACTCTGCAGGACGTTGGCTCTCCAGGAGCAGGACTGGACATCCCTGATCTACAGCATTGCTACAGCAAAAGCCTCTTTGCAACACTTGGTGGCGGCACTCCACTGGAGAATGGAGTTGGTTAGTCTGGTGGCACACCATGCCAAAAAGACGTAGGGATCCAAGGGAGGCAGTGGCCCCTCCTAAAGTTAAGAAGCCACATAAATAGAGCATGATTGGCGTGCAAAAATCTGTATTATCCGGGTCTGTAGAGCCAGATGCTCTGGATGTCCTACACAACTGTTTGTGTCTAATACTTCGTTGTTACATCCTCAGGTACTCTTCATGTCATATTGACTTATCGTATGGTGCCCTCAGAAAACTAACGGAGAGTCACCATTCGTTCGTCTTGTGGAAGACAAGACCTAAAAGGTGGAAGGAAAGAGCTCTCAGTACTTTAGCTACTTCCTCTAATTCCATTTCTGATCCTATTTCTGAAACCTGACTGGTCAGCTGTGGTGGCATGGTGAGTGGAGTGCACTCAGCTAAAAGTTCATTTTGTAACTATATTTAAAAACACAATGTCATCAAATAATTTTGGAACCCAGAGAAACTAAACACTTTGACTTGCATTGATTGATCGCACTTCTATGGTAACCAGTAAAACACAGTGACACAGACTTAAGCGCGTAACCAAATAAAGGAAACACAAATGCACAAACGTAGAGCATTATAATATACACAATCGATGCATTCAATTATCTGATGCAGAGTTGCTGTGTTTACATTTCATCACTGTTTGAAATAATCCAAATCCAAATCCAATCAAAACTGTTAAAATTGTAATTGCATTGCATGAGTTAAACAGGGACATAGCATGACAATTAAACCAAATGTAAAATCACCCTTAAATATGATTTTCAACAAACAGTCAAGGAATCAAATTCAAAATGCATCACCAATCTGAATCAATTCCATAGAATCAGACAGATTTGCTGAAGTCTAATCGTTCAGACTGATTTGTATAGGATTGACACGAAAATAACTTTTGTCTGCCATAATGTGGGTCACTGTCAAAACAAACCAACCTTCACATGGACAGTTGTTTTTGGAAATGTTGACATGGAAGACCTGTACTGTGTATAGTGAGATATCACACAATTCAAGCATACAATCCTCCAGTTCTTCAGAAAGTCCAGATTATGGAATCTACATTTGGATCTTCATGGTTCAGTCATTTTTAGATCTGAACATGGGAATTGTTTGGTGAATGCAATCAACCTATAAGTTAGCTTAGCTGTGTATGGTGGCATTATCTCCCTGAATTATAGGAATGTCATGGCAGAACAGTGTTTAATCCTGGATAGGAAGCATCTGGTCCTAAAGTGCTCTTATATTCAATGGAAGCTATAAAACCTTGCAAAACAATCATCAGACCTAATGACTCCCACAAGATGGCTGCCAAAATCATTATGAAACACAATGATTAACATTTGGAAAATTCACTTGGATGAAGGAAATAGGATACATGATTATTTCGAATTTTTCCCATCACTCAAACATAATTGTTTTGTGCTCCTTTTTTTTTTTTTTTAAGCTATAGTGGTTTCCAAATGACTACTCCCTGACATGATATTGCTCCGTTTTTGCTCAGAGTGGGTCACGGGGGTTCAATTTTGTGGTAAGTTTGAGGTTATACTTTTGTGGTATTCATAACCAAACCTGTAAAGTATCCATCTGTCTCCATTAAAGAAATAGTTAATCCAGAATTGAAAATTATGTCTTCATTTATTCAAAACCAATATGACTATCTTTCTTAATGAAATGAAAAGGAATATAGAAATGCCCTGACTACTCTTAAAAATCTAAATGAAAGTGGAATGGATGTTCAGTGTTATTTTATAATATTATAGTTTCAATAGTAATAATAATATTATTTTTTGATTAGCTTTTTTTCTTTTTCTTAAAGTTTTTCTTTTGAGTTTAATTGTATTTATTTATTTTTTTCTTGTGCTTTTGTCATTAGTATTACTATTTAGGTTTAATTCATTTTTGTTTCATTTTAGTTTTAGGAATAGTTTTAGTAAACAATATTAACCCTGGGATGGATATAGGGGCTTTCAAGCTCAAACAAATGACAAAAAGCAGCATACAAGTATCATAAAATAAGTCTATATGACTGTATTCAAAGTCATATAAAGCCATATAATGGATTTGCATGAGACACATACCAAATATGAGATGGTCAAGATCCAATACACCAGGTTTGACGTCAACCACACATCAATGGTTGTCACCCGTCATCATTGACAAACCTGGTGTCATCAATACATGTAAACCATTCCAGAGAAGCAGCGTGAACTTTCTTCAGAATCTCTCCCTTTGGGTTAAATGGAAGAAGAAAGTCATTTCGAACAATATGAGGGTAAATATGTTTATTTTTGAGATTTCTTATTAGGTTTTCCTTCACAAATGAGGCAATTTTGGTGTTGTGAATCATGGAGCCACAACTCTGTTTGCTTTGAACTGCGAGTTTTCTTTTGTTATTAAGACATTTTATACACACATACTGCTAATTGGCAGTCAACTTAGTGATTCATCTCCGCAGCTGCATTTGTTATTCTAATGTAGTTACTTTTAGCCCTTATGACGTGGTTCTGTTATGTTAAACACCCTTATATGTCAAAATTGTTTACTCAGTTTTCATTCTTAAGGATATTACAAGTAGGGTCAAACGTGTACCCAACACAAGTTACTCTATCTTGTTAATCTTCTCGACTCAACTCTCTTGGCAACATCTCGGCGTGAGATGAGGGACTTCCCGTGTCATTCACTGTTTTATAGAACACCCAACTTGAAACCAGTTAAAAGTGGTCTCATTAAGCTGGCATCGGTTAGAACTGAGCGAATTATAACATGCTAACTAGCAGTAACAATTATAATCTTGACTTTTGAAGCTTTACGAGGATTACTTAAATGGGTAATAGATTAATAAGCTGGATTCACAAATGAATGTGATCTAATGAACTTGATATGTTGTTTTACAAGCATGACAGATCATTTAAATAGAGTATTCACTGACATCAAAGTAAGAAAACTTCAGGAAGAAGCCAAAAGGTGATTGAATGCACTCTTCTGAACTATTAAACTCAAGTTTCCCCCATAACCATGAGGCTGGATGAGATCACAGTTGTGTCACAGTTGTGTATGGGTGTGTCCTGGATTCATATGGGCTGCACACTCCAACATTTCCAACAATGCATCTTGTATAGACTATATGCCAAGTGAGACACACATTTTAATACCAACAAATAACTTGCAACTTATTAAAATACTAGTTTTACTGATTAGTCTTTCACTCTCAGAAAACCAGTCAAGTACAGGTTATATTTTCTAAAGAAGGTAGATTTTGAATATTAAATTAAGATCGTTATTAAGACTTTTCTTTTTTGTATAAGGCAATTATTTTCATAATTATTTCCATTTTCTAGGCTTTTATACCATTATTTTCATAAACATTTAGTATGCCATTCCCCAGCCCCTCTCATAATTCTCTACCACAGTGGGGAAAATCATATTTTCATTACTATGATGCAACTTAATATTACAGTAAATATAATTTTATTGTATTGATTTTATATATCATGTATTTTACTGCTTTTAATTCAAGCTGACATTTAAAAAAAAAAAACTCATTGTATTACATAAATGTTTTATTTGAATGTGGTTAAAATAAATTGTAAAAATACAAATAAAAAAGCAGAACAGAGTTTAGGAGAAACAACTAATTTTCATGAAAATAATGTAAAATTGTAAAAACATTTTTTTTTTTAAATCTCTCTTTACATTTTTTGTAAAGAGAGAAAGGCTTTTTTTTATATTTGTTTATATACTGTATAGAATACACCCCATTTGTGTGTGTGTGTGTGTGTGTGTGTGTGTGTGTGTGTGTGTGTGTGTGTGTGTGTGTGTGTGTGTGTGTGTGTGTGTGTGTGTGTGTGTGTGTGTGTGATACACCCAACAAGTAAGCAAGTCATCACAAAGTTACAACAGCCTACCACAATGCATACAGTGAGCTTGTCTTTGAAGTTAACCAGACTAGACGCCATAAACTCCAGTAAGGACATAAAACAATCTTAAGATAACAGCTTGACACCAACACCACAACAAATCATTATCCTATGAAGATAACCAACAGTTTCGAAATCAATAAACCTTATAGCTGAGCTAAACTGTTTTGACATCTGCAACTGCAACATTCAAAGCAACAAACCACACATCTCAAAAGATCACATATATCAAAATACAATATCTTATTTATACCACTGACTGGGTGGCCATTAAAATAGCACACAATAGAGCACAATCATCAACCAAAACTTGCAACAAGTCACGGGACCTCCCAGCCATGCCCATTTCGACCTATTTATTTAGAAAGCGCCATTGCATCTATAATTGAAGGCCACTGAACACATTTTGGAGTTTGATATCTCCCTTCAGCAGCTCTGACACACAGCAGGAAGGGCAGGAACCAGCACTGGCATCCCAGCTCCGATCGGCTCCACAGCTGCTCCCAGTCCTGACCTGGGAGGCCATGGAGTACCATGTGTGTTTTTTGTAAAGGGGAGGCTTTCCTGTCTCTGTCTAGCTTGCGTCAGACCAAAAACCTTGGCACTAAACATGTTAAGTCTACCCATTTTAAAAGAGCACAATGCAGGAGAAAAAAAACAAAAAAAACGACAACAACTGTATTTTTACTTTCATGCCGTATGTATTTTACTCTATAATAAATATTGTCGAATGTATTCAGTCGACACTAGGTTCAAACAAATACTACAAATCTAAAGTCTGAGATACACCTGACTGCACAATGTAAACCCGAATAAGTTGACAAAACTAAAAAAAAAATTAGGTAATCGGTTACATCAAAATTCTGTCATTTACTCAGCCTCAAGTTGTTTCAAAACTGTATGAATTTATTTCTTCTGCCGAACAGACAAGATGCTATTTTGAAGAATGTCGTAACCAGTTGATGGACCCCATTGACTTTTTCGACATTCTTCAAAATATCTTGTTTGTGTGTTCAGCAGAAGACAGAAACTCATACAGGTTTGAAACAACTTGAGGGTGAGTAAATAATGACAGATTTTTTATTTTGAAATGAAGTTTAAGAAAAGTTTAAGCAAGCAAGTATTTGAATTGCTCTTAACTTGAAATATTTGAGTAAGCCAATTCATTCATTCATTTAACTTAAAATTATCATGTGATCTCAACTTAAATATTTTTAGTAGAGGAAACTTGACTATAGCTTTAACTAGTTAGTTCAGTAAATGCTAAAATCCCAGTCCAGTTTCAGCTAAATTTAAGTTCGTCTAAATGAAATGAAACAAGTTCATAAAACATAAAACAATTCAGATTACTTAAAATGTGTCAGTTTTATGAACTCAAAAGAAAAAGAAAGTTTTTTTTTTTTTTTTTTTTAACTCGTAAGTCAATTCGATTGAACTAATTTGTTTGATTTAAGTTCACCCTACTCAAACGAATTAAATATTTTGAGCGTTAGGGTTTACGGTGCATCCCAGGAAGGTCAAATAGAAGATTTTGCTTTGTTTTGGTCTAAACTTTATCCTTAAATTTCCATTTAAGTTATTTGATAGTTTTGATGAGGTTCCGTTCACTCTGTGAATTGCCTAATAAATCAAATGTACAGTCCATTAGGCAGCTTAACTGTGGTTTCATGTGTAATCTTACAACAACTAAGTGTGACCACATCATGACACAGGCTAATGAAATGAAAATAAATGAATTCCTTGACATGATTTTCCATTTTATCCTGCACAGTCCACTCAGATCGGGACCAAACACACCTACTCATACTGTTTACTGCAAAATAAGGTACTACAAGGCGTGTATTTTGGGAGCCGGCCAGAAGGGCCAGGAATGTTTGACTGCTATCAATCTGAATTTCAAACCAGAACTGGTTGGTACAACAGTACCTACACACAACACAGTATGAAACAATTCCCCTTTTGTTAGGTACATGTTATCATCTTCTTGTGAGTGTTTAGTCTGTGTGGAAGTGAGGGGGAGGTATTAGTGTAAATTGGGGCAAACACTGAAGTTTGACACCTTTTGGGAACAGGGTGGCACTTATGCTTACCCCTAAAAAGCTTTATAAAAAATAAAAAATAAACACAAAAGGTCTGATTTATATCTTCTAATTTATGCATCACTAAACTAATATGATGGAGGATGCATTAATGAGAGGGTAAAAATATATATTTGTTTCCAGTTCCCCAGCCTCTCCTGCTGAACACTGCAACGCGTTACTGTTTCTGAGATACGAAATTTGCTTTTGCTGCATATGCATACTTAATATACGGGGAAAAACAAATATCATGTATCATTTTCATATATTAAACCTTGAGATTAAATACTTACTTGCAGTAGTGACAGTGAACTCCAACAAAGTTATTCCAAAACTGAATAGTAACTCCTCAAAAAAAGTACTAAAAGCTCGCGTCTGGTTAAGAGAGAGGGCTCGATTGTTGTTCAGCGCTGTTTAGTCCACGGCTGTTTGTGAATATTCATTTTATTCCCTCGCAGTCGCGCGCATACGGCATGTGAGCTGGGATAATTCACCTCTGTCCCGTTACTCGGAGAACAACTGCAGCACTGAGACTCAGCAGCAACACTCTCACAGAGAGGAGAGCGAAAGAGAGAGATGTGAGGGTGACGTCACACACACACACACACACACGCAAATGCAAACACTCACTGTAGGCGCGCTGGCGTGGTGCGTAATTGAAAACACATTGTCAGCTCACTCAGTAAATTGTATAAGCTGTGAGTGAACTACCTATCTTACAGTGTGTATGTGCTTGTGATTCATGATGATAACTTTTTTAAGTGTTGACTACTCATATAGGTAGTCATACCGTCATCTATCTCACTTTTAATTAATTTGGTTGGTTTTAAAAGATGAAAATGATTTAAACTGACCTCATGGTCCACAAAAATTACCTTGATACAAATGGTCAAAAGTGTCAACACACACTGGCTAGATTTCTTTTTCCAACACTGAATCTAATACTACACATTTTTAACTATTCAAAATGTGTATTGGTCAATCTCAAGCAACTTTAATTCATTTTTTTACAAGGTTTATAGGCAGAAGATGGACGCATATTCTCAGTCCTGATACCGAAAGTCATGCGTTATTTAAAAAGCATGTCAATTAATTTCTTTGTTTTCCCCACAAGAAAGTGTTTATTTTAAAGACATTGTTGGTTATACGTTCAAATAATTGATATTTGTGACAAAAAAATCACTATATATTAAGGCAAGGTGTATTTTAATAATAAAAAAAAAAAAATATATATATATATATATATATATATATATATATATATATATATATATATATATATATATATATATATATATATATATACTGTATATATATATATATTTCATTTTAAAGAAGACCGAAGCCTCAAGTTTATAATTTTTGTATAATGTAATTCATTAAACAATTGTATAAATGATGGACCAAACAAAACTGATATAAACAGAGGTTTAACTTTAGTGTTTTTAGAAAAAAAGAAAGAAAAAAAATAGTAACATGAATAAACACTTGGTTAACAGGAATGAACATTGGGTAACAGGAATGAGTGTATATATGTGTGTGTATGAGAGAGAGTGTACATGACTGTGTGTGCATAAGGTTTCTGTGTTGAAGTGATGCACTATGTGCTAGTTGTACTTCACAGCGAAGGAGGTGGAAAGAAAAAGAAGGAGAGAGCGAAGAAGAGGAAGGGAGGGAGAAACAGGGAAGTTAAGACAAAAAAGGGAGAAAAGAGAGGGTTAATTGCGGGTGTGTTCTGCTCCTTCCATTGCAATATGCCATTAGTGGGTGTTTCTGGCACCTGTATAGTATGGGTTTTCTCCATCTTCTACAAAATATAAGAAAGATAAAGACAAAATGTTTAAGTCACTTCGTGGTGGACTGGCTTCATGGAAGTATGGTGTTCACATTGTAAAAATAAATGTTAATGTCTACAATATAAGTAATGGCAACCTTAAAACTCATAATTCAGGTGAATAGTATTATATCAACTAATATTTACAGTATTAAATCAACAAAACAGAGGACTCTACTCACTCCTGTTACTTTAACTCACTTATGTTATTTATCATATAAGTAACAGGACTGAAAGTAACAGGACTGAGTTTTTAAGCAAAAAGCTATCAAATACATGGCATATGGCCACATAGCATACATGCTAATAGCATGAGGACACTGAGCAAATTCTAGTGACTTACCAAAAGTTAATATTTTTTAAAATAAACAAATACAATCTAAGAAATAATTTAGGTAACAGGACAGTATGTTGAGATTGACCTTCTCAGTCATAGGTACAATTTCATCAAATATACAAAAATGAAGAAAAAACATTTTAAAGCTTAGATTGGATATAAAGTCACACGACAATGCAAAAAAAAAAAAAAAAAAAAAAAAAAAAAAAAAGATTTCTGAGAGATTTTAATCATTATATGTCATGGTAAAGTTTAGAGATAGAGAGTGGGGACATGCAGAAAATGCTATTTTTTTGTGTTCTATGTAGCCCCCTAGTTGTTAATTATAACATTGTAGTTAGCTTAAAGGACAAGTTCGGTATTTTACACTTAAAGCCCTGTTTACAGATCGTTTCTGATGAAATAGAACGGTTAAGATTAAAATGTGGACACATGCTGCTGTCCCGAGAATTTTAGGTTTATTTCGCTTTCCCCCCCACCTACACAATGGCAGCCTATGGGCACTGGAACAATCCTTCCTAAAACGCATTAAACTTTCGATTACAAAGACGTGAAACTCACCGAGTGGTCAGGGGTGTTCAATGATATGCTCACACAAAAATCGCTGCAAAATATGCTTTCCAACAGGTGTTTTACCATTCGTTGTAAAACTGTGGATCTATTTTTCCAAACGTCTCACACCCGTAGATTCTTCCGTTGAGAGCTTGAATAATAGACACTCCAGCCCAGTTGGTGGCGATAATGCACCTTTGCCAATTACAAGCAAACCACTGGCATTTAATTGAATACACAGAAGAAGCAGAAGAAGCAGCGGCGGAGTAATACCGTACCGCACACAGTTCATCCAATTCAAGTCAATGGAGTTGGACAAAAACTACGATAAAACCTGTTGGAAAGCATCTTTTGCAGCGATTTTTGTGTGAGCATATCAGTGAACACCCCTGACCACTCGGTGAGTTTCACGTCTTTGTAATCGAAAGTTTAATGCGTTTTAGGAAGGATTGTTCCAGTGCACATAGACTACCATTGTGTAGGTGGGGGGGAGAAGCGAAATAAACCTAAAATTCTCGGGACAGCAGCATGTGTCCAAATTTTAATCTTAACCGTTCTATTTCATCAGAAACGATCTGTAAACAGGGCTTTAAGTGTAAAATACTGAACTTGTCCTTTAATGTGCAAAGTGCTGCACAGGGGAGCAGTCAATCACGTGTAATTAGATCAAGCGGACTCCTCCCCCTAGGAAAATTGAGAAAACATGAGAAGAGAAGCATGAGCTAGAAGTTGTGCAAAATCTTGTTATTAGATTTTATTGAGAGATATATTTGCGAGGAACAAACCCCTTATGTTTTGTAGATATTTTGTTTAGAAACAAAGTTGAGTAGTTTTCGGAAAGGTCTTACCTTTATCCTGTTGATCCTTGTGACCATCGTTGTGCTGAAATCCAATGGAGTAGGCCATCCTTGTGTCATCTGGTGAAACTCTGAAAGAAAATAAGAAATATCATTAATACACAAGATAATCGGCCAGTTTTGTTATCTCAAAATCTAGATTCTGGATCCTTCTATTCATGGACTGCACTAGTATGTGCACCGTTGAGGATGGCGAGCCAACCGTAATGGTGTGTTCACACCAAACGCGAAGTGTATTCGCATCGCGTTACTCGTTCTAGATTACTTGCGAATAAAACATCGCGTGAAAGGGAGTGTCTTCACGCACCACATCATCATCATCATCATCAACAACAAAATTTCTAAGCGTCATGCGAATTTTCCCGCTCGAGTTTAAAATTTTCCGATTGAGGCGAATATAGAGCTTCGGGGCAAACGCGTCGCCCAATTTGCGTCTATTCGCGTCTTCGCATTGTAATCTACTCGCGCAAATTGGCGTTTGTTGTGAACATGCCATAAGACGATCAGAGACGCTTGTTTATTTTGTCTTCGTGGCCATCTACATCACTCCCAACAAAATATTTTAATTGGATTCTTGAAGGTTTGGAGTATTTATTTATTTAAAAAAATGTTTTGGAGTAGGCTACTGGATCTTCCTTTATAAGGAACTGAGGAAAGAAAATACTGTTCGTTATTATTCGGACTGACATGATTGAACTCTGCATTATATCTGAACTTTGTATTGCATTCTAAGAGTTACTGATATTTTGGGTTTATTGATTTATTATATATTGTTTACCTTGAGTATAGTATTTGAGTTTTGTATAAGTTTGAAATCTAAAGTGCTAAAATTAAAATAATATTGACAAGGTCATCATAGTTAAAAAAA
Organism: Squalius cephalus; assembly: GCF_949319135.1. Classification (NCBI taxonomy): domain Eukaryota; kingdom Metazoa; phylum Chordata; class Actinopteri; order Cypriniformes; family Leuciscidae; genus Squalius; species Squalius cephalus. The sequence goes on from NC_137145.1 coordinate 25,181,044, forward strand.
AAAAGAAAAAAAAAGAAAAAAAAAGAAAGGGGGAATCAAACCTAGACCTGAACATTTGAGTCTCATACAATTCAAATTCATTTTGGTTATTTTATTTGGTTAAAAGTCCAATTTAAACGATTTATACCTTATTTTATTTATTTTGTTTGTTTTTGCTTATACAGTGTCATTGATACACTCAATTTGTGTATTCTGTTAAATCCCAAAAACCTATTCTACCTTACATAAATAAGTGCATTTAATTCATCTACGTGTGTGTGTGCACTTGCCTCTTACAAATTCTTGTGTCTTCTGATTGGTATTCATCTGGTCTACAGTGTTCCTACAAATAACCATCTAAATTCTAGTGAGCTATTGTCCCTTTTACTGTGATTTAACCCCTAAATCGCCTGACGGGGGTTACACACATAAAACAAACAAACAAACAAAAATAATAGCCTACTTAAACGTTAACTTTAAAAACACAATGTTATTTGTGTTTTAATTAGGTAATTTGTTGCAATAGTAATAAAACAAGAATGAATTAACATATCAGAAGAAGTAGCATAAATAAATGAATAAAATAGTATAAAGATACAAATTAAACAATGCTGTATATTTTTTCAGGTAGGTCTAACAGTAGGTCTTGTATTCAAGTAAAAATACTACAGAAATTGAATAAACAAATCAAATAACTGCATAGTCATAATATAGATTAAACCTATAGCTTTTCTTTTGTTGTTTTATTATCATTATTAATAGGCCTACAGACAGTTAATAGCAGGTTTTAAAGGCTGCCGTCACTTGACATACACATGCTGTTCATATTCACATAACCGACGCAAATATTCACCGAGCATTTTTTACATAACCGTGTGTATTTGAACGTTTATGTGTAATAAACCGTGTAAATCTGCCACTCACGAGAGGCGGCTGTGTGTGCGCGCTTTGGTTGAGCGCGCACTGACTGAAGATCACTTCTCAGAGAGAGCGCGAGTACTTTAGTTTAAAATCTAGATTTATAGGCCGTTTGGCTGTACACACTATTACCAAATGCATCATATCAAATCAGCTGAACATTTTAATAGTTGTTCACTGATAATATTGACATCCACCCTAAATCTCATTGGCACATTCATGAGAGATGTATAGCATTTACTGTATGAAGCACTATTTTTGTTTGTATTTTTACACTTTTTTTCTTTCCTCTTTATTACAGTACATCAACACACATTGAACACTTCCACAAAAACGTCATGCAAAAATAAATCGCTGATAAAAGAGCAAAAGTGAAAAGCAGAAGGAAAGGCAAATTCACAGTCCTTTAATTAAAATAAAGTTTTCAGTCCCAAGACCGGTGCGAAGCCCTGGAGGGTAAAACCTCCACAAAACTGCAGCACAGGTTTGTTTTTAGCCACACATATTTAGATCATCTCTCAAAAGTAGAAAAACAAAAATATCTGAACATAATGCAAGTTTTGGGCACTTGTTATCCATACAGCACCTGCTGCTGTATTTCAATCTAATCTAAAATGCCATTCCTTACGAAATAGAAGTCTACTAAAAGTTAATTTTATTAAGTATACTTAAGTAAGGTTCAAATATATTTTTAAGTATACCTCATGTAGTAAGTATACTAATAGCAATGTACTAGTAGTTAACTTGTTAGTGTTCTGTTTCAATACTGCTTGGAAATTAATTGGCCCACTTTTCAGTGTATAAAAGTATACTTTTACGTATAAGTGTAACAGAAGTAAACTTTAAGTGCACAACTAGTAGGCCTAGTTCATAACTACGTTTCTCATTTGTACTGCATCTGTACAAGTGAACTTATAAGTGTACGTGTAGTAAATTTAGTTTATAAAGGTACTCTTTGTTATACTCTCAGTAAACTACTAGTTTTATACTGCAAGTATAGTTGTAGGCTAAGTTTTCTTTAAGTGAACATAACATCATACAGTAGCTTATAATATATTTTTATATATTATTTTTGCACTTCAAGTAGGCTATACTATGTTCCTATTTAGGACTTATTTTTTATACCTTTAACTTTTTCCTTTTTGCATCCTTTTTTAAAAAACTTGAATATGGCTTAGTTTCATATAAAAAAAAATAAAAAAGCAACATTTTCAGCAAAAAAACGGAGAAAAATCGCATTTCGGATCCAGATCGGTGATCAAAACACAGATGGAGTGGATCGAGTCCATCAACACCCCCAAAACGTCCCTTTTTCGACATTTCATTCTGTAACGTTTGGCATTTTTTATTTATACGCGGTTTAATATTTGATGATCGCGTTATTTTACATTTGTTTAAGCAACCACTTGTTTCTGCATCTTCTTCACCTGTGTTTTGATCCGGAGATTCTGCACTCTTTCAGAAGATGTGTAATAGCGCCCCCTATCTTATAACAGTGAAAACATGGATCGCTGAAAAATTCCATCAATGGCGGGGAAAGTGTAAAAGTAGATTTGAAGTAAAATCCTTTGTACACTACCAGTGGACTAACCCACACAAAAATCCAGTTACTTAGAATTAGGAATATCTATGTTTTATTTATAAATCTATATTTTCAAACAATGTATTGGCTACAATATTTTTCCCTGCATGTCATGGTGCAGGGCTCCGTAGGATGTTTAAATCAAATAATTGCAGTTATTTTGTATGGTGAAGTGTGATCATTGAAAGTTAACAGCAAAGACACTGGGATAAAGTGAGATTAAAATGCAGAAAGTATATTTGCATTATATTTATGGGGACACATACTGTAGTATATCTCACACTAGGCAAAAGTGTCAATGTTTGAGGAATATGTTATGCAAACAACTCCTTAACTACTTCATGTGTGCAGTTCAAGGGTCCATGAGCTGCACGTTTTATTTAGAGTAATTTTCAGATCTGTGTTCAAATGTAAAATGCAGTTTTGAGTCGAGCCATTAAATGCATCTGTAGCAATGCTAGGCATGTGAACCAAACTTCAAATCTTATTTGTTGGGATAAATGCTGTCACGTTGCATAAAAGTAGAAAATGTCTTTTACCTTTGCTCCAAATTGTGGTCCAACATGTTTCCATTAGAGCCCTTCACATGAACAAGGATACATTCTACAGTGTAATCAGTTGTTTGATTGAAACTGAGGTTAAATTTCTTTTAGAGTTTGCACAACAACATACCAAGAAGCAACATCTGACTTACAGCTGGGTTTAACAAGCTTTTCTTCTTATTATAAACTGTTCAGCTTCAAGCCAATAGCACCAGTGTTTCTTCCTGCAGTAAACATTGTTAGATTGTCTGTTCAGTGCATTCATAACATGAAAATGTCAAATGACCTTGGACTGGCCAGTGTAAGATATCAACATTTTATTGTGAAACAAGTAATTAACCCGGTAATTCACTGTAAACAAACAAACAATCTTTTTCCTGTAAAATACCTGTGATGATCCCAGCCTGTGTTCCCTGGGGCCTATACCATGAAGCCGGTTTAGGTGGCTAGCCAGCTATGTTTCAGTTTAGTTTGCGCCAACCCTGGGTTAGGCACCATAAAATTGGTTTGGCTTTTAGCAGTGTTCATCGCCATAGTAACTTATGCTCCATGGCTAATCTGGTCCGGGGCAGGTTATGTTCCAGGTAAGAGGTTGCAAACCGAACTCAAACCGAAATTGGACCAATCAGCTGTGAACAAATGATAAAGTCAGGCCACCTGTTTCTACTCCAAATTACAGGTCACTACATAACAAATGATTTTTTAAAGAAAAAATTGTCGGGCTTTTAGTAACTCTTATTTAGAATAATAATTTTGTGTGATTTAGATATTTATGCAATTATTAATTGATCACACATACACTTTTAGTTTATCAATTATTTTTACTCACAGTTTAAAGGAATAAATATATAAAGGTAATATAAATACGCTTTAGAATCAACAGATTAAGCTATAAAATGACTGCATGAGCTTAAAAGTTCAATTCTCTCAATACTTATATGAACTGTATAAACTAACTTCACAATTTTTACTTGTACTGATATAGCAAGACTTTTTCTTGTCAAGTCTTGTCCTTCATGGCTGGCTGTATGTTTGATCATTCATTTTTCTGGTTCTCTGGTCTCTATTTTGGATTTGTATATGTATTTTATGTGCCAGTAAACTCACTGCGAATGCATCCAGCTCTCCCTTGTTTTTGATTTCACCTGTATTACAATTTTACTTTTTTTTTTTTTTACAATCCACAAAATCCTAAAATACATGCATTTGGGAAGCAAAATTCTAAAGGTTTGTTTTCAGAATACATTTTTAATTGGATTTATATTTATATCATTATTTATATATAATTAATATTATATATATATATATATTAGAGGTGGGCATAGATTAATTTTTTTAATCTAGATTAATCTAGATTAATTTTGAAATTAATCTAGATTAATCTAGATTAAAATGGCTCATTTGAATTCTGCCGAAGGCATTCAGAATATGTGTGCTACCCAAATAATGACTATAAAAGTAAGTCTTTGAGAACGGGTTTCTCAAGCCAGGTGGCGCATTAGACCAGGGGCTCATCTCCTGTTTCCACAATGCATCACAAACTGCTTGAGAAAGCTGTTCTACTCATAGACTGTAAAGGTTACTGCTGTACTGTTACCGTCCGTAGGCAACATAGGCCTATGTTATTATCAACTACTATAGGCTATCAATTAGGGATGGGCGATATGGCCTAAAATCCATATTGTGATATACATTGCAGCCTCTTGCGATAACGATATATATTATAATAAAACCATTTCAGAACAGGTTACACAGACCCTGCTAAACAACTGCTAAATGTATTTTTTTTAAAGGGTGTATGTAGTTTTGAGAACATATATTGTGCAAAACTGTAAGTATACAACATAATTTTGCAGATAAATAAAATTTAAGTACACTAGCTGCAGAGACTTAAGTAGGTCTAATGTTTATTATAGCTTTGAGCTTATGAAACCCCAAATTTAAAGTTATAATATTGTCTAACTGATGTCTTTTCAGTTAAAAAGAAACACAACAACGATTCTTAAAATCGGGCGTAGACAGAGATTATGTGTTAACGTTACACCACTAAGATATATTGGAATGAGAATAATACGCGCACGCTGCCTATTCAGTGATATCATGTTTCGTTTTGAATTTGAGGTGAACGGATTAGTCGTGTGTTAATTTACCGAACCGTTGTTCGTCCGTTGTGTTTGTCGGACGGCTTAAATCCGAACCAAGTCCAAATAATGGATGTTGCAGCTTTCACTTTCAGCCGTGTTTACTTAAGATGACGACGAATATGCGTTGCAGCCGGGTTTACCTCGCGGCCGCGGGTAGATTGCGTCATCATAGCTTGTGTAGAGCCATCTCCCAACCCAACTTGGGGAATAGATTAACGGCGATATTTTTTTTATCGCGCGATAAGAGTCTCGCGTTAACGCAGCGCGTTAACGCCGATAACGGCCCACCACTAATATATATATATATATTAGTGGTGGGCCGTTATCGGCGTTAACGCGCTGCGTTAACGCGAAACTCTTATCGCGCGATAAAAAAAAATATCGCCGTTAATCTATTCCCCAAATTGGGTTGGGAGATGATGACGCAATCTACCCGCGGCCGCGAGGTAAACCCGGCTGCAACGCATATTCGTCGTCATCTTAAGTAAACACGGCTGAACGTGAAAGCTGCAACATCCATTATTTGGACTTGGTTCGGATTTAAGCCGTCCGACAAACAGCAGCAAACTATAGACAGAGTGTGTGGGGTAACGGTTCGGTAAGTCAACACACGACTAATCCGTTCTACCACCTCAAATTCAAAACGAAACATGATATCACTGAATACCAGCGCGCGCGTATTATTCTCATTCCAATATATCTTAGTGGTGTAACGTTAACACATAATCTCTGTCTATGCCCGATTTTAAGAATCGTTGTTGTGTTTCTTTTTAACTGAAAAGACATCAGTTAGACAATATTATCACTTTAAATTTGGGGTTTCATAAGCTCAAAGTTATAATAAACATTAGACCTACTTAAGTCTCTGCAGCTAGTGTACTTAAATTTTATTTATCTGCAAAATTATGTTGTATACTTATAGTTTTGCACAATATATGTTATCAAAACTACATATACCCTTTAAAAAAAATACATTTAGCAGTTGTTTAGCAGGGTCTGTGTAACCTGTTCTGAAATGGTTTTATTATAATATACTGTATATCGTTATCGCAAGAGGCTGCAATGTATATCACAATATAGATTTTAGGCCATATCGCCCATCCCTAATTGATAGCCTATAGTAGTTGATAATAACATAGGCCTACCTAATGTTGCCTATGGACGGTAACAGTACAGTAGTAACCTTTACAGTCTATGAGTAGAACAGCTTTCTCAAGCAGTTTGTGATGCATTTTGGAAACAGGAGATGAGCCCCTGGTCTAATGCGCCAACCTGGCTTGAGAAACCCGTTCTCAAAGACTTACTTTTATAGTCATTATTTGGGTAGCACACATATTCTGAATGCCTTCGGCAGAATTCAAATGAGCCATTTTAATCTAGATTAATCTAGATTAATTTCAAAATTAATCTAGATTAATCTAGATTAAAAAAATTAATCTATGCCCACCTCTAATATATATATATATATATATATATATATCTTATTGCTATTTTTTTTATTGGTTTAACTATAAACTTTGTAAGCAGTAAACATTTTTAGATGTTTTTTTTTTTAGATGATGTTAAAATTTTAGGATTTTTAGATTACAAATCTTTTATTAAAACTCTTTCAGACAAGCATTATTTTCCCTGAGGACTTTTATAGTTTTTTTCTTCACACAGCCTTTCTAAAAGTGACTGCAAAATTACAAATAGGAATGTCTGTAATTGCATTATTAATTTATTTAACAGTATTTGTACCATCAAATGCCAAACTTAAATTTAACATTCATGTTGCACTGCATGGTGCACCATCATTAGGAAAAGTTCAAGAACTACTCGTCCTATATGAATAAAGAAAAATAATCAGTAAGGAAAGTCTGTATTTGTAGATTTCTCATAAAACAAATCTCTTTTAAATAGTGACTGTTTGTATTGTCTGAAAAAAGACAGCATTATTTTATTAGCATTACAGCGCCAGCATGACACTGAAAGCACAGCCACATTTTCCTCATTCTTCCAGGCATGTCATAACTCAACTTGCTTCTTACTCAATATTTTTCAGGGGGAGTAGGGAAATTTCTAAACATGTAGGCCAGGCGAGTTGACAGGAGACCCGGTGTCTCTTGTTCCTGCCATAACAGGCCGGCGAAACAGTTAGAACAAGAGTTCAGGACATGAGGGTGAGAGAGTGAGAGGAAACAGGAGGTCATATAGTGGAGGGGTTGGCGACCTTCCGGACTGCTGTCAGAGACAGATTAAATAAACTGGAGATAGAGGCAATGAGCTTTGGTGTCTTATTAGTTTCCTAGCAAATGACAGAGGACCTTTACTGAAGGCATATTTGATTGAAAAGCATTTTACTGGCATCTGTAGTAAACACACTTTAGCTATTAACTGGGTCAAACAAGACTAATGAGTCGACTCCCACATCTATGCTGTAATGAGTATGTCAAGCTACAAGAAGTGACGCTTACATCTTGCTAGCAAAACACAACAGGTCACAGTCAAGACATACTGTCCATAAAACACTCACAGTCTCTGCAGAATAGAATCTCCTAGAAGCAGCCAGTAAGTGCAGTTACACTGTAAAAAATTTCTAACCCTCCCAAATCAAAAATTTCAAGTGACCGATAACATCTAAATTTTTCAATTGGCCCAAGTGAAAATCTGTAAATTTAATTTTATAATTTACAGAATTTTACTTGGGCCAATTGAAAAATTTAGATGTTATCGGTCACTTGAAATTTTTGATTTGGGAGGGTTAGAAATTTTTTACAGTGTACATGCACTTTGTTAGTTCCCACCCTGTTCCTGTAGGAACCCAAATCTACCCCATTTCTGAGCTCTTCCTAATCAAACACACCCAAAACAACTCATCAACTCATTCATTGGGACTCTAAGACCAAAAATGTTTGGGTCAGATGAGGGAGACATCCAAATTGTGTACTGGTGGGAACACTGTCCAAGAAGACTCTACTAGGGATTTCCACCCAACAGTCTATGCTTCATAAAATTGGCATTTGGTGAGGACCGAACAAGCTCAGCAGAACTGGCTAATTTTCATGGACGAGATTGATTGCCATTGATTTTTATGAGAGGCGTCTGTCCGCATCACCCAGCTAATTCTCCGGAGGCTGTTTAAAATCCTGCCACGCCACAGAGCGCCACTGTCATAGTTATGCTCAGTTTCACTGTATTGCTTAGTTTCTTAGTCTTTGTTTTCTTTGTCACCATATGCCTGACTTGTATTCATGTTTTTTTATTAGTCTACACCTGTTCCCTGTTCTGTTGATGATCTTCCCTCTGTGTATTTAAGCCTTCACTTCTTCTCTGTTCTTCATCTTGAGTTAATGTTATGTTGGTTCTTGTGTTATGCTATTGCTCTGTGTTTATTAAAGTTTGTTCATTCAGCTTCACACATATTTATTGGATTATCAATACACTGCATCCCTTGACAGAACACAAGACCATTAAATAAGATTCTCACAGCAAAGAAAAAAATAGTATCCCTGCTGTCCATCTCCTCCTGCTTGATCAGGGGGATCGCTTCCTACAGGATTACAAGAGGGACTCTCTTGATCTGGTGTGCCTCACCCACTACCCCGACAACTCGTTATGTTTTTTTCTTTAACACCAGTCTCAATGAACAGTCAAAGGCACGCCTGCCTGTGGATGGTCCTCGAGGGAGCTTCTCCGAGTATGTGGGTGCTGGTTCGAAATGACTTACCTTTTACTATCTGCCTCGCCGATGAGGACATCACCAGCCCCACTTCAGACTGAGAGCCCAGCCAGCCGTCAGCCATGCCCGCCGTGGAACAGCCAGAGTCCACTGCTGACTCGCAGCCCGAGCCCACCACAAAGTCAGAGTCAGAGTGGTCGCCAGAAGCTGTTTTCATACCGGAGCCCGAGCTTAATGTGGAGTCTGTCCAGGTGTGTGAGCCGGCAACAGTGTCCATCATCGAGGGCATATTGTTGGAGTTCATCCAAATGGATTGGATCCCTTCCCATACTCCTGCTGCAGAGGCACATAAACTGATCTTGGTAGCTGAGGAATTGTTGTATGATGAGCTGGATGAGGAGGTTTCTTCTATGCTACAATCAATGGTAGTCCCATCCAGTTTCAAATCAACTAAATCGTCGCTGGTTAAGCCTAGCACCAAGTCGTCGCTGGTTAAGCCTAGCACAAAAGTCGTCGCAGGTTAAACCCAGCACTAAGTCTCCACTGTGGATGATCCCTCCCATCCTCCCTCTCCCTCTTCCACTGTCAAAGCCATCCAGTCCCTTGGCCTTGCCTCTGCTGTCTCCTTCAGTGGTTCCCCTCTGCTGCACAGATCTTCCTAGGGCATCCCAGTCATTAGCTCCCACTTTGCTAAATGGATCCCTCAGCTCTGACTCAAGTCTCCAAGCCCCAGACACCACCTTGGCCCTCCAACCCATCAGCTCCACCTTGGCTCAATGCTACTTCAGCTCCACCATGGACCATCACATCAAGCTCCACCTCTACTGGCTCATCCACCATGACCTTATGTCATGGCTTTAGGTCAGTCTCCTGCCCTGACTTTACCCACCTTCATCTCCTCCCTGGCCATCATATCCTCTGTGTCTTCCTCAGCCTGCTCCTCCTCCTCCTCCAGAGCCCTCACCCTCCCTCCTTAGTTTGAACTGTGATGTCACAGCTATGTTCAGTTTCACTGTCTTTCTTTGTCACAATTTGCCTGAGTGCTAGGCATTAATTCGTTGTCATGGTTTCTTATTAGTCCTATTCGTGATCTTCCCTCTGTGTATTTAAGCCTTCGGTTTTACTCTGCTCTTCATATTGTGTTGATGTTATGTTGATTCTTTTGTTATGCTATTGCTGTAAGTGTCCATTAAAGTTGATTATTTGTTCATTCTGCATCATATATCTCTATTTGATTACCAATACACTGCAACCCATGAGAGCCACTTACATTTTTTTCTATTAAATTAGATTATATTAGTCCCAAGTTGTTGTTTAATGCACATGTTGACATCCACCTAGGCTGGAAGATTGTATTTTTTTCTGTGGCTTGAATAAAGTCTGTATGCTTTATATAGAGAGCTATTATGGAGCTATATATGGAGACCGCAAAGACTCAGCTGATCTGTGATGGTGCCAGCGTGTATGGCTTGCCGTCTGCATCTTGCCTGGTTGTTTGTGTTTGTTTTGTGTTTTGTTTTCTCTCTGATCTTTCAACATGTCTCAACTGCATTGGTCTACGACAAGCAAACATTACTCACTATTCGAAACTCTGTTGAAAAACTGATCAAACAGGAGAATCCAAGAAACCAAGAGAATCAAATACCTTTGTTCCTCCATTTGAGTTTTCTATACCGGGAAGTTTACGTCGGTTGTATTACGCCACTCCCAGGAGGAAACGGCGACGCAGACGCGGAAAGCGAGGCGGTATTTCTACTAGAGGGAAACTGTACCTGGCGTCTTTGGCATTGCCTTGTGCCTATTCGTTTGGTCACCGATGTGAGCTGGTTTTGGATCGTTGTTCCTCCTGGCACTGCTTGGAGCCGCCGGTGCGGCTGGATTCTGCCTGTTGTGCCTGCTCTCGACCCTAATCCTTCTCAGGTATTTTTGCCTCATCTCCGTAGAGGTGGAGTAGATCCAATGAATCTTCGCCCGCTGGGTTATGCATCACAGTCGGCTTATGAATCGATCTTGGCCAGTCTTGGTAAACTCAAGATCGGTATTAAATAAGACTTTTATATTGAATGACTTTTTAACCTCGCAATGTTCGGATTTTTTTATTTTTAACTGAGACTTGGCTTAATGTTGGTGACCTCAGCCCTTTCACAGAGCTTGTACCACCGGACTGTGATTTGTTTAGTTCACCTCGTACCACTGGTCGTCGTGATGGAGGTATTGCATCAGTTTTTAAAAAGAAATTTGACTGTCGAAGCATGAAGACTGACATTTCAAGCTTTGAAGTACAGCTGATGCAAACTGACTTACGAAATCCGGTGTTGTGTGCGTTGGTGTATCGGCAACCCAAAACAAATAATGACTTCATTCTTGAGTTTACTGAGTTTTTAGAGGGAATCATGACGAAGCATGACAGAATCTTGATGATAGGGGACTTTAAGATTCATGTTTGTTGTCCATCAAATGTTACGGTAAGAGATTTTTTAAATCTTATTGATTTGTTTAATATTGTCCAGTCTGTTAAAGACATGATCATGGACACACTTTGGATCTTGTTTTATCTTATGGTTTAGCTGTATGTGATCTTGAAATTACTGATACTGATTTATCTGATCATAAGTCTGTTGCTTTCAACATTTCTCTAACATACCCTGTGGGGAAATCATGCATGTCCACTCGCAGGTGTTGTACTATGAACTCTGAAACTATTGATGATTTTTGTAGCTTATATAATGAGGTTGCCTCCTCCAACTTGTATTATGAAAGTTCACCATCACATTTGTGTGCGGATGAGCTACTCTATTCTTTTACTTTTGCATGCACCAATATTTTAGATTATATTGCACCTCTGAAGGCCAGATGTGTTAAACCAAAATTAGAATCATGGTTAAACGATTCCATTCATGCTCTCCGTCGGTTGTGTAGACATGCAGAGCGCAAGTGGAAGAAGGAGAAGCTTCAAGTCTCTGACGATATTTTTAAGGGTCTGTTGTTAAATTATCAGGAAATGGTCAAAACTGTGAGGGCCAAATATTTACTGAAAAGTATCATTGTAATTCTAGAGTTTTGTTTAGTACATTGAATGCTGCTATGAATCCTCCTGCCTCTGATGGTATTGATGTTTCTGCACAAACCTGTGAAGATTTTCGTACATATTTTATTGACAAGATTGCTGGTATTAGATCTTCTTTTCAGTCATCTGATCATGATCCATCAGTTCCTCCGTCGACTTGCTCTGCTGTTTTTCACCAGTTTGAGCCTGTTTCCATTTCGACCCTGGCAGAGATTGTTAAACACTACTAGTCCCCAAGATATTATTCCGACTCGTATTTTTAAACAGATTTTTAATGTTTTCGGCCCTAGTAATTTGATTCTAATAAATTGCTGTCTGGCTACGGGTTCCATGCCAGCCTATTTCAAGCATGCTACAGTGCAACTTTTAATTAAGAAATCAATTCTGGATCCTATAGATTTATCTAATTTTTGATGTTATTAGATCTTAGTGTGGCATTTGATACCATGGATCATAACATCCTGGTCTCTCGATTGGAAAACCATGTTGGAGTCCGAGGAATGGCCCTTAAGTGGTTTAAGTCCTATTTAACGAACTGTAGATATGCAGTTAAACTTGGTGAATGTTTGTCGACTTCAGCTCCACTTACTTGTGGGGTACCTCAAGGGTCCATTCTTGCTCCCCTTTTGTTTTTGTTGTACATGCTCCCCTTGGGATCTATTTTCAGTAAACATGGTGTCTCTTTTCACTGCTATGCCGAAACACACAGATTTATCTGCCATTCAAAAAGAATAACAAGAGTTTAAATTATCTGAAACTTAATGATAATAAAACAGAGATTATTTTATTTGGACCAATTGAAAATTCTGTTTCTCTCAGTTCTAATCTTGGTCCCCTGGTTGTGTACAATACAGCGTTTGTGAAGAACTTAAGCGTATTATTTGACAAAGAACTCAAATTTGATAAGCAAATAAATAATGTTGTTAAATCCTGCTTTTTTAATCTGAGACTTCTAGCCAAGGTAAAGACCTTTCTTTCTTTTAATGACCTTGAGAAAGTTATTCACACGGCTTTATTTTTTCACGACTCGCTTATTGTAATACCCTTTACACAGGAGTTAGCCAGACAGCGTTAGCGCGTCTACAGCCAGTCCAAAATGCGGCCGCTAGGCTATTGACAGGTACATGAAAGCGTGAGCACATTACAACGATTTTGTCTTCACTCCAATGGTTGCTGACTCGTTTCCGTATAGAATATAAACTTCTATTGTTTGTTTTCAAATCCTCAAATGGTTTGGCACTAACATATCTTGATTCCTTAGTGAAACGTCATACACATGGTGATTAAATTCACTCTTTCTTTACATATGTTTGTTATTGAGTCAGTGAGGTCAATAATCACATTTTCACTGCGTGTTAGCGATACCTCACCGTGGGTGTGTCCTGGGGGTCATGGCAGGATTGGCGAATCCCTTTGAAGCCAATTGCAACTCCAAATCCCACCATCTTGTCAGTTTGCTCACAGATTCAAAGGAATTTCTGAGTTAATGCCTTCCATATAGGCACACATAAACTGGGGTGCTTCAATATTACTATTCTAACGCTTTCTTCTCTCCGTAGGGGAAAAATCGAAGAGAGACGCTTGTTTGAAAAAACATAAAACAGGATCTTCAAAGACATCTGAGGTCTGGTCCGTATTACCCCAAGTATCTACATGGTTTTGATCAACCGGTCAATTCACAAGCTGAGCAAACAGGTGCTATGCTGCCAACAAATAAAATGTATTTTGCCAGTGTTGGTTTTGGGTAAAGCTACTGTTGCTTTTGAGCAAAGAGTACCGTTAACAAAGTTATTATATTAATTACACAGTTATTATACATTAATGACCTTTGAAGCAATCATGCTTAAAAGGGTTTCACCTATCACACTACCAAATGGTTGAAAACATCCTTGAATAATGGTACTTTTAACTTGGATCAGTAGGTAAGCATCTAGCAATCCTCTAGCAACTACACAGCAATGCCCTGGCAACCGTCCAGAACATCCTAGTATTGTGGCAGTGAGTTTTGCATAGGCAATAAACACCCACATTTTACTAAGAATATCCATTACTCTAGTAATGTGTAATACCAAAATTCTTAACTTGACGAAAAAAAAAAAAAAAAAAAAATTAAATAAAAACAAGCAATGTGAACTACTGATCACTTAATTCTTGAGTTTGTTGCTTTGCCCTCTACCATCGCAAATGGAAAAGGATGGAAAAGCCATTATTTGAAACAAAAAAGCCCTGTTATTTAGAGGAAAACGTGGTGTAGTTGGACATAAGGAACCAATTAACCCCCCTCTCTACCCCCAACCCCCTACTCTACCTCTGTCTCGGCCGTCCTGGAGAGAGAGCAGAGGAACTTGTTGGCATTAGACATACCACCAGGCTATGAACATCTGCGTTTTTGTATTACAGCCTGATAACAACAACATATGACCCTCTTTTGTTTTTTACATTATGATAGAGGAAACAATATATATTGGTCAATAACACAATGCAGATTTTGTGTCCATATTGATTAAACTATTAACATTTATAAAGACAATGGACAATGTACTCATCTACTATGAACATTAATGTTTTTGTTTTTTTTTGTGCAGCTTGAATTTTATTTATTTATTTATTTATGTATTTATTTTCAAAAAAATGTTTGCACTTATACGTGCTTTTACGTCAAATTAAAAGCCTTAAAGGAGCTATATACACAAATTATTTGTATAAATTATTTTTAATTTATTTGTATTCATATGTATGTTTGTATGTACAGTGTATATATATATATATATATATATATATATATATATTTTTTTTTTTTTTTTCTTTTAAAAAACATTTGTTATTGTTATTATTATTATATTTAGGTTTTGTCGTTGTTATTCTTTCTTATTCTAATTAGCTATCATTTATTTTTATTTCAGTTTTAGTCATTTTAATAATTATTTTATTTCAGGTAGTTGACAAGGCCACATTTCTAATTATCAGTGAAGTATTTAAACTTTGTTATACTCTGTTATATAATATTTACTTTTTATTTCAGCATTATTATAATCAATTAATTATTATTTCAGTTAAAAATAACACAGTTTAGCTATTTTTTTTTTATTTTTTTTTATTTTTTATTTTTTTTTCAGAATCATTCATCATCAAAAATGTTTTTGTTTTAAAGACATTCATGACATATTAGAACAGTTTACCTGCGTTGTCAAACAGTGTAACACCCAACAACTTAATGATTATTATGACACATTAAATTAATAAAATAAAAATAAAAAACGTTATTTTATGTTTACACTACTTGAGATTTTCAAAGTCAGCAGAAAAAAAAGCATATGATTTACTGATTTAAAAAAATAATCTGATCAAGTAATTACCTGTAGTTTTCAGTTCAGTCTTAGTGCATGAGGATGCATTCTGGATCCTATTAGTCAGTTTGACAGACAGTATTCTGGATTTCTCAGGAGAGCTTTTTCACACACATCCCCATTTCAATCACACATTCCTTCCTGTCCATTCACACAATCATGGTCAGATCAAAGGAACATGAATAAGTCACAGTGACTAGGTTTTATACAAGCCAGTTTTGATACACATCATCTCCAAAGTTACAGATACGGTTATAAGTTCCATTAAGATGATTCTTCAGTTCAAAACAAATTATTTATTGGTCTCTTTAACAGCCTCTATAACACTTCATCTTTGTTATACTCTATTCCTAATGCGAATAGTTGAAGAAGAATGTTAAAAGCCTTTGCATGGGAACTGGTGTGTTTTGTATAAAATCACGCTCTTAACCCTTGGACATGTGTTATACAGATGGTTTAACACAAAGCACACTCCTTATAAAGTTTATGAAAAAAAAAAAAAAAAAAAAAAAAAGAGAAAAGAAAAAGGGAGCTAAATGCCCTTTTTGTGGTGTTCAATCCTAACAAGTAAAATTTCCTGACAGGAGGCTCTCCAAAACACTTGCTGCGTCATATTTTGCTCTGGTTAAGTCTGTCAATTTCAGGCTGTACTAACAGCTTGTAGCACTTCATTGCTGTGTGTAGACCCACCCTAGTGTAAATGCATGTGGTTAGCCTCGTGTTTGCCTACATGCTAACATGCTCACAAGCTAACATCTGGACTCACAAAGCCAGACTTTTGACTGTCGGCCTAAAGTCAGGGACACATTGTGAATTCTCAAATGATTGATATGGTATCGTGTTTGGTACCAGTAATGTGGAATAAATTTTACCCTGGAAGTCAACCCAGGCTCATTGAAAAAATCTAATATTATGTTGCTTCTTGCATGTTTTAGTAAGTTGCGTTAAAAGCATGTCCAAAAACAGATGAATGTGAATCTGACAACATTTTATTGCGTTGGTTGTTGTACAGAAGTTCTGAAATGAAATATTCGGTGAGTGGCGCTAAAAGGATAATGCTCTAATGTGTTTAAAAAATAACATAGCACCAACACTAAAATTGACCCTAAATCTAACTGATTTATTGCTGAAGCAACCATCCCATTTTAGTTTGCTTCTATGGGCCCTTTTTTAACGATCTAAGCGCATGGTCTAAAGCTCATGGCGCAAGTGCACTTAGGGCGTGTCTGAATCCACTTTTGCTAGTTTTCACGATGGGGAAAAACGATGAGACGCATGGTCTAAAAGGGTTGTCCCTATTCTCTTAATGAGTAATGGGTGTGTTTTGGGCGTAACGTGCAATAAACCAATCAGAGTCTCATCTCCCATTCCCTTTAAAAGCTAGTTGCGCTCGCGCCATGGCGGATTCGCTATTTACATGCCGGAATTTGCAAGCGGAAAAACTGAACGCTTCTCCAGAGAAGAAACGGATCTGCTCGTGTGCGAGATGCGAGCAGACCATCTATGGGACAAACCGGATTCAACCATATCTTTATGTACACAATAATAATCTTTTACATTGTAATCCTTTTATGTTTAATATGTGGCATGTTTGTGTGCTGCTGCGCATCCCTGTGTGTGTAATAAGCACAGAGTGTACGTGCGTTGTGGACCCGCTTATAGCGCCCTTTAAATAACAAAAAAGTATTGCGCCATTGACTTTAGACCAGGTTTCAGTTGGTCAATGGCGCAGTCTATTTCAGTTTCCTCAAAATAGCAACGCACCAACAATGCGCCTGAACACCTCGTTTTCAGACCAGCAGCCCATGGGTGAACAGATGGGTGCAAATGGATTTGCTATTTAAACAATGTGGCGCAGGACGTGAAAATGAGAATTGCGTCGGGCTGAAACTAACAAAAAACACTTGCGTAGCGCCTGGCACCGGGTGTATGATAGGACTCTATGAGTCTTTGAGCTCTGTTATACTCATGTTTGACAGGACTTGTACCCGAGCGCTTCGCATCGCAAGTGCAATGCTGCACCAGGTGAGCTATCGAGCTAGTTTAATATGTCAGAAAAGCCAAACATATGAAGCTGGTTATTTCATGCAAACATAAAAATGTATCAGTTTTACAAATCATGCACTATAAATGGTAAATGTGTTTTGGGGTCATAACATAGTATTGTTTTAGGAAACAAAATCATAATTTGTATTTAAAGTAATAAACGTTATTGGTGTTTTACTGCCTCTAGTGTTCATTTCAGTCTGAAAGTGCAATGATTTGTATGAAGCGTTCTGCAGAAATGTAGATAGAGGCATGTTTTTCCAATGAAGCTGTGTTGGATTTCTCAAATGATTGAGATGATATTGTGTTTGGTTCCAGTAATGTGCAACAAATTTTAGCCTGGAAAAATGGTTCAAATTATGTCATATCAACATGTGCCAAACTGATTTAGCTAGCTACATAACTGGAAGTGATTGTTCTACCCAGAGGCTCATTGATGCATTAGACCTCCCATTGACCCACTAACAGGATGTACAGCTGAGGGTTTTCTCTCGGGATGACGCAGACCATCATACACATGGCTTCCACACGTAAAGTTGACATACATCTTCTCTGGGCCCAGCGAGACATTTGCATGCGGTTCAACATCACTGCGAAGAAACAGAGCATTACCACAAATCTACTCTATTAGACTAATCTTTACATTGGGACTTTTGTACAGTTTTTGCTGTCTCAGTTGGTTTGGCTGCTTATCAAAGTTGTAGAACAGGTCTATTACTCCTCTTTACTGTAATGGATGCTATTATGTTACAGGGAGGGAGTATAGCTCAGTTATATATTTGATACATAAATAATAGAGACAAGGGGAGCTCGATGGGTAGAACATTTTAATTTGTTGTTTGGAGAAGGGCCAGCGATCTCGAATGGGAGGCCTGTTCAGTAAAGGCTTTGACAGTGTGGGTTGGAGGCTTTCATGTCCTGGGTGGCCTGTTTAGTTTGCACTGAAGTGCAAGACAGAGGATGACCGTTTACTTCCACAGTCCATCAGGGAAATTATTGTCTGAAAGAGTTGCACAAGCGTACACAGCTGGATATCTAGCCTTGTTGTCCAAGACAGAGTCATGCATATCCATTCAGATGGACGTCTGTGCTGAGTTTGTTCGCCAAGATGTGGAAATTCTGTCATCATTTACTCACCAAACTCAAGTCATTCAACTCATGGATGACCTTCTTTCTTCTTTCTTTGAAGAATTTCCTAGTTGTTCTTCTTCACATAATCAAAGTGAAACTTGTTTTGTCAAACTCCATAATGACTGAAAAAATCACATCAGTCCATGTGGTTGGTGCGCTAAAGTGTTCTGAAGCCATATGAGACCACATTACCAAACACTCGAAACTATATTCACTGCATTTCTTCACAAATCAAATATGGTAGCATTGACATTAGTGAGGTTTGGTTGTGTGCTACGTCCTGATATACATACTTGCCAACTATAAAGTAAGTGTAAAATATTGTGTGAGAAGAGAAGTATGTCTGAATTCACAGTATTCATTAAATAGCAGACAAAAAGTACCCGGATGACCTAATACTGCGAGATTCTTGAGTGTGGATTCAATGAACGCTTCACTATCCCATGAGAGAGGATTTGTAAATGGCAGTGAAACAATGGAACTGATGCCGCAAGTCACATGACAAAGACAACATGACGAATGTAATATGCCCAGATCACATTCATACTACACACATTCATACAGAACATCCTTTTTGGTAACACTTTGGGCCCTATCTTGCACCCAGCGCAATTGACTTTGTACACCGACGCATGTATCATTCCTATTTTGCACCCGCGCACAGCAGACTTTTCCCTCCACAGACGCACGTCGGTTAACTAAGAAATACACTTGCGCTCCCCGGGGCGGTTCAGCGCAAAGAGGAGGCGTGTTCCGGCGCAAACGTTCCCTCATGCTATTTTGCAGGTTTAGAAAACAATTCCGCCACTGACCGAAAAAAAAACTAGTTTAAAGTCAGTGGCGCGTTGCGCATGTTATTCATATGCTATTTTAAGGGCGCATGCTTGGCCAAAATCAATGTAGCGTGTGCACAACGCGCATACACTTTGATTCTCTCATCTACACACAGACGCATCAGGTTTCATTTTTGCAAATCATAGCCTACATTATTACGATAGATAGATAGATAGATAGATAGATAGATAGATAGATAGATAGATAGATAGATAGACAAACTGTTTATTATAAAAGCATACATCTAGCTTACACATTTACCCAAATTATCATACGCCTGTTTAACCAAAGTTAATTTGGGTGTGTTTCTCCATCCTCAATGTCCCTGACGAGAACATTGGTCTCCTCGGCTGTGAACCGCTCCTGGTGTGCGTCTGGCAAACCCGCCGTTATAATAGGAATCCGCTATAGAACAAGCGCGTCTGCTCTTAAAGGGAATGTGAGATGTCGCTCTGATTGGTTTATTTCACGTTACGCCCAAACCACACCTATGAATAATGAAGCTACTTCAGACCAACCCATTTTAGATTTGCGTCGGGCGCAAAAGTCATTTCTCCCGCCGGTATAATAGCAACAGCGCCCAAGACCCGCCCACAAAGTTACTTGCATTTTGCGCTTGATACTTGCGTTTCAGATCGTTAAAATAGGGCCCTTTAATTCAATGGTCCACTTCCGGCATTCTACTGACTAGTAACTTTGCAACTAAAAGTCAACTAACTCTCATTAGAGTATTAGTAGACTGTAGTAGACTGTTTGGGTTAGTAGAATAAGTCGACATGTAGTTGCAAAATTATTTATAGTCAGTTGAATGTGTGTTGGGGAGCTTCAAAATAAAGTGTTAGGAGATATGAAGCAGACAGTTAACTAATAATCTAATGAGAGTAAGTTGACATGCAGCTGCAAAGTTACTTGAATTTAGTAGAATGTCTAAAGTGGACAATTGACCGTTGACCATAGATTGGAATAAGCATAACATATAAGATTGTATGAATTTGTATAATTAATTCACTACTCCGAAACGTAAAAAAAAAATGTTTGGTCATGATTTTTGGCGTCAATGCACCATTTTTGTAGACCATAAGACTTTTGTTGTCCATTTAAAAACTTTTTGAATGAACTATTCCTGTGTACTCTAAATCTTAAAATGCCCATCTCGTTCTCATTAGAAAATGTAACTATTTTACGAAGTGCTCATTTTGTATAAATTTGTATGATGTGATACGGAAATGTACGATTTTTAGCAAAAAAAGCAAGTATAAAGGTCCACATCTAATTCTAATCACCAGTGAGGCGTGAGCAGATTTAAAATACAATACAATACAATACAATACAAATTAAACTGCATTAATTTGTACCAATTAGTCACCTAGAAGTTACCAATATATAAATTAGTTACGAATTGCCACAACGTGTTGAAATGCTTAATGATGTTTGGTCATTATGTTTGGTGTCAATCCATCCTTTTTTCCCCCATCATAAATTCATATGATGTGATTTGTACAGAAATGTGCAATATTTGCTAAAAAGTAAGCATGATTTTTTAAGCCTCTAAACTTTATCTTCAGTGGGGCGTAAGCAGATTACACAAAAACACACAAATTCACACCAATTAGACAAACTGTTACAAAGCAGTAACAAATTGCCATGAGTTGAAACTGATGTTTGTCAGTGCACCCTTTTTGTAGTCCATACGACTTTTGTAGTCCATTTGAAAGCTGTTTTGGTGAACTATTCCTGTATACTGAGCATCTTAAAATGCCCTCAATGCTAAATGAACTGCAATCATTTAGTCAGTGCTGAGGTTATAACATTAGTCAGTCTTGAAACAACCCCAATGGGTGTGAACCCACATTCTAGGCACATTAAAGAGAGTGAAATCGGTTCATATGTCTGTATTTGTTTAGAGTCTCTTTAGGGAGGGTGAGAGGCAAGCATATGACCAACCACCTGTTGTGATGTAATGCAGAAGTTGGCTGCAGTCTTACCCTGAACTATAAAATTTTGGGACATGCGAAAGAGGAACAAACCAATGAAGGGTGGAGGTCTCAACGGAGGAGGCTCGAGTCCAAACGACTTTTGCAATCCATATAAAGCACTTTAGTTTCTTTCCCCTCGACTCCCTTTCGTTTTTTCGCCACTGTTTTTTTTGTGTGTGTGTGTGTGTGTGTGTTGTTCTAAAACCTTAGAAAGTTCACTCCCATCCATCAATGTAATACTCAGTATGAAGACTAGTGTCCAGACTTTGATAAACAGTGACTTCAGTGTCAGCTTGATGATTATGAGGCTGGCAGGGTTATAATCGCACATCTCCACAAAATGAAATGCGATGTAAGTCGCTTTGGATAAAAGCATCTGCCAAATGCATAAATGTAAATGTAAATCTCCATGTACTAGATATAAGGTTGATGTTATCTTTGGGAAGTCAGCTCCCTTTGCATTCCTGCATATTCTCGAAGACGAGAAATACCTAGCATTCTCCAGCAGGCTCAGCGGGAAGCTCTCCCCCTCGCTGAGATGTCCTTCCTTAACCTCTTACGGCCTCGTGGCCTCCAGTTGTTGTGCCGTGAACCCCAACCATACAGGTCTTTGATGACAACCTGTAGCATTCAGACTAGCTCTGCAGTTGGATAGACTCTTTTCAGAGTGCATCTTTTATAGCTCAGGAGACTTACTTTCACTTATCAAATCAGGTGTTTCTTCTAGACCTTCCCAGGAGAATGGTGTGAAGTAGAGATTAGGCCTAGCTGTTTACAGTTGTCACATTAATATTTCTTTCTTATAATTGTTGTCAGTGAAGGCTTTCTCTATTACTTTGTAACATCCTTTATTTCCACACTGAAAAAAAAAAAAATTGTGATTTTAATGGTAAAAGACTGTAAAAATGCTACGGTGAAAAATTGTTAATTGGTCAACAGAAAGTTTCCGTACTATATACGGTGAATAACTGATAGTAAAATACCGCAAAATGTAGTTTTTGGACGTGAAAAATCATTGTATAATTTACAGTGAAAAAACGTGAATTGACATTCCCACAATTCCATGCGTGACACTTCACATTATGTATTTTTGTTGAAATAACTATGTTTCTTCATACTTTTTCTTAGGTTTTTTTTTTCTAATCAGTTATGACCATCAGGGCTTTATGTTACATGTAATGTTGTTAAATGAATGGTTATGGCTTTTTAAAGTTTTCATGTGTGTTACCATGATGGTGTGAAATGAAATACGTTTTTTTTTTTTTTTTACTGTAAATTTAAGTTAAGCTCTGTAAAACCTTAAATGTTGCTACCCTATTTTTTACGGTAAATTTCTGGCAACCACAGCTACCATTTTTTTTTACCGTAAAATTGAAATATTTTGCATGCTTCCTTTCGCTTTGTTGTCCCTCTCTTTTTTTCTTTGGGGTTTGTCTGTTTCTTCCTCTCGCTTGTTTTCTCAGTCGCTGCGTTTGGCCCGTCTCACTCCCCTCCTCCCCCCTAAACACCCAGTGAATGGTTTATTTGATTTATTGTGGAGTTGCAGAGAGACTCAGGTTACGGCTTTGAAGTCAGCAGTGACTGCAGGACCCTTGGCTCCCAAACGCTCCTCCAACATTAGCCAGACGGACTCCGCTCGCGGGAGAGAAAGGAAAGCCTTGTTGTGCTGCTAAGCACTAAATAGCAAACTCAGGTTTTTCATAAATGGAGATCTTGGCAGTCTGAGGTTTTGTAAAATGTGGCCCGTTTCAGTGATGTGGACATCACACGCTTTTGGAACACATCAAACGGACGACTGAAGGTCCCAGTTTTTTAAAAGGGAACATTGTGCAGCAAAAACAACTTTCTTTTACTAGGGGACTATTATTTTTAAACACAATTTACAGTAGTTATTAATGAATCTTATTTAATAAAAAAGATGTCTAATGTATTTATACTCTTATTCTTTTCTTTTTGCAAACTTTAATTCATTGTGACACCCATGCAAAAAAAAAACAAGGCAATCATAGTTTAAACCCACAAATAGATTGATAATAATAATCAGAAATGTTTCTTGAGCATCAAATCATCATATTAGAATGATTTTTGAAGGATCATGTGACACTGAAGACTGGAGTAAAGATGCAGGAAATTCAGCTTTTCACAGGAATAAATTACATTTGACTATATATTCACTATAGAAAACAGTTATTTTCAACTGTATTTTTGACCAAATAAATGCAGTCTTGGTGTGCAGAAGAGGTTTCTTTCAAAAATATTAAATCATGACATCATAATTATTCAAACTATTGACTGGAAGTGTAATACAATTAAGATAATTAATATAAACATGTCCCGTTCAGCTGTTGTGAGATTGACTATATGATGGTTTTCATCATAAATAACAGTAAGGCTTCGGTTAAATGCACATTCTGAATCTTTTGAACTCTGATGATGGATAAAGGTTCATCGTTGGTTCTCTGTAGGTCCAGCAAAGACTATTCTCATCAATACCGATTTTAACTGTGTACAGTTCTTGAGTTTGGGGATTCTAAATATAGAACATTTATTCATGTTATTCTTGTTATATTAAAGGTTAATCATTGTTGGGTCATGCAGACTAGGTTTCTCATCCTAACCAGGTTGTAAAGTTCTCTAATGGCATCAGACTTTTTTGTTTTCTACAATGGAGATAACTTCTTGCTTGCAAGATTGCGTATCTAATCTGAAGTTAAATGATAAGAGAAGTAAAAGAATGGGAAACTGGCTTTAGGTCAAGAGAAAGTGAAAAGGATAATGCTGAATTCAGAAGGTTTATGTGGAGGTCAGTTTTTTGCACACAATGAGCTGCGTTCGGTCATCCCATCCCCCTGTAAAACTTCACACTCCTCCAGTACAGCAGCTGCTAGGATGTCTTCACTCTCACTGATGGCTTATTAGCGGCTGGGTGCTAAGTGCAAAGCTTTGATGTCAAAACAATACTAGAAGTGTTGAAAGAGTCCTTCATACTGCCTACTGACAATGTCAACAATCAAGAAGAACAAATGGTTATGTAGTTAACAGAGGTTGTGTGAAATGCTGTGCCGTTCAGTCTTAGGTAAACTTAGAAAGACCAAACCAAACTTTTGTAGTTATGAAAATCATGCATGACCAAAACAAAACAAGTTAGCTAAGTTTTGATTTAGAGATTAGGTGTGTTCGACTTCATGCGCTTCATCCACATCACTGACGAACGTCCTTGATCAGAATCAAGGACTGGAAATAACTGTTTTATAAATACATATAAATATACATATGTATATTTATATTTTGTTTTGTAAATTATGTATTTATAAAACGGTTAGTTCAAGTCCTTGATTCTGATTGGTCAATATCTGTGCTTTATTCACGATAAAACACGACTATGACCGCGTCACCAAACGGTTCTATCTCACTACACAACACCGCCCCATAGCAACCACTCTTAGCAACGCAAACATATGTTCTCATTGATATTGTTCATTGAAGCTCATAGTAGATTATTGTGAGAGATCGAGTGAGCGAGTGTACCTGCATTAGATATAGCATTTTCCTTCAGGTGTGTCTTATATTCGTAATAAACAATCCGTTTGAATGTCCGCTTTGATATCTTGACCTTTTAACAGTTGAGGGTTTTTCATGTGCTCTGACATGTCATTTGTCAGTTGAGTCCAATTTGTGTCTTGCTTCTCCGTGTTTACAAGTGTCAGTCCTTTCAATATAAAAGTCTACTCTACAGAATGATTGACTCATAAAGACAGTCTTTGCCACCATCTAATGGCGAAATAATATAACTTCTGTTGCTGTTTAAGGTCAGGGACTATTTTTTTCCAGCGGAAGGAAGGCTTTTAGTGATTTTACTTCATGAAAGTTGCATTGATACATATTCTTTGGCTTTAATATTTGTATTGTGTGGTAACCGTTTTATAAAAAAAAAATAAGGTGCTTGAGGCTAGTGCTGTAAAGTCACGGCTGTAGGGGTTACTCTGCTTCACGTCGTGCCTAACAACGCCCTTCAGCCGTGACTTATTCACGATACAGCACAGCCTATCGTACCTTATTGCTTACTTAGACAGTAGTATAGGCTTTTGTTGAAATGCATTCTTGTACAGATGCCGATGTATTAAGCAACACATGAAAAGTTTTTCTGTTGCTTCATGAAAACGTCTGAAACGTCTGTGTATTTGACAAATACTGCATCTAATCCACTTTGTCTGTGATAAAGTAAGTCACTACGGGAAGCAGAAAGTGTCCGACTTGACATCTCCGTTTTAAATTCCGCCCCCGACAGCAAGCGGAAAATCCCGCCGATCAGTCTGCGCTGCATGAAGTCAAACACACCTAAAATGTACTCTTTCAGAAGATGCGTAACAGCGCCCCCTAAAGAATAACAGTGTAAACATGGAAAATTCCGTCAAACGTTGTGTCATAAATGACGGAAATTTCTGTCAATGGAGGGGAAAGAGTTAAGCACCAAATCAGACATATTTCAACAGCATTAAAAAAACGTAATTATTCCAAACTTTTGACCGGTAGTGTATATTATCCAGCCCGTTCTCATCCCAAGGCGTCATATACTGACGCTTTTGACATTTCGTCTACATCGAACGCACATGGCACCCTTTAGAGTCAATATGAGACGCAGATAGATATGGGCCAGATGGCGCCTCCTAGCGGTCTAACCCTAACCCTACCCCAGACCTAAACCTACCCATAACCGAACAAAGCTCTGTGCATGTCATATTGACGCTAAAGGGTGCCATGTGCGTTTGATGTAGACGAAATGTCAAAAGCGTCAGTATATGACGCCCTAGGATGAGAACGCGTTGTATTATCTCATATATGTGTACTTCCAAAACCATTAAGATTTCTTTAACATTGGGACATTATTTTCATGAACACACACACAATTTGCATTACTGTCATGCAAGAGAATGTAAGAAAGACAAAAAGAAAGTTGTACTGCCTTTAGTTCATGATACAAGTCCACAACTCAAGGAAATATTTGTGAATTGACTGTAAAAGTCTGGAATAAAGTGAGTTAAAATAGGCCTAAGGACAGTACTAAGAAATCAAAATCACACTGTTAAGCATTCATTTTCCTTTCAGTGTCTGATATGAAAGACCTCATGATGTGAATCTGCCTCCTCCTTGTTTAGATAACTTGGGTTAAATTTACCCAAGAAGCTAAACTAAATCTGCCACACTGTTCTGCCAGCAGCCATGCTAAATATTGAAAGTTCGGATTTAGAAACCTCAGAAAGATCACAAGATATATGTAATTACAGTGAAACTCAGATAGTAGACAGGGTGGCAGAGGACACGAATAAAGTAATGTGGTGTAAAATCCGTCTCCCATCCGTTTGTTTGTGTGGAGTTTTCCAGCTCAATGTCGGGTTAGGAAAAGAGAAAAAGACACCTATACCAAACGTCAGCCAAATCCATACTGTGTTGGTTTTACAGGCAGACAACACCAACATTTGATTCAAATTAGGGGCCAAGCCCCGAAGGGGCTATGGCACCTATTGTATCTGTTAGTTTTCTTATTATTATTATTATTATTATTCTTCTTCCTCCTCTTGAAGTCTATGGCAGCCCTATGAACCATACATAGGAAAATGATGAAATTTGGCACACTTGTAGTGATGGTAATGAAAAGTAATTGTAGCAATTTTTGAGTCTCTAGGACCAACTCTATAGCGCCACCAGCAGTTCAAAAATCCAACATTGAAATGGTTATAACTTTTGAACCCTTTGATCTAGAAAAATGAAACTTAGTACACCTGATTTATCTCATCATGCTGATCAGAACCAATATCTTACATCAAGACTCCGCCCATTACAGTAGTGGCCATTTTGAAAAGTACAGTATGCAGTTTTTTTGCTACTCCTCCTTCAAAATTGGTCTAATTTTGTCCAAACATGTACTCAAATGATCTTCGGACTGAGCCGCATAAAAGTACTGTCCCCGATTTTTTTGCTATATTGGAAAAAAAAAAGTTATGATGTCGCAAACTTAACGAGGTCGACCCAAAATTGGTTCAGAAGCTATAGCTCGGCCAAACTTTGATCAATCGAAACGAAAATTGGTACACTTCATCGGAAGCATGATCTGAGGTTCCATGCCAAAGTTGGGAACAGCGCCACCTACGGGTCATGAGATATGGAAAATGCATATTTTGGCCAATAACTTATGAACAGTTTGTCAGAAAATTATAAACTTGGTGTCTATCGATTCCTTGGGTCATGACAAATCCGTGGATATCGATTTTGCCATGATGGGATGTACCACGTGTCCGCCATTTTGAATGATGTCATAATTTGCAATATCTTTTAAACTATTTGAAATTTCTTCACCAAATTTGGTATGGATCATCATTAGCATGGCCCGAAGGTACCTGAGAAATTTGATCACAGCGCCACCTAGTGTTCCAGAGATATCATTGTTTTTTGAAAAAACGCTTATAACTTTTGCTAACATTGCTTGAAATTTGATTTCTTTATGTCAATATATTCCTTGGCTTATGCCGATTTCAACGATATCTCATATGTTATTTATCAACAATGTGACTGGCCGCCATATTGGAGTGAATGTAAAACAGTTTTTTCGCTACTCCTCCTTCAAAATTGGTCTAATTTTGTCCAAACATGTACTCAAATGATCTTCGGACTGAGCCGCATAAAAGTACTGTCCCCGATTTTTTTGCTATACTGGAAAAAAAAAGTTATGATGTCGCAAACTTAATGAGGTCAACCCATAATTGGTTCAGAGGCTGTAACTTGTGAACAGTTTGTCACAAAATCATAAAATTGGTGTCTATCGATTCCTTGCGTCATGTCGAATCTGAGGATATCTATTTTGCCAGCATTGGATGTACCACATCATAAGCTATATTAGCATTAAGTTAGCTTAGCATGCTAATCTCGTTAACATGATTTTGTGTGCTCATTCACACACTGAAGCCTCTCCTCTGCAGCTTTGTAAAACATGTCCTCTGGGTGGCGCAAGTGGTTCAACCATGCGTCATGAATCCCGAACCATTGTGGTCGTGGGTTCGAGACCAGTGTGGGGCGACTTTGAAATTGTGTATAAAATAATAATTTAAATTCCTTCCGGCTCTGCACTGCTGTTGGTGCTTAAATGCTAGCTGTGCTGCTGTAATTGATGTGCTTACTGTGCTTGATGTACATTAAATTTCTGATGTTTTGCTCTTCTGGCTCCGCATTGCGCTACAGCGGCTGTTGCTTGCTCTGCCTTGCAGGGCTTGGCCCCGTATTGCTGCTTGCAGCTATATTTATTATTATTATTATTATTCTTCTTCCTCCTCTTGAAGTCTATGGCAGCCCTATGAACCATACATAGGAAAATGATGAAATTTGGCACACTTGTAGTGATGGTAATGAAAAGTAATTGTAGCAATTTTTGAGTCTCTAGGTCCAACTCTATAGCGCCACCAGCAGTTCAAAAATTCAACATTGAAATGGTTATAACTTTTGAACCCTTTGATCTAGAAAAATGAAACTTAGTACACCTGATTCATCTCATCATGCTGATTAGAACCAATATCTTACATTAAGACTCCGCCCATTACAGTAGTGGCCATTTTGAAAAGTACAGTATGCAGTTTTTTTGCTACTCCTCCTTCAAAATTGGTCTAATTTTGTCCAAACATGTACTCAAATGATCTTCGGACTGAGCCGCATAAAAGTACTGTCCCCGATTTTTTTTATTCTTCTCTGATCAAAAGTTATGACGTCGCAAACTTAACGAGGTCGACCCAAAATTGGTTCAGAAGCTATAGCTCGGCCAAACTTTGATCAATCGAAACGAAAATTGGTACACTTCATCGGAAGCATGATCTGAGGTTCCATGCCAAAGTTGGGAACAGCGCCACCTACGGGTCATGAGATATGGAAAATGCATATTTTGGCCAATAACTTATGAACAGTTTGTCAGAAAATTATAAACTTGGTGTCTATCGATTCCTTGGGTCATGACAAATCCGTGGATATCGATTTTGCCATGATGGGATGTACCACGTGTCCGCCATTTTGAATGATGTCATAATTTGCAATATCTTTTAAACTATTTGAAATTTCTTCACCAAATTTGGTATGGATCATCATTAGCATGGCCCGAAGGTACCTGAGAAATTTGATCACAGCGCCACCTAGTGTTCCAGAGATATCATTGTTTTTTGAAAAAACGCTTATAACTTTTGCTAACATTGCTTGAAATTTGATTTCTTTATGTCAATATATTCCTTGGCTTATGCCGATTTCAACGATATCTCATATGTTATTTATCAACAATGTGACTGGCCGCCATATTGGAGTGAATGTAAAACAGTTTTTTCGCTACTCCTCCTTCAAAATTGGTCTAATTTTGTCCAAACATGTACTCAAATGATCTTCGGACTGAGCCGCATAAAAGTACTGTCCCCGATTTTTTTGCTATACTGGAAAAAAAAAGTTATGATGTCGCAAACTTAATGAGGTCAACCCATAATTATTTCAGAGGCTGTAACTTGTGAACAGTTTGTCACAAAATCATAAAATTGGTGTCTATCGATTCCTTGCGTCATGTCGAATCTGAGGATATCTATTTTGCCAGCATTGGATGTACCACATCATAAGCTATATTAGCATTAAGTTAGCTTAGCATGCTAATCTCGTTAACATGATTTTGTGTGCTCATTCACACACTGAAGCCTCTCCTCTGCAGCTTTGTAAAACATGTCCTCTGGGTGGCGCAAGTGGTTCAACCATGCGTCATGAATCCCGAACCATTGTGGTCGTGGGTTCGAGACCAGTGTGGGGCGACTTTGAAATTGTGTATAAAATAATAATTTAAATTCCTTCCGGCTCTGCACTGCTGTTGGTGCTTAAATGCTAGCTGTGCTGCTGTAATTGATGTGCTTACTGTGCTTGATGTACATTAAATTTCTGATGTTTTGCTCTTCTGGCTCCGCATTGCGCTACAGCGGCTGTTGCTTGCTCTGCCTTGCAGGGCTTGGCCCCGTATTGCTGCTTGCAGCTATATTTATACTTGATGTTCTATATGTGTGTAATGATTCTAGTCTATTAATGACGGAAAAACACTAAACGAATAACAATGAATCAGAAGATTACACGAGACACTAACAGTGTGCTCTTACTCAACGTGGACTATTCCTGAACTTTGTAGTGACAGAGAAAAAGCTTTTGGATGGGTTTATAACCCGCTTAGTGGAGACAGTTTTCCTACTTCCATCTGCTCTAGTGTTTGTTTTGTCCATTTGAGTAGCAATTATTAGAGCAGAATCTTTCCTGGCCAGTCTAGATGGTGCCATTGTCATTTTTTAATCTCGTGATTCGGCTATTACAGTTTTGCATCATTCTGACGAATCGCATACAGTGAAACTGGAAAGAATCAGGGACTGCTGAGCTGAGAGCTTAATCTTATAGCAGTACTAAAATAACAAATATATTGTTTAACATAATGTCACGTATAGAGATGCGCCACTGTAGAATCAAAATCAGAAAGTGAGGATGTTGTTGAAAACAACTGAATGGGACTGGATGTATAAGTCATCATAGACCATTCATAATTTGAATGAATAGAAGGAAATATGGAAGCATCGGATACACACATATATATATATATATATATATATATATATATATATACACTGATTCTGAAATTAGGTCAAATTGAAAGATTTTTTTTTTTAAATCTTGGAAATTAATTGCTGGATCAGAGCTACTTTGCTGCTGTCATTTCACACAAGAATGCGTCATGATTTATATGAACAATGAAAATTCAGTTTGCAAATTACTGCAATTCATTAACTCGACAAGCATTCCAACAATGGCAGATTTTTCAACTTTAACCCTAAATTTGTTACATGCCTCATGCAATCAATATCAGATATAATATAACATATAATATAACATCTAGCATATATATGGTTTTAAAATATTATTTTTCTTAGAGGAAAACTAGTGTAAAATATTGATGACTCATCTTGCATTAAGGGGTGTGTACTAATGTTTGTCCAATCAAATACCGTCTATGAGAATGTCCCTCCCCTTAAAGGGACAGTTCACTGTGCGACTTTATTTCTTCTGTGGAAGTCAACTAATGTTGTTTGGTTCCCAACATTCTTTAAAATACCTTGTGTTCTGTTGAAGAAAGAAAGTCATAAGGGTTTGGAACAACATGAAGATGAGTAAATGATGACAGAATGTTATGTTTTTGTTGTATATGTGAAATCCCTTTTATATCAAGTTTGAAAAGAGTCTGTACATTTAGCATGATAGCTTGAGGAGAATAAAGAAGACGAATCCCATACTGTGATGTCTTGCAAGCGCTGTATTGATTATTGAAGCTCCGGACGTGTTTTTTCACAGTTCTTTAGGCATTCATTGTGTTCATTTGTACTAAAGCTGTCTTAATTGGTTTGGAGGTCTGTTCAGTCTGAGGCATATTCGATGTGAGAGTGGTTGAGTGCTAGGCAGGGCAACATGTGGGTTTTTATGAGTTCTTCTGGTTAAAGGCTGCACAGCGAGCCTGCGGGTGACGTCTGTACCACATCACAGGGAAGGAGTGTTTGTGTGTGTGTTTGTATGTGTGGGTTGCTGTTTCTTCCCCAGCTCTCTTGCTGAGCAGATTCTACATTTGATTTAATTTCCAAGGTTTCAGTGTTTTCACATCAGGCAGACAGATCCACCCGTAAGACCATTAAAATCCCTTGAACTCCTCAGTGGTCCTCTGTCATCTAGAGTTTGTCCCAGAAAAATGCAGACAGTTTGTCTTGCCTATGAAAAGCTGCAGGGGTGCTGGCATTAATGCATGATTTGTTCATGGTATGCAAGTAATTATCAATGTTTAGTACAGTAGCAGTGTTCGGGTGGCAAATATGACAGACTTTATTAGGTTTGGCTGGTTAATATGACCAGTTTTCCCCTGCTGGTAGATGCCAGAACTACACAATTTTGTCACATTTTCCTTAAAATAAGCTGTCTATACTGTAAAGCAACATATCAATAGTAAAAATAAATAAATAAATAAATAACAGTAGTCAGAAGTGAATAATAGTCATGCCCATGAGCAAAGATGGCAGAAACAAAACAAGTAAATGCACCGTAAATAATTACGAAATTAAATATATAATAAAATTTGCACTTATAAAACATACAGAAGTAATAAAACATGCAGTATTAAGATTTTTCAAACAGCTTTTCCAAACTTGTTTGCCATTGGACAGATAAACAGATAGTCCCGCCCCAAAATCACACCATTGGTTAACGTCTCAAAATCGTGTCGTTCTTGATAACTAAAACTAAAATGTATTTTTTATGTATTTAATTGAAATAAAGCTGACATAAAATAAAATATAAAGATTAAATGTAAAATGTGTTTTGAATTACGCATTGCATTGTGTTGTGATTTAGGGTTAAAGGAATTGTCTGTAAACTTTTATGTCTGTAATTTTCAGACAGGACTTGATCTGTTTTTTTTGTTTTTTGTTTTTTTGTTTTCTACAGATATTATTCTTACAGTGTAAAAAACTGAAATAAGTTTAAGTACAAAAATGACTAAACTTGAAAAAAAAAACTAAACTGAAATTTAAAACTAATTAAACTTAAATACATTTAAATAAAAAATAAATTAAAATAGAATGAAATAAAATAAAATAAAATGAATGAAATAGAATAAAGCGTTTTCAAAATATGAATTAACACTTCAATAATATATAAATAAAACTAAAATAAGAGAATCAGCCTTCTAGTGGCTTACTAATAGCTGTTACTGTACATTACATTTCTGTCTCTAGAACAACATATTGTATAATAGCCAAATGAACAATAGATCATTCTGTCTGAAATCAAAGTACGGGAAACAAATAGATCGGCATTCAGTTTTTCCTTGATATAATAAATAACAAATAAAGCATTCTACATCATTTCCTGTGAAAGCGACCCTTCAAGCTATCTATAAACATGAAAGCACTCTTCTCATTGCCAAGGACAACAGTCAAGTGCAGCAAAGGATGTGGCTTTTGTGGGACACATCACAATTCGAAATTCAAACTAGTGCCTTCATTGTTGCGTGGTTATCGCACACACTACAATATGCTCACCATGGTGAAATGTGAAACCGTTTATGCTTCATGACAGGAAATGAGATGGGCAGAGGGTTTATTTTCTGCATTTGCTTTTATTTGTGGCTGGATGTTTTTATTTTAATGGTTTAAAACGTTAGAGAAAGCGGTAAACAGCAGCCATCATGCATAATCCATTTCAAACAGTTTGATTGGAAATATCACTAATTTGCTCTAATATTTATGATATTCATCCTCATTATTCTTTTTCTTGAAGCTTCTTACTCACTCTTTCTTCACGTTGCTGTAACTGGGAAGGATGAGATCATCTTTCTGAGTCTTGCACTTTCCTGTCTGAGAAGTTGTCTGTGCAGCAGTTCACAGCAGGCCCAAGATGGAGGACACATCTGGAAACAACTACTCGCGGAGACTAAATGATTTTCCCTTTACTCCAGCAGGATGGGGGTTGGGCAGCCAGGTAGACAGGAAATGAGCACACAGAAGAGAAGTGCAGTGTGTGGATGGGAAATACAATCACTGTTTTCAACATCTGTAATGGTATAGCGATCAAATTAAATATCTGAAATTAGATTGAAATCATTACATAACAGTCATCTTAGAGTACAAAATAAATGTGCTAACAGACATCCGGTAATGTGTGTGTGTGTGTGTGTGTGTGTGTGTGTGTGTGTCCATTTTGGTTTCCATGTTTTATGGGAACTTTCCATAGGCATACTGATTTTTATACTGTACAAACTGTATTTTCTCTCTTCTTACACTAACCCATCACAGAAAACTGTATGCAATTTGTACATTTTACATATCAAGACATCACATGATTCATATGCTGTTTTCCTCATGGGGACCAAATAGGGGTTCAGGTAAATCATACGTCATGGGGACAAAATGTCCCCACAAAGAAGTCAATATCTGAAATCCTTGTCCTTGAGGTGACATTTTGTCC
This sequence comes from Squalius cephalus, assembly GCF_949319135.1. Taxonomy (NCBI): domain Eukaryota; kingdom Metazoa; phylum Chordata; class Actinopteri; order Cypriniformes; family Leuciscidae; genus Squalius; species Squalius cephalus. The sequence goes on from NC_137145.1 coordinate 25,215,318, forward strand.
CCAAAACTTATAAAAAAAAAATATAAAATGAACACATACACACACAACCAATCATTTGCCAGTGGTATTTGTGGTTAATCTTAATTATATTTTAATTATTGCCATACTTTGAACCTAATTACAACAATAAGACTAGAGAGATTGTAGTTAAATGTAATAAAATAACACGAATATACAGATCTGGCCTTTAAAAACGCGCGTTTTCTCCCGCGGCATTCGGCAATTCGTCTCGTAGAGTCTCGCAGAATTCTGCAAGTGCTTTCGGGGGGCGCTACTTACAAATTCCCTCAATGTGTTTCGCTTCACAGAATATCCACCAGGTGGCGCATAAAAAACAACTTTACGTTAGATTTTTTCTTTTACTTCATTACGTCACGATTGTGAGAAAACATCCACAATAAAATATAAATTATAAATAGTAATAGACACAAATATTTACAGTAGGCTACTGTATTATACAGACATTTGAAAATATTTGTAAATGCAAAAGGTTCATTAAGACAAGAAGGGGTATTGGACAACGTTTACGAATTTTTATATGCTTTGTCATTGCTGTGGTTTCCAGGAGATGAGTGCATGCAGAATATTTAACATTGCTTTTATTAAAACAGCAAAGTGACGTTCTTGCCAGTAGCGCATAACTTTTTTGTACAACTATTAAGATGATTGTGCATGCAATGCGCATTTATATAAGTGCAACAGAGAATTTAGTGTGAGCATAATACACGTGACTCTGCCTGTAAAAACCCAGCAGTATTTTTTATATATATACACAAAATCATCCTAACATAATGCAATTAAATAATGCGACTTACCCAGATTCTTAATTCGTGAAAATATTTCTTGTGTGATTGTTCTTGTGCAGATATTTCTTGTGAGGTAATGTTGCAGCTCAACGCGTAGCATTTATATTTTGGGCGCATCTGATTTGCCATTACATTATTAATAAATATTTTAATTGAACTGTCTTAATGCATTAAGCATAAAGATTTTTCCACGTTAGTCTCAGAATGTCCGGGGTTGGTTTGAGGTCTTGCCGACAGTTTGTAAATCTTCTAAATATTCATATTCACAAATTCCATACAAAGGGTGATCAACAGTTATGACTTCTAAAATAAAATAAAAATGACCAGATAAGAGGTATCTGATTGACAGTTTGACAGATGTTGTTTTAAAAAAATAATTACAACATTATGGGGAAGTGGTATTAAATATTCGGTAACACATAGCCTAATACAATTATTTTAAGTATGCATTTTGTTCAGTTTTGCTTTTACAAAATGTTCCCTGTTTTTTATATAATTAATTTAATCTGAGATGTGCGTTATATCGCTTTTTGATCATTATTTGTGTTGTCGAATTTTGACACAGTTTCATTACTTGTTCATAATAATTTGATTCATAATTATGTCGTTTTTTTCTAAAAGTAAAAGTAAAAAAACTAAAAGTTTTTCTAAAAGCAATATTCTAAAGAGATACAAAGACAGTGTACGTGTACCCACCAGATTTCGCCATGAGTCATTTTGTACCCACCACTTTTAACTTCCGTTGACCGTTTTCAGTGGTTATGAGGAGCAATATGAGAGAAAATTTTTGTAATCATTGTCTGACACAACAAAAAAAAATTATAATATTCATTTTATTTTAATTTTCGTGTTCGCATTTATGAGGGAAAAAACAACGTGTCAGTTTACGGTTATGGACGTGAGCGCTCTAAAAGCGGCAATAAAAGTCTGCTTTAAAACTTTCACAGAGACCTTAAACAGAACAGCTGCCTTTCTTTAAATCGAATTTCGTTTTGTATTAATTATGTCTTAATTTTAATCAATGTTTCGTGAACCAATTGCCTGGATTTAAGAAGTAAATATAGCAGACAATCACGACACCGGCGCCGGCGATATCTCATAAATGAACCGAAACTCAGCGTGTAATGCACATTCACATTTACAGTGTATTTAGACACATTTAGACGCATTCATAATCATTACTTTTACCGGTTCTTTGTGGCAAGCTTTATGCGTGCGGTCGTGCGCTTGAGTGCGGCTATATTATAGTAAATGCTCATTACTTAAAACAAAGCATAAGCCTCTTCCTGGCATGCAATGGAATCTACAATGTCAGTTGGTTATATCAACATATGTCAAATTAAGTTACGCGATATCAACAAATTAAGCTATAAACATTAATTTGAAATAACTTAAAGCGTATGTATAGTATATTTGCTTAAATAGCATTTAAACAAAGGAACTGCAAGGGATTAAAACCCCGCCCACACGCTGGTGAAAACTGGAAAAACCGGTTTTCTTTTGATTCCCTGAGAGGAGATCGATTAGCATTGGGGGTTGAATCGGCAGACCTGGGGGGTGGGTGGTTGTAATTTCTTGACTCTGTGCAATTGGTAGCAGCTAAAACAATCAGCTAAAACAAAGACTGTGCAATTAATTACATTTTGGAAATAACTTTCTTCATGTCGTTTTATTTATACACTGTAAAACATTTTTTTTTTTTTTTTTTTTTGAATTTGTAAATATTAAATATGTTTTACAAACAATTGGTTTACAAACTCTTGGAGGTTTGTGGTTACCATCATTCAGAAGAGTGGTGCTTGTGTTTAGACTTGTGTTTTACGTGATTAAATCAGGAAGATTACATTGGTTTCTGTCCACACGGAGACGCATTTAAGACGATTTAATCAGGAAATGGAGGCACCGGCGCGATATAACTTGCATTGCTCGTGAACTGAGCTCGTCTCATAAATGAACCGAAACTCAGAAATGTATCTAGAAAGCTTGAAATGTCCACTTTTAAACAAAACAATTCAAAACGAAAAGAAACAGACAACTCTCTTTTGTAAGTGTGCATTTCTCTCTATAGGCACGTTCACAATATCTGCGAAGATGACGAGTCAGCATTGTCAACATCTTTGACTGACACATAAAACACTAGTTGATTAGTAAACAATTAAAATGTCTCCTTGCTATATTTGACACATGATTACTTTTGTCAGTTCTTTGTGGCAAGCTTTATGCATCCGTTAACTATCGAATATCGTGACTCATATTTTGTACCAGACCATTTATGGTTGTTCATATTGTTCAACAAAGTTCTTGATAAAAAAAGAAAAGAAAAAAAAGAAGCTACTGTGCCTAATATTATTGTTGTATAGCGCGCAAGGTTTATGCGCATGCTTTAAGTCTTCTCCGTTTTTAGTGTATGTCTGTGGCAGAATTGCAGTGCCTGGTCTGGTATGTATACTAGGCTACATCGTTTTGAGTCGGTTTCAGTGGTTTAGTGTGTACGCAGATATTTCTTGAGACGACGCCATGTTTTTATGTTTTTATGCACTTTTACTCTTTTAGTTTTGTTGCAATTTCACCAAAAGCTTATAATTAGGAAATACACACAACACGCTAAACTTGTATTCTCTATATGTTAAAAATGTTGTAAAAAATACGTATTATTCTTATATAATAAGAATAACAATATGATACATTTATATTGCACTCGAAATGATTTAGATATGGAAAGAGGAATTCTTCTCAACTACCACCAATAAAGTTTTAAAATTCTTCTTTAGAAAATATTATATTTTGATGATTCTGCAAGTTCAGCAGACAGTGAGGTTCGGGTTTGTTCCGATCAGAGCTCGTGAGTGGAGAGCGCATTTCTGAATATTCCGCTCCGCTCGTTCATTCCGCTCAGGGTCCACGGCCTCGCTCAACACAGATGTCCTGTTGCCTGGTTCGAAAATATGTGGAATACGGGCTGCTTTCGACTAAAAGTTTTTTTTTTTTTGTAGTCGACTAGTATACTAGGCTAGTTGTTCATTTAAGTAATTCGTGGACAAATCGCCCCTTTATATTAATTTAATTAGCCTACTTATGGATCATGAGCGTTTACGTAATATAGCCGCACTCAAGCGCACGACCGCACGACCGCACGCATAAAGCTTGCCACAAAGAACCGGTAAAAGTAATGATTATGAATGCGTCTAAATGTGTCTAAATACACTGTAAATGTGAATGTGCATTACACGCTGAGTTTCGGTTCATTTATGAGATATCGCCCGGCGCCTCCAATGTCGTGATTGTCTGCTATATTTACTTCTTAAATCCAGGCAATTGGTTCACGAAACATTGATTAAAATTAAGATATAATTAATACAAAACGAAATTCAATTTAAAGAAAGGCAGCTGTTCTGTTTGAGGTCTCTGTGAAAGTTTTAAAGCAGACTTTTATTGCCGCTTTTAGAGCGCTCACGTCCATAACCGTAAACTGACACGTTGTTTTTTCCCTCATAAATGCGAACACGAAAATTAAAATAAAATGAATATTATATATTTTTTTGTTGTGTCAGACAATGATTACAAAATTTTTCTCTCATATTGCTCCTCATAACCACTGAAAACGGTCAACGGAAGTTAAAAGTGGTGGGTACAAAATGACTCATGACGAAATCTGGTGGGTACACGTACAATGTCTTTGTATCTCTTTAGAATATTGCTTTTAGAAAAAACTTTGTTTTTTTTACTTTTAGAAAAAAATGACATAATTATGAATCAAATTATTATGAACAAATAATGAAACTGTGTCAAAATTCGACAACACAAAGAATGATCAAAAAGCGATATAACGCACATCTCAGGTTAAATTAATTAAGCTCCTCATAACCACTGAAAACGGTAAAAAAAAAAATCGAACCAAAAGTCAAATTAATATGGACTGAAGTTAAAAGTGGTGGGTACAAAATGACTCATGACGAAATCTGGTGGGTGCGTACCCACCGTCCCCACCGAAATCGACGCCTATAAGGGAAACATGATAGTATAAAAAGTACTGTGTGTAATGCAGAAAAGCGCATTACAACCATGTTAAAACTATTTAAAACGTTAAGATGCAAAAATGAACTAAATGTAAAATTAGATAATGATATTGCGCAAATGATCTCGGTCTCTTTAAAGGTCTTCGCAAATTATTGTGTTATAAGACTCAGTTATCATAGCCTACATCACGTCTCTTCTACTGTAAGTACACAGGAAAAAAAAAATAAGACAAATGATGCGCGTTTGAGTCGGATTTTTATGAAGAATATGTGACTGTTTATGTAACTGGCAAAAGAAAACATTGTATTCGTCATACTTCGTCAACTCAGTATGGCCACATGAAACACTACTGCCATCTACAGGTTTTAGTATTTCCTGCGTCCAACACCTAATCCCCCTTCTGCACGATCCCGCAGAATTTCGGAAGTGCTTGTGGCATTCTTTTCTCTGAGACGCGCATTTTTAAAGGCCACATCTGTATAAGCTTTTTTTTTTTTTAAATCTCTGTCACATGACCGACCAGCGTCACTTGCGCTGCTTTACAACCACTCAAAAATCCTCTCCTGTGAATAGTAAAGTGTTTATTGAATGTGCAGTCCAGAATCTTGGAGGAAATAGTAGGTCATGTACATTTCACCTACTGTTTTTCAAATACTATGTGATTGGTCTACTCTGCTCTGATTGGTCAGATGACCCAGTCTGTTGTGATTGGTCTACTCTGCTCTGATTGGTCAGATGACCCAGTCTGTTGTGATTGGTCTACTCTGCTCTGATTGGAAAGATGGCCCAGTCTGTTGTGATTGGTTTACTCTCCTCTGATTGGTCAGATAGCTCAGTCTGTTGTAGTTGGTTTACTCTCCTCTGATTGGTCAGATGACCCAGTCTGTTGTAGTTGGTTTACTCTCCTCTGATTGGTCAGATGGCTCAGTCTGTTGTGATTGGTCTACTGTGATTGGTCTACTCTTCTCTCTTTGGACAGATGACCCAGTTTGTTGTACTTGGTCTACTCTGCTCCCAGTCTGTTGTGATTGGTCTAGTCTGCTCTGATTGGTCAGATGACCCAGTCTGTTGTGATTGGTCGACCATTGAAGACCATAGGCTGCCATTATGCAAATTTGTTCCAAACCTTTATAGCAGGGTTCACCAATCTTGGTCCTGGAGGGCCGATGTTCTGCCGAGTTTAGCTCCAACCCCAATTAAACACACCTGTACCAGCTAATCAAGGTCTCACTAGGCATACTAGAAACTTTCAAACAGGTGTGTTGGAGCTGGTTGGAGCTAAACTCTGCAGGACAGCGGCCCTCCAGGACCGAGATTGGTGAACCCTGCTTTATAGGTTAGTGTTCATTAAGACTGGAATAACTAGAAAAAAAAAACATCCTGTTGGGAGACAATATCTCCATTTATATGGACTTTGATCGTTGAAACTTTGCAGACCTATTACATTCACAAACAGCCATATTACACACTACATGGAAGGTAATATCTGAACAAAAAAAAAGCATAATAGGGACACTTTAAAATGCTACTCTTTGTATTTATATACATTTATTACCGTTCAAAGGTTCGGACAGTTCGGAATTTGTTTCTAATGATCTTAAACACCAAAGCAGCCAATAAGTGTCCAATCCTGTATAAAAGCATCCAGTATGCACTTCATGAAATTTATTGAGAGAATGTCCAGATTGTGCAGAGTTGGAATATAGACAGAAGGGTGTCAACTTTTGAAGAAGCTCAAGTAATTTATTATAATAATGACATCATCATCCTCAACTGCAATAATCACAATAGTAATGAAAATAAATTCAATCAAAACGTAATCACCCAAAACACCTTAAACATGTCAATCAAAAAGAATAATATTTCCTAAAACGTGAGGGGAGTAGAGAGAGAAAGTGATAAGAGCATAACATTTCTTGAAAGGATGAGTTGCACTTGGAAAAAGAGAATATTTAGGCAGTGAGTATTTTTTTTACCCTGCAGACATTCAGTGGAAAGACTGAGGTAATGCTACTTTTGCCTTTCACAGGAATTTGAAATGTGTAATTTCTCTGAGCTAGAAGGTGATGTGTGTTGTTTTCCTTAGCCGACCCCTGCCACACACATCCATACAAAGTAAAAATGCTCTAGAGGCAAGATGGTGGCTTTTATTGCAATACGAAAGAGAATAACTAATGTAAACATGCTCTGAATAGTCAGTTAACTAATAATTAGTGGTGGGCATAGATTATTTTTTTTTTAATCTAGATTAATCTCACTGTAATCTTGGAATTAATCTAGATTAATCTAGATTAAAATGGCTCATTTGAATTCTAGCGAAGGCATTCAGAATATGTGTGCTACCCATATAATGACTAAAGGGCACGTGTTTCTTAAATACAAAGTGACATTTAAAAGAACTTGTGAACAAATGCCAGAGATTTTTTATTTATTTATTAAAACTAACATAATAAAGTATGATTTTTTTTTTATTTTATTTTTTTTACTTTGATGAGCATATAAAACAAAACAGCTCCTTGGAAAAAATTAAATGTAGCCTAATATTGTAGTAGTTATAAACAAAGGTCTATTTTTAGTTCAGATTAACATTTGAGGGCAGCAATTTTATTCATAATGTCAAAATAAAACCAATGTAATGTTACTTGAAAGCATTATAGCCTACTATTCCTGCCAAACTTCCATGGTTGCAGTTAGTTTTACTACAGTAAATCCATGGTAAATGTTGCAGATCTGTGGACACTGGATAGTTCATTCATGGCACAATGTTTCTTCCTGGTTTACGCACTGTTTGATCCGTTAATAACGGAGAAATGTGAATGTTTCTCACTAGATCTCGCAGCGATGTTATTACTTCTGTGGCGAATTCAAATGCTTTATTTACTGGATCTCTTGATCAAGATCGGCTCGCGCTGCTTTGGTCCAAACTGATAAACAACGGTCCGTCACACAATAACAAGTAGCTCAGTTTCGTTCCGCTTGCATTACGTTTGCCATTTGATGTCGGACAATGTTGTGGTTGCGCCAGCGTCTCTTACATTATGAGCGCGCTTGCCACGCGCGACCCGCCTACATTTGAAATAACGAAATTTTGGTCGGTAGGAAAAATGGTCCAACGAACTGTTCGGTTTGAAAATGCGTACCGAACACCGAACCGAATCCGCGCTAAAATATCAAAGTGAAAGTCATCATAGCTTGCGTAGTATAGACAGCTCCCAACCCAACTTTGAGAATAGATTAACGGCGATATTTTTTTATCGCCCGATAAGAGTCTCACGTTAATGCAGCACGTTAACGCCGACAACGGCCCACCACTACTAATAATAAAAAAGTACTTTAAACACATATTAGAAATTATTAGTTCAAATAATAGTTAACTGAAAAAAAAAAAAAAAAAAAAAAGGAATATTGGATATGAAAATGAATGGAAGCTGTCAAGTGTCAAAAAGGCAAACAAAGCACCATAAAAATGTAAGTAAAAGCTTTTAAAAAATCACTAGGAGAAATTACTGATGTATTTTATGTTATACAATAAAACATGAACATATCATGAGCTTCGGTTACCAACAGACCTTATTATTTGTCTGTCATGACAACTCTTATGCTGCATTCTCACCAAATGCGAATAGAGCGTCAAATTCACGTCTATCGCGTCTAGTTGGACACTTGAACATTTTGAATCCATTTGCGCGTCCAAAGCGAATAGGACAAGGTCCAAGGCGAAATCCGCTTCTTGTGGGAGGGGCAAGTGCTAGGCAAGCGGCAACATTCTAATCTGAAAAATGAAGCCTACCCGGAAGTGCGAAAAACTGCAATACATCGAAAATCCGCTAGGGGAAGGTCACAAAAGGGAGCAAATGTCCATAGCCCCCATGTTAAAATGTCCGTTTTCACAGCATAAATTCACGTTTTTACAGGTTGGTCCCATGGACTTTTAATGTATTTTTCGATAGGTTCCGAGTGCCTGACAACGGCGAGGGTAGTGAAGTTTTTTCTAACTCCTTAGTTTAGATAGTATTTAGATATAAAATGTATGACAAATAAGGGCGTGGTTAACTTTGATTGACAGTTTGATTGACAGCTGATAACGAGCATAGGCTGCACCAAGGAGAATGACAACATAAGAAGCGCCATTTTTTTACACAGTTGAAATATAATACTACTGTTTCTGTATCATGAAATGTAGTTTTAAGAGTTTTTCAGGCGATAATGTAGTTGTTTAAAGCTCAAATCTGTGGTTTATTTAAAGATTTATGAAAATTTTATCCAGTTGTGAGATCCAGCGATGACCGGGCGCTCGGCGCTCATGTACCCCGCCTGGAACAGCCTTTCCTCGGCTAGTCGTTCTGACGTTTGCCGCTGACTCTGGCGTCTCTGTAGTGGTTTAACATGAGATATAATTCGTCTTGTGTATCTAACGGGCGATTTTTGGTCTCGTGAATCTATAATTTGTTCCCTGGCCAATCGTTTTGGCTGAGGGGAAGTTTCATAACTTTATAAGTATTTAACTTTACCGTTGTATGGTTAACGTTAGACTAGAGCGCTGATGTTTGACTGAATTGTTTGCTTTTTTTGTATAGCTTATTGTATCTTTTACTTATACTTTTATAATGGCTAATAATGATAAAACTGAAATTTAACAAAAATAGACTCGGTTGAGTTTTGTCATTTTAAATGTTAATACAACGAAGATGATCTGTAATGTTGTTTACTGCAACATCTTTGTTTAGTACAAATGCACATATTGCCTGGACCATATTAAAATGTTTAATATTTTTATATTATATTTAAAACGAAAAGAGGCAGGTGTGTTTTATATTTTGTTTTGTTATAAATAGGCAAACGTTATGTGCAGTGAATATAATCAATATGCGTTGCCTGAACCACATTTGTGTGGCTATAATGTTTAAGATTTCTTTAAATGAAAACGAAAAGAGTTACGATGGTGTTTTATAACATATTTCGTTGCCTAAAATATACACAGAGATAACCGGAGTAGCAGAGCGAGCTGAGTGACTCGCGCTGCGTCCTTTACCCATATATGGATTGGCCAGAAGGTGGGCGGGGTTAGGATTTCCCAAGATTTTCCAAGATGGCGCCGCCCATACCCCCCATAAACGGCTTCAAAACCGTTCATGAGAAAGTCTATGGGTGACGTCACAGACGCTTTGTCCATATTTTTTACAGTCTATGGTGCTAGGTTGTTGTCTGTTTGCAAGATGGCTGATGTTGATTGAGCATTCATCGAGAGTCACCGTACTTTGTGTCCACCAGACCCCCCAGTGGCATACCCAGTTTGGCGAGTTTCACCATTTGCTCCAGGAGCTGCACCTAGATGACGGCCGCTTTCAGTGGTACATCCGCCTGTCCCGCGCATGTCCAGTTTGATGACCTGTTGTCCCGCATCGGAGCGAGGATAACCCTCGCCCTCACCCACCTAATCTGGATATGGAATAAATAGTATCAAATACAAAATGAATATGTCTCAAATATTGAAATCAAGTTTTTATGTGAACAGACGCCATAGTTCAGATTTTTCAACTTGGGTGTGAGACGCGAATTCGCTTCAAACGTGTGAATGCACAAAAAGCACCAAATAAAATCATTTGCACGTATTGCATTTGCACCAGACTCTCAATTCGCCTCTTTCGCGCTAAACGCGTCTATCCCGCCGCAAGACCTCCAGACGCATTGACTTAACATGGAAATCACTCGCTCCAGCAGCAAGCTCATTGGCTACTGATACAGCAGGAACCAATCAGCTGTGCCCTATAGTGAAGGACGTAATTGCAATCAGATTGATTTAAGGACCTGTCAGCCTGCGCCATCTAGAGTTTCATGACAGAATTCTGTATTTAACAGAAATCCCATTCAAAAAAGACGATTGGACGATTGAATCAGAAGTGCTAAAATGCTAACTAATTTCCAGGTTTGGCCTACAAAAATGCATCCCTCTTGCAGCACTCCATTAGGATTTTATACATGGTACACAAGTCACACGTACAACGTCTGTGTTGCTTTTTGGTGCTTATTTGTCTACAACTGTTACTGTATGGGGGAAAAAACTGTGAAAAGAATCTACAAAATAAAATGCTTTTGTTGCATAGAAGAAAGTAAACCATTAATGTTTTGAATTACATATTTCTTTTTTGAGTGATAGCTGAGCAATCCTAGCCAAGTGTAAATTTTCACAAAAATATGGCCAGAATGTGAGAAAATGACTTGAGTCAGACTAAATTTGGGTTTTTTGAAGGACTGAAACATTATCCTCAAAACAAAAGGATACTTAATTATATTGTCAAGGAAGAAAACAAGTTGTTCTGCGGTTATACAGTCACTGAGAACATTCAGACAGACAAACCGCCATCACAGTCGCACTTGCTTTGCTGTCAGCCGTGAGTCAGCACTACATCTACTAACACATTTAATGACTGTCCCATAAAAAAAAGCAAAAAAAAAACAAAACTGGAAATACAAGGCTATAAGTCTCCAGTGAGCACATCACCTTGTTTTGCAACAGTTGTTATGAGAACTTTCCACATGTATTGTAATTATTTAACTTTTAGAGAATACCTTTCCTGCTTGGTGAATACAAAAAGATCTTGCTGTCCCCAAAAATAATCTGTTCAGGATATGGTGGGGCTAGACTCTTCAAAGTACAACACCCTACTGAAACTGTATTCTTCTTTTTTTGGAGACAAAGACCTTAATTGCTTGTAGATATACTGAGAGGAAGGGAGGAACTATATCTCTCGTCTGAATGCAGGTGCATTATGAGTTCCAAATTTGAATGTTTTAAAGACCCTCTGAGGAGCAATAGGGAACATTCATAGTTTAATAACCTCCTAACCTCTAACAGAAGAACACTTTGAGGCTTGGACTTCACACATGGCTTCATGGGTTGGGTTTGTAACACTTTATCTCATTGTGTAAGAAAAATCTCTCAAGTTTCAGCCAGGCTGTTTGGACTGGGGTCAACATTTCAACAGATGGTTGGATGTCAGTTGCTTCATTGCTCCATTTTTTGTGACCAATACGTTTTGAGTTTTTCTCCTATGCCTGAGGGTACAAATATCTAAATTAAACAACAATAATAATAGTGATTTACTTGAAATACAAGCAGCACTAACGAAATAGCACTGTTTTCACTCTCAGTAAAGAATGCAACATGTAATGGTGTTCAAGTTAAACGTAGTTTTGTCATAGATACCCCATGACAAAGGGTAATAAAAAGAGCGAACAGGCAGAGAAGTGCCAATGCCATATCATCCTCCCTTGACAGTAGGCGTTCCCCGACGTGCACTGCTGTTTTCCATGAAGTTTCTCTCTGGCGGGAACGGCGTACCCATCAACACTGCTCTTTTTCCTCTGATTGGGTGGAGGCAGAGTTCAGTCTGAATGTGTGTGGCGTGACTGCTGGCTAAATATAAGGTCTGTCTATAGAAAAGGGAGGACAAGGAATACCTTCATACATTTTAGTTGTGAACACACCTTGGCAAAGAAGCTTTGTGTGGAACCGGGTGTGTGATTTTTCACATATGCCTCCAATTTTAAGACTTCAGAAAACCAGACTGAATTTCCTCATGAACTGCCATCTCAATTTTCACTTATTCATAGATACAATTAATGGTTTGCACATCTTTAAATGACCTTTTTTGATTTTTGTATCTCTTAGAAATATATTTTGAGTTTAACTCTAGCTGCATATATATATATATATATATATATATATATATATATATATATATATATATATATTAGGGGTGAAACTAGGGGTGTAAATTTCATCTAAATGTTGAGGTGTGCCAAAGTATGCCTGAAGTATACTAGCAATAGTTCCACTTTAGCACAATCAAATATACTTAAGTATATGTTTAGTTGAACCTCAGCACTATTTCTGGATAACTAAAGTGCATTAAGTTCAAAATGAGTTGTTCCAATTTAGCAGACTTTAAGCATACCAATTTACTATACAAAGTACGAGGTATTTATATTAAGTACATACATATGTAAATGTATATGTAGTATAAAAATAAAAACATAAAATAAATGTACTTCAAATACATTTTAGTATATTTATTTTTCACTATAGTATATATATATATATATATATATATATATATATATATATATATATATATATATATATATATATATATATATATATATATATATATATATTATCTCTCTTAATTTCTAACCCTCAGACAACTATTTTTAATGATCAGTACCTGATGTATACAATCAAGCTTTATATTATTTCTTGTCAAAAATCTTGTTTCACTCATGAATTTGGGCTATAAATCACTAATAAATAAAATGGGTTATAAATGGCATTCACATTGACAGTCTGCTCGAATAAGCTGTTCGAGATTAGAAATACAGACAGAGACAGAATTATTCAACAATGTTAACCACAGGGTGGCAACTGGGCATTTGACATGTTTCAAATATATGTAAACAACTGGTTATGGTGGAAAGGGTTTTCCTTTTGTGGTAAAGCCACATGTACCATTTCACCACATATCAACCTCAGACACTTCACACAAATCCTTCTCATAAGAGTACGTACACGCTGTTTTAATACCTTCTGTAATACATTTTAGACATTTATTTCTAATTAAGAATTAATATATTGATGTAATATTTATATAATTGCATGCCGTTGAAATAGACTAATTCCTGCTAAAATGGACCAGCTAAAGACCAGCTAGCATATTCCAAAACACAGCTTCCAGATGGATTTTCCAGCAAACTTCAAAAACGACTGGTTTAAATGGGCTTTCGGCCACACCAAGAGACACGGAATAAATCAAGCAAGAGTGAAAAATGTTAAAAGGGACTAAAAGCCCTTCTTTCTAATACTGAACTTGTAGGTACAAAGTGGGATTGTTCCATTCCTGGGTGTTAGCTTACTGGACAGGAAGTGCATGTTAGGGTCACTTGGGAATGATCGGCTACAGGCCTGCCCACATCTGTTAAAATAAGAAAGACCTTTGAATTTGAGCGGAAACTTAAAAAAAAAAAAAATCTAGTCACAAAGTGAGCTGTGTAACTGCCTGTCTGATCAAGCCTTTCCAAGGAAAAGGTTATGGATAATACTGGAGGGGTAATACACAATTAAGTTTAACAGTGGCCTTTCATTCTGAAACGTCAGAGAAATAACTGGTTTGCGTATATGATGTGTGCTGTGAGCTGCTGAAACTAATTACACTTGTGATTGTGTTCTTTTAAGGTTACATTAATCTGATCTTAGCTGTTTATATAATGAGACCGATACCTGATAACCAGACAGAACATGTTTTATAGCAGTGGATCTCAACTGGTTTTGAATTTCAGATGAATCTGTGCCAAAATACTGTAGAGAAGAGTTTCCCGACCTTAACCCCCACCAGGGTTCCCAAAGCTGACTTGATATATCTGTAATAGCAAGAGCACTTTTTACTACTATATTGTAGGTCAGCTTAAACCTTCTGGATCTATACCAATGATGTTCTTCCCCCACATGTTTTGAGGTGATTGGATTTACTATTCAAATGATTATGAACAACTGCCTTAAAACGGCCACTGTACCAGATGACATGAAGCATGCCATTGTTCATTCACTTCTTAAAAACCCCAATTTATTTTATGTCCAAAATCTTGGAGAAAATAGTGTTTCACCAACTAAAGAGCTTTCTGAATGAAAACAAGATTTTTCTAATCAGGTTATAGAAAATACCAGTCCACGGAAACAGCACTGGTAAACATTCTGAATGGCATAATATTGACTGTTGATTTCGGCAAGACTGCTGTGTTAGTGCTGTTAGATTTGAGTGCAGCATTTGACACAATTGGAAATGCTATTAAATGGTTTCAGTCTTATTTTAGTAATAGAAGCATTTCCGTTAACATTGGTGAATTCACTTCGGGCAGAGCTTCTCTTAGTTGTGGTGTTCCTCAAGGCTCTATTCTCGCTCCGATTTTATTTTCTTTGTATATACTTCCTTTGGAGTCGATTTTTTAAGAAACACGGTATGTCTTTTCATTGTTATGCTTTCGATACCAAATCTATCTGCCCTGAGGGGTTTGAATATTCTGTTGGCTTGTCTAGCTGACGTAAAGGCCTGGATGTCTTTACATTTTCTTCACCTCAATGAAGGCAAAACTGACATTTTAGTTTTTTAAACTTCAGAAGCTGTTAGCACATCTTGTTTAAACTTTAGCCTTTTGTCTTCATTTGTTAAACCATTAGAGAAGAATTTGGGTGTGTTCTTTGACAGTGCTCTTAAATTTGACAAACAGATTAGTTCTCTAATCACAACCGTTTTTTATTTATTTATTTTTTTACCTTCATGTCCTAGCTAAGGTAAAATAATTTCTTTCTTGTAAGGACTTTCAAAGGGTGATCCAAATGCTACAGAATGCAGCTGCTAGGCTCCTAACTTGTGTGTGGAAATAAGAGCACATTTCTTGCATTAGCTTCCAGTTTGCTACAGAATTGATTTTAAAGTGTTGTCACTGGTTTTTAAACCCTTGAACGGACCTGCATACATTTCTGATTTACTATCTACTCACAATCCAGTAAGGTCTCTAAGCTCATCCAACCAGAGACTGCTAAACGTTCCTCGGGCTAGGCTGAAATTTAGAGGTGATTTTTAGCCGTCACTGCTCTTAAACTTTGAAACAGCCTTCATGTTATTATTAGAATTGCCCCTAAAGTACATTTTAAGTGATTAAGTAAAACTTAAAACACGTCTATTTCCTCTGGCTTTTAATCATACAGTAGCTGATTTGTGTAGTTTTGGTCTTGTCTGTGTTTGTAATCGGTTATGTTGTATATGGTTTTAATTTTAATTTTGATATATTGTACAGCACCCTGGTCAACAATCATTGTTTTTAATGGTGCTTACATTGGTATTGACAAGATTTGAAGTACACTTCAAGTGCACATTCAATACAATTAAGCACACTTTTTTTTTCACAAGGGATCCCTCTACAATGGTTAGCACGCATGTTTCGTTACATTAGTGCTAGACCTAGATTATTGCAAAGTTTTAAATACTGAACAAGGGAATGATCAATTAATTTATTTTGAATCCTAAATGTATAGTTATGTGGTTAGTTTTGCCTCACGACTCACCAATTGAGATCATCTCATTTATAATAATCGCACATTCTTGATGCCATTTGAGCTTGTATGCTTAAGCATGCAATGATGCTAGCAAGATGTCTTGCTAGCATCATTTGTCTAGTTCAAACAAACAGAATCGGTTCAATTTGCCGCAGACTGGCAGATCCAAAAATGAGTTGGCAAGCTTTAATAGGGCATGATCTTCTCTTCTGTTTCTTTTCTATTCCGAAACAAATGGCAACATTTTGGTTCAGTTGTTTTTAACACATCAAACTACTTTCCCATGGAGCTCCCGTCTGCGTTTGAAGAAAACTTGGCATGTGTGAAGAGAATGGGAAGTTAACTGCCCTTACCTCACACACTATTTCACAAAGTACAGTGGTAGACTATCCATGAAGGATCTGGGCCGCTGACATAAATGGTGTAGCTTCAGTTCGATAGGAGTGACTTGCACAAACAAGCATCCCATTCCTGCACAACCCTGAAGGATGTCCCATAGGAAATGTTCTTAAAATTAACATACAGTAAAACACCTTGCCTAAGGTTCTGCTAACTTACAACTAACACCAAGCAGATAATGATAGCAGTTTGTACCAGCATAGAAACCATCTGATCATAGTGATCTGGATACGTTTGCACCAGCTCTGTGATTCAGCGCTCTAGTCAAGTCAAATTTATTTATATAGCACAAATTTATTTATATATAACAAAAGATTGCTTTAAATCAAGCAGCTTTACAGAATTAAACATGAAAAACAATGTCAGTGTTGCTTTCAAATTGAATAACAACTTCCACAGCCATTTCTACTATAAAGCGGCACTCAAGTGTGTTCATGCTTTTAGTCGAGTCTGACCTCGACAGACTGAACAGAAGATTTCCACGTCAAAGAAGGCGGGGCCTCAGAGCCACACCCACCTAT
This sequence comes from Squalius cephalus, assembly GCF_949319135.1. NCBI lineage: Eukaryota > Metazoa > Chordata > Actinopteri > Cypriniformes > Leuciscidae > Squalius > Squalius cephalus. The sequence continues at coordinate 25,232,171 of NC_137145.1, forward strand.
GACATCATCACCACAGACCAATGGGAGTTTGAAGGTGTTTATCAGTCGGAGCAAACTTTTCCGGAAAGTTCACTTTGGCCAGCAGTTTCAAACTCCAGAAACAAACTCCAAACAGACTTCGTTTTGGCTTGATTTTGTTCAAAATTACATTACAGCAGTTTGTTTTTTCAATTGCACTTGAAGCATATCGGGGCCTTTAGAATGAACAGTTTCATAAAGTCGAGACAGATAATCATGGTGCTTTGGTGGAAACCTTCTGGATTCATTTCTCCAACAATTATCAAACCAGATATATTATATTATACACAAGAAACTACACGGATTCCTATTGAAATGACTGGATTTTGCTCAATGGTAGAGCAACATGTTTCAATTCGAATATCTGGCTAAACAAGACTACACATAAATTCCCCCCACCTCAGATTCAAACTCAGTAAGATAGAGGTGAAAATGGGAGGCTAGCTGGCCTGACAAAGTTCAAGCTTCAAAGACAAATCACAAAGCTTGGCAGAAACGTACTATAAAAAAAAAAAAAAAAAAAAAAAAAAAAATATGTGAGTGGTGTCAAATAGAGGAGTAATTCACCATTGCCGTACACCTGCTGTCTCAGAATCCACAGAGCTGACCATGACTTTCCCCATGCAACAGCTACTTAGTCAAAGAATGTGTTGTATGCCCATAGAATAGGGGAGTATTGTCTGTCCATGTAATTCTGGAAACAACTGCACATCCTCTGACAAATGGACTGCTGTATATGTGTATGGGAACACAATATTGAATTCGCTGTGCTTGCTACTTAATCTTTTCTTCATTTAGGGTACTATAAGAGAATTTGAACATAATGCACTTTTAAACAATACGATCTTACTGAAAAAGGGTTTACTGAATCCACTGACGACGAAGGTCAACAAACAAGTATAAACAAACGCCCTGTTTACACCTGTTCTTCGTACGTCGCTAATTCAGAGCTGGATTTGATTGTTGACGATTTGACTGTTGATGATTGTGCCATTCGCAAAGTTTACCTGGCACTCAAGCAGTTTTTAGGTGTTTTTGTGGTATTTCTAAGCCACTTAAGACCCAAGGTTGTAAAGCAGATTTCATTTCTTTTTTTTGCCCACGCAGGTACATTATAATTGAATGAAGATCATGCAATCATGATCATGCCAATAAGTATGACTTACAGTATGATAGTAATTCCCTAACGTGATTGGTGGCGCCATAGACTGCACACACATTCCCATCAAGGCCTCAATGAAGGAGATTTTGTTAACCGAAAGGGAGTTACTATTAGGATTCTTATTATTCCAGATTAGTAATTATATTATATATAAAAAAAAATACTACAAAAATAATAGAATAATTATTAAATAATTAATATTAATACTTATTAAAATGTCTTAGATGGAGTGTGTCTAAGTTCCATATCGCCACCTTCCTAAAATAATTGCCTAGGTAATTTTTTGACTAAAATGTTTTTTTTTTTTTTTTTTTTGTTTTTTTTTTGCATACAGTAAGTCATCTCCTCATGATGCTGGCTGCCTCTGGTAAAATCGCCCACATCCTCAGTTGAACAGATCATGCAATTCTACCCCTGTAGTATAATGGCCTATGTCAAGAGTGTGACTTAGTCAAAGACTAGTCAAAAGACAATGAGACTTAGGCAATTTTACAAGCTTTTCAAGATGTCAGCTGCAGCAAGAAGAACGAAAATCTACTCAACCTCAATTATTGGTTCAGTTTTTTGTGTTTTCTGAGAAACCTGAAAAAATTACTTGGGCAATTATTTTAGGAAGGTGACAATCTCTCAAATGTAGAAGCAAAATGGCCAGGATCTGTGCATGACTCAATCATTTTAAAATTAAAGTCACATTTATGCACATTATTTGAATGTGTTAAGGCAAAATATAAATATCAAGCTCTGTATCACATGCACTTGCTGATCCTAACAGAATTGCATTTTTCCATTATACAAGTGATTACGACGGGATCCTGCTTGAGGACAGGGGCTTTGACTGCAGGCAGTATTTTATGACCCCATTCCCTGACCCAAACCCCGGAGCACAAACCCGTAACAGTGCAGCTCTAGCTAGGACAAGGGCACGCATTGATATGACCTTTGGGAAACTAAAGGGAAGATTTCAGTGTCTGAAAAGCCAGAGGAGCCCTTTGGGGAGGTGCAGCCTGATGATGACCTCCAGCCAGTGCACTTGGACCAATCTAGTGGCAGAGCTGCATGGGACAGAACTGGGAAACACCATTTTCTTTATTTTTGTTGGGGGAAAAAAACCTGTCAACACAAGCCTCATGCAACAAAAATAGAAAGGAAAAGCACAAAACTGCCAACCTCTGTATCACTTCTTTGTGCAGACTCTTCTGTAGATGTGGACTTTTGCAACTCATATTGCAGTCAGAAATAATAGGAACACAAGTATAAATTAAGTAAAGTTATTTATGCACTTACAGGTACTTCCTCCAAAGGACAGTAATCTGAGAGGGTTTCTTCACTGTCCTGTGCAATGGAAACAATGGGCATTTCAAAGTGTTGCACTTTCTTCCCTTTTTATGGAAAGTTAGAAAAAGTCCACTTACTACACATGCTTCATCCACCACATGCTGGGGAACAGGTAAAATTGTTGGTGTATTGTGTAAAACTGCACAAAAGAGGAAAACACAATTTCATTATAATAAAGTACACTGGAGAAAATTGTGATCAATAACTCGTGGCAACATATTTTTACATTAACTAGCCTACATGCAGTGCTCACTTTCATAAGTCAAAGCAATTCATCACTACTCAAGATTTAACAGTTTATTTGACTGGACTAGCCATTTGGATTATAGGCCTACTTTATTTAATGCAGCAACAAATTATTTTACAGTGTACTAAAATAATTGAAAGCTAATTAACTAGTAATGAAGGAGTTGCTGCTCCTGGTCCCTGGTCCCTTGCTGTGGGTCTAAGGAAGAGCTGAACCCTGGGATGCCCTTCACAATGGGTTGGTTCACATTCAACCCAAGGGCCAGCTCTTCTGCCGGGGTATAACAAGGGGTGCACGACCAACACCTGCGTTTTTTTTGTTTTGTTTTTCATAGCCTTTTTCTTGGTTGCTGTTATAAACAGACATGCACATAATTTAACAGTGCCAAAAAGAGACTAAGAACAGTATAAGTAGCCTAGTAAAGATTACCATTTTGTAGAATATTATTGTACTTCACTTTTACTTGTTTCAATGTTCTAGTGGGTGGTGGCTCTGACATTACAATGAACAAATTAATTATTAAATTGAAATACAAATATATATATATATATACAGTACCAGTCAAAAGTTTGGAAACATGACTATTTTTAATGTTTTTGAAAGAAGTCTCTTATGCTCATCAAGCCTGCAGTTAAAAAAACAAAACAAAAAAAAAAAAAACAGTAATATTATGAAATATTATTACAATTTAAAATAATGGTTCTCTTTTTTAATATATTTTAAAATGTAATTTATTTTTGTGATGCAAAGCTGAATTTTCATCAGCAAGTACTCCAGTCTTTGGTGTCTTATGATCCTTCAGAAATCATTCTAATATGATGATTTGATACTCAGTTATTATCAATGATGGAAACAGTTGTGCTGTTTAATATATTTTTTTGGAATACTTTTTTTCAGGATTCATTGATGAGTAAAACGTTAACAGCATTTATTCATAAAAACAGCATTTATTCAAAATAAAAACATTTCTAACAATATAAATCGTTACCATCACCTTTTATCAATTTAACGCATCCTTGTTGAATTAAAGTACTAATTTCTTAAAAAAAAAAATAGTTATTGTTCCCAAACTTTTGAACGGTAGTGTATATTGTTACAAAAGATTTCTATTCTAAATAAATACAGTTCTTTTTAACTTTTTATTCATCAAATAATCCTGAAAAAAGTATCTCAGGTTATAAAAAAAAATATTAAGCAGCACAACTGTTTCCAACATTGATCATAAATCAGCATATTAGAATGATTTCTGAAGGATCATAAGACACCAAAGACTGGAGTACTTGCTGATGAAAATTCAGCTTTGCATCACAAAAATAAATTACATTTTAAAGTATATTAAAAAAGAGAACCATTATTTTAAATTGTAATAATATTTCATAATATTACTGTTTTCTTTTTTTTTTTAACTGCAGGCTTGATGAGCATAAGAGACTTCTTTCAAAAACATTAAAAATAGTAATGTTTCCAAACTTTTGACTGGTACTGTATATATATATATATACTGTAGGCCGAATAAGTAATAGAAACATTTAAAGGGATAGTTCACCCAAAAATGAAAATTCTGTCAGTAATTACTCACCCTCATGTTGTTCCAACCCCGTAAGACCTTCGTTCATCTTCGGAACACAAATTAAGATATTTTTGATTAAATCTGAGAGTTGTCTAACTCCTCCATAGGCTTCTAAGGGACTGAAACTTGCTGGCCCAGAAAATGTATTAAAGACATCGTTAATATAGTCCAGGTGACTCCAGTGGCTCGATCTTAAGTTTATAAAGCGACAAGAATACTTTTTGTGCGCAAAAACAAACAAAAATAATGACTTTATTCCACTTTTCATTGCCTTCTCTCTGGGCCTCGGGTCTTTTCACGTAGTGTTTAAGCGTAGCGCGTCTGTGTTGCACGTCACCACGTATCACACATGACCAGCGTCGGCCAATAGTGAGCCTACGTGGTGAGCCACTGGATCACTTGGACTATATTAACAATGTCTTTAATACATTTTCTGGGCCAGCAAGTTTCAGTCCCTTAGAAGCCTATGGAGGAGTTATACAACTCTCAGATTTAATCAAAAATATCTTAATTTGTGTTCCGAAGATGAACGAATGTCTTACGGGGTTGGAACAACATGAGGGTGAGTAATTACTGACAGAATTTTCATTTTTGGGTGAACTAACCCTTTAACATAGTCACCACTAAGGCATTTAATTTGTCTGCTGCTCTTTGCCAGCCCTATCTCCTGGCTTTTGCACACTTTGAGGTGTTCCCTGGCGTTTTCATTAAACATTCAAATTCCGTATAAACTTCGACTACTAGCTCTTGCTCTGCTGTGGAGAAAAACTGTGCACGCTCTTTGGCCATGATGAACAGCCAATAGCAGCGTTGCTGATCAATGTTTTTACAAATCCCCTTTTAAACCAACCCATGAACACGCAGTTATCTTAGCTAACTCAATCCAGCGGTACTAATCATAAACAGCAGGTATATTCGAAGAATCTAATTAGCCAGATCATAATTAGCACGATGATATAATCTTGGATGTGTCATTTGATCTCGGATGTATTAAGTGACGTTCGAAGAACGGACCCCTGGTATTAAGATGTGTTTTAGTCGATCGGATCACAAGTGGATGGCGCTAAACATAGGTGTAAACAGGGTCTAAAATGTTTGGAGCTTGTCCACTTTCGACCACTTCCAGAGGTAGTTGGAAACACATTCGTTCAGATTGCTTTTGTAGTGTAAAGGCTCATGTGGTCGAATGTGTTCAGACAGCCACATAATACCGTCTACTCTCCATCTACTGGCCTAATGCGTTAACATTATGGGAAGAGCTTTAGCCAGACATGATTTAAACTTTGTCGGCTGAAGACCCAAGTTTGTCGGCTGAAGACCCAAGTTTGTCGGCTGAAGACCAAGCACAATGTTCTCTCAGCATTCCTGAATTCTAACACACACTCATCGCGTTCGGCTGGTCTTGCAGCTGTCAGTTCATATGTAAATTGTGCAAGCTTATTTTGTCCATTAGATCGAAAGATCTGAAAAAAAAAAAAAAAAAAACACATACATTTACCCGCCCATAGACCCTCTTGTTGTGTTGGGTTAAAATGTTATGCTGGGTTAATATGCTCTGCCTCTAGGGGTCGCTATTAACTTGGAGTGTTGAGGTAAAAAGAAGCAGAATAAAATAATGGAGTGTTGAGCTTCTGCACGCTTGTTCAGCTGTGTTTTCCTTTTATTAGTACTAGTATAAAATACAACACCTCCCCTGGAAGAAATCAGGACAGAAGTGGTTGAAAGTGGACAAAAGAGATGGATTGAAACACCAGGTGTAAAGAGGGCCAGAGATGAGTGGATCTCTCACAGATTTGACTCACAGTCAACACAAATGTTCAATAATTGTCAAAAATGGAATCTAAGTTTTGAACATATGATTATTTTATTATACACAGTTTAATTAAAGGCATAATTCACTCAAAAAATAAAACAATGCAAGTCAATGGTGTGTTGTTTTGGACCAATGGACCAACTTTAATTCTATAGTGAAGCGATGCAACTGACGCCTGTTAGTCACTTGACAGTAAAAACATGGCGGATGTAGTGCATCCAAATTGTATTCATACCACCCATATTCATACTATATAGAAAATACTTTTTTAACGGCCGCAAAGTAAATTCCAATTCAAATGTAGTACCTACTCAGACAATACACAATTTCAGATTTGTATAGTAAGTCATTTTGGATAATAAAACTTAAAAATAAAACTTACCTTGGATGAATTTGATCTCAATGGCAAATGTGTAATTATGAGTTTAAACATCAGCTGTTCTCTATAGGAAGCAGCCATGTAGTGAATATTATTAAGAAACTAACTTCCCAACCAGTACAAACACTCCATGTGTATTTGGGCCACATTTGCAATTTGCGTGCACATCCTGTTTCCACTTGGTGTTTTTCCAGAGGGGTGATAGTCTAAACTGGCTCAAATTCAAGTTAGAATGTCTATGTTTCGACAACCAAGAACTGACCCATGTTGTTAAGTGAAGTCCTGAAGAGATCTAGCCAGGGGGAGTCTGTGTTTTGGAACAAGAGGTTTACGCCACCACCCATAATGGCATTGTGTTGCTGTCTTCTCCACAGACCACCAAACTTCATCAAACTAGCCTGTAGTCTTCATGGGATTTTTTTTCTCTCCCCCAGATGTGCTTCATAATAATGTTTTTGCCCAAATTAAATGTTGTAGCTCAAATATATTTTATGTTTTGTTCATGTATGCGAATTTTAAATATGAAATTGTTGACATACAGAGCTGCATATTTTCTATTTATAATATGGAAGAATGGTAAAGCTTTTATCATAATTTGAGACTTTTTAATTTAATATGAAAATATAACAGTTTGAGGTCAGTAAGATGTTTTAATGCTTTGAAAAAATGTATCTGATCAAAAAAATACAGTAAAACAGCAATACTGTGGAATAGCATTACAATTTGAAAAAGCTGTTTTCTATTGTAAAGTGTAATTTATTCCTGTGATCACGTCACATGATTCTTCAGAAATCATTCTAATTTGCTGCTCAAGAAACATTTCTGATTATTATCAATGTTAAAAACAGTTGTGCTGCTTCATATTTCTCTGGAGACCATGATTAAAAAAAAATCCAGGATTCTTTGATGAATAGAAAGTTCAAAAGAACAGCATTTATTTGAAATAGATTTGTGTTGTCACAATGTAAACATCTTTACTTTTTTCACTTGTGATCAATAATGCATCCTTGCTGAACAAAATTATTTATTAAAAAAGTTTTTGTATGCTATAGCCTATGACATGACTTTTAGAAAACTAAAGACAAGTAGCAGGATTTAATCAGTTTAATGTCACGGCTGTCAAGAAGTGTAAATTAAGACATTACCAAGTGATTTTCTTTCACATATACGTGGCCGCATTTTGAAAACCTTTTTGAATACAGACAGGGGTATTTATCATCAATTTAACATCCAGCGAAGGTGTCATTTAACAAGAAATCTTGAAAATAACAGCAAAAGTCTCCTCCAAGCAAGGTCACCAGAAAGTTCCCCAAACACAACAAACTTTATGCTTCATTAGAGCATTTAAACTAACATGTAGTTACACTTGGCTTGGTCGAGACAGTAAATAATTCAGGTTTGTTTATGGACAGCGACTCCAGACTGTGTTGACGTGATAGCCACTGTTTCTTTGTATTACAAAGGACGTGACCTTTTAATATTCACATGCCTCAGAGAATAACCAATTCAGTTGCTCCTGCTGCAAGCGCGGGTTAAAACAAAGGCAAGTGGCGTAAACCGACCCACCGAGACCTTCTGGCATCCTGCGTAGCTGATTCACACCCTGCAGAATCATTTAACTCAGGGTGGGAGTTGCAGAAAGGCAGCTTGGGAGTTCCCTGGGACGGCTGTTTTTATACGGCCCCTCGGTGAAACGCCATTCCTGTGACCCGATCAGCATGAGCGCACACGGCTGATCGTAAAAACCAGGAGGAAAGATGTTTTTCAAATTTGCACCATGGCCAATCTGGGAACAACTAATGCGAAGCACATGAGCATTTTCTTTTTAAACATGCACATAGATTTAATGAGATGTTTCAGATCTTTTTTTTTATGATGGGCAATGCTTCCTCACATCAGCTTTCTCACATGTAGTATTAGTGAGTCATGTTTTTTTCAGCATATTTTGCATCATAATCCTCCAGTGCAGTTCAGGCTGACTCACATGGCACACGCACATGCTACACTTCCTGCTTTTGTGCCCCATCTAGTGGATCAAACAGGCCTAACACAACTGTGATTGGTCCATTGTTCCTTGCATATAATATGGGCATATACATATTCCAGAATATATTTCATTGTAAATTACACTGTGTATATGTATTAGCATATTTATTTTGTTCTGATAATACATTATTTTACCTTTTACATATTTTATATTCTATAATATTTGACATAATCCTCTATACCACATTATTTTTTATTCTGGTCCACTTGTATTGCACTTTCATTATTGTATTTTTTTTTATATAATAATTGTATATTTTATATTAGCTAATGCAGTGTGAACTAACATGTCTATGAACGTTTATATAAACTAATGTTAACAAAGGTTAATAAATGCTGTAGAAATATATATTGCTCACACCGTTAGCTAATGTTAACAGATGAGACCTTATTGTAAAGTTTTACTAATTATTTTCCCCCAGTTGTGCTTCATAATGAAATTTTTGCCCAGATAAAGTTCAGAATATTGTTCAGATGTTGCTCTTTCATGACTCAGGTGACATAATGGAGTTCTTACATTTTTTCCGAGATTGAGAATTTTTGCAGATAAACTGAAAAATATAATATTGTTGACATACACAGAAGTATATTGTATTTTTATAATTAATGTGGAAAGTATAGCTATTGGAATATTTTGTTGATATTTTTTTTATTTTATTATTTTATTTCATATACCAAAAAAAAAAAAAAATGGTGTAAACATTGGTGTATGTAAGATTCTTTTTTTTAACTACTTAAATCATTTTTATATAATGCACTATAAAAGTATTAATGCATTAATTATGCAATGCAATGCACCTTATAATGGTCTCATGAATAATTGTAACCACAGTTATAATACATTATAATCCTTATATTCACTGAACACACCTTTATAAAGTGTAGTGAATGACAAGTATACACATGACAAACAACCAATTTCAGACATAACAAGGAATTTTCAAATATCATAATGCATTTTAACTTTGGTTACTATTATTTATGAAAATATATATTTTTATAGATATTTTTTTTTATGTTTCTGAAAGACTCAAAGGCTCAAGGCTGTGTTATTTCATATGTACCTGTCACAATATCCCTGTGTTTCTTTGGTCGGTGACTTTTATTTTAACATTCCTTTGTCTTGTATTGCCTATGTTCAGTTCCTGTGTGTTTAGTCCCTGGCTGAATCCGAAATCGGCCCCTAAACCCTCCATCACTATTCCCTACGTTAGTCCACTAATACAGTTCACTTGAAGGAGTGAATGAAAACGAGTGAGCGAACTCGGACAGCCGTTGAATGCACATCGGCTGAACACTCGTTATTGTGGTGCATTATGAGATTGAATGAGTGCACTCAATAACATCCACTATGATTTCGGACACCATTACAAATCGCTGTCCTGTCAAATGAGGCCGTATTTGAGGTTATGAGGGCGAATTCGGATTCAGCCACTGTTTCCATGGTTGCCATAGTTACTCATTGTTTCATATTAGTGTCTCACCTGTTCCTCATCATCCTGTGTCTTTATACCCTCAGTTAGCTTCTGTTCTTTGTCTTGTGTTAACGTTTCGTTGCTGGTGTTTATTAAGAGTACATTTACACAACATCGATATGCTAAAAACATAGAAGTTTTTCCTATGAGTTTTCCGCGTACAGTCGACATCATTGTCAAAACGATCTCCATTCACACGGATCCGCGAAAACGACTAAAAACGCCATAGTCTGCAGCCAGGCCATTAGATGGCGATGAAACACTATAGACTGAACACGTAATATGCATGTGAATGACATCATCTTCTTCAGAGGTTCACGTTTTTGTTGTTTACACGGAGACTGTTTTCAAAAGTTTGTGTTTTCAGCCACCCAAAACGGCGTTGTCATTTAAACGAACGACCAAAACGCATAAAAAGTTTTACATTTTTTGTTGAAAACGTTGTCGTGTAAACAGCCCCTAAATGTGATTTCATTGTTCATCTGCGCCACCTGGCCAGTATGTGTCAGTACCACTGTTTAGCCACTAAAGCTGTACTGTTATTATATCAACATAACCACTAACAGATATTTTGTTTCCTTGGAAAGTTAATTGCTCAATCCATAATGCTACTGTAGCATTGATCTCAGCTTAGCAAATGACATGGGCAGATGTACCAGCTGTTTATATCCATAGATTCTGATTTCCACTTTTAAATAAAAGTTTCTGCTAAATGCATAAATGCAAATATGAATTATATTACTAAAATTTTAAAGCAATATTAAATCACTTGCAAATATAGAAGCACATCATCACCGGGGTCAGCTGGAGATTATGGACGAGGACACCAGCAGTGCAGGAAACACCTCTGGAGCAGCTGGGATCCAACATCCCACTGGAGCTTTATGACTCTAATAAGCTGAATACCATATGCTGGTGCACCATATTTAAAACTCACTGACTTTCACTTCCCAGAGCTTGGTGCTTTTTGTCAAGGTCAAAATATAAGGCTCTGAGACTCTGACATTTGAAGCTTTGAAGGTATTTGAGTAGTTTAATGTGGAAAAATATGTTCTCTTTACTCTGAGGAATTGCATTTGGGAATTTTCAGGCCTTTTGGGAATATTTAGGTAGGCTTTTGGTGGGCGTACAGTGTAAGCAATCCAGCATTTTCCATATATACTGTTAATTAAACTCATCCACCATATGCTGTCTGGTACTTCAAGAGAATGCACATCCTGACGTTCCAAGTGAAATCCACCGACAGTATGTAGTCTTTGGCAAGACGTTACCTCAAGCAGCAATGAATATTTCTCGCTGCAGCCTGCGGATCTCAAAATAACTGAGAGCCAATATAAATATTGTGACATATTTAATTTCAAGTATCTCACCCTATGGTGAACTCCCAGAACTGAAGGATGGAACATCGAGCTCTGCTTTAGATCGCAGCGTCAGTCTCCTTTAAAACTGAGAAAACACATTTTGTTCTGTATTCCTTATATGTTTGCATTCTCATGTAACAGCTAAGAGGGAAAAAGACCTCACAATATGAGAATGAACTACGCTGACGCCACATCCAGCGTTTCATTATGCAATTATTCCCCTCAGAGCAGCCCTAGCGTCTGTTAATTGGCTGCTCCATTTCAGTGGTGTTTGACTGGAGCGCGCCATTCGCCTCACATAAGACCAGACTGACTAGATTAAGACGTCACTCCTTAAGAACCATGAGAAATGTGGAATCTCACGGCGGAGGAGAGAGCCTGAGTACAAACAGACACGGTAGAGGGAGAAAAGAGAACTTAGGAGAGCAAACGATGATTTGAAGGTTATGGAGTTCAACCAGGAGTTTATGCTCCTCTAATTAAGTCAGCTGGGACCGTGAAGCCGAACACATCACACTCTTTTCTGGGTCAAATAGAATGGCTAAGAAGCGCTTTGTGCAAGGCATCCAAAGCACATCCTAAATGTTTCATATTTGTTTGACACCAAATGCAGCGAGTCAAAAAACACCTTTAGAGCAATCTTTGATGTAGTTTTGCACAGCATGCTTAATGACTTTAAAACTTATTCCCAGTACATTCAGTGCTCTGATTCATGACTTGTATGCCAACCACTGATCTATAAAAATGACTGGATTACTCATGACGTCATATAAAGTTAAGCCATCGCATAGCCATATTGATATGATTCCCTCACATTCTATTGAATTAATAGGAATCATCTGATTTGAATGAGAAAACATTAGTCAGCATTTTTATATCTCCTTGTACATTCTTACAAAGCAAACATTTATGTGGATATCTGGAATTGCCCCTACTTATTAAATGCCAACAGTCCCAATCAAGAGAACAAATTACAGTGATGGAAAACATTGAGACAAGAAACAAATGCTTAACACAAGAACTTAAACACAGAGGTCAGTGCTTGGCCAATGCATTGGAACCATTGTATTGCTGTGGCAGAAAACCATGGAAGAAGACAGTTTGCGCTAATTACACTTGTGTTATGAATTGGAATGCAGTGGCGTAATGAAATCATGCTTTTGTATCCTGAGTATATTTCAAGCTTAAGATTGAGTGAGGTTTAGTCTAAGTGCCAAGCTACTGAAAAGAACATTACCATTGTCTTATATGGTGAACGAACAACACCTCACTGTTTAGTGGCATTCAACTGATTCACTACTCTGCACAAACAGCAATCAACTGCAATTTAAACATACCAGACCTGTTTTTTCTTCTGGTTTTTTGGGAGATATTCATTCCAAATATGTTGTGAAAGAATCCAGTTAAACTAAATGGTCAGCTGTGATTTCTCTTTGATGTTCTGGAAAAGATGTGTCTAATTAAATGCGTAGTTTTAAAAGTTAAAGTGTGTATGCCCCTTTAAGACAAACCACTGTCAAAACCAACGCTATCTCACGACCAATTCGTACGTATTTTACGAGGTGGCTAATTCGTACGATTTATCTAAACCCCAGTGACAGGTTTCAGGGCAGAGTAAGGGGTAGGTCATTCGTACAAATTCATACGAATTAACCACCTCGTAAAATACGTACAAATTTAATATCTCTTTATCAGCCCCAGAAACGCTGCCAGAAGCTGGTGTCTGGTTATACATCTCGTTTGCAGCAGGTCATAACAGCAAATGAGTTTTCTCGTCATGACTTCAGTCTGATCTGCTGTCTACTTTTTGAGCTTGTTTTGAAATGTCTTTGTGGCGTTTCCCTCCCACTTGTTATCCTTAATTCTCATTTGTGTTCACCGTCAAAAATAAATGTTTTATACATTTACGGTAGGAAATGTACTAAATATATTCATGGAACATGATCTTTACTTAATATCCTAATGACTTTTGGCATAAAAGAAAAATCGATAATTTTGACCCATACAATGTATTGTTGGCTATTGCCACAAATATACTCTTGCTACTTGTGACAGGTTTTGTGGTCCAGGGTCACATATGTGTATATACATGTATGTGGAACAGGACTTTAAAATAATGTGCCGTACCAGTAGGGGGCAGCATTCCTTATTGTATGACACAGCTGAGGCCTCCAGAGACATAAGGCAGACAGATGTGTTGTGTGTGCATGTGTTGAGGATCTTCTTGCAGGAGACTAAGCTCTTTTAGGGAGCACTATCATGTCTGTTTATAGCAGTGAGATGGAGGTGTAATTAAATGGGTAAGTTACACCATGCTCCCATTAGTATTGATCCACTGCTGTACGGATACACCTACAAAGTAGCCCCTTGCCGGCAGGGAAAGGAAGGTTTATGTTTCTTCCAATCTGCCGATTTTTTTTATATTTAATGGATACATTTTAGCCCATGGATATAATTGTAGCTGAGAGACCATCCTGAAGGTTGGCAGTTCTGATGCCACAACAGCTCAACATTGAAGAGTCACATGACCGCTTGTAATTAAAACAGAATGTGTGTGATTTGATGTATAACATCAGCTTGGCTATTGTAATGACCATCAGTGTGTAATCTGGGAAAGGACACCTTTGTAAAGCAATAATCATAAATTTGTGGTCCAACGAAAAAAAGAAAAAAAAGTTGCAGGTCAAAAACACTATTAGTGTTGCTTATGTTCTACAAATAGCACTAATATAATCATAATGGAGGAGATGCAGTATAAAAATAGCCTTTTAAACAGTTTATGGGTTTATGTGGAGATTTGAATTGCCATGTCTTTTACGGATTACTTTTGCTAAGAATTATTTTTGAGAATGTGGCAAACATTACTAATATTAATAATAAACACACACACACACACACACACACACACACACACACACACACACACACACACACACACAGAGTACCTGTCGAAAGTTCGGAAACATAAAACAAAAAAAAAAGTCTCTTCTGCATGACTGCATTTATTTAAAAATACAGTTAATTTCAGCAATATTTTAAATAGGGCTGTCAAACGATTAATCGTGATTAATCGCATCCAAAATAAAAGTTTGTGTTTACATAATTTATGTCTGTGTACGGAGTATAATTATTTTCTATATATAAATACACACACATGCATATATATATATTTAAGAAAATGTGTTATTTATATATAAAATATTTATATATACTATAAATTATATATAATATAAATATATATACACAGTATATACATGCAAATATTTCTTAAATATATACATGCATGTGTGTGTATTAGAAAATAATTATACACCGTACACACACATGTATTATGTAAAAACAAACTTTTATTTTGGATGCGATTAATCGCGATTAATCGTTTGACAGCACTAATTTTAAAATATTATTACAATTTTAAATTAATTGTTTTCTATTTTATTACATTTAAAAATGTAATTTATTCATGTGATCAAAGCTGAAATCAGAAATCATTCTGATATGATATGATAGAAACCAGTTTTTTTTTTTTTTTTATTGTAATTTTTTTTATATACAGTACCAGTCAAAAGTTTGGAAACATTACTATTTTTAATGCTTTTGAAAGAAGTCTGTTATGCTCATCAAGCCTGCAGTTAAAAAAAAAAAAAAAAAAAAAAAAAAAAAACAAACAGTAATATTATGAAATATTATTACAATTTAAAATAATGGTTCTCTTTTTTAATATATTTTAAAATGTAATTTATTTTTGTGATGCAAAGCTGAATTTTCATCAGCAAGTACTCCAGTCTTTGGTGTCTTATGATCCTTCAGAAATCATTCTAATATGATGATTTGATACTCAGTTATTATCAATGATGGAAACAGTTGTGCTGTTTAATATATTTTTTTGGAATACTTGTTTCAGGATTCATTGATGAGTAAAACGTTAACAGCATTTATTCATAAAAACAGCATTTATTCAAAATAAAAACATTTCTAACAATATAAATTGTTACCATCACCTTTTATCAATTTAACGCATCCTTGTTGAATTAAAGTACTAATTTCTTTAAAAAAAAAAAGTTATTGTTCCCAAACTTTTGAACGGTAGTGTATATTGTTACAAAAGATTTATATTCTAAATAAATACAGTTCTTTTTAACTTTTTATTCATCAAATAATCCTGAAAAAAGTATCTCAGGTTATAAAAAAAATATTAAGCAGCACAACTGTTTCCAACATTGATCATAAATCATCATATTAGAATGATTTCTGAAGGATCATAAGACACCAAAGACTGGAGTACTTGCTGATGAAAATTCAGCTTTGCATCACAAAAATAAATTACATTTTAAAGTATATTAAAAAAGAGAACCATTATTTTAAATTGTAATAATATTTCATAATATTACTTTTTTTTTTTTTTTTTTTTTTTTTTTTTTTTTTTAACTGCAGGCTTGATGAGCATAAGAGACTTCTTTCAAAAACATTAAAAATAGTAATGTTTCCAAACTTTTGACTGGTACTGTATATATTACTGTTTTTACTCATATTTGTTATTTGTCATCTAAATAAATGCAGCCTTGGTGAACATAAGAGACTTATTTCAAAAACAGTCAAAAGTTACACTTTATTTCAGTGTCCTTGTTACAGTGTAATTATACATGTAAGTAGAGAGTAAAATTATTTAAAAACATATATTTACTAGGGGGTTATGCTTTATGTTAAGGTGTCAGTGTTACAGTGTAATTATACATTTAATTACTGAGTAATAATTACATGCAACTAACCCTAAACCAAACCCTAATCCTAACCTAACCCTATAGTAAGTATATGTTGTTAATTATTATTACTCAGTACTTAAATATATAATTACAAGGTAACAGTGACACCTTAATAAAGTGTAACCACAAATCTTGGCCCATAATAGGGCCTATATATAAACAAGCGAATAAACATGGGTGCACACTATTATTCAGTAAGAATAATATTTCCAACAAACATTGGCTTGTGCATGAGTCAAATGGACTACTTATGTATATGAAACATATATGGTGCTTTATATATATGGTGCTTTTGCATTCTTTTTGAAGCTTGAAAGCCTCCGTCCTAATGCGGGAAGGATTGCATGGAATAGAGCAATCAGTACAATTCTATTTCTGCGTTCCATAAGAGTCCTTAAAAGAACAAGGTTTTCTTATTCTGAAGAACATGTATATAATATACAGAATATTTTGTATAATGAAAATGTTCTATGGATGTGCAAGGTTCTTAATGGAACCTTGTAATGGAACCTAAATATTTCAAAATGAATCTTTTTTTTTTCTCCATACACTCTTAAAAAGATTCAAAAAGGGGTTTTCACAGCGATGCCATAGAAGAACCATTATGGGCTTCCCAAACCCTTCAATATATAAGAATAATTCAATCATTTAAAGAACCTATTCCACAGCAAAGAACCTTTAGCGCAATTGAATAACTCCATGGATGTTAAAGGTTCTTCATGGCACCATAAGCCGCTTTCCACCACTGGGCAAAACTGGCCCAAATATGCTTTGGTTTTCACAGTGGGGCTGATAATCGAGCTCTATGGAATGAAATACAAATGCGCCAGTCTTTGCCAGCACACTTAACCAGCTGTGCTGAGAATTCTGGGCCCGAGAATGGACATTTATGGACAAAGAACATTTATTTTTAAGACTGTATTGTGACTTACAAAACAGATTATCAAGCTGTAGATGACAAAGAAGCATTTTAATAAACTACATGGTCAAATAAATTTGAATTGAAACATCAAATGGGACCAACTTAATTTCTTGTGTTCATATATGCACTTGAAATTATATACTTTTGAAATTGTGTACTGCTCTCAGATTAGCCAGTCTCTATCAATGACTTTATTATTTTCCCTTCAAATCCTCACAAATTATAATTATCCCTTTGGTCCAAATTCATTATGTTAGCAGTCTAATTGAGGCAAGCAAGCATTTTTAAACTTGCTCTGTATTCATGAAGACCGCACCACAGTGAACATGTCTGGCAGCACTCAAGATGCAAATGAGTGTGGATTTAGACATGCTGCAGATCTGTCGCTCCAGGGCATCTGAACTGTATCTTATTACCCACAATTCAGAGCAGACCACATCCATGTAAAGCCTACATTTTCTGCCCTCCTCCTCAGTTTTTAAAGTTTGTTATAGAAGTTCAGCGAAGATACAGGACCCTTGTCACCATGTTGTGCATTACAACCTCTTGTTGGCTTTTTTTTAAATCTGGAAATGCTTGTTATTTACACAGGCAAAGTAGATGACGATTTAAGTATGACGAAGTTAATGGATGTTAAAGTGTAACAGTGTGGCTGTGGTTATCACACAATGACAAAGTCCAACAACACACAGGACCCTATTTTAAGGATCTAAGCACATGGTCTAAAGGACACAGTGCAAGTGCACTTAGGTCATGTCCGAATCCACTTTTGCTAGTTTTAACGACGGGAAAATGGTCGGTGCTCCCGGCGCATGGTCTAAAAGCGTTGTCCCTATTCTCTTAATGAGTAATGGGTGTGTTTTGGGCATAACGTGCAATAAACCAAGAGTCTCATCTCCCATTCCATTTAAAAGCCAGTTGAGCTCGCGCCATGGCGGATTCGCTATTTACATGGCAGAATTTGCAAGCGGAAAAACTGAAAGCTTCTCTTAAAGTGTAACAGTGTGGCTGTGGTTATCACACAATGACAAAGTCCAACAACACACAGGACCCTATTTTAAGGATCTAAGCACATGGTCTAAAGGACACAGTGCAAGTGCACTTAGGTCATGTCCGAATCCACTTTTGCTAGTTTTAACGACGGGAAAATGGTCGGTGCTCCCGGCGCATGGTCTAAAAGCGTTGTCCCTATTCTCTTAATGAGTAATGGGTGTGTTTTGGGCATAACGTGCAATAAACCAAGAGTCTCATCTCCCATTCCATTTAAAAGCCAGTTGAGCTCGCGCCATGGCGGATTCGCTATTTACATGGCAGAATTTGCAAGCGGAAAAACTGAAAGCTTCTCTAACGCGGAAACGGATCTGCTCGTGCGCGAGGTTAAAGCGAAACCATCTACGGGACAAAGTGTGGACCCGCCTACAGGTATAGGCGCACATTACTAACGCGCTCTTTAAATAACAAAAAATATATATATCCTGCCACTATCCCTATCCAGTCTATTTCAGTTTCCTCAAAATAGCAACGCACCAACAATGCACCTAAACACACCTGGTTTTCAGACCAGCAGCCCATGGGCGAAAAAATAGACGCAAAAGCATTTGCTATTTAAACAACGTGGCTCAGGACATGAAAGTGATAACTGCGTCGGGCTGCATTTCGCCAGCTGTATGATAGGGCCCACAGTCTTTATTAATAACCCCAAACAAACAGTCAAGTCAAGTCAAGTCAAGTCAAGTATATTTGTATAGCGCTTTTCACAATACAGATTGTATCAAAGCAGCTTCAGAGGTATTAAATTAAAATAATACAACAAGGTTTGTTTCTAGTGGAATTTATTGATTGATAAAATAAAATAAAATATCCCCAAAATATCCCCAACTGAGCAAGCCAAAGGCAACAGTGGCAAGGAACCGAAAAACTCCAACAAGTGACCTAATGGTGACCTAAAACTCCATCAAGTGACCTAATGGAGAAAAAAAAAAACCTTGGGAGAACCCAGGCTCAGTCGGGGGCCAGTTCTCCTCTGGCGTTTATGAACTAGAGGCCGGATTGTAGTTTGAACTGTAAGATTAAAAATATTATATGAATGCCTGGCCGAAAAGATGCGTCTTTAATCTAGTTTTAAACTGGGAGAGCGAGTCTGAGCAACGAACAGTATCAGGAAGGCTATTCCAGAGTTTTGGAGCTAAATGTGAAAATGATCTCCCTCCTTTGGTTGATCTGGATATCCTTGGTATGACCAAAAGCCTCGAATTTATTGATCTTAAAGAGCGCGATGGATTATACAGGCAGGAGATCGCAGGAGAAAGGCTAGAAAACAAAAACCACAGTATTCATCAATAAGAACTGACAAAGAACAACAGAGAGTTATAAATACAGGGGTAAAACGAAGGAAACCAAACTTGACACAGCTAAAACTAATGGGTAGACACAAACGAGGACATAATGCGTAACCAGAGAAATCTAAACTAAACAGAGTAGGGAAACAGGAACATTAACAGAATATCAAAATACGAGTTCATAGAACCTTGACATAAAGGATTCCAATAAAGAACCTTTATTTTTTTAAGTTGCGATGTAACAAAAATAGCGACAGATTATTATAATTTTTTTTTTGTTGCTGTGTTACTGTAGTTTTGATGTTCTATCCATCGGATGTTGATTGAATGGAGGCAGAAGAATGAACTTAAAAATAAAGCATGCATTGATGAATCAATCATAATAAGATCATTAAGCATTTAGAAAATAGATGCAGTGAATTTCCCCTTCTTGCCGTCTTTGAGTTTAGAACCACTTTAAGGTTCTTTTAAGGTGTGATTTTTGCAGAACATGACAGTGTAAATTACCATCCAATATTGTTGCATGGAAAACAGAAGCTCAGACATTCTGCCAAACTTCTTTTTTGTTTAACAGAAGAAACACAGTATAGTTTGAGTTTGGAATGATTTCAGGGTAAGTAAATTACATCTTTTTTTTTTTTTTTTTTTTTTTTTGTTTAGCAAACTATTCCTTTAAAAGTAAAGTGTCATCATTTGCTACAGCAATGGGTGTAAACAGGTGAAAAATAATGAAGATGTTTTCTGCAGACTTTTGCTGTAGTTCTTCTACTTCTATTTCCTCAGGCATTTATACCGGAGCACTGTCTCTTGAGGGCCCCCTATAGGGCACTTCAGCAAATGAATATCACATGCTGTCCTCCAGTACTCTATCTGGCAGATTGCTTATTCTGTTTGTCAAAAGTTTAAGCTGATGCAATGAACTTATTTTGACCTTTTCTGTTTGCCAACAAAAAAAAAAAAAAAAAAAAAAAAAGAATTCTACAGACTCACAGCTCCTTTGGGAAATGTCTGACTTCTTTTCTCCTTGCACATACTGCATTTTTTAGGGAATCGGGCAGAGAAGGAATATGAATGATGTTATTCCCACCCAGAAGTCTTATTTATTCAAATAAAAAAACACACTAGTTGCACTTTAGCTTTTGATCAGGACCCAGGGCTTCATCGCAGAGCCCAGATGAAAGCAAAAAGGTTGTTTAATGCACACGTAATAAAGCCTTTCAAAAAGTTCCCAGTGGAGCTGTCTGAACGCACTGTTACAAATGCCACTTTTCTGCTCTTCACATGCACGATTTAAAATGATTAGGATCCGTGGTGAAGGCACATAATGAAAAATTAATTGCATCAATCTTTTCATTGTTGTGAGCGAAACAGCTCATTTACAGATGGTCATTCCCCACCTGCTCAACCAACCGGCGACAGCTGAGCAGAGCACGGCTATGCATGCCAATGACACACACACACACACTCGACATGGCTGAGACGGTAAACGTTTCGGACAAGCGCTTTACATTTCTTCAAACTTTCTTTCTTCATCACAATGGCAAGGATGAACAGCAATAGCAATAATAATGAGAGAGAGCAGTAGGGTAACCAATATTTATCAGAGAATCTTGGAAAGGTTGTGTGTAAAGCATGCTAATATCATGCAAGAAAACTGTCCTGAAGTTGCTAGAATGTGTGAACAATCTGGGAAACGTCAAACGTGCAAAAGAAATGAATAAAACTGCATGACTCTTTCAATGTAAAATATACAAATTTTTGAAGCAAAGTTTTATAAAGCAATAAATGCACAAATCCAGTGTACTTTAAAGTGAGACCATGGTTCCATTCTTCATACCTGTCAATACATCTGAGATGAATTTACAGACGCCAGATCTTGTGATAACTGATCTCTGGATAATGTGGTTGTTTTAAACCAATTTTGCGGATTTGATTAAAATATCTGGATTAATTTGTCT
Source organism: Squalius cephalus (assembly GCF_949319135.1). Lineage (NCBI taxonomy): Eukaryota > Metazoa > Chordata > Actinopteri > Cypriniformes > Leuciscidae > Squalius > Squalius cephalus. The sequence continues at coordinate 25,253,559 of NC_137145.1, forward strand.
GAGATTACTGCGCGTGTTCATTGGAAAGGGCAGATATAACCATACTCCAAACCATGAACTTTAATGCAGCGATTGGCTGGAAGACATCATAAAAAAAAGAAAAAAACATCACACACCTGATGAAAAACTTGAATTTTTGGACCTTTATAAGGAAACGGTCAAGCGACCAAAACGACACAAAAGTTATAATAGCTGCCCACATTTTGCATGCAATCCCGTTCCCACATGATTTTTACAGAGAGCTGATTTTGTCAAGCTCAGGTATTCACTATTACCTGCAACGCTTTTAAAATATTATTAGAATATTGATCATGCAAATAATTGTATTTAATTTATGTGAAATACACATTTATTAATAAATTCAAGCCCAAATTTAATCAGTTACCCAACCTGAGTGAATACTCAAATTAGCCAAAATCTACAACCACGGTTATCATTAACTGAAAATAAAACTATTAAAAGTCATCTTTGAATTTAGATATAGATAATAGAAATAAATATAATATAAAATAAAATCTAAACGTAAGATGAAAAACTAATATATATATATATATATATATATATACACAAAATAAATTAATTTTAAGTTAGCATAAACTAAAAAAAAAAAAAAAAAAAAAAAAAAGCAATTAAAAAAAATATGTCAAAAGCACATGACAGAAATAATAAAACATAAACTATGGAAATAAAAATAAAATTACATTTATACATATAATATAATTAGCATTTATTATTAGCATTACAGGCTATTACACTAATCACAATCATTTAGCTCAAACTCTGGTTCTCTGTTGCCCGCTCAGTTCGTGTGCTCACCAGCAAACACTGGGCCCGAACCCCAGGTGTTGTCCTGCACAGACACTGATATTGCTCTGGCTGGAGAAGTGTGTTTGATCCCCTTGTGAGGCAGGCAGATGGCTTCCTTTGTGTAGCGATGGCTGTTATTAGCCATGACTCCCATCCATATGTTCCAATGGAAGGGCAGCTGGCCTGGAGATTCATTTTTAAGCAGGTATTTTATGACTCTATCTGCAGTCAGTGTTCCCCAATGTGTGACCAATAATGTCTCCAATGTCAATACCTTACTTCGTTTACTGGCTCTGCTGACAACATCATTAAAGTTACACATCCTGACTGTAGATGGGGACAGTTTTGAAATTTTGGTACTGTAAAGGTCAGGGATGTGTCATGTGTCTAGTATCAGTAAAACTGCATTTTTCCATCTTAAAAATATATCTAAATTACGCCATATGCTCTCAGTGACAAATGCGGAACAGTTAGTTCATGCGTTCATGACATCAAGGCTAGATTATTGTAATGCTCTACTGGGTGGTTGCCCCGCACGCTTAATAAACAAACTACAGCTGGTCGAAAACGCAGCAGCTCGAGTTCTTACCAGAACCAGGAAGTATGACCATATTAGCCCAGTTCTGTCAAAACTGCACTGGCTCCCTATTAAACATCGCATCAATTTTAAAATATTGCTGATTACTTACAAAGCACTAAATGGTTTAGCTCCGCAGTACTTGAGCGAGCTCTTAACGCATTATAGTCCTTCACGTCTATTGTGATCTCAAAATTCCGGCCAGTTGATAATACCTAGAATATCAAAATCGACTGCTGGCGGTAGATCCTTTTCCTATTTAGCACCAAAACTCTGGAACAGTCTTCCTAACATTGTCCGGGAAGCAGACACACTCTGTCAGTTCAAAGCCAGATTAAAGACACATCTCTTTGACCTAGCTTTCACATAATACATTATAGACTTCTATAATTCAATATTAGGCTGCATAGATTAGGTCAGCTGGAACCGGGAACACTTCCCATAAATCCTGATGTACTTGTTACATCATAAGAAGAATGGCATCTACGCTAATTTTAGTGTCTTTTGTTTATCCCGAGGTTTTCCCGCAGCCTGCCGGATCCAGGCCGTATCCAGATCTGACGAAGGACCCTTCGCCTGGACCCGATGACAACGCAGTGCTGAAGTGCCAACTAGTCTCTCCCTATGGAGGATCCCACTACCACTCTACAGATAAAGCGTCGTCGGGAAAACTCAATTTGCGTATCTACCCCGAATTGATAAAATAAAATAAAATTCTGTATCAAAAATTATAAGGAAACACCAGTACTTTGTTTAGGCTTGGTATGTAGGGAATTCCAAACCTGCGCAACATATATTCAAACGCACATAACTATAGAACCAATTCTTAATGCGCATGTGAACACCATCAGCGTTTCTCACAGGTTCGCGTTTAAAGTCTGTGTAGAGGGAATTGTGTCGTCTTAGCGGCCCCTAATTTAATAACAAATGATCGTTGCGACGGAAGCGAATCAAAACTAACTTTAGCTGGAAAATAACTTTATTAAAGAACCGCTATAAAGCCAAAACAATCTCTGTTGCCTTAAACTATACGTTTATCTCTGTAAAACTGCTTTGAAACAATCTACATTGTTAAAAGCGCTATATAAATGAAGATGACTTGACTTGACTTGAGGGATGGGTTACAAATAGGAAACATCTGTACGTTTTCCTGAGCTTAAGATGATAAATACACCACAACAGGAATGACACAGACTCTTGGACAAACCGGTCCAGGCAGACTGAAGGCGTGTCTACTTTTACAAGTTTTTCCTTTGAGTTTTCCACGTACAGGCGACACCATTGTCAAAACGATCCCCATTTACACGGAGCAGCGAAAACGACTAAAAATGCTGTATTCTGCTGCCAGACCATTAGATGGCGATGAAACACTATAGACTGAACATGTGCATGACGTCATCGTCTTCAGAGATTCTCCTTTTTGTTGTTTACATGGAGACATCGAAACACGTTTTCAAAAGTTTGCGTTTTCAGGCACCCAAAACACTGTTGTCGTGTAAACGAATGGCCAAAACGGTTTCATGTAAACAGTCTCTTAGTTGTCCAGTCTCATCTGTGTTACGGTCGAGTTTCTTTTGCCTGCCTTATTTGAAATATCATCAGTGTGGATCATTAAAGACTTTTGAATCTGCTTGCTTCATCTTCGTGCATTTGTATACAGCCGAGTTGTGACATGAACATAATCTAGCTAACATGTATATTTTAATTACCGCTGAAAAGTTTCATGTATATGTAAAAATAAATGTATTTATCATAATGTATTCTAAATGACATTAAAAAAAAAAAAATTATGTCAGAAAGATTTCAGTTCTGTTGTTGTTCATAAATACCAGTAGTGGTGTTGTACAATGAGGATGTTGTCATGTCCCAATGTGTGGTGAGCCAGGGCCTTTATTGTCCTTACCAGTGCCTGGATTCATGTAAATTATATACTGACTCATGACCAAGGGAGCAGATTGTGAGTTTTTCTGCTCATGCTAATGTTACAAGTCCAGGAAAGAGCTGACAAGAGTTACGCTTCAGTCAGTGCACTGAATACAAAAGCAAACATGCAGCATTTTAGATGCGCAGTGATGTGAAAAGAATGAATATCACTGAATCTTGAGGACTGGGGCAATACTGGACACAAAACTGAGAACAAAATATTTTGGAATAATGATGAATTCAAATTCAAAGTTAAACCTGTTAAGAAGCATTCAATGACATGTTGGTGCAACCTCACACTTCTTCCATTTTCTCAAATCATTTATTTATTTCCTTGTTGTAAGTCAATATGTCAACAAAATTATGTGTCCTGTCATGTCAAATATATATAATATTGACATACAGTATACAGCATTCACTTTGATTAATAATGAATACAGAATGGTTTCCAACAGACTATATCAGCTCCATACTGTACTCGTGTACACTTACTCATAAAAATGCTCTGATACCAACAACCGATACCACGCAGCATGTGCACAGGGTTTGTGTCCAGACAAGGAAACACTGACAACAGAGAGTATAATGGGGATAAAAAGAAAGCTGTCTATGAATTAAATATTTAATAAGTGGAATGATAAAGGCCCCTTAAAATCAAAATGCAAGTTGTTTTCAGCTTTTAGAATGAATATGTTAGCCTTAAGGATATGAATAAGCTGGTGTGTTCCAAAACATTGACAATATTAGAATTTTTATGACATCACCTCGACTTCAGCTTCTCATCACATCTTCTGTCCAATCAAATGCTCTCTAGAATCTAAAGCTCCACCCCCTATGCTATAAACACCACCTGGCCAAAGCGACCGTTGACACGTCAAGGAGCAACATGGGCTGGAGATGTGTGTTCGGTTGCTCAAACGCTCAAGTTTTAGCGTTTTCCAACTGTACGTTGGCTAAGAATGAAATAGCTAGAATTTATTCACACCTCTACTATTGAATCCAACGTATCATCTGCGCTCGGATTCGCTTCCATGGTGCTGTCAAGTACGACTTGCAGTCTGTGAGGTAAACTAAACGCTATTGGCTATTTGAAAATGGGGAGGAGCCATTCAATATGTCCCGCCTTAGCTTCCTGTTTCAGTGGAAATTACGTCAACGCATCATACAAAGCTGCACTTTCCAAGGCACTTCAGTGGAGCTTTAAACTAAATATAGTAACGCCTATGTTGCTGTGGTGCATGAGCTGACAAGCGAAAACGTGCAGTGGATTGAGCGCGCAGCGGCACAGAAGCGCATCCCTTTTTCACAGACAGCGGTGGCAAAGAAAGTAAAATAAGGCATTAAGGCATTATCTACCAGTGTTTACAAAATAATATCTAATTTCTAATAAACTCTACAAAACTTAACTGAACCCAGCCTAAAACCAGTTTGTTGAGTCTGGTCTTGACTGGGTATCCTAGGAAAGAAAAAACATTTCTACTCTGTTTCCATTCCATTTCTGGATTTGCAATGTTAATGAAATTTGCTTGTACTCCGTGTGATGTTTTTCATAGAGGTGTGTGTGTGTGTGTGCGTGTGTGCGTGTGTGTGTGTGCACGCGTCCTTCTCAGCACATGAAGACAGTTGTTAACGAGAGCCATGGCAGGGTATCACTACACTTCCCCATGAGGAGGTGAACTCTCATAACTCTCCTTCTCTTCATCAGGTCATTAGTTCCAAACACCATCCTACCCAACATCCTTTGGGGGAGAAGAGCAAAGCAGAAACGGCAAGGAGAAAGGGAGGACATTTGTTAAGAGGAAGGAGGCAGAAAATCGCAAAGGCCACGAGTGTGAACTCGACAGCAAGTATTCCCACTGTAAGGGTGTGAAAAGAAGAGCTATACAGAGTCATAGTGGAGGAACATCTCCTGTTGGAGGAATGATTTAAAAAAAGGGTAAAGGGATTAAACTCTTTCTCAGGAGGCAAAGGATGCAGCGGCTCCTCAAAAATAAATAAATAAATACAATTGCGAGAAAATAATCAACAGTGTAAAAATAATATAAGAGATAATGAAATATGAGATTATATGATATACATATATATGTAATATACATAATGTGTAAAGCAGCCTTTTTTTTTTCTCTCTCAATGTCCCTCAATATCAATATGATTGGTTGATACCAATCAGTATGGAAGAACATTTTACCATTTAGAAAAAGTGTTATACAGTTATAAGCCATAAACCACGCAATCAGCTGCGGGATGAATCAAAATATTACAAACTTTGATTTGGGGCATTTGAAAATCGGACATTATGACAAAAGTAGAAGATTGTGTACTTAAAGGGATAGTTCACCCAAAAATGAAGATTCTGTCATCATTTACTCACCCTTAAGTTGTTCCAAACCTGTATGAGTTTCTTTCTTCTGTTGAACATAAAATAAGATATTTTAAAGAATGTTGGCAACCAGAAAGTTGACGGTAGCCATTGGCTTCCAAAAAAAAAAAAAATACTTTGGAAGTCTGTATTACTAAGCTATAAACTGACTGATCATTCAAGTTTGAATAATCGTTTTAATTCTATGAGAAAACTGCCGCAACTAAACCGCAACTATAATGATAATGACACGGAAGAACTATATAACTGGAATCAGAAAATTATGTTTCCAACTGATAAATTATTTAAAAAAAACACAAAAAAACATTGACTGCTGATATGAATCCACACGACTAAAGAGCTTGAACATTAAAAGCAGCAGGTGACATTCAGTAATGCATTTAAACAGAATGTTTTCATCTGTGTAGACTCTTATACAGTTATCGTTCTAGTCATGGCTGTCATGTTTCTATATGGTTGCCTGTGTTCTCATTTAATCATTCATTGTCATGGTTTCCTATTAGTGCTCACCTGTTCCCTGTTCCATTGATGATCTTCCTTTGTGTATTCAAGCCCTCAGTTTCTTCAATTTATTGTCTCGCGGTAACATTTATGGTTTGTTGTGTTGTCTTTCTAGTGGTTGCATCGTCATTTCATTCATTGAGTGTCAGGCATCGCGTCTGTTGGATTATACACACGGCATCAGTGACATCCACATACTTTTCTAGTCACGTCTGAAATAGTAAACACTCTCATTGAGCGTATTCATGCATCTGTCGACTTGTACTTGCAACTAAGAACCCAAATAGATCACTGACAAAATGTGAGAAAAGATTTTGTTAATGTCTAATCCTTTTCTACAACACTTATTTTTCTATTTTGGGGATGCTTATTTAAAATGCATTAGCCCGTGGAAGGCACATAAAATATGCATCCGTTGGACTTTTCACCTTTTCAGAATTTATTTCTTGTATAAATCAAAGGGAAACTGAGTCTTTTATGGGTAAAAACTCATCCATGTTTCATGAGGTGCCAGAAGCAAGACCTAGATAATAGAATCCCTATCACAGGCGCTTTGTGTTCGGCTCTACCTTTCCTGAGATTCCATTACATCTCACACATTAATAGGCATGCCACATTACAGGAGCGTTTCAAGTGTGTATCACCCAGAAAATTCAATAAACAATCCACTAAGCTATTGTTTTAAGGCCCAAAGCATCTAGTTAGACTAAAAGATGTTCACAATTGCTTAAATGAGCTCAGAATGACAACAAGTTTCTACAATATTGTAGAAAACTTATGGAGCATTACGTTATTCTACAGCTAGCTATAAGCAACATGATGACTGTGGATATAAAGCTCAAATGGGGCACTTGACTATTTCATTCAAGCACTGTGCAAATTAAACAATGACTTTCAAAATGATGCACTTTTAAGGGAATTTCTTTTGCTCATGTTCAGGACTCAATATTTACTGCAACACGGTTTGAATACACTGTTGAAAAGGTCCTTATATTATGTAATATATATATATTCCTCAGGGCAAATTGGCTATTAAAAGGCTAAAGGTTACGACGATAAAAGTAAAATTGGCACGACTATCCTGATTCTGGTATACTGTGAACATAAATAAGACTACTCTGCCCCTTGACGGTTTAAATACTAGTCTCAAATTCACAGGGCTCAATTACAGACTGACACATTTACAATTTCTTATTAGCTGGCCACTAATTTAGGGCAGTTTCTCATCTGACTTCAAGGAAGAGTAAGCTGATTTCAAAGAAGAAATAGCTGGTTTTACCAGAGAGCTTCATTACGTCAGATCTTTGATATATTAAAATGTTTAGTTTGTATCAGTTAGTATCAGACTGGGGGCCCTATTTTAACGATCTGAAACGCAAGTATCAAGCGCAAAGCGCAAGTAACTTTGTGGGCGGGTCTTGGCGCTGTTGCTATTTTCCCGGCGGGATAAATGACTCTTGCGCCCGGCGCAAATCTAAAAGGGGTTGGTCTGAAGTAGCTTCATTATTCATAGGTGTGGTTTGGGCGTAACGTGAAATAAACCAATCAGAGCGTCATCTCACATTCCCTTTAAGAGCAGACGCGCTTTTTCCATAGCGGATTGCTATTGTAACGGCGGATTTGCCAGGCGCGTGCCAGGAGCGGTTCACAGCCGAGGAGACCGACGTTCTCGTCAGGGACATTGGGGATGGAGAAACACACCCAAATTAACTTCGGTTAAACAGGCGTATGATAATTTGGGTAAATGTGTAAGCTAGATGTATGCTTTTATAATAAATTGTCTGTCTGTCTATCTATCTATCTATCTATCTATTGTAATAATGTATGATTTGCAAAAATGAAAACTGCTGCTTCTGTGTAGATGAGAGAATCAAAGTGTATGCGCGTTGTGCACACTCTACATTGTTTATGGCCAAGCATGCGCCCTTAAAATAGCATATGAATAACATGCGCAACGCGCCACTGACTTTAAACTAGTTTTTTTCAGTCAGTGGCGGAATTGTTTTCTAAACCTGCAAAATAGCATGAGGGAACGTTTGCGCCGGAACACGCCGCCTCTTTGCGCTGAACCGCCCCGGGGAGCGCAAGTGTATTTCTTAGTTAACCGACGTGCGTCTGTGGAGGGAAAAGTCTGCTGTGCGCGGGTGCAAAATAGGAATGATACATGCGTCGGTGTACAAAGTCAATTGCGCTGGGTGCAAGATAGGACCCTGGGACTTAAATACCATAAAACACAACTACAGCCTCTACATTATGATTTAGAGTTATGTTAATGCCATTTTTTTTACAATCAAATTAATTAATTAATTCTAAATCTAAAAATCCATTCATAATTTTTGTTGTGTTTCCCAGTAAAATATCTAAACATGATCTTTTTTGTGGGGGGATTTTCTTTTCTTTCTTGTTTAGAGCATCTAACAAAATACTGTTAGATTGTATGTTTGTTTGTTTGTTTGTATATATATATATATATATATATATATATATATATATATATACATATATATATATGTGTGTGCCACATTTGTAGAAGGCAAGGCAAGGCAAGGCAAGGCAAGGCAAGTTTATTTATATAGCACATTTCATACACAATGGTAATTCAAAGTGCTTTACATACTATTAAAAATAATCAGAAGAAATAAGAATATACAAAACAGTTTAAAATAAAGAAACAAGAAAGAACTAAAAATAATTAAAACAGTTTAGAATAAAGAACAGTTTAAAATAAAGAAACGAGAAAGAACTAAAAATAATTAAAACAGTTTAGAATAAAGACTAAAATAAGACACAGTATAAACAGTCGGACAAACAGTGACACAGTGCTCATTCATTAAATGCAAAGTTAAACAGAAGTGTTTTGAGTCTGGATTTGAATGTGACTAATGTAGGAGCACATCTGATCTCCTCTGGAAGCTGGTTCCAGCTGCGGCTGGCATAATAGCTAAAAGCAGACTCACCATGCTTAGAGTGAACTCTTGGAAGGATAAACAGTGGCTTCCACAAATAGTGGCATCCTTCCAAATAGTGGCAGACAGCGCAACACATTCTCACCCCAAAGCGTCACTTTCAAACAAGCTTCAATATCTGACGCTCAAAGCACCCTTTAGCGTCCATATGTGACGCTTCGGTTATGGGTAGGTTTAGGCGTCATGTAACTGACGCTTTCGAAAGTTCGTCAATATCCGACGCACAAAGCACCCTTAGCGTCAATATATGACGCTTCGTTTATGGGTAGGTTTAGGTCTGTGGTAGGGTTATGCGTCTCATATGGACGCTAAAGGGTGCTTTGAGCGTCAGATATTGAAGCATTTTTGAAAGCGTCAGTATATGACGACTTGGGGATGAGAACGTGTCGGCCCAGATCTGGTACACCTGGATTCCACACAAACCAGATGTGGGCCGGATCTGGGCAGACACTATGTTGCTGTCTGGGCTGGTAAATGAGTTTGAACATTTGTTTTTGCAGTTCCACCTCTTAGTCTTTCATTTAAAAATATTCACAAAAATCAAATGGTTTAAAAAAGAAAAAGAAAATTCTTACCATTCTTACCATACCAAAATTGTATATTTTTTTTCTTCTGAAACGTATTCCACAATTATTAACACCCCTTCATTTCATACTCTGTGCAACCTCCCTTTGCCAAGATAACCGCTCTGGATCTTCTCCTATAATGATGAACATATGGCAAGACATTCAAGACCATTCCTCCATACAGGATCTCTCCAGATCCTTCAGATTCAGAGCACCTTTTCTTCAGCTCATCCCACTGGTTTTCATTTTAAAATGTGCTTTGGATCATTGTCATGCTGGTCAATCAGGTGTTGATTTAATATAGTTTATGATACCATGTATTCAAACAAGTTGTCGAGGGTCTTTGGAAGAGTATCTGCCCCACGACATTAAAGATCCACCACCAGACTTCACAGTGGGGATGAGGTAATTTTCTACATGGCTATGTTTCTGTCTATGCCAAACACCAAATCTGTTTTCCCAAAACAGCTTTGTTCTGGTCTCATCTGAGCATAAAACCCAAGCAGTCCCAATGAAAGTTTCAGTAATGCCTGGCAAACTGTATGTGCATGTGATTGCTGTTTGATGTTACCAAAGGGTTGTTTTTTTTTTTTTACTGCAACCTTTCCAAGCATTATATATATTTATTACATGGCTTGGCTGAATTCCAATGTAGAATGCGGTCTGTTATTTCTTTATAACAGACCGCTGCGGAGTATAACAGACCGTTGCCATGAAAAACAGCTCGTTGCTATGGACGCGGAACGGACTATTTTCTTTGGCGGAAGCAATACAATCGTTTTTAAATCAATAAACTCCTTTTTAAATCAATAATTCGTGTCAAATTATTTATTTATTTTGTAGGTAGCCATGTAATAAGCGGGATAATGTATAGAGAGGCGGTCGTTATAGCGAATAACAAGCCCTTCAGGCTGTCAAGACCCCTCCGCTTCGCGTCGGGGTCTCGTTCAGCCTGTCGGGCTTGTTATTCGCTATAACAACCGCCTCTCTATACATTATCCCTTACATATATATATATATATATATATATATATATATATATATATATATATATATATATATATATATATATATATACACATTTTATTTATTTTTCGCTAGGTTACTTCCCGGTTTTTTTCCACATTTTAGCCTCAAAAACCCAAAGAAAACACTTAAACCAAGTAAAAATGTTGCAAAAATACAATACAACTGATTAAATTGATGACTTGGTGGGAGGTAATATTGGTATTTTTGCTGCAGGAAAGTCACCCCAGGCTGCAACACCATTTTTGATGATCGATGATGGCCATTAGTGGCACCACTGTAGAAAAGAGCAAATACAAAGTGTGATGAAAGGTTAACCTTCTGGTTCTGGCCACTAGTATGCCCAAAATTCATTTCTCACTGTCAGGTGACTCAAGGTGAATTACAAAGCGAGGCATTGATAGCACCACAGATTGCGCAAATTTAGATGGTATCATTCATTGAATGCCATTGCTATCATGTACAGTAATTTCAAAAGCATTTCATTTTTATTATTAAGGAAACATTTAAGATATGTTGAATGTTTTGTATTTACATCACTACCTTCCTTTAACCATTGCACATTTTGTTTGACTCCATGGAAACCGAAGAACCAAATCCATCTGTGCAGACGCTAGTGGTGTGTCAAGACGTCAGAACAGAAGTAATCATGTCAAAAAATAGACATTTGGAGTTAAAGTGTTTCATCATAGAGGTCATTGTCTATGTGCTTAATTTATTTGATCAAAACACAGCAATATTTTGAAATGATTACAAATAATTATAATTTAAAAGATCTGTTTTCTATTGTAATATAATGTAAAATGTAATTTATTGATGTGATCAAAGCTGAATTTTCAGCATCATTGCTCCAGTCTTCAGTGTCACACGATACTTCAGAAATCATCCTAATATGATGATTTGATGCTCAAGAAACATTTCTGATTATTATTGCTTAACATTTATAGCACCCTCTTTGAACTGTTAAAATCTTTATTGTGATGCTCTCCAACAGACATTCTACTGACTATAAGTAACTTTGCATCTACATTTCAAATTTATTCTAACTCAAACCCTACCAGTCTACTAATTCTCTACTAAAACTCTAATGAGAGTTAGTAGACATGTACAGACCCTTTCCAAAAAATTAGAATATCATGGAAAAGTTTATTTATTTCCATAATTCCATTCAAAATGTTAAACTTCCATAGATTATAGATTCAGGGCCCACAACTTCAACGATTTCAAGTATTTAGTTGTTTATTTGTACATAATTTGGGCTGGAAAATGAAGGAAGCATGAAGTGCTCTGGAAATGTCCTGGTAGACGGCTGCGTTGACTCTGGATTTAATAAAGCACAGTGGACCAAAGTCCTCTTTTCTGATGAGAGCAAATTTTGCATCTCATTTGGAAACCAAGGTCCCAGACTCTGGAGGAAGAATGGAGAGGCACACAATCCAAGATGCTTGAAGTCCAGTGTGAAGTTTCCACAGTCTGTGTTGGTTTGGGGAGCCATGTCATCGGCTGGTGTTGGTCCACTGTGCTGTCCACTCAACGCAGCCGTCTACCAGGACATTTCCAGAGCAATTCATGCTTCCTTCAGCAGACAAGCTTTATGGAGATGCTGACTTCATTTTCCAGCAGGATTTGCACCTGCCCACACTGCCAAAAGAACCAAAACCTGGTTCAATGCAGCCCAGTCTCACCCCAAAACGTCACATACTGACGCGTCTTGACCATACGGCAACATACGACGAAAAGGGTACCCCTAAAACGTCCATATGAGACGAAGACATAAGCGCACCAGCAGCGCCTCTTAGCGGTACCCTAACGCATACCTAAACCTACCCATAACCCGAATCACATCACATATGGACGTTTTAGGGGTACCCTTTTCGTCGTATGTTGCCGTTTGGTCAAGACGCGTTAGTATGTGACGTTTGGGGGTGAGACTGTGTTGTTCAATGACCATGGCATCACTGTGTAATTACTGTGTGATTTCATGTAATATTCTAATTTTTTTAAATCCTGTTTTCGTGGGTTTTATGAGCTGAAAGCCCAAATTATGTACAAATAAAACAACTAAATACTTGAAATCATTCAAGTTGTGGGCCCTGAATCTATAATCTATGGAAGTTTAACGTTTTGAATGGAAATATGGAAATAAATAAACTTTTCCATGATATTCTAATTTTTAGGAAAGGGTCTGTAGGTGCAACATTACTTATAGTCAACAGAATGTGTTAAAGGGACCATCCAAATAAAGTGAAACTGCTGAAAGTGCTGGGGCAGGAATCAGGAGGTCTCTTGGTTGTCCCTCAAACCACCACCAATCGCCTACTGTTACTTACCTTATCCCCTAGGCCAGGGGTAGGCAAACTCTGTCCTGGAGGGCCACTGTTTAACTCCAGCCCTGGTAAAACTCCTTACCTACCTGTAGCCTTCTAGTAATCCTGAAGACATTAATTAGCTGGTTCAGGTGTGCTGATTAAGGTTGGAGCTAAACTCTGCATGACAGTGGCCCTACAGAACAGAGTTTGTCCATCCCTGGCCTAGGCTAACTGGGGATGTAACAAGTTTGGGGGCTTGAAAGGGATTTGATCCATACAGTCAGACGATGAATCAGTCCCTCCAGGATTTCACGATTTTTTTGTGTGATTTTTGCGATCAAAATGACTGATTTTGTGGTGGTAATTTCCAGAAATTTGTGAAAACAATTGCGATTTTTATATTTTATAATTAGGACATCACATTTACCATAAAAGTATTATGTCAGATGCACAATAGTCATACATGACACAGATCACAAACAAAATGCATAAAGCTTGTTTATTTTGGTCTAATCAAATTCTCATCAAATTAACTTTTAAAACAACCTATGGGCCCAACCAGGAACATCCAAGAAATGATTTAAATAATCAAGTAAACACTCAGTAATGAAATAAGAACAAAGGAACAAATAACAAAAAGAAACAAAACAGGACAAATAAATACAAGGATACAGTTACAAACAGAGGATAATTTACGTTTTTTTTTTAAATTGTGCTGTAGCTATTGTTGTTGCTTGATTAACATTAACAACACTGACAACAGCAGGTAAATTAGGTTCCCTTTCGTGGTCACTCCGAGTTACGTCGGATGACGACGATTGGGGTTTCGCTTAGAAGCCTATCACCTTCGAGTATATAAAACGAGCCAATGGCAATGAAATGCCATGGGTCTGCGGAATTTGCATAGCGTAACTCCGCCCGCCGCAGGGGGTATATAAGGAAGTACGCTGCACAAATGCAGATATGTTTTCGCTTCGGAGCCGAGAACTTCTCCACTCCACGTAAGCCGAAATTCTGAGTTATTTCTTCTCATTCCTTCGAGACGAGCGAGCTCTCCGGTGTTGGTGTGACGGCGATTTCAGCGAGTGCACACTTCCCTGCTGATCTTGTCAGTGATCTGACAGTTAGTGTGATTTCTCCCTGTTCGCTTCAACATCCGCGGAGTTTTCCTCTCACAAAAAGAGCATTGCATGTGGCACGTCTTTTTAAAGATGTCTCGCCCGTGCACTTCTGGTTGTGGTCGCGATGTATTTTCTCCTGATGGGCACAATCTCTGCTTAGCGTGTTTGGGCGTTGATCACGCTGAAGCAGCGTTTGTGGATGATTCATGTTCTCATTGCGGGAACATGACCATCTCCATGCTGCGGCCGAGACTCAATGAGCTCATCAGAGCGAGAGTCCCCTCATCCACACCCCGATCTACGGTCTCCCCGAGAGGCTGTACTTCGGCTGGTGGCCAGGGTGACCTGAGGGTATCTGTGTGGGACAAACCGCCGACACGTCCACGGTCCACACACCCCTCTTCAGCATTGGTACCCGCGAGCGTGCAAACCGAAACCGCTGGTCCCTCTACGGAGGCCCTGCGCGTTTCGTTTGGCGTTCCACAGGAGGATGCAATGTCGATCACTGCATCACAAGGTGGGCATGAGTCCTCGGGAAGTGAGGATTCGGCTGTGTTGCCGCCCTCGGGCGTGCCAGCATTGCCCGAGTCTGATCCCGAGCTGACTGCCATGCTTTCCCGGGCAGCCGCGGCCATTGGGCTCGAGTGGTCCCCGCCGCCCGATCCGGTGCGCTCGCGGCTGGATGATTGGTTTTTGGGAGCGGCCGCTGACATTCGTCGCCGCCCAACCCCAATACCATTCTTCCCGGAAGTGCATGAGGAAGTCACGCGATCCTGGAAGGCTCCCATGTCTTCCCGCGATCGTTCGTCGGCTTTCTCCGCCTTTCCTCCCCTCGATAGAGCTGATGCTTATGGGTACACTGGGATTCCCACGGTTGAACGTTCTGTCGTGATGCAGCTGTGTCC
The DNA here is from genome assembly GCF_949319135.1 of Squalius cephalus. Lineage (NCBI taxonomy): Eukaryota > Metazoa > Chordata > Actinopteri > Cypriniformes > Leuciscidae > Squalius > Squalius cephalus. Next base: position 25,268,640 of record NC_137145.1, read on the forward strand.
GGCAGGCGCTTCATCACGTGGTGATCCTAAGCACCCGTCCAAAGCCTGTGGATTCTCGTCCACTCTCGTGGCGAAGTCTTACAGTGCGGCGGGACAGGCAGCTGCCTCTTTGCATGCCATGGCCATCCTGCAGGTCTACCAGGCCCAGATGCTTCGTGACATGCACGAGGGCAGGACAGACCCCGGGCTCATTGATGAGCTGCGCGCCGCCACCGACCTCGCTCTCCGAGCGACGAAGGTGACCGCGCGCTCCCTGGGTTTGGTGATGTCCACAGCTGTGGTCCAGGAGAGACATCTCTGGCTGAACCTGGCTGATATGTGTGAGCCCGAGCGGACTCGTCTGCTTGACGCTCCCATATCCCAGGCCGGCCTTTTCGGCGGTGCGGTCGAGGATTTTGCCCAACAGTTCTCGACCGCCCAGAAGCAGACTGAGGCTATCAAGCACATTCTGCCCCGACGCTCCGCTGCTCAGCCGTCGGCACAGAATTCTCAGCCTGCTCGCCGCCGAGGGCGCCCTCCCGCGGCCGCCCCTCCCGCACGGCCCCAGCAGCAACCTTCACCCGGGCCGCGTTGTGGAGGGAGCCGCAGGCAGGCGCCACAGCCCTCTCCAGCCCCGCCGCCCGCTAAACGCCAGGCCAAGCGGCGCTCCTGAGACGGGCTGCTCAGGGTTGGCTTCAATTCTGTCCCAGGAGCTGGTAGCAGGGCCACTCCTTCCCCCGGTGGAGGGCTGGGGGAGAATCTTTTGTTCTCCACTCCCCGCTGCTCGTCCCACGACGGGCAGCACCCTGATGTGGTTGAAGACAGAATTGAATTCCCCAATCCTGAGCCGACAGAGTCCGAGGGCCACAGTGCGCGCCACCCTCGGGTCCCGCCACTGCCGCCCTCCTCTGTCCCAGAGGTGCGGGATGACAGCACGCGCCGCCCACGGGCCACGCTCCTCTCATCCCCCTCTGTCGCCAGACCCCTGCCAGAGCACGCCCCCGTGGGACGCGCGCCCTCCCCTGGCCTCCTCTGGCAGGACGCGGTTAATGACCGTGCCCCCGCACAGGGCCGCTATGCCACCCTCGCCGGTGCCGGTCATTCCGCCTCGCTGCCCCACCGACGGTACGTCTGTGGTTCGTATGACCCCGCTGGTGCACTTTCTGGAGGCCTGGCTAGAGCTTCCCAGACTGTCCCGCTGGGTCGCGAGAACCATCAGGCTCGGCTACGCGATTCAGTTCGCGCGATCTCCTCCCCGCTTCAGGGGAGTCCGCTTCACTATGGTCGGTGGCAATGCCCCTGTCATGAGAGCGGAGGTCGCCACCCTGCTGGCGAAGGGTGCGATCGAGATTGTTCCTCCAGCCGAAATGAAGTCCGGCTTTTACAGCCCTTACTTCATTGTACCCAAGAAGTCCGGTGGGTTACGGCCAATCCTCGACCTGCGCGTCTTGAACCGCTCCCTTCACAGGCTGCCGTTCAAGATGCTAACGGCCAAACACATCCTCCAGTGTGTGCGGCCGCAGGATTGGTTTGCAGCGATCGACCTGAAGGACGCCTACTTCCTACGTTCGTCTGGGCCTTCGGGTCAACTGGGAGAAGAGCAAACTCTGCCCCGTGCAGAGGATCTCTTTTCTCGGTATGGAGATCGACTCGGTCGCCATGTGCGCGCAGCTTACGAGCGAGCGCGCGCAGTCACTGCTGACTTGTCTTCGCCAATTCGAGGGCAAGAGTGCGGTTCCACTGAAACTATTTCAGAGGCTCCTGGGGCATATGGCATCCGCAGCCGCAGTAACGCCGCTGGGATTGCTTCATATGAGACCGCTTCAGCTTTGGCTTCGCGATCGAGTCCCGAGGTGGGCATGGCAACACGGCACGCTCCGAGTCCCAGTGACTCCAGCCTGCCGTCAGACCTTCACCCCGTGGGCGAACCTCAATTTTCTACGGGCCGGAGTGCCCTTAGAACGAGTTTCCCGGCATGTTGTTGTATCAACAGATGCCTCCAACACGGGCTGGGGCGCCATGTGCAATGGACATGCTGCCGCGGGCTCCTGGACAGGACCCCAGCGCCTTTGGCATGTCAATTGCCTCGAGTTGCTGGCTGTACGTCTCGCCCTGCACCGCTTCCATGCGCTGCTCAGGGGCCAGCACGTACTAGTCCGATCAGACAATACCGCAACAGTAGCGTACATCAACCATCAGGGTGGTCTACGCTCCCGCCGTATGTCGCAACTCGCTCGCCACCTCCTCATATGGAGTCAGAAGCATCTGAGGTCGCTTCGAGCCATTTATATCCCGGGACACCTGAACCAGGCGGCCGACGAGCTGTCTCGAGTTCGGCCTCTCGCTGGAGAATGGCGACTCCATCCCCAGACGGTCCAGCTGATTTGGGATCAGTTCGGCGACGCACAGGTAGACCTGTTTGCCTCCCACGACTCGTCCCATTGCGACCTGTTTTATTCCCTGACCGAGGGCACGCTCGGCACGGATGCACTGGCGCACAGCTGGCCGCGGGGCCTACGCAAGTATGCGTTTCCCCCAGTGAGCCTTCTTGCGCAGACCTTGCGCAAGATCAGGGAGGACGAGGAGCAGGTCATTTTGGTTGCCCCGTATTGGCCCAACCGGACCTGGTTCTCCGAACTAGTACTCCTCGCGACAGCACCTCCCTGGCCAATTCCTCTGAGGAAGGACCTCCTTTCTCAGGGACGGGGCACCTTATGGCACCCTCGTCCCGATCTTTGGAACCTCCACGTGTGGCTCCTGGACGGGACGAGGCAGGTTTGAGTACCCTACCACCTGCGGTGGTGGCTACCATCACTTCCGCTAGAGCATCGTCCACGAGACATGCCTATGCGTTGAAGTGGAACCTCTTCGTCAACTGGTGTTCTTCTAAACATCAAGAACCCACGAAATGCCCGATCAGTGTCGTGCTTTCCTTCCTGCAAGAAGGGTTGGAGCGAAGGCTGTCTCCCTCCACCCTGAAAGTGTATGTTGCCGCCATTGCCGCACATCACGAAGCAGTTGATGGTAAGTCTCTGGGAAAGCACGACCTGATCGTCAGGTTCCTGAGGGGAGCGAGGAGACTAAATCCTCCTCGTCCTCCCCTCGTACCCTCTTGGGACCTCTCAGTGGTTCTAACTGCCCTGCAGAGTGCTCCATTTGAGCCTTTACAGTCAGTGGAGCTTAAGTTCCTGTCAATGAAGACAGCGCTCCTGGTTGCATTGGCCTCCATCAAGAGGGTAGGGGACCTGCAGGCATTTTCGGTTGACGAAGCGTGCCTGGAATTCGGGCCGGCTAACTCTCACGTGATCCTGAGACCCCGGCTTGGATACGTGCCCAAGGTTCCTACCACACCCTTTCGAGACCAGGTAGTGAACCTGCAAGCGCTGCCCTTGGAGGAGGCAGACCCAGCCTTGGCACTGCTCTGTCCAGTACGCGCCCTCCGTGCTTACGTAGACAGAACGCGGTGTTTCAGGACCTCAGACCAGCTCTTTGTCTGTCATGGTGGGAAGCTGAAGGGAAAGGCTCTCTCAAAGCAAAGGTTATCTCACTGGATAGTGGATACCATTGCTTTGGCATACCAGCAGCAAGGTCATCCGTGCCCCCTTGGTGTGAAAGCCCACTCCACACGTAGTGTGGCTTCCTCTTGGGCTCTAGCGCATGGCGCCTCGCTAACAGACATTTGTAGAGCTGCAGGCTGGGCGACACCCAACACATTCGCGAGATTCTATAATCTCCGAGTAGAGCCAGTTTCTTCTCATGTACTCGCTTCAACCAGCCGGTGCTAGATTCTGCTCAGGTGTCTTCGCTTGCTCGCCTTTCCTCTCCACGGACGGGATACGTGCGATATTTCTCTCAGGTGAGTCTGATAGCTCTGAGTTTCCTCCAGCACTGGTGACGTCAACGCCTGAGTTATGCCAATCTGCCATAACGCAGCTTTTGCGCTTGACTAGGTGCCTCCATGTGCATGGTTCCCCCTCTGGGCGACCCCCACATGTGTATTCCACTGTAAGTCTCCTTGTGAGCGTGTGTCTTTCCCTTGGCAAGCCACCTTGCCACCCCTGGGGTTTAAAATTCCACCTGCGGCTGGACACCCCAGTGATTTTCCATATGCAGCCCTCTGGGTCATATGTGTATTCTAAGTCCCCCCCATTAATGGCTGGGCATAATTGCATATTTCTCTCTGGAGATATGCTTCCCAGTGTACCTTGGTATCCCTGTGTTAAGTAGGACTCCTTCGTTCGTGCTAGTCTCACAACAGGGAGCTCAGACTTACGCAGGGCACTGGAAGACAGCCGAGGTGGCGTGATTAGACTGGAACCCCAATCGTCGTCATCCGACGTAACTCGGAGTGACCACGAAAGGGAACGTCTCGGTTACGGATGTAACCCTCGTTCCCTGAGTGGGAACGGAGACGTTACGTCTTCCTGCCACTTCCGCTGTACCGCTGAAAAACGCCTGGGGCCAGTCTCGGCTCCTCAGCGAAGACATATCTGCATTTGTGCAGCGTACTTCCTTATATACCCCCTGCGGCGGGCGGAGTTACGCTATGCAAATTCCGCAGACCCATGGCATTTCATTGCCATTGGCTCGTTTTATATACTCGAAGGTGATAGGCTTCTAAGCGAAACCCCAATCGTCGTCATCCGACGTAACGTCTCCGTTCCCACTCAGGGAACGAGGGTTACATCCGTAACCGAGACGTTACTGTCACTTTAAGACCTACTACAGTAATGACAAACGTCCCAATCAGTTATTACTGATAGTTTTACATAAATACTCGCCAAGATGAATATTTTGAAGTAATTGTTGCTATGTGTATTTGTTCAAGCGCTATAAAGAGAATTTACGCTAACAGGCGGTGACACGCAGTCAGTCACACACACACACACACACACACACTGCAGTCAGGCAGTCACTCGATCAACACAAAACAATTTACCCCCACTCTCGTGCATGCTCTCGTGCAATATATCAGGATATTGCTTAGCCCGCTCCTGGCGCTTATGTGAAAGGGCAGGTGAGACTAATTTTCTTTCGCCATGTTTCTGACAGACCGCTCACAGACATCACGCGTGCGCAACATCTGTATCCACGTAAAATGCATTGAAACTTTAATTAAACTAGAGATATTTCAATTGGGTGATTATAATTTAATGTTTTGTGAGGTCTTTTTCATTTTTGTGATTATTTTGCGGTTAAATTAGGAATTATGCAGGATCGCAAAAAAATGCGACAATTTGTTGATTTTGCGTTGTATTCAGCGATCGCGGAATCGCGAAAAACTGGAGGGACTGATGAATACAGTCAGTCACAGGCAATCCACACTTCAATCCAGAAGGGGGACACTTTTTAAAAAACGTAATCATCTCCACGCAAACTTGTGAAATCTGTGAAAACGCTGATGGCGTGCACATGTGTATTACGTGTTTAATCTATAGGTATGCGCGTTTTGATTTATATGTGCGCAGTCGTGTAGTCTTTCTTTACAGATTGACCTCACCAAATTACTTGTCTGGCCTTAAAAATTCATAATACAGAATTTGTTTATCGCGTGAACTGGAATAATTTTGACAATGTTCTATCTGTACAGAGATAAAGGGAAGAGAAGGAGGCCTTCACAGGGGAGAGACTAGTTGACACTTCAGGACTGTGTTGTCGTCATGTCCAGGCGCAGGTCCTTCATCAGGTCTGGATACGTTACTACAGTCCAGTGATGAAATAACATGTCCTGGAAATGGGATGCCATAGGTGCCGCTTCACTCGCTGTCTCCTCGTGGAAAGGTGAAGTAGACTCTTTTTCTCCTTCTCGCTCATCTTTTCGTTATTTCTTGGAAAAGCATAATTTTGAACTTTGTGCATCCGCCATTGTCCCCGCATGTTAATAAACTCATACGCAAAGAAAATTACATTGTATTCTAAGCACAACACGTTAATCAAACCACAAAGTTGTTGCATCAGAGTAACAAATCAACAATTCCTCAATTTTTTTAGTTGTTCAAGCAACAACTCGCTAATTCTGAAAATGCACATGCTTAAAATATAGATGATATGATAAGACTATAATGATGAGTGAGACCTTTGCATTCTTGTTGCCAATTCCTGGAAAATTAAACTAGAACACAGTAAATTGAGTAAAGTTCCCAAGATACAACATAATCCTCCAATGCTACTCTGAAATATGACTCTCTTTTAACGCCATTTTAAAGCATAACTGTGAGTCCATGCAGATGAATCACATGGCGTCCCTGATTGCTCTTGAAAGTGCTCCCATCTGGAGTTCGCTGACAGATGATGAAGCGTCCTGGACCAGTCTGGCTCTGAAAACTCCCCTCGCTCATCAGTATAATGAGGACGATCATTTGTGAACTCATGCTGTGGCTTATGGCTGCCACCGGAGCTCTCAAGTGATTTCTGCTACAAGAACGTCCACACAGCTCATTACTTTGAATATGTCTGCATACCGCAACCAAGCCTGAGTGTCTCTGGGTAGTGAGGCAGAATAAGTAGGCTGCAATCACATTTGCTTCACCGCAGGCAAAGTGCTGTGTCATTCAGCAAAAACCAGCTTTATAAGCATTTATACGCCTGTGTTAGAGGAAGTTTAATTCAATAGCAAGGACATTGGGGTATGGGACCGTTTTTATTGTAGATTAAAGAACAAGTTCACTCAAGAATGAAAATTATGTCATTATTTACTCACCCTCATGCGGATCCAACCCCCTTTTCCACCACTGAACAGCTCTTTTTTTTCGACAATGTCCAAAAAGGGCTGAAAGCATAATTAAAGTGGTCCATAACCTGTGCGATATACACTCTACTATTGCTACTCTATATATACACTCTACTCTGCTCTACTATTAAAAAAATAATAATATTCCGCAATGATGCATAAAATGTATTAAAAGTGACAACAAAAACTTTAAAAATGTGGGTCTTTTTAATATTCATCAAATAATTTATCAAGATTTTCACAACAAATATGAAGTAGCACGACTGTTTTCAACATTGATAATAATCAGGGATGTTTCTAATATGCAGCAAATCGGCATATTATAATGATTTCTGAAGGATCATGTGGCACTGAAGACTGGAGTAACAGCTGAAATAGATTAAAATAGAAAACATTTCAATTTAATAATATTATACAATATCACAGTTTTTACAGTTTTTTCATCAAATAAATTCAAACCATCATTCTACAATAAGAAGCTATCAAAATAATTGATTTATTTTTAAATTGATCAATTTTAATTTATTTTGATATCATATTTCATATCATAATGCACCAGTGCTACATTTTTCTAAATGTCATAATCATTTGTTAACAAACAAGTATTCATTACTTCAATGATCTCATTGTTTCTGCCTTAAATTATTACATTGTTGAAATTGTGCATTTAGAAATTGTGCATTTCTGAAATAAGTAACTCTGAAAACAGATCACCATAAATTGTAATGTGGACTCATGCATTTTCTGTAGAGCTGCTTTGAAACGATGTGTATTGTGAAAAGCGCTATACAAATAAATGGGAATTGAATTGAACTGAATAAGAACATGTTATGATTAGCGTTAATAGAGAGACTGATCCTTCTCTATTATGAAGTGGCTGTCTAAGTTTATAAGTCAATTTTATGGCAGAATTCTTTATGAGTGAACTATTCTTCTAAGTCAAGGTAGTGGCATATATCCGCTTCAACACATTAGAAATCCTTTCCAATCTGCAAAAAACAAGCATAGAAACCGTGTGTAATTCTAAACGAACAGCTCAGGGAGTAGATAGCAGCGTTCGCCGTGCCCTCTGAACACCAATGACAGTGCTCATTAGAAAGAAATAATGGCGCTCCTTACATGCATTGGCCATTATTAATATGCCTTAGCTCGGGGATGTCACAGGTTAACTACTATTTCATTTCACCTTGGACGACCTCCAGCGAAACATACCTAATACTGCTGTCAGCTCCCCTGCTGACAATAGCAATTTAGCGGCGTCCACACTTACTACAGGGATAGCACGCTTTTAAAACACGGGAGACCTTGAGAGTTCTGCTGAAGTGACAAACACAATGACCCTCATCACACACTTGCGCGGTCTATCGGCACACACCTTTCGGGCTCTCCTGGGCCTGTGCCTGAGGGCTCGATGAACACCACAGAGGCTGGCAAGCGCAGGCTAGCGACAAAGGGCGGAATTATTAAGATCACACGTCGTGGCCGAGATCAATATGAGGGGATAGGTGGGCAAATAAGAGGGAAATAAAGCAGGAGCCCGGAGCAAAGGTGCACGTAATTGCACTGGCTGTTTATTGCAGGAGGGATGTTTAACCACACAGGCAGATTAGCATGCGCTAAAAAAAAAAAAAAGGTTACTTGATAATTGGTCGCAAGATAAGATGAATCACAAAGGTTATTGGTGCTAGGTGGTACTTGTATCCAGGTACTTGTAAAATCGTTTAGGATGAATTTTGTGCTTACCTTTAGAGCTTAGAACTAAGCTAATATTAGAGCTAATTGGATTTATTTTGTGTGTGTGACATAAGGATTTGATGTGTACAGAGTTTTTAGCGAATGTTTTGCTAAAACACATTTTTACTAAAATATCTTTCGTGTTCAACAGGATTTTTTTTTTTTTTTTTTTTTTTTTTTTTTGGGTGAGCTGTTCTTTAAGTTAACTTGCAATGCTATTAAAGATTTGATGTTATTAATTAGAGATGCACCAATGTATCGAGCTTTTATTTTCGCATCGGCCGATTGTTTAAAAACAGCCGATTATATCCTGTCACAAGAGGGTGCAGAAAAACGCGTCAGACTATTACTCAAACTGTTTGTGAAGAAAATGTCATATTGAATTTAGGGCAAGTTAACACGACATTAACACTTTAACAGTTAAAAACTAGCAACGTTATTTCAGGCTTTATTTGACCCTATCACTCATAGTTCAAGCCAGGGTTGCCAGACCTGCTTTTTCCCCACTACATCAAACATTATTTGAAGCGCCTGTCATCCAATAATCACAATGAGCTTTGTGCTCTGTTACTTCTGATAAGAAACAAAGTCTCAGCTTTTAAAATCTGTACATTTTATCACGAAATTCAAACAATGAATGACGTTTTGACGCTCTTAAATGGAACGTGACAGATCACCGTAATGCCTCAATTCAAGTCTTTTCTTAATACAAATTATATCTAGAAAAACATGCATGAATATCAGAAGGTATGTTGAAAGATACAGTACAACTTACCAAAATCCGTATCGTGACTCATGTAATCACTCAATCTGCGTTTCAACCACGGAAAGACATCAATAAAACAGCTTGAGAACAATATCACTAAATGTTGCATTTAACATTACCTCAGGAAAGTCATCCAGTGTCCACAGTTCATTAGTTAGCTATAAAAACACTAGAGAAGAGCTTATTTACTGTTAATTATATATGTATGTTTGAATGAATTTACCATGAACTGTTTTTACCTAAATTTAAAAATTACCTTATTTGCAACTGAGTTTAATAAAAACATTTCGGCTTTTATTTGAGTGTAAATATTATATCGGGAAATAAATAGCAGTTGAATATAATAGCTCTGTTGTTCATTTTAACCTCTAATATTATAATGTACCAAAATGAGAAGGTTCCCTGTATTTGCAGCATTATTTGGGAGAGATCGGTATTGGCATCGGCCGATATCTTTCTGAATAATCGGCTATCAGTATCAGTATTATTAATAATAATAATATTACATATTCAGCAAATTGCAATTTACATGAATATGCAAAATTTTTTATTTAGGCCTATCACATTTCATAATTATTTTGTTTTATGGTGTAGCAAAAAATAAAAATACTGGCTTCAATAAAAAAAAAATCAACCCAGGCTTATTGGAAAAAAAAGCATGCCTGTGGCGACATTTCTGCAAAATGATATTATGTTGCTTTTTGCAAGTTTCCTGACAGTTTCAAAGTGAAATATAGTGAGTAGTACTAAAAGTGTGTTCAGGTTTATCTGAAACAGATGAACTTGTATACTGTAAAAAAAACTTGGATGCTTAAGTCATTTCAACTTAAATTACTTTAAACTGACTTAAAATGAGTTGAACTTAACTCATTTTGATGAGATAAGTTATCATAACTTATTGTTCATATCATTTTCTCATCACAGCACATTTTTTAAATGCTCTATTGTGCTTGAAAACAACAAGCAAAAGTGAGAAACATACTTCCTGAAGAAACCATGCAATTTTAGCTTACTTCTACAAGTCTATGAATGTGACTTATGTTTCACAGGATTCAGTGAAGAGTAAAAGCTGTTGTGTTTTACTGCCACTAGTGTTCATTTCAGCTGGAAACTGCAGTGAATTGTATGCGAGTTTTTGCAGAGATGTAGTTAAATGAGCCTGTGTTTTCAAATGAGCCTGTGTTGAACAAAATACTTAATCGGGAAGATGAGATGATACAAAGAGTGTTAAAATACGCTTTTAGTCACATAAACCCTCATACTGGCAGGACTGGAGACACACTGTTGAAGGTCATTCATAATGATTAAAATCCAAATGATTCATAAATGACCCAGGGGATTGTGGGTCTAGTGGCACCTCTATACATGGAAATTGCATTACCAGCCAAAGACACTGTCCAGGGACTCGCACCTCCAACATCAGAACAGACAGCCCGCGCCGCAAGCAATGAGCCATCAAAAGAACAATCAAATATGACGTTAGGTAAGGCAGCACTAGCAGATAAATGGTACAGAGAGGTTTCTTGTATTGCTGATGTGGAATCTTTGGCCATTTCGATATTTGATATATGACGTTGCCCTTGAGGTTGAGAAACAGGGATTGATAATTAACACCCAAGGCGATGTTTAGCAATGTGATTTCCCAAAGGAGCACAATGGTTAGATGAGACTTTGTGCCATAACAAACAACTGGATTGGTACAGTATGAAATGCATAAGAGGTTATATTATCATACATAGTACATTTATTGGTAGTTTAAAGTAACGAGTGATGAAGGGAACTAGTGAAGAACTTCTACATCTCTGGGTTATTCTACAGAATCTGTGTCTTTTGAGTCCCCTATTAACATATGTGTAAATAATGACTTGAACAATGAATAGTGAAATTCTACACATTAACTTTCAATGCTTGTTGGTAAATGAACACATGCTGTTTTTTTTTTGTTTTTTTTTTACTTTTTTACTAAACTAACCTATATTAAATCACATACTGGTAACATATAAGTCAACATTTGAACCTTTATTGTATTTTTTTCTTTCATTTTTATCATTAGATATATCTGATTACTCGATTAAATTGAAACCCAATAATTAAATTTAAAAGTGTAATCTGGCCATTTCGTCTCCGGCACACAATGCATTCTGGGGTAGGCAAGGCTACGAAGGATCCTTCTGATGTATCCTGCATTCACGGGAAAAGAAGGACACATTTGCCATTATGAGAGATATAATGGCAAATGCGCATTTGCCGCATTTTGAAGGAGCCTTCGAAAGACCTTCGAATTGGGACAGCCTTCGTCGCGCCACGATGACGCAATCGGCTATACTTCCACCTTTAGTCGAGTCTCGGTGCGTCCTCCGAAGGCCGCGTCGGCCGCGCACTCCGAAGGACGTGGCCTTCAAAGGATGCAGCCCCTGAATTGGGACACAGCTTGTATAATCAAACGAGGTCTCGACTGAGGAAGTGTGTGCTCTATATAGTGCTGATGATGAGGGGTACTTGAGTCCCAGTTGCTGGTTGCATAAACTGCTAAGGCTTGTTTTAAAAGTTAGTCATCACATTTTTTTCTTTAAGACTGTTCATAACTGTTTTAAGTCAGTTACATAAAAATGTAAATTGCTCTAATTTGATACTAAAAAGCTAGACTGACTACTCCTTGACTAACCGTTATTTGGTCATACTAGTACTTAAGACATAGGCTGAATACAAAATTGGCCCATAAACCCTCAATCACTACTCCCTACATTAGTCCACTTACACAGTTCACCTGAAGAGGTGAATGAAAACGAGTGAGTGAATTCGGACAGCCGTTGAACGCACATCGGCACACACATACATATTATGTATACACATACATATATCTACAAATGCACATTAATTACAATTAAGCACACTTTTTTCACAAGGGCATAAACACAAATGTTGCATTATATGCAATATATGTTTTTGGATTTGCACAGAATCTCAGTGCTCAAGATGGCGTGCATTTCAATGCTTTCAAATGTGCACTTAAACTAATTGTGTTATTCAAGCAACCAGATACGCATGTCTATACAGTTTAGCAAACTGTGACTAACTTGATCATCAAATCCCTTCACACTGTTGCTTCACCTTGGCAAAAGTTGAAAGAGCTGAAAGAGAAAACTGCCCACAGAAAACAATTAATGCTAAGGTTCTTCAGTTCTGCTGTGAGATCCACTGTTCTGCAGAGTTCCAGCACAAACCCTGATCAAACTGTCCTGGGGTTAATCAAGGGTTACTAGAAAATTACAGGCAGATGTGTTTGATCGGAGCTGGAACTCCTGCTGTGTTCCAGACAGCTCTGAATTTGGATTTTTCCCACCTCCTACTTGGAAATACTGTAACACCTGAAATACCAATCGAAGTTGGACATTGTTAGACAGATCGATCAACCCCGACCTCAGCTAGATGTGTCATTTGATGTTACTTCCAAGATGGCAGCAAGTCCAGTTTTCAATTAACATAGCATATAGAGCTCAAACGGTCATGATAGATGTCAAACGGTCAACTTTAACATTAGACATTAAGTTAATATAATGATACCTTCATTTTTACTTTTTGTCAGCTGTTTGGTGAATGGCAATATGTTATTTTTATTCTGTTTTTGCCATATTGACTGAAGTGTGACATTTCAACTGGGATATTCCCAGTTCCACACATCACCTGGTGTTGGTGAATATCAGCTAGTATTGCGATATTGCATTGCATAGAGAACTCAGCAATATTGGGTTTCTCTCCAGTTTATTACAAAAAATATAAAATTTAATATATTACACTACAAAAGACATTTACACAACAAAACACACAGTAAAAGGTAATAGACAAACAATTATCACATAGAAACTACACCTTTTTTTTCCTGTGCTTTTCATTCTTTTCCCTCTGCCTTTATTGGACCAAATATGATGAAATATTTAAACAATATATCATTCATTTTGCTGATAAAATGCATTTGTAATGCGCAGCCCACCAACACCATGATGATAATTTTGAGTTAGAATAAATGTTTGGAAACAATTTGATGCACTCAACATCAGTGATTTATGCTAAATTATTTTGGTCAGTATAGTGATTTTAGACATGTTTTTGGGCTGGTGGGTTCATTTAACTAAGATCAAATAGTAGTGTGAGGTTATACAGTAATTATACAAAATTGTTAAACCTTGTGCTTGCCTTTAACCCCAAAGTTCCCATAGCCCATATAACGATTTTCTGTGCTAATCAGTAAGCTTTTTAATTGCAGCTACATTTGACATTTCCAAGTGTGAATTAGATGTATTTTGCGTAACCACAATCATAAATGTCAAACAAAAGGCAACTGTTCTATGTTTATGGCTACAACTAAGTTATCTAAATTTACATATTCTAAGTAAACAACCTGATAATAGGGCAAACATGCTTGAAAACATGATGAATCTGGCTTTTCATTCTGACAGATATGACCAATGGTTATGAAGAATTATCACTACAATAAACAACAGGCACAAATCTGAAAACACTCAAGCATTTTGCAGTTTTAAAGCATGGCGTGTGGTTGGTCGGGTCAAAATGTTTTTCAATCTACAGTCAAACAGTTTTTTTCAAATCCATTAAAACTTTTTTTTTTTGCCATTATTTTGAAAATACAATGGGGTTAAAACACGTGTATAAATTCAATCTAAAATTATATTTAACTTAATATGATACATAGTTAACCCAAGTCAATTTCAGAGCAAGAGAAACTGCATTGCATAAAATACAAATTTCCAAGTATAATATAGAAACATTCATTGCAACACATCAAATAATATTCACTCAGTATATAACAAACAGATGTATAAGTGCAAATTAATGTAGATTCAAATTAACTGAAAATATGTCATTAACTTTGTTAATATGGATTCTTGACCATTATTAAATCTGATCTGCACTGAACACTTCCATTTGACTAATTTAGGAGCATTATGCTGCTATTTATGTGATACGATTAAATTTCAAGAAATTAAAAGTAATATATATATATATATATCTACCAGAGAGGATTTAATGGAAATATTACACTGACTATAATTATGAGCAGTTATAAGAGGTTTTGAGGAAATATGTGACATACTTGAGCACTTGTTAATACAATCTTGTGGCCTTTCAGTAGTGTTAATAGGAAAATAATGTGCTGTAATAAACAATTATGAACCTAAAATATGGTTAGGAATGACCTAATGCCTGTCATTTCTGAATATGAGTCCTAACATTCAACATTTCCTTTTATTATTAAACCCATATCTATAATGCATGTGTGGCAAGTTGTCGATTAACAGACAATAATTTCAATTTATACCTCAGTGTACTGTACATAAAAAGACAATTTAAACTTATTTTACTGCTCTTTTTGAGAAGCTATGCAGTCTTCATATGCTATCGGAAATGTTTACCCTTTCCTATTAATTGGGGAAATCTTATTTAAGTCAAACTGTACTAAAAATATTTAATTTTGAATAAAATGTAGAGTCACATTCATTGACAACCATATAACCAAACATCTGGATTATTGTCAACAGTAACCGACACCCTGCCTCAGATACAGCACATATATTTTACTTTAACTGTTTTTTTTGTTTTTTTTTGCTAATGTAATGTCTGACATATTGAACCAACTTAAAGTCAACATGAAACGATATTCGCAACCCATTGTACTTCATTAACGTGATGTACTTCATAGTATCCTAATCTATAATTATTTCCTAAGTTATTACATTTTGAATTTTAAAGGTTCTACAGATATATGAAAACAATAATGAAAAACCAAAAACCTGTATTAAGAAAGTAAATCGGGTCCGTTTTGAGTTCATGTTGACTTTAATCTCACCATGCTGTGAAAAACTGAGCGAGGCAAAAGTATGAGTAGCAAATTATAGTAGAGTTCACACATCAATGGTAAAACAACTTTTCATTTTCTATCTAATGAAGCACTGAGAGGCAATATAAACATTTATTGACTGGACTGAATATACATAGTATGTTAGCCCACCCGCGCACTAAAGTACAGTATATCAACCCCACATGAACATGGATGGATGCATTTGAGCTCCACTTTATCTACGCAACTGTACACTATTTACAAGTAAAACATCAAAACATCAGTGGAACTAAATAAACGTGGTTTGGAAACATGTCACATTTTCAAATACAAATACATTTCCTCCGCCCTTCATGACACATATTTTGTGCAAAAGGAAAATGATCCTGCTCATTTCTTTGTCCTCTTTTTGAATCAAGGAAGCAACATTTTAGAACAAAGTAAAATCAACATCAAGCTCGAAATCTACTATTGCTTTGTTTAACACTGCCATTCGTTCCCTCAGCCCGTGATATGACTTCAGTCTCACTGCCTGAACTTTGCCCCAGGTGAACTTCGTGTGAGAAAAACATTCGAGCCGACCTTGGTCTTTTGTGGAATTCCGGAGGTAATAATATTGTTGAATGAGGTCATGGAAAAATGCTATACATTCAGCCCAGAGACACCTGATCCCAAGTCAGTTGTCCTATCTGGAGATGTGCCACACTTTTCCAAACAACGACTCAACATTTCAGTCAAGTTCCTCCTGTGACTCTTAGACGGAGGCTTTGCACAAACGAAACAGTCACCGTTTGTACATCTATCCAGCGTTTCTTTTTTCTTTAGCATCAGATTTCATCGTTAAATAGTTCCGCTCAATAAATAAGTGTCCATAGAAAGTGCTAGGCTACTATTGGAAGTTCCTCTAAAGCAGGTCTCAGATCGGCAAAGTGGCGTTCATCATTTGGACTCGCATCTCCTGAATGCTGTTGAGAATCTTTTTCTGATGACCGGCCAAAGTGACTCCAACCCTCCTAAGATCTCTGCAAAAGAACAACATATAGCTATAAAATATGTTTCTGTTAGGGTTCATTGATAATGATTAAAAAAGCTGGAATCAATCAAGGTTTATCTAGTGATTTGTAAAATTTGACCTTCTAATAATGAAAGTAAAACCTTTTTTTAAAGCTATTTTTGCCACTACATTTGTTTGATTCACAAAATGAAAGAAAAGACCTTAAAAAATGCCTCACAAGTAAAATCATTCTATTATGCTGATTTGATGCTCAAGAGATCATGTAAACTATGCTGTAACAAATAACCATTAGAAAGTGCATCCAAATCAAAGATCAAAACATGAAATGGAGGTTACACTCTCAGTAATTTTAACAGTAGATGAACAGCAAACAGGCTCAATGTCCTCCACAACAGATGACTTACTCCAAGGTCATTTGAGTGACTACTTCCAGAGAAGTGTATCCACTTTCCATGAAAAGCTCGGTGTATCGACCCATTTTTATGGCCTCTAACCATTCCTCCACCGATCTGAATACACAGCCCTCGGGGCTCCCGTGCTCCACTAATAAATTGGACACTCTGCGGGAGAGACAGGTACAGTGGTGAACAAATGGATGCATAAACCTGACATTAAAGTTCTAGGTGAAGGCTGGATACTAAAAACCTTTACAGATCTGAGCTGACACAAGCAGAATAATGTACCATCTTAAAAAAAAAAAAAAAAAAAAAAAAAAAAGGCATATCACAAATGTATATTGTAAGTTTTTCTCCCTCGAAATTTGTTACAATACTATAACTGTTATAATACACAAAAACTATTTCTTCACATAATCCTAAAATAAAAAAATAAAAAAAATGTTTTTATGCCTAAAACAATTGTAATTAATTTGTTGGATAAAAAAAAAAAAAAAAAAAAAAAAAAAACATTAATGAGAATGGAAATGAAATGCCGCATCGTTGCGTTGACGCTATGGGAACGCTTTCAGTATAAACCGGTGTCTGAATCACATGTAGTACACGTAATCTATTGGCCACGGGCAAAGTCAGGTGACGCTTGCAAGAGTGACACCAAGTTCACTGGTCTGAAAAAGCCACGCTGGCATACTTGAAGTATGGCAACGCAACATGGCGTCTCGTTCCCATTCTCAGTATCCAATGTTCAGTTCCCTTTTGAGGGAACACCGAAGCCGCGTCATTGCGTTATGCGTTATTACCCACGCCTACTGAGAGAATGTCTGCTCTACAGGTTACACTTGGTGAAGGTGTGGGGAGACAAGGCTGGGCTGAAGGGAAGAACCGATACTGGTAAGCTTCAGCCAAAAAAAAAGCAAACCTCAGGAACATAATATATCTATTTGAAAATATGCGTAGTTTAAGTCTATCGTAACAAAAAAATCCTCAAATTGGATTTGAGACATACGTTTTAACGTCAATATCTTGAAACTGTAAATACGAAGAGTAAGGTTCAAAAGACGAAGATCAAGGTTGGGACGCAACCCTCAGTCTTTTTTGGTTACCAAAAAGTACCGGCTGTAAAATCCTGAGTCTCTTACTTGGAGGGGAACATTATCTATGGCCCTTTTGTCCAGGAGAGACTTCAAACTCCTGTGAAAGCAAAGGAATCTGCTCTGGCTTCACCATAGTGGGGAGCATGCCATTGAAACACAGAGGATGAGACTTGAACTGGACTCTGTAATCTTTCTCTATAATTGGCAGAACCCAAGGAACCAATCGAATTGGATGAAAAACCCTACCAGGAACCCTGCCGCAGGTCTACCCCCGGCAGGCTGGGACTGGGTGCAGTGCTCGAGCCCCAAGTCTTTGCTAGGGGGAACACGATCAGCCACACTGGCCTTCTACTCCTCCCTCCTTGAGCTAAGCTGCAGGACAGGAGGATGAGGGCCCAGCCTGCTGGACCCGGCGAGGGATAAATTGCTAGAATGGTTCCGACTGATCCTTCACCGCCTGAAACCTATCAACGACGATGTTGGCGGTGCTGAAACCTATCAGTGATGGTGCTGGCTGTGCTGAAACCTATCAAATGACGGCATTGGCTGTGCTGAAACCTATCAAATGACGGCGTTGGCGGTGCTGAAACATATCAACGATGGCGATACTGGGGCACACAGCAAAAAGGCTTTTTTTTATCCCAAAAAGGTTGTGAAAAGCCAAACAGCCCAAAATCTCAAAATTGACCAGTGCATTTGTCTATATAATGTCCATCCATCCATCCATCCATCCATCTTCTTCCGCTTATCCGGGGCCGGGTCGCGGGGACAGCAGTCTAAGCAGAGATCCCCAGACTTCCCTCTCCCTAGACACTTCCTCCAGCTCTTCCGGGGGGACACCGAGGCGTTCCCAGGCCAGCCGGGAGACATAGTCTCTCCAGCGTGTCCTAGGTCTTCCCCGGGGTCTCCTCCCAGTGGGATGCGCCCGGAACACCTTCCCGGGAAGGCGTCCAGGAGGCATCTGGAACAGATGCCCGAGCCACCTCAGCTGACCCCTCTCGATATGGAGGAGCAGCGGCTCTACTCTGAGCTCCTCCCGAGTGACCGAGCTTCTCACCCTATCTCTAAGGGATCGCCCAGCCACCCTGTGGAGAAAGCTCATTTCGGCCGCCTGTATCCGGGATCTTGTCCTTTCGGTCATGACCCAAAGCTCATGACCATAGGTGAGAGTAGGAACGTAGATTGACCGGTAAATCGAGAGCTTCGCCTTGCGGCTCAGATCTTTCTTTACCACGACAGACCAGTACATCGACCGCATTACTGCAGAAGCTGCACCGATCCGTCTGTCAATCTCCCGTTCCATCCTTCCCTCACTCGTGAAAAAAACCCCAAGATACTTAAACTCCTCCACTTGAGGCAGGAACTCTCCACCAACCTGAAGTGGGCAAGCCACCCTTTTCCGACTGAGGACCATGGCCTCGGATTTGGAGGTGCTGATTCTCATCCCAGCCGCTTCACACTCAGCTGCAAACCGTCCCAGTGCATGCTGAAGGTCCTGGCTTGATGAGGCCAACACGACAACATCATCTGCAAAGAGCAGAGACGAAATCGTGTTGTCACCAAACCTGACACCCTCCGGCCCCTGGCTGCGCCTAGAAATTCTGTCCATAAAAATTATGAACAGAACCGGCGACAAAGGGCAGCCCTGCCGGAGTCCAACACGCACCGGGAACAAGTCTGACTTACTGCCGGCAATGCGAACCAAGCTCCTGCTTCGGTCGTACAGGGACCGGACAGCCCTTAGTAAAGGACCCCGGACCCCATACTCCCGGAGCACCCTCCACAGGCCGCCGCGAGGGACACAGTCGAATGTCTTCTCCAAATCCACAAAGCACATGTGGACTGGTTGGGCAAACTCCCATGAACCCTCCAGCACCCTGTAGAGGGTATAGAGCTGGTCCAGTGTTCCACGGCCTGGACGAAAACCACACTGTTCCTCCTGAATCCGAGGTTCTACTGTCGGCCGTATTTTCCTCTCCAGTACCCTGGCATAGACTTTCCCAGGGAGGCTGAGAAGTGTGATCCCCCTATAGTTGGAACACACCCTCCGGTCCCCCTTCTTAAAAAGAGGGACCACCACCCCGGTCTGCCATCCCAGAGGCACTGTCCCCGACCGCCACGCGATGTTGCAGAGGCGTGTCAGCCAAGACAGCCCCACAACATCCAGAGACTTGAGGTACTCAGGTCGGATCTCATCCACCCCCGGTGCCTTGCCACCGAGGAGTTTCTTGACTACCTCGGTGACTTCAGCTTGGGTGATGGACGAGTCCACCTCTGAGCCCTCAGCCTCTGCTTCCTCAATGTAAGACGTGACAGCGGGATTGAGGAGATCCTCGAAGTATTCCTTCCACCGTCCAACGACATCCCCAGTTGAGGTCAACAGCTCCCCACCTCTACTGTAAACAGTGTTGGTAGGGCACTGCTTCCCTCTCCTGAGGCGCCGGACGGTTTGCCAGAATCTCTTCAAGGCCAGCCGATAGTCCTTCTCCATGGCCTCACCGAACTCCTCCCAGGCCCGAGTTTTTGCCTCCACAACCACCCGGGCTGCAGTCCGCTTGGCCTGCCGGTACCCGTCAGCTGCCTCAGGAGTCCCACAAGCCAACCAGGCCCGATAGGACTCCTTCTTCAGCTTGACGGCATCCCTTACTTCCGGTGTCCACCACCGGGTTCGGGGACTGCCGCCTCGACAGGCACCGGAGACCTTACGGCCACAGCTCCGAGCGGCCGCTTCGACAATGGAGGTGGAGAACATGGTCCACTCGGACTCAATATCTCCAGCCTCCCTCGGGATCCGGTCGAAGCTCCGCCGGAGGTGGGAGTTGAAGATCTCTCTGACAGGAGACTCGGCCAAACGTTCCCAGCAGACCCTTACAGTACGCTTGGGTCTGCCGAGTCTGTCCAGCTTCCTCCCCCGCCATCGGATCCAACTCACCACCAGGTGGTGATCAGTTGACAGCTCCGCCCCTCTCTTCACCCGAGTGTCCAAGACATACGGCCAGAGGTCAGATGAAACGACCACAAAGTCGATCATCGACCTACGGCCTAGGGTGTCCTGGTGCCACGTGCACTGATGGACACCCTTATGCTTGAACATGGTGTTCGTTATGGACAAGCTGTAACTAGCACAGAAGTCCAATAACTGAACACCGCTCGGGTTCAGATCAGGGGGGCCGTTCCTCCCAATCACGCCCCTCCAGGTGTCACTGTCGTTGCCCACGTGGGCGTTGAAGTCCCCCCAGTAAAACGACGGAGTCCCCAGTCGGAGCACTTTCCAGCACCCCTCCCAGAGACTCCAAGAAGGCCGGGTACTCTGCACTGCCGTTTGGCCCGTAGGCACAAACGACAGTGAGAGACCTATCCCCGACCCAAAGGCGCAGGGAAGCGACCCTCTCGTTCACCGGGGTGAACTCCAACACATGGCGGCTGAGCTGGGGGGCTATAAGCAAACCCACGCCAGCCCGCCGCCTCTCACCATGGGCAACTCCAGAGTGGTGAAGAGTCCATCCTCTCTCGAGGAGTATGGTTCCAGAGCCCAAGCTGTGCGTAGAGGTGATCCCGACTATCTCTAGTCGGAACCCTATATAATGTCCTGCCTTAAAATTCAGAACAAATATTTATATGAAACTAAGCTTATAATCCTGCTTTCCGATGCAAGTTAAATCAAACTTTATTATGACTATACATATTAATATAATCAGTGATCCCTTGGCCACACTTGCTGATATTATCATCCAGGGCAAAGGAAGAAAATTACAGTGCAATAACAGCTACCGAAACATTCCCAGACTCCAAATCAATTTCATATTAAAATTGAATGTAACTGCATAACACAATTACTGATAATGGATGATTCCAACGTGTAAGAATGAAGAACACTCCACGTGTGTTCAGCAAATGTATCCGATACGTATAATCACAGTAATTGGAAGTCATTTGCACGCTGTCACTTCTGTTTAATGCGACATTAAATCATGAAATGTGAGTGCGTATTTGTCACAAGTGTCATTAAACCTTGATTTCCTGTGACAAGCGTGTAGCACGGTGGTTAACCCTCGGTTATCCATTTTTCACAGACGTCACATCATTTGTGATCTCAATCACATGCCGTAAATAACAACATAATTAGCATATGCTCTGATGGGAACAATAAAGAACGTGAACAAAGAAAGTTTATTGAAAGGACAGTTACACAAATGAAAATCATGAGCAAAGTAAACCATAACGGCTGGTCGTTTACCTGTTAGACGGGTTAACCAGACCCTTCAGGCTGCTGGGATTTCGGATGAGTTTGTCCAATAAGCTGACAATCTCTTCGAATTTTGGCCGGCTGTTCCTGTCTTTCTGCCAGCAATCCATCATGAGATGATAGAGGGCGGTCGGGCAGTCCATGGGACCCGGGAGTCTGTAGTTCTCCTCCACTGCCTTTATCACCTGAGACAACAGAAAAGATTGCAACCACTTTGCATCATGTTCCATAATAAATATATGATGTGCCCTACGTGTCCAAACACTGATTGTTCTGGTTCATGAATTGTTGCTAGGTGGCAAAGTCAACACACTTGACCTTGCCATATATGGCTTACAGAGGCAGATGGCTTCCTAGGCATCATTAGCTGGCACCTTTACAGTGACTTATTTGGATGTTCTAAATAGGCAGCAACAACAGTTACATTATATAACATTTAGGATAACTATAATGTATGGCAGAATAGCACTTGGGAGCACTTCGACTCAGCGCAGTAAAAAGTCATGTTGGTTCTAATGACAGAAGTGAGAGGGAGAGGGGGAGAGGATTTTTCAGTAGTGACTTTTTACTGCGCTGATTCGAAGTGCTCCCAAGTGCTATTCCGCCATACATTATAGTTATCCTTTTTACCCGCTTAGAAAAGCGCCACGTTTTATTTTGTGTCACCATACTTGGTCGTGTAACTAATCGTGTAACTGTATTTAAATAGGGAAAACGTGGAGGTGTTTGGTCGCTTCTAGCTTCATCTCTGTTTGGTCCCTAATGAATGAACTGGGCTAAGCTAAGTGCTATCAAAGTGTCGCCGCGCGCCAGAGCGATTGAGTGCACGCACTGAGACGAGAGAGGTATGCATCAACTCGTCTTAGTTAAGGGAATAACATAGTTTAATATGAAAAAATGGTGGAGTGTTCCTTTAAAGATGACACTTGGCAGATTATTTCTGAAGTGAAAAAAAGTTTAAAAAAAGTTGACTTGAAAAAGTTATAACATGTTTATATTTATTGTTATGAAAACTGCACAAAAAAAATACAATTTAATAATAAAAAAAAGTTGCTCCAGTTGATTTCAGACAATCAAAGCTATAAATCTGAACAAGTTGTGCTCCAAATTAGAGGTTGATATCTCAAAAAATGAGCTTTCAGTAAGAGTTTGTTTGTGTGCAGTACCAAACCTTTCCATTACATGCAAGTCGTCTCCCATTAATTTTCAATGTGGTCATTTTTTTACCGTGAACAATACAAGTGTGACTATTTTTTTTTAGGACCATTTAACCTTTTCGAATCATGTCCATGATTTTTTATTTGTTTGAGTTCACACAGCAACGCAATTATATATATATATATATATCTATGTAAGGAATAATTGACGACAGGCCGTTGAATTATTAGAAAAATAATGCACAATGCGGTCACGACGCGAAGCGGAGTGGCCGTTACACCTCGGGTGTGCATTATTTTTCTAATAATTCAACGGCCTGAAGTCAATTATTCCGCTTATACCTCAGTTACTACACCTCGAA
The DNA here is from genome assembly GCF_949319135.1 of Squalius cephalus. Lineage (NCBI taxonomy): Eukaryota > Metazoa > Chordata > Actinopteri > Cypriniformes > Leuciscidae > Squalius > Squalius cephalus. The sequence goes on from NC_137145.1 coordinate 25,291,975, forward strand.
ACATTGTTCAGATCATGTATTTCAAGACGTTTGTAAAGTTTTTGTCATTAAAACGCTCTTGTATGTAGGACTAATTTCTTACGCATCTAATCCAATGCCTCCGTTGCTAATTCCAAAACGTCATTTTAGAGTTAGTAACGGAGGCACTGATAGCAGACTAATGCGGGTGACACACGACTAGCTGACACTTCTCTGACTGTTTTCATCGCAGCATCTTGAACACCGACTTTGAACACAGACTGAACACGCGTTTGGGCATGATCAGTCATCAAATTACATTCATAACCGGCCTTATGGAACTACTTTAAGCTGTGCGTTTCCCTGAAAATAATGCACACCTTAGAACGTTCGTCAACCAATCAGATTCAAGCATTCAACGGCCCTGTAGTATATATATATATATATATATATATATATATATATATATATATATATATATAAATTATATATATATATATATATATATATATATATATATATATATATATATATAAATATAAAGACCCAACAGAGGGTTAAAAGGTTCACAATTTTATTAAGTATGGACACATTAAAATTATCAAAAGTCACTGTAAAGACTTTTACATTGTTACAAAAAAAATCTATTACGAATAAATGCTGTTCTTGAACTTTCTTGAATATTTAAAAAAAGTTTCACAATTAACAATGTAAATAATAAGAAATGTTTCTTATTAGAGCAGTAAATTAGTAAATTACAATGATTTCTGAAGGATCAAGAGACACTGAAGATTGTTTTAAATTGATCTGAAACTATTAAAATTAGTGCTAAGCAATGATTAATCTCAATTAATAGCATCCAAAATAAAAGTGTGTGTGTACTGTGGATAATTATTTTGTATATATATATATAAATACACACACATGCCTGTATATATTTATGAAAAATGTGTTATTTATATATAAAATATTTATATTTATATACAATATGTATATATATATATATATATATATATATATATATATATATAATGCAAATATTTCTTAAATATATACATGCATATGTGTGTATTTATATATACAAAATAATTACACAGTACACACACATATATTATGTAGATACAAACTTTTATGTTGGATACGATTAATTGCGATTCATGTAATTATAATACAGAACTGTTATTTAAAAAAATAGCAATTCAATATTACTGTTTTTACTGTACTTTGATCAGAAGATTCTTCTGAATTTTCAGATTAAGCATGTGTTTTTGTAGTGCCTAATTTGACAGATCATATTATATCATATAACTAATGAACACGAATAGACAGCTATGTGCTACAGAGTGAATTTAATATGTCTATTTGATCAGTTTAACTTTTTGTGAGATTCCAAAAAACTGGCAAGATAAACCAGAAATATGAATCAACAAAGAGTGTCTCTCCTCTCCTCCAAGCAAAAATAAAATCCCCCCCACACTCCCACATCACAAAGAGCAACACTACATCAACAGTGGCTCCCTCGCGGAAAAGCCTCACAGAGAGAGAGCCGAGACAGACAGAGCGAGAGAAACACACAAGTGTCTGGCTGAGCAGAGGAAGCCGAGATCTGAGGGGAACCCTCAAGAAACTGTGAAATAAATCATCAAATAACTTTCCCTTCCCGAGTGTGTGTGAAACAGATTAATGATGGAGCACAGAACAAGATGTGAGGTGCAGATGAAGCCGTCACTGGCAACTGTAAAGGAGGAAAAAAAAGGTCAGTCGTGCTTGATAAAACCATGACTGCTGTGTGCACCTCCTTCTGGGATATGGTGGGAAAACATAAGCATCGCCTTGCGTTTCATCTCTGCCTGCAAATATACTTGTCATCTCATGCGCTGACATATGACATGCGCATCTACATAACAAAAGACAGCGAGGCGGCTGCTCGGCATGTGCTTTTCAATATCTGAAGCTGTAATGGCTTAATATATGCAAACAAAACTCAATAGCCTGTAGTAATAAAAATGGTCCTCGTTTGTTATGTTTTTACAACATTAACTTTTGTGTTTAACATTTAGGTGTATATTTTGTTTTGTTTTGGATAGACACTGATACATACACTATTGTGCACAAAAAAAAAAAGAAAGAAATTACACATTTTTACCAAATATATTTAATTTCCATTTCAAATAAATGTCGCTTTCAGTCGCTCACGTTTGACGTAGTAGATGTGTCGACTGATTGGGATCACGCTTAGGGAGCCTGTCATCTTCGAGTATTGATAAAACGAGCCAATGCACACATTGGCGTGCGAGCTTTGCATCCATGCTCCGCCCCGCAGCGCAGGTATAAACACGGAACCGGATGCACACACCACTTGTCTTTCGCTTCGGAGCCGATCGGTCTTCATGACGGTGTCTCTGAAGAGTGTTGATTCATTCAACGAGCGAGTGTGTCGGTGCTTCTTCTGGAAGTCTCTCCCGGTGTTGGTGGTTCTACAGCGCGAGTGCAGAGGTGGTCGTGAGCCTTCTGAGCTCTCGACTGCTGTTTTAACAGCATTCCTTTTTGTGTTTGTTTGTCTGACAGCCGGTTTAGGGCGAAGAAAGTGAGTGCTTCACTGGTACAAGCTGCACCATCACTGTTAGTGTTGCCCCGATCATTCCCCTGTGTGCTCCGGCACTGGTGAGTTTTTCATTTCCTGAAAGAGCAACACGGGTGTCTTTTTCAAGATGTCATTCCACCCGTGCATTTCTGGATGCAGTCGTTCCCTGTCCCCTTCTGACGGTCACAATTGCTGCATCACGTGTTTGGGTTTACAGCACGCTGAGGCAGCTTTTGTGGATAGTTCATGTTCTCATTGCGAGGATCATAGTGATGGCTTCCCCACCCGGTAACCAATCCCTGTGGGCTCCTCACTCCTCTATCACACCGCAGCCCTTTGGGACCCACCGTTGAGCGCGCTGGTCCCTCTGTAATGGACCGACCAGCCGTTTCATTTGGGGCCCCTCCAGATTGCAGCATCGGAGGATGAGCTGGCTTCTGGAGATGATGACTTAATAATTATAATTCGTTACATTTATATAGCGCTTTTTTCTTTACATAAATGGGGGAATCTCCTCAACCACCACCAATGTGCAGCATCCACTTGGATGATGCGACGGCAGCCATATTGCGCCAGAACGCCCACCACACACCAGCTTACTGGTGGAGAGGAGACAGTGATGAAGCCAATCAGTATATATGGGGATGATTAGGAGGCCATGATGGACAGGGGCCAAGGAGCAAATTTGGCCAGGATGCCGGGGTTACACCCCTACACTTTTTCGAAGGACATCCTGGGATTTTTAATGACCACAGAGAGTCTCGGTTTAATCCTCGGTTTAACGTCTCATCCGAAGGATGGTGCTCTTTTGGCAGTATAGTGTCCCCATCACTACACTGGGGCATTAGGACCCACACAGACCACAGGGTGAGCAGCCCTGCTGGCCTCACTAACACGACTGTGACTGTGTTATCCTCTTCTGGCAGTGTAACGTTGCCCGAGCAAGTTCCAGAAATGTCAGCTATGCTGAAACTGGCCGCCGAGGCTGTCGGGCTCACATGGAATCCTCCACCGTGTCCCGAACAGTCTCGGTTGGATGATTGGTTTCTCAGGGCAGGCCGCGCTGGTTCTCATCACGCCGCCCCAGTGCCTTTCTTTCCCAAAGTGCATGGAGAGCTTACCAGTTCGTGGACGGCACCTTTCTCTGCCAGAAGAGAAAAGCCTGTGGGCAAGCTGCTTCCTCTTTGCATGCCATGGCATTGCTACAGATCTACCAGGCCAAGGCACTCATGGACATGCACAAGGGTAGCCCAGACCGTGTGCTCATAGGTGAGCTCTGCATCACAACCGACCTTGCCCTCCGGGGCATGAGCGTTGCGGTTTGCGCGAGCGGTCTGGCGATGTCCACCCTAGTGGTCCAGGAGCGCCATCTCCGGCTCAACCTGGTAGATATGAGGGATGCGGACAAGGTTCAGTTCCTGGACTCCCCCATTTCCCAGGATGGGCTGTTCGGCGAAGCGGTTGAGATCCTCCGCCTGCTCGTCGCCGAGGGCGTCCCCCTGCCACCGCTTCCGCTCCCGCTGGGCCTCCGCAGCAGCCTCTAACCAGGCCTTCAAGTGGCTAACGCAGAGACGCATTTTCGAATGCTCCGTCCCCAAGACTGGTCTGCTGATTTCTACCTGAAGGACGCGCATTTCAGATCTCTATCCTTCCACAGCGCAGGCTATGTCTGTGTTTTTGCGTTCGAGGGTTCGAAGTCAGTACAAAGTCCTACCCTTCGAGTGCTCCACAGCAAGTTGGGTCTTCGGGTCAACTGGGAAAAGAGTAAACTCGCCCAAGGGCTGAGGATCTCTTTTTCCGGTATGGCGATGAACTAGGTCCAACATGTCTCTCAAGAGGAACGTGTCCGGTCGGTGCTGTACAGAAGTGAGAAAGGGTCCCACTGAAATGTATGGCAGATGCAGCCGAAATAGAACGTCTTCCTCCATATGAAAACCGCTTCAGCACCGAGTCCCGAGGTGGCCGTGGCAGAGCGGCACGATCACCCTGGCCTGCTGCCAAACCCTCTGTCCGTGATCAGACCTTTTGTTTCTCCGGGCCAGCCGCCAGTAGAACAAGTGTCCACCAACACCGGCTGAGGGGCCACGTACAACGGGCATGCAGCAACGGGGGTCTGGGCGGCCCTCCGACTGCATTGGCATCAACTGCCTCGAGTTGCTAGCAGTAGACCTTGCTTTGAGACGCCGCAAAATGCCGCTGCTCAGCAAGCATGAACTAGTCTCTACAGACAACATTGCGACCGTTGTGCTACGCCACCTCCTCCTATGGAGTCAGAAGCTTCTGAGGTCGCTTCATTCCACTTAATTTTCCGGCCTGCTCAATCGTGCCGCCGATGAGGCCTCACGACAGCCTATGGCCCAGAGAGAGTGGAGACTCCATCCCCAGGCGGTCCAGCTGGTCTGGGACCACTTCGGGGCCGAACAGTTACATCTGTTTGCCTCTCCAGACTCGTCCCATTGCCAGCAATATTTACTTAACGGATTTTTTTTTTTTTTTATATAATTTAATTTGTCAATACTTATATAAATATTTAGATTTTTAAATGAATTAGTGTGTTAGATGGTACATTGCATTTCGCTGTGGAATAAAATTAGTATCAAGACTCTGACCAAATAAAATGATCTCAAAATATTATTTTTTTTTGTAAATTAGACATTTTATTTATGAATTTGTCATTTAATTAATAATTTATTATAAATACAATACTTCATAAACTTAGAGGTTTCATAAAATAAATTAATACAAGCTTTATTGGTCTTAATAAATATACCTTCACTCAGGGTTATTATCATTAACTAAAACTAAATGTATTAAAAAATATTCTGTAGGCATAAAGCTGAAATAAAATAAAATAAAATAAAATGTTGAAAAACAAACTAAACGAAAATTTGAAATGATGCCTTGGCAATAAACTGAAATAAGTTGAGGTTGAAGCACCAAAATTGTTAACTATAAATAAGCAAACACTAAAACTAATTAAGGCAAAACTGAAAAAAAAAAAAAAAAAGAATAATGACAAAAGCAATTAATAAATTACTAAAAAAAAAAAAAAAAAAGTTACTGAAATGACTAAAAACTCTACTAAAATTAGCATGAAAGCTTAAAATATAAAAATTAATGCTAATTCAAAATATTAACAATAATGTATAATAATTAATAATAAAATTATAAGAAAAATTAAATAAAAAACACTATGCTTTATAAGCTGTCCATACATTATTATATGCTGTATATTTCAGTGTCTATTCAAATGTTTAAAACAAAAATGTGGGATGCGTGCTAGTGAGATCATGTTTGTATTCAGTCAGAGACAGAAACAATAGATGCTGTAAGCTTCTGGTAAATCTACTGTACACAATGTCCAACACCAAACTCCATTACGCCCGGCAGATTTCAGTCTACAGGGATCTGATGCTCTTTCTGTGCCGAAAAGCCAAGCATAAAATCTCTGTGGCCAAAACCTGGTTTTCAACCCAAACACCCATTACCCAGCATCCCGCGTGTTCCTTTTCTTACATGACCTTTGACTCGACTGCAGGCAGATGTACCGCAGTGGGAGAAAGAGTTGATCTACCCCCAACCCAACCCCAAAATCTGCATGGATCTCTGCCCACTGATGGGGTTCGATATGTCGGTTTAGCTCAGAGTTTACCCTCACTTCCTGATCCATTTATAGACATCAGCATTCTATCGCTCTCATTTGCCCTAAGGCAAATCCGAGAGCATATGAGCGCTGAAAACGGCCATGGGAAGCAATTATTGTGTTGTAGTGTTAAAACACTGCAGGGTAAAACTGCACTTTGGCTGTAACGCTGCCCTACACAAAACCTTTTCATAAATGTAAACCATATAATCACTGGATGTAAGATAGGATTATATTTATATAAATAACAGCTACACTGAAAAGAATTGGTGTAGAAACAATTGTCGCTCAGAAATTGCTATTAATTTCACAAACAATTATAAAGAAACAGCAAGGAACACATTGAATTAAATGTAAAATAGTGAAGTATTTTTCTTATAAAATGTTCCTAAATTATTTTTGTTTTATTTATTACTTAAAAAGAAAGAAGAAAAATAAAAACTGTCACCATCCCACCAGTAGGACATTTGCAATTACATATTTATTACATTTATGAACATTTATAATTTTTTGTAGGCCAGTCATTTTTGACCGGGAACACAACAACTGTAACAAGGTGGTCTAAAATATGTATATAAAATAAGTTTTTCCTTTGAGCTTTCCATGTACAGATGAAACCATTGACAAAACGATCCCCATTCACACGGATCTGCGAAAACGACTAAAAACGCAGTATTCAGTATTCTGCTGCCAGACCATTAGATGGCGATGAAACACTATAGACTGAACACGTAATACGCATGAGCATGAAGTCATCGTCTTCAGAAATTCTCGTTTTTGCTGTTTACACTGAATACACTGTTTACACGGCTGTTTTGAAGTGCATTCAAGATTTATAACATTTTAAGTTAGAAATGTCTTTTTCAGGTCTTTGCTCAAAAAGTGGGATTGACAGGTTCAATTGTTTTCACCGTCTTCACTAACAAAGACTTTATGTAGCACCAATAAGACCACATTTGAACAGAATTTAATAGAATCGTTCCAGACTTACGTCTTGATTGCTCATCTCCCAGTATGGTCTCTCGCCGTATGACATCACTTCCCACATAACAATGCCGTAGCTCCACACGTCACTGGCTGAGGTGAATTTCCTGTAGGCGATGGCTTCTGGAGCCGTCCACCTGATGGGAATCTTCCCTCCCTGCGAAACAAACCGCATGCTAAATTCCACGTCTCAGATCAGAAAACACGTCTTGTCAAGAGATCTTAATGGGTGATTATCACTGGGAAAGAATGCTGTCAGCCTGAGAAAATTGACAGGAAGCATTCTGTCTGTGGACGGCTGTTGCATGCTAATCGCTAATTGACTGTCCTGGTGATAGCGCTCTCAATTTCTGTTGGCAACTCGCGCACTGGGGAGACATGTCTTAATTTACTTTGTCGACAGTTCACACACATACACACACACGTGAAATGCTTTCTTGAGTGATACTTTGACACACCAAAGCAATAAACAAAGATGACAAGAAGAAAAAAAGAAAAAAAGAAAGAAAGAAAAAAAAAAACCTATGCTAATTATGACAGCCACCACCAAACCTCTAATAATCCTCTTTCAGACTAAGGCAGCTCCTTTTTCAGGACTCAACAATAATTTATTTTCACTGTAGATTTATTTGTTCTGGCAAAATTGAAAATTCTTGATGTGTTTTAGCAACATATATTTTATTAAAGTGTCCCTTTTATGCTACTATGCTAATTTTGTTTTGGAGTTAAACATTTTTTTCTCCTACAATAGGTTTACATGCATTAAAGGTCAAAACACTTTAATTTTCTCATTTTATCCATTGCACATAACCTAATTTCTCAAAGAGTCTGAAAATGGTTTGTTAGAAGATTCAGTCTCTCTAAACCACTCCTTACTGCCAGCCTATGATCCAGTCTGTTGTGAGTGGTCTACTCTGCTCTGATTGGTCAGATTGTCCAGTCTGTTGTGATTGGTCTACTCTACTCTGATTGGTCAGATGACCCAGTCTGTTGTGATTGGTCTACTCTGCTCTGATTGGTCAGATGGTCCAGTCTGTTGTGATTGGTCTACTCTGCTCTGATTGGTCAGATGACCCAGTCTGTTGTAATTGGTCTACTCTGCTCTGATTGGTCAGATGGTCCAGTCTGTTGTGAGTGGTCTACTCTGCTCTGATTGGTCAGATGACCCAGTCTGTTGTGATTGGTCTACTCTGCTCTGATTGGTCAGATGGTCCAGTCTGTTGTGATTGGTCTACTCTGCTCTGATTGGTCAGATGGTCCAGTCTGTTGTGAGTGGTCTACTCTGCTCTGATTGGTCAGATGACCCAGTCTGTTGTGATTGGTCTACTCTGCTCTGATTGGTCAGATGGTCCAGTCTGTTGTGAGTGGTCTACTCTGCTCTGATTGGTCAGATGGTCCAGTCTGTTGTGATTGGACTACTCTGCTCTGATTGGTCAGATGGTCCAGTCTGTTGTGAGTGGTCTACTCTGCTCTGATTGGTCAGATGGTCCAGTCTGTTGTGAGTGGTCTACTCTGCTCTGATTGGTCAGATGACCCAGTCTGTTGTGAGTGGTCTACTCTGCTCTGATTGGTCAGATGGTCCAGTCTGTTGTGATTGGTCTACTCTGCTCTGATTGGTCAGATGACCCAGTCTGTAGTGATTGGTCTACTCTGCTCTGATTGGTCAGATGACCCAGTCTGTTGTGATTGGTCTACTCTGCTTTGATTGGTCAGATGGTCCAGTCTGTTGTGATTGGTCTACTCTGCTCTGATTGGTCAGATGACCCAGTCTGTTGTGAGTGGTCTACTCTGCTCTGATTGGTCAGATGACCCAGTCTGTTGTGAGTGGTCTACTCTGCTCTGATTGGTCAGATGACCCAGTCTGTTGTGATTGGTCTACTCTGCTTTGATTGGTCAGATGACCCAGTCTGTTGTGATTGGTCTACTCTGCTTTGATTGGTCAGATGACCCAGTCTGTTGTGATTGGTCTACTCTGCTCTGATTGGTCAGATGGCCCAGGCTGTTGTGATTGGTCTACTCTGCTCTGATTGGTCAGATGACCCAGTCTGTTGTGATTGGCCTACTCTGCTCTGATTGGTCAGATGGCCCAGTCTGTTGTGATTGGTCTACTCTGCTCTGATTGGTCAGATGACCCAGTCTGTTGTGATTGGTCTACTCTGCTCTGATTGGTCAGATGACCCAGTCTGTTGTGATTGGTCTACTCTGCTCTGATTGGTCAGATGGCCCAGTCTGTTGTGATTGGTCTACTCTGCTCTGATTGGTCAGATGACCCAGTCTGTTGTGATTGGCCTACTCTGCTCTGATTGGTCAGATGGCCCAGTCTGTTGTGATTGGTCTACTCTGCTCTGATTGGTCAGATGGCCCAGTCTGTTGTGATTGGTCTTCTCTGCTCTGATTGATCAGATGGCCCAGTCTGTTGTGATTGGCCTACTCTGCTCTGATTGGTCAGATGGCCCAGGCTGTTGTGATTGGTCTCCTCTGCTCTGATTGGTCAGATGGCCCAGTCTGTTGTGATTGGTCTACTCTGCTCTGATTGGTCAGATGGCCCAGTCTGTTGTGATTGGTCTACTCTGCTCTGATTGGTCAGATGGCTCAGTGTGTTATGATTGGTCTACTCTGCTCTGATTGGTCAGATGTCCCAGTCTGTTGCGATTTGTCCACCGCTTACGGCACGTGTCGGAAACAAAATGCTCATTACCATATCTGAGGAGCTCTTCCTCAGCACTTGTTACAAGCACTTGAATATTCGAAAAAGCAAAATAGCGGCACTTTAAGTATTTTTTAAGAGTTACAAATTCATCATAACTTTTCTGAATGCAGCTCCTGGATTGTTTAAGCACCCTTCACTCATATAATTATGCAAATCACTGCAAAAAGGGCTGCTAAACAATTTGCATGGAGCAAATTCTGGATCTTGCCTGTTAGTTCTGGGTGCTAGGTTGTTAAGGAGACGATCACATACCATCTAAAATGCCCTTAATGCAATCTGAAGTAAAAGTCCAGCTTAATACTTTACTGCATTATTAGAGAGCAGGGAGGGTGTTCAGGAAAAGTAGGATGATATTGGCACTGGATTTGAATAGGGTTTTAAAACAAAGGCCTGCTGGGAGGTAGCTAATAGAGGCAAGGTATAGTAGGTTAGCCGGTGTTTATGCTCTGAAGCACGTACGCGGGTTGTGTAGGCCGCCTCTGGGTCGTCCTCCAGCACTCTCGACAAGCCGAAGTCAGACACCTTACACACCAGGTTGCTGTTGACCAGGATATTGCGGGCTGCTAGGTCACGGTGCACATATCCCATCTCAGAGAGGTAGCGCATTCCCGAAGCAATGCCTCGCATCATGCCAACCAACTGGATGACAGTGAACTGACCGTCATTCTTCTGTTGGAGCAGTAAAGACACATAATACATATGATTAAGAGTGTAATATATCAAATTAAATCAGGAAGATTGGCTAATTGCACAAACTCCATTCCAATTAAGCTAGCACTTTATTTTAAAGTGTCCCAGTTACATCAGAATCAGAAAGAATATTATTGCCTATTGCACACAAACAGAATTTTCCTCGGTAAATGAAGCTTCCAGTGCACACATATACAACAAGAAGACTCAAAATAATAAAAACGTTTGTTGGGTTTTGTCTGATCAGTGTGTTACACCCAACTGAACATGTTCAATCAGCGTTTGTTGGTGTCTGTTGGGGCAGTGTGAACTTGACCGTTAATTTTCATCAAATTCTAAATCCAACGGCTAACTTGTTTGTTGGTGTTTGTCTGTGCGGTGTGCATTGGCCTTACGACATAGAATTGGCATATTTACATATATGAACATATTTACAGTTAACAGTATTATGGATAATAAATATAAGTTCAAAGAGAGGCCTTGGGAGGCATTTAACAGTTCATACTGTAAATACAGTAATATGCATAATTAAGCAACTAACACTAAACCAAACCCTACCTCTAAACATATAGTAAGTATGCGAATAAGTTAATTATAGTATAGTGTGTTAATTAATATTACTCAGTAACTATTTGTGTAATTACATTTGTAACAAGGACACATTCAAATAAAGGGTTACACTTTACGGTAACACTTTCTTTTACAGTGTCCTTGTTACATATGTTATATGTACTTACCATAGTAATAAGAGTAAACTAGGCATAATTACATGCAACTAACCCTCAACCTAATCCTAATCCTACCCTAACCCTAACCCTATAGTAAGTACATGTAGTTGCTTAATATTACTTAGTACTTAAATATATAATTACACTGTAACAATGACACCTTAAAATAAAGTGTAACCCACTTTATTTTAAGGTATTTAAGGTTTATATTTAAGTACTGAATAATATTAAGCAACTGCATGCACTTACTATAGGGTTAGGGTAGGATTAGGATTTGGTTGAGGGTTAGTTGCATGTAATTATGCATAATTTACTGTTATTACTATGGTAAGTACATGTAACATATGTAACAAGGACACTGTAAAAATTAAGTGTTACCAAATAAAGTGTAACCTGAAATAATATACTGTCTCTGTGTAATTACACATCACTGGCATTTTAAGTGTAAGTTTTTCATGACATTTCCATAAATTTCATAGAATGATGTTTGTTGACGAATGTCATAGTAGTGTCTTTATTTACTGTACTTCCAAAAAGCAGAAACTGTACCTTCAAAAAGGTGTCAAGGGATCCATTCTCCATATATTCTGTTATTATCATCACCGGTTTACCTTGTGGAAATGAATAACACTCATTTCAGGGAATTGCTATGTTATTATTATGTGACACATTAAGTTATAGCCAAAAAACAAACAAACAAAAAAAAAGATAAAACATTAAACCAGGTTTTCAGCACTTGTTACACAGTCAGGCTGTGGAAGTTTCTAGCCCTTATAGGGTTAAAAAGATATTAGCATAAACACGAGTGCAACTTTATGCTGTTGTTTTGTGCTAGAACGTTTGAGATAAAGACTACAAATTTGCTGTGGTTAGTGTTCAGACTATCCTCTATTTGCGTGCCAAATTTCACAACTTTTTACCATATGGTTCTATGTGCGGCCATAGACTTCCATGGCGGAATAATAATAATAAGAACACTGACGATTACAAGAGGGGTCTTCACCCTTGGCAATATAATTTGCTATTGGCACCACTAGATGTAATGAATAATAATGATTCATACGGTGAAAGTACTGAGCTGATCTTAAGCAAAATAATGTTTACAACATTGAACCGATCATAATACTGAAATAAAGATAACATGCAGTAATTTTCAGTAATAATCACATTCAAAAGACTCACTCTTGGTGACCACCCCCTTCAGGTGTATGATGTTGGGATGGTCGAACTGGCCCATGATGCTGGCCTCTCCCAGGAAGTCCCGCCTCTGCTTTTCGGTGTAACCGGCTTTCAGAGTTTTAATGGCCACTGAGATCTCTCTCTTCCCTGGATGCCGAAGCAAACCACTGCACACCTCACCGAACTCTCCTGCAACCGGAAGGCAGAGCCATCAATGAACCGCCGCACGAAAGAGCCAGACAATGAAACGCCTCATTGTGCTCGGGCAGATTTCCCTCGTGAAGCGACAAAGTGCAAAACTACTGAGGTATGAACTTGCTTCCTACTGAACGAATAAAGTCTGGCAGTGTGACACTTCCAGAGCAAGATTTTATACAAAATGTTTAGCCCAAGCCTCTTGTTTCAAGGATTTTTACTGGGAAAAGATCTGAACAGATTTCATCACACACAAAATGCTATGAACAGTCAGTAGTAAAGATGAGTTTTGAAAACCAAATTGGAATTTGGGGCTCCAAACCATCTCAGATTTTTCTTTTAGGCGGTGAGTATTTCCCATAATTTGAATTTTGTTTTGTTTGACTTGCACATAACTCACTCACCAGCTCCAATAACCCTCTCGATGGTGATACAGGAGACATCAATCTCCTTGGCGAACTCGTGGACAGCCTGGTTGGGATCTTCGTAGGTGTGGGGATCGATATATGTGCGGACCGCTGGGAATTTGACTGTGATGAAGCGAGAGAGGACAAGAAACAGAGAAAAAGAGGATGAAATGTTGATTCCTGGCACTTCACAGCTCTTGGGTTGGGTTATGTGATATCACGGAAGAAGATGCATGCAGGAACGATGGGGAGATGTTGTTTGAGGTTTCATCTCTGGAGACCGTGTTTGTTCTTCCCTGCTGCGCAAAGCACAACATATTGATGGATTGCTCTAGGACTACATAATAAGAATAAGCCAAAATATGCCACACTTAAATGTGCCACTGTATCATACGTGGGTACGTGTTAGGTTAGTGTGGTTGTAGCCTCATGGGACGATGAGGTTTTCAGATTACGGATGGGTGTCCAAGTAACTGTAATGATAATAAACAGCAAATAATGTAAGCGTATGGGATTTTTTTGATCATCCTTCTATTGCCAGCGAATATTACTACTAATTATATTATTATTATTTTTAATATGATAAAGATGATGTAGACGTTAATAACTTTGTAATTAATAATACATTATTAACAATAAAACAATTATAATATTAATTTGTTTTAATTATGAATATTATTTGTATTGTTGTTGTTGTATTTTGTTGTAGCAATTTTTTATCTAATACTAATAATATTAACAAACAAAAAAATAATATTAATGATAATGATAATAATTTAGTATTAACAAAACTATTATTATTAGCAAAAAATGTTGTAGGTGTTAATAACTTATTAAAAACAAAAACAATAATACTATTATTTTGTTTTCATTTTAATTATGATTAGGGTTGTTGTCGATGATGTTGTTGTATTTGTGTATTTTGTTGTAATTTTGATATATTAATAATGCTAATATGATTAACAATAATAATTTATATTAATGATAATAATGTGTTTTTATTAACACAACTATTACTATTATTATTATTATTATTATTATTATTATTATTAGTAGTAGTAGTAGTAGTAGTAGTAGTAGTAGTAGAAGTAGTAGTACCAAAAATTGTTATGGTTGTTAATAACTTTGTTTTTTAATTAATAATAATATATTTATTGCTAACAACATACCAATAATAATGTTATTTGTTATGCTTATAATTATTATCATTATTATTAATAGCAGTAGTAGTATTACCAAACATTTTAAAAGTTGTTAACAACTTTGTAATTAATAATAATATATTTATTACTAACAACAAAACCAATAATATAATTGGTTAATATATATATATATATATATATATATATATATATATAAATCCCTCAGAGAGAAAATCCCTTGATTTAATATAAATACATAATATAATAGCAATACAAACAACCCGAGGGCTTCAAAAGTGCTGTTAAAACAAAACTCACTCATGCCGAATGCCTTGACGTCATGTTTGCCCTCACGACTGGAGCTTATGAGAGGATGAGACTCGCCCACTGAACTCTGGGTGAACCCAAATGTGTCTGTCTGTCCCTTTCTGTTACACTTACTGTGACCGTTGTGAAAGTGCATCTTCTCCTCATCTGGATCCTGCTTGGCTTTGCTGTAGCCACAACGTCTGTGAAAAACAAGACCTGCGTTATTCTTTATACAACATTTCTCTAAAAAAAAACATCCCCCTCCACTCATTTTCCCTCATTTTTAGATGCAATGCCACTAATTGAATCGCCTAATAAAGGAGGGGTAGTAAACAGAGTGGATAATGGCTGGCAATGGCTTTATCTGCTTTCAGCACAAGAATACTCTAGAGAGGACTATCCAAACATGCACGCATGCAATATGACAGCAGTCTTAAGTGAACCCAATGCATCACTGTTTTATCTGCCAGCAGTCAGTGTTTGTGTGTGTGTGTGTGTGTGTGTGTGTGTTTGTGTGTGTGTGTGTGTGTGTGAACATCCAGCCACAACCAACTAGAATAAACAAGGCATTATCCACTTCTGAACTGAGATACAGACAATAGGGTAAAAATTATTTGTACGTTATCACTGTATATTATCTTCTATTCATATTTGTTATATATATAACTGCATTAAAAATGTACAAATCATGTAATTATGATTACCAATTTAATGACAGTTTTAATTATTATAAAAAAAAAAAAGATTTATAATGATTCTAGGTTACGTTCCAAATTGGATACTACAGTATTTTTTACAGTTTTCCACAGTATGGGAGTTTTCTGCAGTACACAGATTCATACTATATAATATATACTGCATGCTGCCAAAGGAAACAGTATGCACAATGCAGCAATAAAGAACAAAGCCGTAAAGAGCATTGCAGGAACAGAATGTCACACAGTGCTGTGATTGTGTACTTGGCAAATTTAGTATATATGCATATTGCAAATGGCAATATGTAGCTGTAACTATTGGCAGCATGCACTATATATTATGCAGCACACTAGTATTTTAATAAGAGCATATCCATGGTGTAGGACATACCATTTTTCACCATGTACCGTTTTTTTTTTTTTAAAGAAATTTCCCTTTCAGGCAGATCCTGCTCTGTTTAGGAGTATAGTGTAGACAACTCTCCATGTGTGAGTGTGTGTAGTCCCGTGGGATGGGTCTGTATGGCTCCAGCCCCAGGGGAGGTACTCACACTTCACACACTAGTGTGCAGAGCTGATGAGTTTGTCTGACCAGTGTGTCAACCCTGAAGCCCCGCCTCTTCCTGCGCTTCACTTTCTTCGCTCCACTTTCTTCTGCTGGATTTGATTGGAACTCTAAAAGTCTAAAGTCAATGGCACTATTTTTTATTTTTTTGTTATTTAAAGAGTGAGTTAGTAATAAGTGCCTATAGGCGGGTCCACGACGCCTGTACACTTTGTCCCGTAGATGGTCTGCTTGCTTTTAAAGGATATGGGAGATGAGACTCTGATTGGTTTATAACATGTTATGCCCAAAACACACCCATTACTCATTAAGAGAATAAGGACAACCCTTTTAGACCATGCGCCGGGAGCACCGACCAATTTTCCCGTCGTTAAACTAGCAAAAGTGGATTCGGACAAAGTGCGCTTGCGCCGTGCGCTTAGATCGTTAAAATAAGGCCCATTAAGTTACAAAACCAAAATCCTGACTGTAAAAAAGACTACCCTTCTGAATAGTATAAGCTATATATATGTATATATTTATTTATTTATATTTGTCTGTATGTGAAAAAATCCCATTATGAAGTGATATTTTAACAAGCGAGGCCAAGCGTCCCATTCTCAGCCACTGTCCTCGACTCAACCCCGAATTTTTGCACCATCACCTTCAAATCACTGCAGTTCTCTGACAGCTATACTAACAGCCCTGTCCGGTAAGAGCTTGTTCTCCAGACAGCCTGCTGTAATTGCCTTCTGATGGTGCCCTTGCAGCTCATTCATGAATAAGTCTTGACCTAGTAAGGCCAAGAAGGCTATTAACAACCCTGATTGCTTCCTGCAGGAGAGCGTGCTTCAAAACCATCTGTGACATGAAAGGTGATGCAAGTGTCAAGGCTGTGGCCCACATGATACACTGATACACACTTTAAGAGTAATTGCTTGAAACCGTTACACCCTTGAGAGACACCCTAACCCTTGCTTAAACAATTCCAACTTCCCTTCAAGTGGCAATCTTGAGGCTTGTAAGAAATTCCACCGGCTGATGTCTGATTCTGAGGTCTTCCTCTCGTGCCAGTCGTCAATCTCAGTGAGGTCTTGACACCATCAAATTAAAGGTTGCAGCTCGGGTCAAGGGTAAAGTGCGAGGACAGACTTAACGTGCATGACTGTGTGCACTGTTCTATGGCATTCCATAGAATAAATAGCATGAGTGAAAATTCCCCCCCAACATTTTTTTCAATGCAATTAATTTACCAGAAAAAAAAAAAAAGAAAAAAAAATGTGTGGAATGTTGGAGACTTAATGCACTCAAATGTTGCAGCTTAAATTACGTACTGGAGGAGGAAGGGGCTGTGAGACACTGATACTGGATGACAAAATACCTTGTAAAATTCACACACTAGATGGTTGAGTATATAGTGAAAAGTGTAAGGGCATAGAACACACTCTCTGAGGTTATCATTGGCTATAGTTAGCCCTGCCTAGAAGTAATGCCAGTAATGTTTAATCTGCAAACATTCAAAAACTCTTATCAAAAAAAGAACTGTGCTTAATGGTACCGAATGTGCACTTGCAGTGCACTTAAAAAACTTAACTCAATATTTAATTTTTATTTTGAATAAACATAACATCTCATAAGAGCAAATAAAAGATGAGCACATATTTATATCTACACCTAATGCACTTCCAGTGTAATTCTGGAAAATTGTGTGCTGCTTATTATAGACAGAACGTGTCTCAGTTTGCTTCCTCTAGCCAGGGAGGACAATAGCATGCATTACGGACTCATTTTAAAATGTTGTGCCTGAAATGCAGAACAGGACAGCGTGTATGGAACAGGATATTGTTGTTGGCTCCTCGTCATGCTCTGCCATTGTGTTTTGTGATCGTGAAAACAAATCTCCCACCGCTGTTTACACTAAGAAGCGGGAGGCACATATTTCATGCAGTATTTTTCCCACTATAGAACTATGACTAATCAGAGATGTAGATAATTCCCTGTGTGAGCTCTTTGACTAGCTTAATACATGACAGCTAAATCAATTTATATTATAATTATATAAATTACATTTACATATGCATGTACATATACATATACATATCATTTATATATATATATATATGAGGAGTTCAGATGCAAAAGCCTCTCAGTGCCATCTGAAATTTTCTTCTAGAATGATCATTTTTATCAAGCTTGTATATTTAAATTCAGTAATTTTACTTAAATGGCAATGCAAATGACCTATTTATTGTCATTTAAGTGAAATTACTGAACTTAAATATACGAGCTTGATAAAAATGATCATTCTAGATGAAAATTTCAGATGGCACTTAGAGGCTTTTGCATCGGAACTCTTCATATATATGAAGTGATATTTTAACGAGCGAGGCCAAGAGCCCCATTCTCAGCCACTGTCCTCGGCTAGGTAGTCGATTAGGTAAACAATTTATCGATTAATTGAGAAAATGTATTTAAAAAAAAAAAAAAATCATATTTAATTTTTAATATTTTATTTTGAACAAAAAATCTATGCCCAATGTTGCCCTCCAGAAAAATAAATAAAAATAAAAATAATTACTTGCGTTATATGTCTTATTTTAAATATACATTTAATGTCCAACAAAATGCACATTTAATGCTAGAGCAGTAATGTAAACAGGTCACATGCTGCATTCTTCCAATCAATGACTGACACAGCAAATATGCAAATAAGATCATTTTCCCAGGGTTTAGGAATGTACAGTGTGAAATACCAGCTTATGAACTTGATGTGATTAATCGATGATCACTGTTGATTATTTTTTATTATCAATTAGTTTTTGAAGCCTACTTGTTATCATTTAAAACAAACCATATCACATAGTTTAAAGCAAACATAAATTGTCAAATGTTTTGCTTTGGATTATGCTATCCTTCAAATAAAGGTAACTGTGAATTTGCAGAGTAAGACGTTCCTGGATCAACATATTTTGTTGATCCTGGAACAACATTCCCATCCGAAAATCGATGTTTTGTTATGGTGGGTTCTTACCTGCCACTCATCAGGAAACCTGTGACCAATGCGATGAGGATGATGCCCACAGTAACAGCTACAGCGATGATGGGCACCTGACCCTGGTCAGTCGAGGCCGCCACTGCTGGGGCAGAGAGAAGAGAAACCAGAGCAGGTCGAGAGCCCGTCAGAAACATCATAGCTTGTTTTTGTTTTTATTAAATGTATAGATAATTGCTGGCAACATCAATAATTACACATGCCCCAACACTATATGTCAAAGATTTGCAAAAAAAAAAAAAAAAAAAAAAAAAACCTTTTTCCAGCTTATGGTATCTTTTGAGTCACAAATACTAGGAAATATGAACTACTTGAAACTACATAAAAACCTATGTTGGACCAACATAATTCCTCCAAAATGTTGTCCCAACTAGTCAAACAAAGAATTTCAAATTGAACAATACTACTCAAATGTTAAGAGTTTGTGAGTTCCCAGCAAGCATTACAGCATGAATAAAGTATGTGGTTACTGTTATAAGGTAATTGTTTTACTGTTTGCTCACTTTTGTTGCTGTTTTGACACAGTAGTTATTTGTTGTGTTGTGATGTTAAGAGCATACTGTATATACAGAGCCCCTAAAGGAACATGTTGAAGGGGGGAAAAAAATATGAGATGGGAGAAAAAAATGACATGTCAATGCCAATGCTTTTTCATTCTCTTGTTCCCTGAGAAACATTTCCCTTCTCAACCTTTTGAGTTCTTTGCGAGCGAATGCAAAGTTTCTTGGGGGAACGCAAAAGTTTTGATATAGGGGCTTGTCACTAATTTCACTAATTTGTTTTAAAAATTTGAATTTGTTCATAAATGCAAAATGATTTATTTAGCCAATAAATACATTGAGGTAACAACAGATTTCAATTAGGAACATGATTATATGGAAGTGGCCAAAAGCTATGTCTTTTGATATGATTATTGCTCTGTCATGACAACTCTCGTGAGGTTGGTATGGTAATAGAGATTGGTATGGTAATGGATAGGGCAATGTTAATGTATTTGGTCTTGAGGGAATAGATCTGCTACGCTGCTGCTGCTACAGATCAAGTACCGATACTTGCTTCTACCAATACATTCACAGACATTGCTGTGAGCATGTAAGGCATTCTGCTTCTGCTGCATAATGTAACATACATGAATAGCCCCCTGTAGCAGATCTATACAGGTGGAGCTGGGGAAGGGGGAGGGCTTCTGAAAGCGTGGTGCAAACTAACAGCAACACTACGGTATTTGTTTGAGTGCTATGACGCAGCTCATTGGCCACAGATGCAACAACCAATCAGCTGTGCTATGTAGATAATGACATGATCGCTACCAAAATAGTTATACCTATCAGCCTGCGCCATCTAGAGTTTCATGATAGAACTAGATAATTCAATATTTCTTAGCATGCATGACTCTAAAGGGGTTGTAAACTGGAAAATATGTAATTGCTATCTACGACAGCAAATCAGCTAAATGATGCACTTCACATTTAGTGAACAAACAAATTCAAATTGACAAAACAAATTAGTGGTACATAATAAGAAAATAGTTGAGAGAACCTAGAAAGCTGAATGCATAAATTTGGCTTGAACTTTTAAGTTTTCTCAACATATTCCCTTTTACAGTGCATATATTGTTATTTTACAATGACTTTGAATGTGGCTCATCAAAAAATAAATAAAACAAAATCCTGTTTTCACTTACAGTAAGGGCTTGTTTCAAACTCGAAGCGCCGACTAAAGCCTCCGTAGCCTGCAGAGGTGCGTGCTCTGATTTGAAAGATGTATGCTGAGGAAGGTTTAAGGCCGTCCACCAGAACATCCGTCTCCTTTGACTTTATGATAGTGTAGCTTGTTTCCTGATCCTATAGAGCCACCAGAAGACAAGAGAAGACAAAAACGGTCAGAGTGGGATAAAGGCCTTGCATCCCATGAGAGAATGGCAAAGTGTGTGTGTTAGGGCCAGTAGAGAGGATCGCTTTCATGGTCTTCATTGGCTTTGTTTTAAAGCCCTGTGTTAAGTGCTCCGTCCATTAGCTTTCATATGACCGGGTGTGGGGCGTCATAGCTTTTTCTTTTTCTAAGTGCATCGTATCAGGGTTTCACAGAACGGTCCAAAACACTGAGGTCATGAGGAGCTAGGGCTCGTTTTCAGACGTTTTCTGTCTTTAAATGGCTCAACAAAGCAGCCGGGAAAATGCTGCAAGGTGAGGAGCAATCAGAGATGGCGATCGGAGAGGGGATTTAGTTTCAGGCTTTGTGAGGGTTGTCGCCAGCGGGGAGGTCTGGTGAGACGCTCAACAACAACCGCTGGTAACGTCACTTCATTAGAGGAATAATTCTGTCATCGTTCACTCAACCTCGTGTTGTTGTACAGGCGTATGGCTGATATACTGGTCCTTCTTTTCCATGCAATCACAGCTCATTTTCGCCATCATTTTCCCACGAAAATGAGACGATAACTAAATAAAAAACAATTTTGAGTGACAAAAACTATGACAAAAATCTATATAAATTTTCGTCAACCAATACAAGCTAGACGGAAATATTAGGGAGGGATGATGTGGGAAGAGAGCCCGTTAGAACTGATGTCATGGTAGATGCGCACGTTTGAATTGTAATGTGCTGATCTACCCAGCGGGACATAAGTTGGCATACACTGGTTTCATGTCTCATTAAACATTAAAAAATGTAAAAGTTAGGGAGTAAGAGAAGAGCAGACACATGGATAAATCCGAAGAAAAATCAGTTTTCTGTGCACTCAGACAGTACTGATTGAGCTCTATTCTTTCCAAACTTGAACGGACAAACACACACAAAATTAAGTCAAAATGTGTGAGTATTCACGTAAACCCAGTTGGTTATGTTTGAACGTAAACAATTGGGAGAATATCTGAGGTGTATCAGTATATTGGGTCCGTGCAATTGCCTTTAAAGTGACAGCAGCCTAATAAACCTGATACTGTCCGTCATTAAAGGTAGGGTAGGTAGGAATTTTATAAAAAACTTTTTACCAAATTTGTTTAAAATTTCTATATATATCAATACATAATTAAAATGTAAGTACTCTGAAAAAAAGAGTATAAAAATCGAGTGACTCTAGACCGTTTAATCTGCATTAAACACAGCTCATTATTTCCATTCGGGACGAAACAAAGGATTTGGCTTAGGCGACTGTCACTCTCTCTCGCAACCATGGCAACCACCCTTTAGCTAAAGGATCTGCCCACTTGCGCGCAACCGGCCGTTTGATTTGAGGAATTCAGGAGGCACGGAACCTAGGAATAGGAGATGCAAAACTCGACGCAGGTCCTCATGTCCAAGAAGTGCTCCTTGCCCTGCACTTCGACCACCCCGTCCTCGGCCTCTACTTCCTCGGACCCTAGTTGCACGGCCTCTTGCACGACCTCCTCTGCTTCGCCCTCGACCCCGGACCTATCCTCGAGCTGACGATGCGGTACTTGTCTCTGGAGTGTAGTCCTCATCAGAGTCAACAATGCTTTCATCATGGAAACTCTTACATGCAGAACACCATATATGTTATGAATCTTACACGAAATTCACCTTCATCACAGTGTAACTGATGGTAATGGAAAAACGTGTATCAATGCAACCTGTTTTTAGCTTTGCCTTATAGATATAACTAGCTCGTTAGCGAATCAAAAAATATATATTTTAAACTTTACCAATATCGATATGCTAGCTTGATAGTGAGTACTAAAATACATCTTATTTGTTTATATTCATAATGATAAAGTTAGATTTGTTTATTACATGTGATTCTGACATGATGTCACTACATGCACGGTGCTCCTTCCTCTCCACTCGTCTCAGGTAAATAATGCGTCCTCCAGCTCAGCGGTCGGAGTCGCGCGTTCATGTGTTTTGGGGGCGTGGCTTTGGAAGGAGCCCAGAATGGAGGGGGTGGAGTGAATGGAAATAATGAGCTGTCTTTAAAACAGTCGTGAGAGGTCTACAGACTCTCGATTTTTATACTTTCTTTTTCAGAGTACTTACATTTTAATTATGTATTGATATATAAATAAAGTTTAAACAAATTTGGAAAAGAAGTTTTTTAGACAATTCCTACCTACCCTACCTTTAATGCTAATCAAACAACAAACGAAAAAGAGAAAATCACTCACTGTTCTTGATTGAATAACTTTAATAGCTTTAATAAGGGTTGATCTATATTTAATTTATACAACTAAATATGTCTGCTTGAACGAATGAAGAATGTTGTATGCAAGGCGTTATAAAGAATGCATCATTAAGATAAAGACATGTTACACTCTCAGAAAAAAAAGGTACAAAAGCTGTCGCTGTGGTGGTACCTTTTCAAAAGGTACACTTTTGTACCTAAAGAGTACATATTAGTCCCTCAAAGGTACATATATATATATATATATATATATATATATATATATATATATATATATATATATAAATTAAATTATAAAAAAAAAAAGAAAAAAAAAGGCCATATTGTAGTTTTAAAATTGTATGTGGAATACATTCTGTTGATTTTTTTTTCTTTTTTTCTACAGCTACTTTTTCTTTTTCTTTTTATCTAACACAATAATGACTTCAGATGATCTTTTGTGGGGTAATTTTTCAGCCAAAATGTATGTGCGGTTAATTTGCGTTTAATTCGATTAATTAATCAGCACATCATGTAATAAATTAAAAGGAATGAATTACCCTAGTTAGAACATAGGTGAACACAAAACAAAATGAAGAAGGAATAGTCTTCACTTTTTCTAGGTCAATAATCAAATGTAAGCAAATTTGTGTTATTTGACCATACAAACTCAAGGTCATATTTCTGGGCCACTGATGTACTTTAAAACATTCTCAAACCAAGCTGTAAATCATGATCATCAGGTTTTATTAAAAAAATTAAAAGTTTAGAAAATTTCCTAAGACATTTCATATTTTTTTCTTTTTTATATTATATAATATTTTGTTTTTTTATAATGTTGTTTTTTATATTCTATAATACTTTGTTTTAAGGTAAAATGTGATCTTTACACCATGCAATATTTACCTTCTCGAAATACTTGATCTCGTACTCCAGTATGATGCCGTTGGGTCGGTCGGGTTCTTGCCAGGACACTGAGATGCTATTCTTCGCTGTCTTGCCTTTCTTCACCACGGTTATAGGAGACGGAGCTGGGAACAAAGTTACATCTCACTTCAACATTTTTCATCAAATCAGGCAGAAAATGTATTTTCTTGCGTGATGCAGTGAAGTCCTGATGCAATGTGCTGTAATTGTCATTTGAAAGTTTCTAAGTCTATATGTTTGAGAGTTATTTTTGATAAGTCCATCCCCTTAGCAATTCTAATTAAATGAAGAGATCACATTGTGCTAATTACTTTAATGTGATTCATACTGTTCAGAGCAAAAAGCAATTCAGAAGTGTGAAATATTCTAAACTTCAGTGATAGAGACTATCAGAGAGAATGTCTTTCTTCTTAACTAGATGATTGCTTTGAGAAATCGCTTTGAAAGTGGATTCAGGCAATGACGTACTTTCATTTTAGTCTAACCTAATTATTGCGGACAAAATAATGCATGAGGAAATCTGTCCTGATTTACCTCCTTCCATCACTCTGAACACGAATTAAACTATTGTATAGTTTATATCATTTGTCTATAAAACAGTTTGTCTGATACTACTCACAATAACACTGTTAAATATTCAGTGTTACATTATAGTTTTACAGTTCAAATGGAGTTCAAACTGTAAGTGGGAAGAGTGGCTTTTAAATGTTGGGTAGAAATTTCTAAATCAAGTATTAAACAGATATTATGATTCATTTTTTGTATCTTAAAATCACTATAATGCATGGTACGAAATGGCTATACGTTTTCATGGTGCAGGATGGGGAAGAGTGGAGTCGAGGAATCTAAGTTCAGCAATGCTTTATTACACAGAACAAGAAGATGATCCTTCAAGAGGAAGATAACCAACAGTTCTCTTCAGTTTGCTAATAATTGACAAACTAAAGAGAACCACAGGGATATATATATTAGAAAAAAAGTTTGGTGGGTTCTATATGGGTTCTTGACACCATTTTAAAGAACCCTTTATCCCAGAAAAGTTCTATATAAAGAGAAACGTCTTAAATGATTGCATGATACTTTCATGTATAATAGGTGTTTAATTTTTTCTAGAGATAAAGTATGTTGTTTACTAACTATTTAGTTCAAAAGTTAGTTTAGTTTATTTTAGTTATCAAAACATTAATAACAACTAAATCCAGAAAATGATCCCATGATGGGAACCACTAAGAAGTTTTACATATGATAGAACTCTTTACGTTCTATATATAAACTTTTCTTAGAACTAAACAAGACACAGGTGGACTAAATAAGTAACCATAGTAACAAACAAGTGACTATTTAATAACCTAGGGAACTGAGGAAACAGGAACTAAACACAGGAACTGTGAACACAGAAACAACAGAATGAAAATAACATTAAAACAAGAGTCTATCTATCTATCTATCTATCTATCTATCTATCTATCTATCTATCTATCTATCTATCTATCTATCTATCTATCTATCTATCTATCTATCTATCTATCTATCTATCTATCTATCTATCTATATCATATCTTATGTTAAGTGAATTATAACTCTTACTTATTACTATTTATAGAATTGTTACTACTCCAGAGTCAGTCCGACGCATGCTTCCACTGTGCATATGCATTAGCTTGATCCAGTCTAAAAATATATATTTATATATATGTATATATATACAAAATTTATGAGACAGTTGTTGTCAGATTCCATTGGTGATTTTAAATATGAAATTTAATCGTAAGCTTGGCAAACAGTTTTGGAAAATTTTGATGTTTCCCCATTCAAAGAGATAGAGCTGTACTCGCATGCCCGAGAGGAGTTTCAAAGATGCTATGTGTCTCAATAAGCTTGAAGCTTGAACATGTTGGTTCTGTAGACTTCAATGGATGGGAAAAAAATGGTGAGAGAATATTAAAAATAATATGAATGAAAGTCTTAAGAGTTTGGAACAACATAATGATGAATTATGTATTACATACTTGGAATAGTCTTATTCTGTGCCTAAAGTGTCCTAAGTATGTCATATTTGGGGCCACTGTATACTATATAATATTGAGCCAGACTTGAAACTGTTACTAGTTCATTACTCTATTGTTGCACTGTAGGATCAATACGAAAATATCATACCGTAAAACCCACATCCTGTGTAGACTATTCACATAAAACCTACAGTAATCTAAAACTTTATATTCAGTTGTTCATTTTCCAAGTCCCCTCTCTCCTTCTCTCTCTACTGTGTGTGAAGTGTCTTATATGAGAAAAAAAGCCCCTATCTGTCTATATGTGGAACGGTGAAATCAAACCCGGCTTTATATTCCTCAACAGAAGTGTCGGACTGTGTCCTAGAGATAAAACGTGTTTAAGTTCTTTGGCCGATCCTTCAAGCGCTGATCCAATAGCTCAATAGAACCCCACCATAGGAAAGCAAAGAAAAGTGTTTCCCCCATCCTCTTTTTCCCAAACAAAGAGTAACTGTATCCTTTTTGCCCAGACAAAACTGTAATCATTCCTATCTTAAAAGCCTGAAATGGTATACTATGGCAACCTGATCTGCAGGCCTGCAGGGAAAGAGAGGTATTGTAGAGGGTAGATGGGCCACTTAAACGCTCTGGCAGCCTGTTAAATGTTTGACTTTCAGTCAAGCGGGAGACTCGGCCCTTTGAGTTATTGATTCTCAATAATCCTTAAGGTCAGCACAGGGAATTTTGATCTATATTGGTGATGGCACGGAACAAAAACATCAGCAGGGGATCCATCAAAATAGTCATGAAGTATGACAGAGAGTGAGAATATAAATACACACACACACACACACACACACACACACACACACACACACACACACATTATTAAATGAAATTAGCACCTGCAGACCCGCCAAATGCGGGTAAAAATCAATGGTTGATATACACACATTAGTCATAATGGCTTGAATATTACATTTTAAGAGCTAAAACTAAAATTGAAATAAAAATTAGGGCTGTCAAACGATTAATCGCGATTAATCGCATCCAAAATAAAAGTTTGTGTTTACATAATATATGTGTGTGTATGGAGTATAATTATTTTCTATATATAAATACACACACTTTCATTTACCTATGAGTGTAAAACCCATTTAATCTAATTCCACAGATATTTCCCCAGAATCAATACAGGAATGCAAAACAAATGTGCAGATTGGGCATAGACCTACTTTATATGTCGCCAACACACAAAAAAAGCAGTACAGCTTTCCTCCGTGTGAAGTTTCACAGCCCTATTTTTAGTTCAGTGATAGATTTCATCTAACATGCTTTGCTGAGTAAATTGTGGACCATCTAATAAATGTGAGAAAATCCAGACAGTTTATTTCACAGCTTGAAAATGACCAAAAGGCCAAAGATTCAGAACACTTGCCAAACAGTGAGTTGCACGCAAAAGTAATACAGTCCTCAACAGATCTTGTCACCATTGACAACTCCCAGTGCAAAGGTCCCGCTCTCAGTTCATTAACAGATGAAACGCCAGCCTTCTCCGGGAAAACGTGTCAGAGGAAGTGTGATGATAGCACTCGGATTAATGCCTCTAAATGGGAAGTGTTGCCTTCATCTAGTGTGAGAATCCTTAAACTCAGAAGCTGCTCGATATCAGTGCCAGTCGTGGAATCGTTAACACGAAACAGCAAGAAATGTCACTACTTCCACACCAAACTCGTGCAGAGAACTATTTTAGTCGTTTGCTTCACACAGACGAGCCGCTTTAGCTTAATCGCAGCTGTCAAACAAGAACCCGACAGCATCACTTCCTGGCGGATCCACAGCCACTCCAGGCAATATTGGGTTTTGCGTAGGCGAAATCTTCCAAGCAAATATCTGCATGTAATTTGATTGAAGTTAGCATGCCGGGCTGTGGTTTTCATCCGGGTAAGAAAGGTCATCTCCACCGCTCCGGCCCCGGATCGATGCCAACACCACGATCTCGACAGGCCGTGTGTTTGTAAACAAGTGTTGTTTGGGGAGCCCCGCCGAGAAGCAAGATGAAAAACCCCTGGCAGAGCCGAGCGGCCCGTCGGCCAAATCCAGGCCTGAGATATAACTCCTGCCAACAGACTCCTGTGCCATGCAGCCAGAGGCCTGGCCTGAGAACTATTAGCTACGAAATACAATCTTGCATTTGCCAAACATATCTGCCCTTATATATAGCATCTGGCTAGAAAGAAGCGCACAGATTCTAGGACAATGAAAAACACATCGTCTCGATTTCCATAAAAAAACTATTTATGATGCACTAACGTTCACAAGTTTGGGGTCGGTAATTTTTTATATTTAATGTTTTTGAAAGAAGCATTCACAAATGCTCCATGTATTTGATCAAAAATACAGTAAAAACAGTAATATTACAACATATTATGACATTTTAAAATTGCTGTTTTCTATGTGAATGTAGTGTAAAATGTAATTTATTCCTGTGATAAAAAGCTGAATTTTCAGCATCATTACTCCAGTCTTCAGTGTCACACGATCCTTCAGAAATCATTCTGATATGATGATTTGATGATCGAGAAACATTTCTGATTATTATAGAATGTCTTATTTTACCCAGTCATTTAAATTATACATGTCTATACATTATTAAACACTTCAGTTAAAACTCAAAAAGACTCACAAGTAATGCATACAAGTCAGACTGGAAGAGCCACTTTCAAAGCTGTAATGGAAAAAAAAGATATATAGACACCAGTGGCCACACATCTGTTACTCTGTATCAATATGTGATGTTGTTTGGTAATCATAAACATACACATAACTAAACTTAAACTATCACTTAGCACTTGTTTGCAAGACAGTTTGCAAAATAGGCTATTTCATTTTTATCAGATACAGTCCAGCGCTAATTTGTCCTTAACATTTGATGATGATTAATGTCATAAAGTCAGAATAAATAAGTGACTAGGTAACTTTTGGCTCCAAAAATATACAGTATGTTTCTTGCGGAAGAACATTGTTTTGGTTGTGTTTCGGCTCTGCTCCTAGTGCAGATGAATGTAGTTTGAGGGACAAAATATCAAATAAATATTTTTTCTTGGTGAGAACTGGCGAGTCTCCTATGGAAGCTTGTCTTCGCCACGGAATAAAAAAAAATGCAATTTTTTCTCGCAATTGCATGTTTATGGGCCAGATTTACTAAATGGGGCAAATTAGCGTGAGAACTCAATTCCAAAAATAAAGTGTCGATGGGAGTGTGAAGTTCTGCTCGTGATCTACGGACGACTGTCAAATTAAATAAACACAGACGCAACCGAATCATTTCCATAATGACAAATGACAAATCTACCAATTAAAGTCTGGTTTAAAACATGCTTTTTTTGGTGTGTTAAATAATGGTATAAATCTGGCCCTGTGTCTCACAATTCTGACTTTATTTCTCACAATTACAAGTTTATATCTCACAGTTTTGAGTTTAAACTCATAATTGCAAGGGGAGAGTCAGAATTGTGAGATAAAAAGTCCCAATTATTTTATTTTATTTTATTTTATATTTTATTTTATTAGTTTAGTCCATGGCGGAAACAAGGTTCCATTTTTCCAATAGAGTTCTGCTGTTTTAAATGATCCATGGTCAAGTTTTCTCATTCATTGTGACAAAACAATTTCAGTGTCATGTTACAGCCTACTTTACACTGTGTATGGATATGACATGACACACACATAGGCGAATAGTGCATTCGGTAAATACAGGGTTTGGATGAGGGATTTTTTGCACTCTCTCATTAAGAACATTTTTATCAGATGCAGTTAAATCATAGCTTTAAATTACTTCAGAGCTGGCGAAGTTACTTTGAAACTGAAGTTTGCAGATACAAGCTACTCATAATTGAAAGTAGTCAAACTAAAGTCAAGCTAATCTTTTGACAATGTAGTTAGAAGTGTAGCTACAGGCTAAAAACAAAACATAGCTAACTATACCAAAATTATGATTTATTTTTTTATTTTTTTTATAAATTAATGTCTTTACATGATCTGGCCAAACAAACCAGTTAATTAGCATGCACATGAATTTCTAACATTGTACATGAGATGCTGATTATTAGCTTGCTTGACTGTAAAGCCGTATGCACAATATAATGTGACGCTACTAGTTGAAATTAGCATGTTAAGGGAAAGCGACACTATTTTAAAGATGGCTATCAAACTATTGAAAGTTAGCTGTGTTGCTACTTTTAGTTAGCTACTCCCTACTAGTGACCGGGTCACCATCTGCAGAGACTCAAACGGATGTGTCGAGTTTAGTAAAGCACAAGTGCTCACAGCCGCTTGCCAGAAGAGCTTTGCTGAGAGGCTTTGAGAATACTTAGTGTCACAACTCTTTTCAGAATGATACTTCATGTACTCAGCAGTCAATGAGAAAACAGTCAAGGCTCAAAAAATAATTCGGCAAAAAAAAAAGAGCTCCACAAATGTCTCCACTCATGCGTCTGTCGACATTTATCAGGGAAAGCACTTGAGAGGCATGCCAATGCTAAGCGCTAATCGCTGGCACCTGCAAACTATTCAGTTTGTTTTGAAATCCCGCTCACTCGAAAATGCTGGAAATTAGCGAGCATTTGATCAACCTGTACAATCTGCTTCCAGTTCTAAAAATCTCCCCACTTCAGAAGTAAAAACAGAATTTATATCATCTGCGTCTTTGTAAAGATCCGCGTTAGCGTGCTAACGTTCCACACACAAGCCTTGTTGACTATGCGTGGCAGCTCGCCTTGTGCTGCAGAAATGATCATTTTGCTTGTCATAATTAATAGTGTTTTAAAGAGCATAATTCCTCTGTTGATTTGAGAGTAACTTAATGAGCTGAGCAGATGTTGAAGTCGTCTCTTCAGGGGGAAATACTGTACCCTCACAGCCCTGGTGAAATAAATTAGCACCCTAAGACTGTTTCTGTAACCGCATCTGCTGTGCTTTTGTGACAGAGATGCATCGGCACGGAAATAGGCACAAATATTATGTTAAATATTTCTCCCTAAATTACAATGCGGTGTTTCTATGTAAAGGTGGCAAAAAAAGGCCTGAGAGTTTAGGATAATGGATTACGCAAAGTGGAAATAAATGTTTTACGCCTGCAACACCTGCGCCTGTTATTGCGTTGCTGTGCTGCGGGTCTGTGAGCCTGAGGTACACCTCCGAATTCATGTATTGATTTATAGGTCACTAGCGGTTTAGCATTGCTTTGATTATAATAACTTTGTTATTACTATATTATTATGGTATATGATAAGACAGAGTACAATTGAGGACTTGGGGATACTTAAAAAACTGACAATTAAAAATAAATGATTAAGAAAACGTGTTTTGCTTGAAACCTTTTGATTAGAAATATTTACATAAAAATTAAATAAATAAATAAATAAATAAATAATAATAATAATAATAATAATTTAAATAGTTTTTGTAATAATTTAAATGTTAATTTAGTATATTTATAAATTATTATATTATTTTATATTTTATATTATATTATATAGTAAGTTTGTTGTGTTAACAACAATTGAAAAAAAGTCTTAACAAAAACAAAAACAAAAAAACAAAACAAAATATGTTTTTGCTTTGATGTATTCCTGTGTTGGTTTTATACATGTAATATTTTAACCTAAACATATTTTAGTTAGTTGCCATGGCAAAATATTCAACTTTATTTCAATTTCTTTTAAGTTTGAGTCTTTCATTTAATATTTTAATTTATTTTAGCTTAAATTCAAATCAAGTAAAGGTAACACTTTATTTTACAGTGTCCTTGTTACATTATGTTATGTACTTACCGTAGTAATAACAGTAAATTATGCATAATTACGTGCAATTAACCCTCAAACAAAACCAAATCCTACCCTAACCCTATAGTAAGTACATTTAGTTGTAATGTCAACTGTAATGTCATTAATTATAATTACTCAGTACTCAGTAAATATATAACACTGTAAGGCAAGGTGATAACCCATGTGATAATGAGCTGATGAGTTGAATCAGGTGTGTTTGATTAGGGAGACAAAGTGTTGGGGGTACTCCAGGACAGGTTTGGGAACCACTGCCATAGGCTGTCATTATGCAAATTAGTTACAAACCTACATAGGAAGTAAGGTTCGACTCAATTTCAGGCAGTTCAGAATCAGTTCTTTCTTTTCAGAGACATTAACTCCACTTATCTGCACTTTGAAACTTTGCAGACCTTTTACATTAACAAACAGCCATATTACACACTACATGAAAGGTAATATCGGAAAAAAGCATAATAGGGGCACTTTAAGACATACTACAGTACATGTAATGTACTGTACAGTAGGAATATCCCAGAATGTGTTTGCTTTGAATGCTGGCCTACAAAAGATCTTCAAATAGAGTTGTGCTTCAAACGAGGGAAGACAAAAGCAAGTGATTTTCAATCAGTCGACACAGTGGAAGCCTGAATTCCCCCTCAATATTTCTATAGCGATTCACGTTCAGACAGTAAAGCACCTTTGTGAGCACATCTGGTCTCAGAACTCCAGCCAAACCTCTCGCTTAGCCTCCAGCCATCCAGTTCACATAAAACATGACCGCTACTCGACACATCGAACGAGCGGATTATCCCGACCGCAGAGGCAAAGCGCTCAGCATTCCTCTGCAACCTCCACTCGGCTCACGCAAAATCCTTCATTTCAAAAGTGCCTTATCAACACTAACACTTCCACGATACACACACACACAGACACACTCATTAGGGGCACACCCCGCTGTCTCTGGGCAATCCCCAGCAATTACAGACCCGCTTACAGATAAAGCAGATTACGCTTCAGTGTCCATTAGGGTCATCATTAGCTTAATGAAAAGTCAATGGCAGTCAGGAGAGGTCCTACTGAATTGAAAAGGTTTTAGTGCCAGTTACCCTTGTTAGCCCCGTTTTTATATATGTGAATAAGAAGTAACATGACAACCATGAAAATGATAAATGTGGTGAATTGACTGGTCAAAGAGTGTAAAAAATACCTGCTGTTTACAGTAAACAATTTCTTCTTTTTTTTATCACGTTAAAGGCAGCAAGTAATGAAATTTTCCTTTATAAGGATTTACTCTATTTAATTCAGGTATTATTGTGCACATTATTCTAAATTAAATTGTCTGTTTTCATGATTTTTCTTTAAAATGTAATAACTTTCGCCATCTCTGAAATAATTTTCTTTTTTTAATAATATAAACAAGGTCATGTGGGTGGGGGAAATGAGATTAACCAATAATATCACCCTGTTAGAAAAGAAAACTTATTTATATTGTTTATATCTCAACTGTTTTTTTTTTTTTTTTTTTTTTTTTTTTTTTGTACACTCCTAAAAATAAAGACTTTTTATTGACATTCATGTTCCATGAAGATCCTTTATCAGTTTCACTAATCGTCCCATTGCACAAAAGATTCTTTATAGAGGAAAAAAAAAAGGTTTTATATCCACTTTAGTAGGACTTTAGTACATTTAAGGCCGTATTTACACTGCAGGTCTTGATGCCCAATTCCAATTGGTTGCCTATATCTTTTTTTTTTTTTTGACGACCAGGTGTCATCTTCTTTTAAAAAGTAACTCATATCCGATATCTGCATTTACACAACACACTTGGCGAAACAACCCAAGGTAGAAATACTGACATGGAAAAGTTTAGGCCAAAAAGGAAGTAAAAACGGCGCAATTTGCAATGGACGCAATGTTTAAAAGTCACTGTCTCTTCACCCCCAAAGGCTCAAAAGACATTAAACTTCAGCATGACTCCACTGGGTTGAGCCTTCATCCTTCATTGCGCCATTGAAAAGAGTCATGTGATCGTGGTTGGTGTCAATCTGAGTTGATGTCATTCGCCACCGTTGCATTTTCAATAACGTACGACCCGCATTGACGGGAATATCCGATCTATCCGTTTACATGGCAGACGCAAAGGCACGTGTCTAATTCACATCAGATTTATTATATGAAAGAGGCCTGAAACTGATCTGAGAATATTGGGAATATCTGAGAATTGGGTCGCTTGAACCATGCAATGTAAATGCAGCCTTTATGTCATGTCTGGTCTGTGTTTGTGTTTTGCTTCAGTTGGACTTTAAGTTAGTTTTACACTGTTCTCAGTTCAGTATTCAATGTTTTCTTTGTTCATGCTCTTCTGTTGCCATGTTTTTTTTGTTTTTTTTTTAATTGCCCTCATGTTTCACCTGTGTCTTATTAAATACCTTGTTTATTCCCATTGTTTTCTATGGATACGTTTACATGACAATGATATTGTGGCAAGCAGGATGAGGCCGAGGGCCACGAGAGAACGGCGCGAGGCCGGTGGCGTGATTGATAATGAGCGACACCTGCGCGACACACCGGTATCTCTCACGGAGGAGCGGAAGCATAAAGGAGGAGCGACGACAGTGGAGATCGGGAGAGGCCAGGCCTGGATTTATGTTGTGTTTTGTTATTTGTGACAGCAGTCGTCCGTGAGGAGCTGCTGTCTTTACTTTCATTTTGTATTTGTTTATTTTACGTTTATTAAAGTTTTTGAATGTTTGCCGGTTCCCGCCTCCTTCTTCCCACAACATCTCACCTTCCTACAGATACGCTTAAAACGGAGAAGTTTTTCCTTTGAGATTTCCGTTCAATCCCCGTTCACACGGATCCGTGAAAACGGCTAAAAACGCTGCCAGGCCATTAGATGGCGATGAAACACTATACTGAACGTATGAACTATTACATAACATCATCGTCTTCAGAGATTCGCGTTTTTGTTGTTTACACGGAGACCGTTTTCAAAAACTTGCACTTTAAAAAAACACGTTTTCAAAAGTTTTGTGTTTTCAGGCACCCGTTGTCGTGTAAACGAACGACCAAAATGCATAAAAAGTTGTACGTTTTTAGTTGAAAGCGGTGTTGTGTAAACAGCCCCTATGTGTATACCTAGTTAAATCTTAGCTTCATTTTCCCTTATATATACACCCCTCAGTTCCAATTTGTCCACTTTGTCAACGTTAGATGACTGTCCTCATCATACTTTGCGTTTAAGGATCAAATATATCCCCGCTCTACATCATTTACAGCTGCAAATTTTGTTTTACTCTGACTGATATATGACACACTGCACAAGTTGCAAATGCTGTTTTAAGCTCTAGCAGACAGTATGAACTCTGTCATGTTAGGCTTAAGCATGTAATGGGAACAAATCCAGAGGGACGAATCTACTCACCGGCTTGGTTGGTGGTGACATTGAGCGAGACATACTGGCGCAAAGGGGCAGTTAGTTCCGACACCCCGTTCACAGCCTCCACCTCAAAGGTGTAGTTGGTGTGAGCCTGGAGATCCACGACCATGACGGAGGTGTTCCTCAAACCCGTCCGCTGGGGGAGGAATCGCACGTGGCTTCCGCACGGCTCGTAGTGGCCCGAATCTGTGCTGATCTTACTACACAGGATATTGTATCGAACATCTTTCCGTCCGCCTGTCTCTTCCGGGGCGGTCCACTCCAAGAAGACACTGGTCTCGTTCACGTTGGAGATGGCGTTTCGTGGGGCGGAAGGGGGCTCTGCAAGATGATACAGTATCACGACTAAATTACAGACATTATACAAAATATGGTGCACATAACGGAGGTGGCACTTACTTGTGCAGGCCATATTGGTGGGGTCCAATTCAGTCCTGTAGTATCCCTGCTCACATTGACAGGAGGTGGAAGCCTCCACCTTGGTGAAACTTCTGGGAGGACATTTACTGCAGCTTTTGGTCTGAAGAGCTGATCGGTAAAAGCCCGGCTTACAGACTGCAGAGATATCAAGCACAATACAGAGGCGATTACATTACTAATACGATCGATCGGCGCCTTTGCACTTGTTCAGGGCTGATGAGAAAATTTAGTCATTAAAGTCAAACATTCAACAACTTCATTAAAAAGAACAGGTGCTTATTTCAATAGAGAGCTGATGCTTTGAACAAACAGTGCTCAGGATTTTAATTGAACCGCTACACGTTAACGTTGACAGCCATAGTAGAAATCTTCAAACATTCCCTCATTGAAACTCCACAGTTTTCACAGAAACAGGCACTGAAAGCATTAAACCACAATTTACAATATCACACCGACAAATGGAATCAGTATATCTGTTTTTTTTTTTTTTTGCAACTACTTAAATGCTTCTTGATTCAGGACAGGTGCTTATGCACAGCAGACATCCTGTCAGCGCAAAACGCATTTAGATAATGTATTGCTGTGAAGAGAGAGAGAGATAGATTATCAATGGCCTCGGCAGTCCAAAGTGCACACAAAGACATTAATTAAAGCCTCCCTGGTGTGCATTAAGAGGCAGACAGCAGAGGTGCGCTGTGAATTCAACCCAACTCTGAGCCACAGCGAGAACAAGCCCAGCTGAAACCGGCAGCTAATGTGGAATAATATGATGTATAATATCATTCAGCATCTAACTATTATTTATGGGCCATATCCAGCGCTTCTGTAGTATGTTATGCTTTTCCCTGAAGTCCACTTAAGGCGTATATGCACCAAAAACAAGTTGTAGTTTTGCTACTTTGCCTTAAATGTCAATATGAAATCAAAATTGAGCCTATTTACTTTTTTAATATGCATTTCATCATGATCTAATCCTTTTTAAAAGGATAAAATCATGACTTGTTTTTTTTTTCCCTTATTGAGTAAGCTGTTTTACTTGAAAATGAGACAGATTACTGAAGTAAACAAGTTGCAAATGAGGTTTAACATCCATTTTAAAACTTCTATATAAATAATCTCTTTTATGATTGGCTAAACTCCACATTCTGGTGTCATTCAAACTTTAAATCTTTAAGTAAATCAAACTTAAAAAAAAAAAAAAAAAAAAAAAAAAAATGTATTTCAATAAATGTGCCCTATAAATATCTGCCAACCACTATTGCTTTAAGGCCCATTCACACAAAGAACGATTACTATAACTATATAACATTTTACCAGATTTCCTAACAGCTTGTGAAAGCGCAAACCCTCGTTTGGCATTAAAAAACGACTGACAGGATTTACTAAAGACACACATTTTAGCGCTGAAAAGACGTGGACAGGTTTATTTTTGTGGCTGACCTTATTGCATAAGCATTTGTAGGAGTTTCCCTTTCAGACGCAAAATGTATAGGCAGACAGTATTTAAATGAATCATGCAAGGTGATTTACTAAGGTGTGCGCTCGTCAATTTACTGGTGTTTGCACCATTTTTTACCACCCCTAAAAGAAGCATGTTTTAAACCAGACTTTAATTGGTAGATTGCATTTGTCATTATGGAAATGATCCGGTTGCGTTCTTTAATTTGCGTGTCGTCAGTAGATCACGAGCAGAACTTCACACTCCCATCAGCGCTTTTTTGGAATTGAGCTCTCACGCTAATTTGCCCTGTTTAGTAATTCTGGCCCTTAGTGTCCAAACCAATGAACGATAATTTACTATTCATTATAAGTAGGGCTGCACGATTAATCGCAATAAAATCGCACACGATTTGGCAAAGGCTGCGATTGTTTTGTGCGCAGCTTGTCAGTGGAGTGCGGCTGATCGGTAGTAAATACTGCCCCATCTGAACGCCAGAGGGCACTCTCACTCAAACACGATAAATATGCCCCGCCCCAGAAGTACAATAATGCGCATCATTCCAGGAAATCCCTATCGCTGTAGCTGAATAAACAGAAGATTGAAGCTTTGATTAAACATGACTTATAAATACATGACTGCCTTCTGTGTAAGAAGACACATCATCTCACAGGAGGAGCTCAACTGTCGTTATGAAGTGAGTTTGGAGTAAATGCATGTTATTTAATGTTGCATGTTATTAAAAAGAGGTTCATAAATGCTTCTCATGTTTTGGAAAGATGTTTGACGCGTGTTGTTTTTTCAAATGCACGTTATACGTGACTCAAACTCACAGT
Organism: Squalius cephalus; assembly: GCF_949319135.1. Classification (NCBI taxonomy): domain Eukaryota; kingdom Metazoa; phylum Chordata; class Actinopteri; order Cypriniformes; family Leuciscidae; genus Squalius; species Squalius cephalus. The sequence continues at coordinate 25,329,794 of NC_137145.1, forward strand.
GCTTTCAGATGGAGCAGCGTTTACAGAGCCGTACATCAATGACAAACTGCGCATAAAAAAATAATCGCAGCCTTTGCGATTTTAAAATCGCGATAATCCATCTCGATTTAAGTGCGATTACATGTAAATTGCGATTAATCGTGCAGCCCTAATTATAATGCACTGCAGTTTTGTCTCCTGCCGCTTTAAATGCTAAAGCTTGTCAAAGTCGGATGGATTCTGATCGGATGTCAAATTCTAATTCTAGCTTTGCAGAGTAACTAGCAAGTATTTTAGATAAAATGACCAAAAATATACAGGTACATTCAATGCCTTGTTAAAAAGGAAGCACGTATTGTAATCTATACATTGCGATGGTATAATATTCTTTAGCCAACTTGTCCCTATTCATCAATGATCATTTCCTCTTCATCTGTTGCCAAATAGCCTGATCTAAAAGCCCGGTAAAACGATCTCATGACTTTTTTTCTTCTGCATGACTTGCATATCCATCTTTTTCAGTGCCAACCCAGTGGCCTCCAGACAAGATTTGCTCAACTGTAGCCGCCTGTCTGAGGCTGGAAATAGATCATCTTTGCCCCATTGGCAGCATTTAGATGAGACTACCTTCGCATGAGCTAAATGGATTGCTTGTTTTTGGTTAGTATGGTGAAAAATTGTGTTCCACAGAGGAGAAGTATACATACAGGTCTGGAATGAAATGAGGGTGAGCAAATAGCAGAAAATTATTTTTTTAGGTGAACTATCCCTTTAAAATGCCCATACTTGCCCTACAGTTCTTTCAGAGCTGTGCTACACCTAGAACTGACTCTAAGGGCCCTATTTTAACAATCTAAGCGCATGGTCTAAAGCGCATGTGCACTTAAGTCTGAATCCACTTTTGCTAGTTTAACCCATTTAGACCTAAAACGCCTGCTGAAAAAGGACTTAAACACACACAGATGTGTGATCCGGTTTTAATGGGTTAACGACGGGATAAAATGGTTGGCACTCCCGGCGCATGGTCTAAAAGGGTCGTCCCTATTCTTTTAATGAGTAATGTGTTTTGGCCGTAACGTGTAATAAACCAATCAGAGTCTCATCTCCCTTTCCCTTTAAAAGCCAGTTGCGCTGACACCATGGCGGATTCGTTATTTACATGGCGGAATTTCCAAGCGGAAAGACTGAACACTTCTCTAGCGAGGAAACGGATCTGCTTGTGTGCAAGGTTAAAGTGAAACCATCTATGGGACAAGCAGGATTCCACCATATCCTTATGTACACAATATTAATCTTTTACATTGTAATTCTTTTATTTTAAATATTTGGCATGTTTGTGTGCTGCTGTGCATCCCTGTGTGTGTAATAAGCAGAGTGTACGCGCGTTGTGGACCCGCCTATAGGCGCACATTACTAACGCACTCTTTAAATAACAAAATAAATAAATACTGCTCCATTGACTTTAGACCAGGTTTCAGTTGGTCAATGGCGCAGTCTATTTCAGTTGCCTCAAAATAGCAACGAACCAACAATGCGCCTGAAAACCTTGTTTTCAGACCAGCAGCCCAGGTGCGCATAGATGGGCGCAAATGCATTTGCTATTTAAACAATGTGGCGCAGGACGTGAAAATGATAACTGCGTTGGGCTGAAACTAGCAAAAAACACTGCATTGCACCGGGTGTATGATAGGGCCCTTAATAACAGACATCTTTGTGACTTTGCAATTACCATTAACCTGTTGTAACCGGTCCTATTCGATCCGCTCCAAGCAGGATTCGAACCGGCGTCTCCGGCATGTGAAGCGGGCACACTAAAGACCGCAGTCTCTAGTTGCACCTCTTGAGGCCAAAGGAGTGAGGTTTACTCACACAGCTCTTACTAGCTTACCTCCGTTACACTCAACCCCCTAAACCTCACTCCCATCCGGGTCACGGCACCAAATGTAACTGGTCCTATTTGGTAGGGACATAGGTGGGCAAATCATCATATTAGAATGATTTCTGAAGGATCATGTGACACTGAAGACTGGAGCAATGATGCTAGGGTATTACATTCAGCCTGTCGATTCAGCTACTTCATTTAAACATTTTGTCATCTGACCATGATCCATTTAGAAGAGATGGCAATTTGACAGATATAGATCACGACATGGCAAAATGCATTTTTCCACACTTCACTCAACACCACGCTGCATAATCCCCACAAATGTCATGCAGCATTATGATATAAAAGCCTGTGTTAATGGAAACGAAACAAGTTTTGATTAAATAAAGGATTGGTGCTGGGCTGCACTAATGGAGCTTGTAGGAAGCTTTGATTGCATTACACTCGGGTCCATCGGCCACACATGTCTTTATTAAATGAACAGCTCAGGCGACAAGATTATTCAACAGTTTGTCTACATAATGAAGTCACCAGACAAGTATATCTGTTATGACATGCTGGGCTCAAACCAGCACAGAACTGATATTTAAAAATATCTAAAAATGCATATTTCATGAAATTGTTTCATGAGCCGTGCAGATGCCTCCTTGAAGATTAGAAGAAAAAAAATGTATTCTGTTTACTAAAGTGCTTCAAGCTATAATCCAATAGCTCCAAAATGAAGGATTTGGTAGTCTTATTTTATGTATTTATTATTTTCCCAAAGACCTTTTCCCTTTGTAAACCATGCAGGGCTTTTTAAAGTCAGTCACCGACTGATTTACCAGGACAGATTTTTTTTTTTTTTTTCTCTTGTCAGGCAACATTAGACCAGGAAACACAATACTGAAATCTTACATCATACAGGCTTTTTTTTTTTTTTTTTTTTGATTTCATTCCACTTATTGATTTGGCATAGATGTCTAGGACTGAAAGCATTTTGATGTCTTTGTATTGATTTGTAAACTGAACATATGATCATATTTTTATCACACCATGGCTTTATTGATTTGTTTTGAGCATTCATGGCAAGCCTGTTAACAACAGCGAGAGAATAACAAAGCAGAAATTAAAGCATTCCCAGATGTCACTCGGGATAACCGAAACGTTGTATGGTTGATAATGTAATATCTGAATTAAAAGAATGAAACTAGGTCATAACTAGGCATGATATGAGCATTATCATTTGCAGTTTTCACACAGTTTTCTATTGTTAGGCTTATATATATATATATATATATACACACACACTGTATATATATATATATATATATATATATATATATATATATATATATATATATATATATATATATATATATATATATATATATATATATACACACACTGTATATATATGTATATGCACATTTTAATTTTCATTTAACCGCAATAAAAAAAAAAAAAAAAAAAGGTTTATCTGTCACAGTTCTGTTCTGTTTGAGTGTGTTTTTGTCACTGATCACATGTCTGTCTTTGTTCTATTTCCCGCCATTTCTTGATTTCCATGGTAACTGTCATTTAGTTCATTTGTCACACCTGTTTCCTCGTTAGTCTTGTCAGCTGTGTCTTGTTTCCCTGATCTGTTCTCCCCTGTATTTAAGCCCTGAGTGTTTCAGTCTTCACTTGTCGGTCAATGTTCATGTTAGGTAGTCTTGTTCTGAGCACACGCTCCCTGTTTTTGTGTTATCTGTTATAATCGAGAATTAAAACCTTGGAATTCTTCATCTTTGAGTTTGCCTCCTACTTCATCCACCCAAGAAGCCTGACATTATCAATCATGTGTGAAATGGAGCTGATAACACATTGGTAACTAAAGCATGACAAAAATATTACACAAACAGAACAGAAGTGTATGAGTCTGTAAATGTGTGTATTTGTAAAAACTACCAGCCTTAGAATAGGCAGAACATTTTTTTATCAAGTTAAAGATTCTATAAATTAATAAAACCTGAACACTAAATTATCTTTTTCTAAATTAATTATATTAAAAAAATAATTTAGTGTTCAGTTTTGATTAATTTATAGAATATTTTACTTGATTTAATTCACACATACAAAAAAAATATACATATATAGAATTAGCATAACTATCAGCAAAAAAGCGCTAAAATAAGTAATTGGAAATGAATCAATACGAAATGAAAAACAAAGTAATTATTAAATAAATGAATTATTTCTGTTCACTAATTATAATATAAAACAGACAGTTCAGAATCAGATACTGTACTGAATGACCACTGAGAGTATGTTTTATGATAAGCTGTTCTGCATTGACCCAGATATCTTTGAGAATAGATTCTTGGCACAGATTTTTAGCCAACAAGCACCTGTGAACACACATACACACACGTTGGTGCACCTATCATTATGAGGAAATGTCATAGGCGTAATGATTTTAATACTGTACAAACTGTATATTCTCTCCCCCTACACTAACCCTAAACCCTTAAACCTACCCATCACACAAAACTTAATAAAACATTTATTAAAAGCCATTTTAATTATGAGGACACAGGAAATGTCCACATAAACCACTTTATATTGTAATACCAGTGTAATAATCATGTCATTATACAAAGTTGTGTCCTCATGTATCATACACACACACACACACACACACACACCGTCCTGTTTATCACCTCTCAATGGCTTAGTCTTTTGTAAGACCTGCTCACAAGCTCAATTCATCACTGTCACCAGGCTCTTTCAATTCTGACACACACACGCACGCACGCACACACACACACACACACACACACGCGCGCACACACACGCACACACACACACGCGCGCGCTCTTATCGCTCTTCAGCTGGGTGGTAACTCAATCATCACCTCCGTGTCTCTCCAACACAAGAGAGTGAAATATGTCACAGCAAATCTGTGTTTTACCGGTGAAACTAGAAAAATGGCTTCATTGTTGCCATTCGTTCACGTATTAACTGGGCTGAAATGTTTTAACCAAATAATTTTCATGAACATGGAATAAGCAACTCACTCTCATGGCAATCATTACTGTTTTACGTTTTGGCTAATTGGTGGATTATTCAAATTAATTTGTAAAGTCTAATTCATGTGTTTTTGATCTGTTTACACCCAGCTACTTTTTTCTGAAAACCATACATTTTCGTACACTGTAAAATGTGTTCAGTTCACTTACTTAACAAAAATGTAGTAAACCTGTTGCCTTACAATTATTAAGTAAATAAACTTAATGCTTAATTGAAAAAAATAAGTTATGTGAACTTGACAATTCCACATTACTTATTTTTTTCGATTAAGCATGAAGTTTATTTACTTAATATTTAACGGGTTTCCTCATTTTATTTTATTTTTTTAAGTTAAGTCAACTGATCACTTTTTACAGTGTACAAATTCATATGAAAAAGCCACCTGGTAAACCAGTTACATTTTCCTGTGAGATTTAATTGGAATATGACTCAATCACAGCAACTAAGCAATGTTAAATGTTAAATAAACTTTTAAGTGGAATATATCATTGAACCAATTATATTGTACAGTTGCTGGAGCTACACTTTTTGTAATGCACATTCCTCTCTTATTGAGCATTATTCCTCAGTGCATGCTTTTTCAAAAACATCAACCCTCAATGTATACACAATATACGTATATCACACCATACCAAGCCGATTGAGAACCGCTTCATTACATAATCCCTAAAGCTGCTAACCCCCTCCAAACATTCACATTACCCAGAATCCAACAACACCGCACCACATCTACCCCAAACAAACACCCACCAAACAATGACAGATGCTAAATATTATCTCACAACCCGTCCAAGCAAAACGGTGGCCATGAAATTCCTAAATCACTCCAGTGCACTTTGGCCTGGCTGCGTCTCGAATGCGATTTGATTCCAGCATGCTTGACTGCAGCGTCTCATTGATAATGCAGGGATCATCGCTGCTCACAGTGGCAGGGAGTCTATCCAAAGTCGTAATGCGTTGCGCAAAAGGCTAATAGGTAATTAATATGCAGCAAACAGTGGTGCGCCTGGCAATTAACGAGCCGGCAAGGATCTCAGTATAAGCGCCGTTAAAAGATAGACATTTTGAGACAAGAAGTGTTGATTAATAAGGCTTTATATAACAGAGAGAAAAAAAAAACGTTCCAAACTAGCTTTGATAGCAGACATGTCCTATAATTGAAACCATGATGCTCACTGTAAGATGCAAGCCAGAGTAAGTTAACGAAAGCTAATTGGTTGGAGAACATTTCGATGAAAGCGGTTGATAAATGCCCTGACAAATAGATTTGATGCTAATTACAACAGGAAGTTGAGTGTTTGACATGCATTTAATAAAGGGCGAATTGAGCTAAATGTTAGAATGGATTATCTGTTGCTTAATTGTGTGTGCTCAATTATTCTTTTTATGACACAACAGAACGCACCACTACCCTTGTGAAAATGAAGTACACTTTAGCGTACTATAAAGAGAGTCTAATTACAGTGCAAAGTGCAAACTGAATGCAATGCTTTCATAAACTTAATTGTAATTAAATGCAAATGGACTATATTTTAAATGTATATTAAGTGCAATTAGCTGAGCTTTAGAATGATTTTGACCACTTAAGCAGGGCTTAAAGGGATAGTTCACTCAACGATGAAAATTTCTATCAGCATTTACTGATGATGTCCAAACCTGTAGGAGTTGAACCTGAACAAAAGAAGATATCTTGAAGAATGCGGGTAACCAGATAGTTGATGGACCCCATTAACTTCTGCAGTATTTTTCCCCAACTTCTGGTCACTGACATTCTTCAAAATGTCTTCTTTCGACAGATTTGTCACTTTTGGGTCAACTATAAGTACGTCTTTATACTGTTAGTAATTTCATAATTACGTCTAATGCCATCAAAGTAAGTGTACTTCTTTAAGGCACTACAAAACAATGTTTAAAAATGTACTTTAAAGTAAAACTTTTAATTTGACATCATTACAAAGTCATCATGTTAAGAATCATGGTCATGAAAGTGTAATCTATTAAGTACACTTAAGTTGCCTGTATAATTAATATTAAATTGCCTGTATAATATTAATGCACAAATAATATTAAAGTGCAGTTTTGCTTATAAGATTTGAAGTACACTACAAGTGCACATTTAACACAATTAAGTGTCCCTTTTTTCACAAGGATAAACCAAAAACCTTATTTTTTAAATACTGGAAACAACGGATTTCCATTACAATTCAGTGACCCTGCTTCTAAATGCTACTGGATCTACAGTATCACCACAAACAAAATGACATTTTAGGTGATGTGTAACTTCAAAATGAATTGAATGTGAATGTTTGTGGGAAAGACTGGGCAACGCAAAATAATAAGACAATAAATAAACATCTTCAGCCAGGTTCAGACTACACAATATTTGTGTCTGTTATTATAATCACTGTGTCAGATTATGAGATTTTTACTCCTAAAATCCTTGTCGTGTCATTGACCAATCATCGCTTGCCATCTTTAACGACATGCGTGATGTCATTGAGAATCTGGAACTAGCGGCTGACTTCTGGAAACAAGAGCGTAAACAAACAATGGCTACCAAAGTGGCGCGTTAGCTTAATGCTAATTCCAGCACTCATCCAGTTTCTAAAGTGCCTCCACTATCGTTCGCCAGCGTTTATCTTTTTTCACTCTGCCATGGTCGTCCCTTTAGGAAACATCATAAAGGCAAGCGTAGTGTTGATATAGAGTAGCTCAACAAACATTTCCTCCATTGCAAAAAAACTCGATTATTGCGTCCTGACGCTAATTGTGGTTTACGAATCACCACGAGGTAGGCATTAGATAAACGTAGGCATTAGAAAATAAATACATTTCTTTACTAGGCTACTATCAAAAAAAGTGTAGCCTAACTCATGAATAAATCTTGTAAGCTTGTTATTTTTGGTGAATCAATCTAAAAACTCACTCACTGAATTGATCAGAACATTTATTGACTGATTAGGCCTAATTGGAATGTGAGAATGTGAAAATCACTAAGTTCCTTAAAGCTCCACTGAAGTGCCTTGGAACGCGCAGATTTGTATGATGCGTTGACGTAATTTCCACTGAAACAGGAAGCTAAGGCGGGACATATTGAAGCGTTTAGTTTACCTCACAGACTGCATGTCGTACTTGACAGCACCAACGTTGGATTCAATAGTAGAGGTGAGAATAAATTCTAGCTATTTCATTCTTAGCCGACGTACAGTTGGAAAATGCTAAAACTTGAGCGTTTGAGCAACCGAACACACATCTCCAGCCCATGTTGCTCTGTGACGTGTCAATGGTCGCTTTGGCCAGGTGGTGTTTATAGCATAGGGGGCGGAGCTTTAGATTCTAGAGAGCATTTGATTGGACAGAAGATGTGATGAGAAGTCCGCGGTGATGTCATAAAAATCCCTGATCAGCGGGATTTTGAATGCGTAAATCTCCTAAATGCGAATTGTGTTAATGTTTTGGAACACACCAGCTTATTCATAACCTTAAGGCTAACATATTCACACTAAAAGCTAACAAATTTACATTTTGATTTCAGGGGGCCTTTAAGATTTCCATCTCTAGCTGAAATCTATGGTACATTATTATTTAGAACAGACAGGGGGGGGAAAATTAATCCGTCAAACAAAAACCAATGAGAAAACATAAACTTGCTTTTCCAAGAATGCATTTTAAAACAGAAACAGACCGCAAAATAAATTGTAACAATGGCACCCCAGATGGCTATCGACTCACACCGATAAACATCCCTTTCCTATGTTTAACGCCCTGTGAGTAAACGTGACTTTAAACGAATACATTCAAATGCCAATATGCAAACATTTGATTGGCAGCGTCTAGTGTTGGTCTTTGTGCTCGGCTATTGTTGAGGCCAAACTTGTGTATTTTTCCTCAGTGCTCTGTTTGAATAGCGGGGCGGATTGAAGTTGATTTATAGCATAGCAAATCTGCTATCTAAATTCCATTATGTCAATGACATCTAGTTGGACGTCTGCTAATACCCACAGCATGTCATCTCTAGCTGATGCCCGGTATATGCAGGCCTGAAAACGCATCAAAATTGTCATTGTTGGGTTTTGTCATTCATTGTGAGATATGAAAAGAGCTTAGAAGTGATGTAATGCTGGACTATTCACATTGTGAATAATCAATTAGATTTTCTCCATATTTGGTGCAAACTAAGTGGAAATGGAGCAAATTAAGCTTAAATCCTGATATTATCTACGCAAAACTATACGGCATAAATAACCAGTCAGATGGTTAATGCTGCATTACATTAAACACAGACATCCAGAATTTACAGCTTCATACTTGAAAAATGACAAAGAAACAGCACTTGATGTTAGACTCCCAATGTAGAAACTGTGGAAATCTCAGGTTTCACTGAGAAATGGGTGTTAGAAGTCACACAACACTGTGGTTTAGTTAATGATAAACTGTTTAAGCAAAAAAAAGTTAAAGTCAAAGTTGCATTTTTACCTGGTCAGCAGACATTTTCATAGACAGATGTGTAAAACAAGGTAAATTTATATCTGATAAACAAAACGGCAAAGCTTTTGTTCCAATGTCATCTTCTGAAAGGTATAAGTGGGAATATTACAAATCTGACTCGAATGAAATGCAGCAGAATGATTATGTAAATTGACTTAGTTAATTATCATTGTACATGATGTTTTTTTTTTTTTTTTTGGATGAAAACCTGAATCGAAAGCTCCCCAATCATCCAGTCAAAGCAAAAATTGCAATGTTTTATCAACATTTGAATGATTTGAGGAGCTTTCGATTCAGGTTTTCATCTTTCTGTTTTGATAAAATCCCTGAAAAAAAAAAAAAAATTTTTTTTTGAAAAGCAGTGATTAGCATTCCCGAACTGTAGCGTGCTGCTTGTAAAAAGGAATAAAGGAATCGTGTGCAGGTGTTCAGAGGGAATATAATAGGGACAAAAATTAGACATAATTATACATAATTGGAACATTTCTGTAATTTTATCTAATTCAGTTATTCTCAATTGGTGGGTTGCCACCCCAAAATAATGGTTCACAGGTCTAGTCTGATCAAGTACAGCAGGAAAAAAACAATGTTAAATACAAATAATAAAGTGCAACTACTTATACAATATAATAATGCACAGTTTCAACTTTGAAAAGTTTTTTTTTTTTTTTTTTTTTTTTTGCATTGGCACAAAATTCATTGGTATTATAGCTAACACTAATACTAGTTTTTGGTGATGTGTTTATTCCATGCATTATCTATCACATATCTGATGTTGTTTAAGCACTTGCAAATTTTTAAATGTCATGTCATATCAACAATTAAGCATATTGCATGAAAATTGGGCATACAAAATTAATTTCAAATATCATTAAAATTTTAATTTGGTGCAGCATTGAGTCTAAAGCAATATATGGTTACACTTTATAACTTTATATATCTGTCTTTAACTACTATGTACTTAATAATAATAATTGTTAGCTTCAATGTACTGGTAACATTTTACAATAAGGTTCATTAGTTAACATTAGTTAACTACCTAAGATAACATGAACTAAGAATGAACAACACTTCTTCAGCATTTATTAATCTTAGTTAATATTCATTTAAACATTTACTAATACGTTATTAAAATCAAAGGTTGTTAACATTAGTTAATTGTGAACTAACATGAAGAAACAATGAACAGTTGTATTTGTATTAACTAACATTAATTATTAATTGATCAACAAATACAGTAACAAATGTATTGCTCATTGTTAGTTCATGTTAGTTAATACAATGACTAATGTTAACTAATGAACCTTATTGTAAAGTGTTACCAATGTACTTATTGTGTTCATATTGTATTGCAGAACACTTTTTCTGCTATTGAGGGGGGATACGGGTAGATTCTGTTGATTCTAGATTCTGTTGATGTTACTGACAAAAAAAAAAAAAAAAGTCATTGAAACATTTAAACAACAAAAGCTTCTCAGTGTGTTTGAATAAGGCAAAACCTGTGCTTGATTTGCATTTGACTGCAACTCCAAAATAACCTCCAAAGACCTTGCATTTCTTCAGTGTCAATGCAGACCTAGTTTGCTCAAGAGCAACACTTCAGTGTTCTCAGATCAATGTTCAATGTTCACCCACACACAATCACATCAGAAACTGTTATCCCGCACATAACTGGCATCCACAAATAACAAATCAAGCTATGGACATGTTAGACATGTCTGGACTATAAAGCACCTGCAACTGTGAAACCCGATGTCAAATCACATTGAGATTTTGAAGTAACTGTGGAAAGGTATAAACCTCACACGGAGTGCGGGAGGAAATGCAGAAATAAAGACAACCTGGTTCTGCTTCACACACAGAAGCGAGTGTGGACGGCTCTAGCTGTGTCATTGTGTGCGTGTGTGTGTGTGTGTGTGTGTAGCTGGTCTTTTCCCAGCAGGGCCCCCAGACGGGGTGAGAAGAAGAGTCTCGGGATGAAGCTGTCATTTCCAGACTCTGAAGAATATCCAAAGTGTCGCTTTTCAGAGCGCACTGCAGTCTTCACCAGTGGGTGAAATCACAGGTATAACGGCTTACAAATGAGCCCATAAAAAACCCTATTAAATCCTCATACTGACGGCACAGGAAAAATGTAGTCAATCACTATAAAATAACCATCCTACTAAAGTAGTGAAGCCGTTTATGAACAGTGCGTTCAAAGAAATCAATCACTAATTTGGTTTCCATACTTGTATTATATTACATGCCACAAAAGATTGTGAAAGTGTCAGTTCATATGACAAATATCAAGAATAATTCAGGCAAAATAGAAAATTCTGTTATGATTTACTCTCCCTGATGTCATTGCAAACCTGTATGACTTTCTTTCTTCCACGGAACACGAAAGATGTTCATGCTGTTCTTCTCCATTCATCAAAAACATATAGACCTTATGTAGCCCCGGCCCTTTTCAGCGCTGCGCTCGTTGTCTTCTGTCTTACGGTTTGTATTTCAACAGTATGAAGGGAAGATCTTATGGATTTATGAATGAACCGCTAGTTTTAAAATCTTCCCGATCTACTGGCATTTGTTATGACATCCGCTTCAAACATTACAATGCTCATGATAACTTTCATTAACTCTACAATAATTAAATCGACTTGAGTCTTGACCAGATAATTACTTTTCAACAGTGATGCCATAGAAATATACAGAGCTACCGCAATACCAGAGGTTCTAACATAAAATTCTAAAGATGGCTGCGCTCCTGTTTCTCTGGCACAAAAGGTCTATATGTACAGTGACCAGAAGCTGTCAAGCTCCAAAAAGGACAAAAAAAACAAGTCTACTACTTGTCACGTTGGGTCTGAGTATTCTTGTTTGGTTTCCTATTCTGTTTCCTGTGTTAGTACATGTTACCATGGTTACTCATTGTTTGATTAATGCACTGCACCTGTTGCTCATTTCCTTTCACTGGTCTGCATTTGTATATATAGCCCTGTGTTTGTAGTGTTCTTTGTCTGATCTAGTCTAAGTTAAATGGTTGTCCTGTTTGCCGAGGTTTTGTATTTTGATATTCGGATAGTATTATTTTAGTCTGTTTTCATTAAAATCAACTGTTGCGACTAGATCCAGCCTTTATTTTCGTCCACGCTGTGACACTCCTATGCTACAGTACACTCTGGTTTTCTTTAGAATATATTTTGAATAATATTTACACTGCAGAACATTCACTTTTCATACAAGGACAGCTTACACTGACTGTGGCTTCTAGGCTAAAGTACACAAAAACATGATATATCGAAATAAACTCTAAATTGTGATATATAACTTAATAATAATAAACTCAATGCAAATCATCATAATAAATATTATTATTATTTTATAGCAATACAGAAAACTCCGTTTTTTTTTTTTTTTTAGTTTGTTTTTGTTCTTGTAAAGACTATACCCAATTGTGAGTATTTTTCACCATGTTACTATTCACCCCTAAAGGAGTGTTTGCACTGAAAAGTATTCAGAGTAAAAAGGTTTTTATTTATTTATTATTATTTTAATTCAGAAACCCTCTCCAACAAAATCACAACAAATATTTTAGAATGATTTTTTTTTTTTTCAAGTCTGGTTAAAAACCCTATTTATTTTTGTATTTGTTTTTTAACACAATATATATATTGAATAATAACATTATTTATGATATTGTACAGCCCTAAATTACAACCTAAATAAAATAACAGCATTACTATTCTTTATGTACTATATGTGTTAATGTACTATACTGTGTGTAACAAAATATATGAGGATGAATAAATAGACACATTTTTGGATGAGCTTTTCCTTTAAAAATCTGTAATTTATTAATCTGTAACAATAGGTTTGATATTGCCAGACAACACAGTGGAAATAACATCCTCCACATTTCACTAAAACCCAGCCTGTGCTCATCTCCCGATGCTGTTAGCATGATGTCCTCTCCAAAATGTCTTTGTCTTTGGTACATTTCCACAGTATAGCTCAATCCCTTGGCATGTAGCGAGTGACCGGATCGAGTTTGACATTTGCAGCAGTAACGGCTGACAGGAATGAAAATAGAGGGAGACCATTGGAGATCCAGCTCTTTCTGAAAGCTTCCGGCCCGGAGTGCCCGAATGAATTCCACAGAGGGCCAGACGCCATTCCATCCAGTACATCTTTCTCAGTGTTTTTCTCCCTCACTCACACCTCCACAGGCCTAGCAGGACAGTCTTTGCAAATTAGCTTGCTAAGTTCACCACTGTTCAAATATAAGATGTGGACTGGCATTTCATTTTAGTGCAAATTACATGAATTCCCAGCTCAACCATGTATGATATGGGTACATCGAAAAAGCTGATTTCAATGATTAGGAAATGCTAGTATAGCATTAAATCAAAACTCTTTATTTAGGCTAAATAGTTTGTTGGCCATCTTGGTATCTGATATATTCATCAGAAACTACTGGAATAAAATCTGGATGTAACACAATGGAGATGATGTACTTTTATGGAGTCAAATTCATGCCACACATAATTCCAAACAAAATGAAGAATCACAAAAGAAAAATAAAGTATTAAGAAAAAATAAATAAGAAAAAAAGGATTACAAAATATAAATAGAGTAAATATAAAAATAATTTTAGAGCTGTTTTTTTTTTAGCTGATAAACACTGACAACCACAATCCTACTTGCATTTAAATCTGCAATTATGCTCACGGCACACATTTTATAATAAACATAACATCATAATTCTTTGGTGTGGTTATCATTACAGTAAGCCTTTTCATTTCATGAATAGGCCTTAAAGTCACCATGAAATCAAAATTGAGAATTCTTCTTCTTCTATGGTATATTGCACATCATTTATTTTTTTATTTTTTTATTCATGTGCCTCATAATCTTTAATCAGAATAACTTCCCCTCCCTCTTGCAGCTCATCTCTTCTCTTCTCTGATGATGAGGGCGGAGCAACCTGTCAGTCACATGGGATCCACCAATAGCAAACCACAATCATCCAATCAATTCCCTACAGAAAAAAATCAAGCCTGCCTACATTTGATCTTGTTCCAGAAGCCATTTCACTCAGATATACGTCACAATAGGGAAGAAAAGACTAGCGCAACTTCCATTTCATGCCGACTTTACGGTCTTTCCTGCTGGGTAATTGCACAAAATGTTATAGGCCTACTACAATCTTTCACAGTTCAGCTCAGATTATCTATTATATTCTCTTCTATTCTATTCTCTTCTATTACTTTCTATTCTATTATTCTATGCTAATCTAATTGCAATAGGAACAAATTCTCCTCTAAGCCATTAACCTCTGCATTATTTCTTTTCTGCTCTGATAAAATGTCCTTGTTTATTTGACAAACTGAATGTATTCAGTGTGTCTCCCTAAAGAGCCAGACAACCCCTTTTCCCGCTTTATCTCAGGTGACTGTCATGTTTACATTAATTTTATAATTGCTTGCACAAAACATCTGAATAGGAACACCATTGCACACCCACACCCACAGCTCTGAATACTCATTGTACCATTTTGCCCACTGAATTGCAGCCCATCCTCCTAGACAAAAGCATTGAAAACGTTTCCGACACTTTGTCGCCCGGTCTGCTTGGCAACCTGGCCAACTGCACAAACCAACTCCCTCTAAAGCTTACATAGCAGAAGCACCGGACATTCCCTCGGGACAGCTCAATGGAAATGAATTCGCACAGAAATATCACACTGCGCTCAAAAAGAATCCTTATCGCAAAGCGCCAACTCTGGCAGCAGACAAAGGAAGCAATCTGAAGAGAGGAGGAAGAGGATGAAGGAGCCGTTTCATTCACAGGACACACTGCCCTCTTCCAGCACTGGAGCGTGGATCCCTCTATCACTTCCTGTCTTTTCCATCCGAGCCATCATTATATCCTCTGGGCTCCGGTGGTGTGGATGGGGGTTGGGTAAAGCCATCATAACTGAGGCTTAAACTACAGAGAAAACCACACTTCATCTTCTGCAATCTCAAAAAGCATGGTTCACAGGGAATGACAATCAACAGTACTTTCATCGTCCTGCAACTTAGCATGCTAACAGATGAATCAATTTAAATGTTAATACTGTTGACGATCAAAGACTGACTGCAGTTGCTACAGAAACCAAAGTTAGAATACTGCATATATTCATCAAAGTACCAACAGAAAGGTGAAAGCATTAAGAAGAACACAATATTTGAAAGCAACATGAATTGTTTTGCACAGAATCTAAACAATTTAGAAGAACTGCTACTAAAGAGAGAGAAAAAATGACTGCTAGTAGTGAAAGACCCTGTAGTCATGTAGAAATGTTAACTCAAACAGGTACAGTATTATTATAACTTATTGGCCACTCTTCTGTAAAGATTTTGGCATGAGCCATTGAAAACCCCATTGACAGTTATAGGCTAATAATGAGGCCGCTTGGCTCAACTAAACAAGACTCCAGACTCCAAACAAGTTCACACTTACATATATTCAGATATAGTATAACATATGCGTATTTGGCATGGTGTCTGAGCTCAGAATCTGGCCCGAACCCAATCCCTGGCTGGGATAGGAATAATCGAGAGTGAGGAGTTGGGGTGGAGGAGGGATGCTAGAAAACTGTCGTGAAACAGAGGTAACAGAGGTCTATAAGCCTCCTCTCGTGCTGTTTGGGTGGATTATCTGAACATACTCCCGCCAAACTTTGTTAATAAAACATCACAAGTTCACACTTACATACAATCAGATATAGTATAACATATGTGTATTTGGCGTGCTGTCCGAGGAGAGGGCCCTGAGATCAGAATTTGGCCCTCACCCAGAGTACTCCCCCAAAAATCAAATAAGCACTGGACAGCAAACAGGAGACGGACTGACAAAGAAAACCCCCAAAATTGGGCTGCGAGTTGACGAATTAGTGTTAATGAGGAGGAGCTTGGCCACTTGACTGGGAGGGTTTACTTTGTGTCCGATGGGAGCCTGCAGCGCACAGCTTTGGATGGGTAAGCCCGTGAGTATTCGGAAAAAATTACTAATACTAATATGTTGGTTTCTCAAACCCACGTGATCATTGTTTAATTCGTACCATCTATGGGGGAACGCTGAGCAAACTATTTCAGTGTAGGGACCGAAAGCGATGCAAAATTCAGCCCAGGACAGAACACGAGAAAGATTTTAAGCTGTTTTCTTGAGAATAATTCGCCACAGTCAATTTAGAGATTTGATTCACTGGGTGGGAGGCTAAGTCAGTATCTGCATTTGAAAGTATTTGCATTCTGATTTTATTAGCCAATGGTGGCAGTTCCACGGCAGCGACATTCGGCATGATGGGCAGGGGCATTGCGAAGAAAACCTTATGTGTATGACGATCAAGCCTTAAACAGAGCGGTGGAAGCTGGCCGGGACGGAACACTGGAGGAAGGCTGAGCTTCGGGCTCGACGGGCTTTACTCACTCGGTTGGTTTTAGGAGAAGGATTGACAAAACTTTAAAATGTCCATTTCTCTGTCGGAGTGACTGAGCGGAGAAAGATGCGGAGGAATATGGCGGATGCTTCACCGGAGGGGGCAAGGGTAGGCCTCTGCGTTTTGAAGTGCGGTGACCCGACAGGAAGGGCTAACGCCTTCGAGATGAAGCTGGGAGCTCGGGGGCGGTGTTAGGTGTAGTGTTGTCAAAAGTAAGTCAGTACTGACATTTTAAAAATGTGACGATACCAGCATTTCCCTCTAGCATCTTGAGCGCTGTTCAACATACACACGGAAGAGTTTGAAAGCAGGCGTCTATCAGCGGATCCGTCTATCAGTGGATATATTAGGGATCCACTGATAGACGCCTACTTTCAAACGCTCCCATGTGTATCTGTGTAAGCGCTCGGTGAAGACAACATGTTCTTGAAGCGTTGATCATAATAGCCAATCACAGACATTTACTGTATGTTGAGCACGTGAACACAATGGCCAACCAGAGGTGTTTAAGAATACGTTCAATAGCGCTCAACATGCTAGAGGGAAATGCTGGTATCGTCACATTTTTTTAATTTTCTGTACCGACTTGGTACTGAAATCGGTAATTTTGTTAACACTAGTTAGATGTAGGAGAGTAGCTCCTTAGGCTAGTGGATTGCGGTATCGATTCCCCACAGAGGAAAGATTCTTCACTGAACAGGAGGAGCTTGAATTCGGGCATGTTGGGCACTTAGGGCGGGGCCAAATGCTGGAAAATGGTCGCAAAACAGAGGTAAGTCGGTTCTATATATAAGCCTCCTCTCGTGCCGATTGGATAGTACTCCTCCAGAACTTCAATAAAACATTTATTTCATAATGCATCTTTGGATGATTAATTATCAAATTTCTGTATTTGATTAAATTTGCATTCATATTTTGGAGCGTTTCAGATGTATATATTTTATTCAGAATGATATTGGCCGATGCTGATAGTTAGATTTTTCTTAAGGAAATAAAATCTGCAAACTATACAAGGAACCCTCTCATTTGGTACGCTATAATATTAGAGGTTAAAATTAACAACAGAGCTATTATATTCAACTGCTATTTATCTCCAGATAAAATATGTACACTCTAATACAAAATGAATTGTTTGTATACAATTCAAGTTAGTTTTCATAAACACTTCATGGCAATTTTTTTCAAACATACATATAATTAACAGTAAATATGCTCTTCTCTAGTGTTTTT
The DNA here is from genome assembly GCF_949319135.1 of Squalius cephalus. Classification (NCBI taxonomy): domain Eukaryota; kingdom Metazoa; phylum Chordata; class Actinopteri; order Cypriniformes; family Leuciscidae; genus Squalius; species Squalius cephalus. Next base: position 25,347,896 of record NC_137145.1, read on the forward strand.
ATAGCTAACAAACGAACTGTGGACACTGGGTGACTTTCCTGAGGTAAATGCAACATTAAGTGATATTGTTCTCAAGCTGTTTTATTGTTTTTCGATATATAATTTGTATTTAAGTGGAAGAAAAGGCATTACGGCGATCTGTCACGTCACATTTAAGAGAGTCAAAACGCCATTTATTGTTTGAATTTCGTGATAAAATTTACAGAAGGGTCAAATAAAGCCTGCATTAACATTGCTATTTTTTAACTGTTAGTCTTAATGTCGTGTTAGCTTGCTCTAAATTTAGAGATAGCGCCGATAGCGAAAATAATAGCTTTAATGCTGAGACCGATTATTGGCCGATACATCGGTGCATCTCTAGTTCCATCTTTTATTTAATTTTGTTAATGAGTTTTTAATTAGTGTTTTAAAAGTAACTTTTTTCTCCAAGTATATTAGCTGTTTATATTCAATAATTATGCCTAAATTAGAGCACACCGCTTTCCAAACAATGCACTCTTTCATTTACATCTCAGCACTGTACAGTAGATGAGCTTCCGTATGGCAATCATTTCTATAGTTAAAGAGGGAAAATGTTTTCTTGGAAACTCATACAGACTGATCCATTACAGTTTCATTATGGTGTTTCCTGAAACACAGTGAGCCCAACAAAAATCTGAGAGAAAATTCAACTTTCCTGTCAAATTTGAAGACCTTTCCTTTGACACGAAGATTTTGCTCAAACTTCACAAAACTTTCAAACTAGATTGTCTCAAGTTTGTTGCATTACTATAAGTACAGTAAATGGTGTAATGGACACAACAGTATCTGGCATGAAGTGGGCTACTATCAAGTTAAGTTGATTGTCTTGTTCATATTGTGAATCATGTGCCTGTCATTCTTACACATTCTGACAGCTGTTTCTCTGCCAACCCACTTCTACCATCTCCTGCATGATTAACGCCGCCTCTCACCACTGAGTCACGTAAATCTTTCTAAACATTCTGAGAAAGTATCTTAAATACCAGCAGTATCTTAAATACACACGCTACCATTATGAACATCTTAAATATAAACTCCGCCTGGCATAATACATGAGAAATTAAAACCGTAAAATCACTAGATTGTGAAATGAATGTCACAGTCTACCCACGCCACACAAAGAGTTCAGGTTCTCATCATCGTCTGTGACATTCAGAGACGCAGTTCAAGGGGAATATGTTACACACGTGTGGCATCGGCAGCACTCGCATTTGCATAATAATGAAGATGTTCACCAACCTTGACAGGAGCCATTAACTTCCTCATGGCCCGCCTGGCACATGCACCTCCCAATGGGCACCAGCCACTCCCCCTCCGCACTGCAATGCATTCTGGGAAGTTCATCAGCCACCGAGTTGTTGACGCAGGTCCCTGACACCTCCAGAAGCTGTGAGGAATCTGCCCCGGTTATAGTATCCGGGAAGAGGGCCAAATTCCTGACAACCAAAGGACACTTTTTGTAGAAGACCCGGACGGAGACGAGCGCGATACACGCGCCCAGGTCTTGGAAAGCCAGGTAGAAGCCTTTCTTGGTCAACGGACCCACATCCCTAACTTCCGTGTTTAGTTTCATGACCCTGTCTCCGAGGTCAAGCTCTGTGAAGCTCTCGTCGGCCGCGATGGTGTCGATCTTCGAGTACTGGCTTTCCCGAATATTCCTTCTCTCATCGTCGTTGGCTTCGTAATAGTAGACATTGAACGTCTCCTTGCACGTGCCCAGACCTCCGGGAAGACTGTTGCAGTCCCGTAGAGTGAACTTGAGCTCCACGAACACTCGCTGGGCGCCTTGGGTTATAATCCAGTTGGTCTGCAACCAGTTGTTCTGGTTGTGCTCCATCACCTTACACACCTGGTACGTGTGGATGGGTGCATAGTTCTCGTCCACCTCTCCGATTTCTTCCCACTATAACACAAGGAGAGAAAAAGCAGATTAACCTGTTAACTGTCACCCCCCTTTTTGAGCATAGACGTAGAAATGCACTATTCAAACTTGAACGGTTGTACATAATGAATGCTTTGGAATACAGACGTAAGGTTACTACTAAACATTTTGTATGTTATACAAAATTTGGCATCACATTATTTTAGTGTCCTTGTTACATATTACATGTACTTACTGTAGTAATAACATTCAATTATGCATCATTTTATGCAAATAACCCAAATCCTAAACCTAACTCTATAGTAAGTACATGTTGCTAATTAATATTACTCATGTTGTGTTCGGGTAATTTTGACCCGGAGAGAATTTTTTTTTTTTTTTTTTTTTTTTATTACTTCCCAAAAATGTTGGAATAATTTTTGTACTTTTGTGGGATTTTCCCCCCAAACCTTGTTACACTTGTGATGTTCCCGGTCAAAAATGACCAGCCTACAAAAAAAAAAAAAAAAAAAAAAAAATTCTGGTGTTATGCTATATTATCACCAAATATTGGATTCATTCTTTTTGTCAACTTGTTTTCGTTCAATTATTTGTATTTCTTTTTGGAACTGACTAATCATAGGCCTCACTGATCTGAGCTTATGCACTTCAGTATTTGAGTGAAAAGCATTATTTGTGGATAAAGTTGTCAATATTCAATAGAATTTTTTTTTTTTTTTAAATCACACTGTTTAACACACTAGTGTGCAATAATGTTTAACCAGTTTGTTTTGAAATTATTTTATTTTGAACAAAATGCCACAAAGTCACACTTGTGAACACTGTCAGACACCGTAAAATAAAGTATAACCCAATATGTATATTTTACTAAATAATTTGGGCTCTAAAATTGTAATACAATCAAAGTCACACGTCTAACCAGGACGGTTGTGTTCCAAATTTGAAGCTGATATCACAAAAGTGTAGTTTCCTATGAGGTTTTGTTTAGGTGCTATACCCAAAATAATCAATAGGTGAAATCCACATTCAAAATGATTTTTTGATGCATTATCCTGTCACAAATAAATACATTTTTGTAGCAATATCACGTTTATCCCAAAAAAGATTGAATAACTGATGGAAATTATGGCCAAACTGAACCTTTAGTCTCAGACCGTTCCAACAATATGTTTTGTTAAGATTACAAAAAAAAAAAGAGAGCTGGTTCATATAGTCTGTGAGGGGCTGCCGCTTTACTTATTTTATTATTACTTTTATATTTAGCATACACCAGTTCCCACCTCCTCCCTCCCTGAGCCTTTAACATTCATGTGAAAATAAAAAGAAAATTGAGGAATAAAAAAGCATTTCCAGTGTCCTGCTACCGGGACGCTAGCAGCAGAGTGGCCTCGTCCCAAATGTAGGTCTACATTTGGGTGACATAATGTTCGTGCTCAGCAAAAGGGTGCATTGAGGGCACATTATGCCCGGAAAGGGTGCGCTCGCCCCTCTGAATCATGATGACAAATGGTACACCCTGTGCTCTAGTAGACTTCATGGACATGTCATTTGGGTCAAGTGCAATCTGGGAATTATATATTAAAAGATATACAGTGGCTGATGCAATAAAAGTGGAACTGGATTTATTCAAGTGTGGGAACTTTCAGCGCTGTGGACTAATCCTTAAAACTCACTTTCGTTTCTTTTGCGAACTGTCATGAACAATTATCATTACCATCGCATTTCAAATTGTGTACTTTGTGTACTGTGATTCTGTGATGGAATAAATTTGAGGAATAAAATGGCTGATGCCGTAGTTTTGTTTAAGATCATTTTTGATATCTAGCATTTTATGCATCCTAAATACACAAAATGAAATACATTTTCACACGTTCCGCATAATTTGACATAATCTTGCTGGGAAAATAAAATATTCTGTTTACAAGTTGACTGTTTACTTCACACATCACATGGTTTTTATATGTTCTTCACACACGTCTAATATTTCTGTCCTTGTCCTAAAAACATAACAATTTACATTCTGCCAGTAAAGTTAGTCAATTTCATTAAACACTGTTCTGAGGACTTATAATTAATAGCATGTTAGGGAAAATAATTGTATTGTAACACTACTGTACGAGAACATTGTGGCATCCATTCACACACCACAAGCGCCACATCTAACAAAATACGGCTGTATGTTTTGCTGTCCGTAGAGATGCTCAATAACAATACATCAGGTGGCAGAGAGATTGGAAAAACAATCTGCCAGCTATAATCTACGCAGTCAGGAGGCTTGTAACATGGCAGTTAACAAAGCAAGACCACGGAATGCACCCTGAGGGCCCGAGCGGCCCTTCAGCGCTCTTCAAAAGCGCAGTCAATGACCAGAGAGACCCTCCCGAGGCCTCGTATTACCTCTGCCTGACACTCTCTGAATGTGAGCGATTGTGAGACTGTGTGGACAGTAGAAGAACTGAAGTCTGGACCACTGGGAGTCATACAGCGAGTGCTAATCGTAGAGTCTCGCAGTTCACACTCTGAAAACTCACAGGCTCTTTTAGTACGACTGGAGCACAAACAAGTTCTGTGTTGGCAGTCATTTGTTTCTAATGTATTAAATTCAAAGTCATTACTGCTAATAAAGTAATTAGCATTACTGCTAATAAAATGTATTAAATGCATCAAGCACAGGGCCTTTATCTCAATCTAGATATAAACTTTGTTTGAAATAGTATACTATACACAATCCATTTTTTGCAGTATGTCCTTGTGAAAAAGAAGTACATTTCAGCATACGTTTAATATATATATATATATATATATATATATATATATATATATATATATATATATATATATATATATATATATATATATATATATATTATTACAAAGTGTGTTAAGAAACAGGTTAATTGCCATTTTAGTGTCATTGTTACATACGTTACAAGTCGTTACTGTAGTAACCCTAAACCAAATCCTAACCCTATAGTAAGTACATGTTGTTAATTAATATTACTCAGTAAGTATTGTATCATCACAGAGACTCTGTTTGTCAAAATAAGCAGTATAAAAGAGAATGCTGCACTGAATATTCTTCAGTTATAGGTAAATGTTAACAAGGTTTTAGCAAGGAAATCAGTATTACTATGGCAAAGCACATTCAATAATTCATTGGAATTATGAACCATTCAGTGAATAATCATTCAAAGCACGTAGTCTCCCATTCTGCAGCTAAGAAATATATGCATCGCTTCTTTCACTCAATGTGTCCACAAATGAAATATTGTCATGAAATCATTTATTTACACTGTTTTGTATCTTACATAAAATTCTGACATGAGCTGTATCCAATTTAAAAGTCTCAGCTGGAAAATAAATCTGTTTCACAGTGCCATTACTACTCTTCCTTTTGCTCTCTCTTGCTTTTGATAATCTGCCTTTTACGACAACATCCTAACCTAAACAAATCCTCTTAAGTGACTGATTTGGAATATGCAAATAGTGTGAAGACTCAGCTCATTAATTCCAACATAGTTTGTGTTAGCATGTTGCTAAGCTAACACTGTAATACTCCAATGGAACATTTTAATTACATTCCAGTCAGCTAAACACCCACATTACCATCTGAATTTTACTCGATCATATTCAAGGGCTATAGAGCCGTTTGGTGATGCATCAGTACCACAATGATACAAAAAAATGTGTGTGTCACAGAATTCTCCAATATGAGTCACTGTGGCCATGATCTGGTAAATTACATTGGCAAAGCTGCAATTTAGAGAAAGTCGCCATTTGAAATGAAAATGGGCCTGTGTGAATGTGGATAATGCCGATAACCAAGGGCGTTTGGATATTCGTTTCAAGCTCTCATGTGAAAATGCATTACTAATAGCTAACAGGCACCCCAGGACGACAACATTTCTGACACACGGATGAAGATGAATAGATCATTCTAAAAGGCCTTCATTACAAAAATACATTGAAAAAGGAGATTGCACGAGGATGCGTGTCACAGCTGTGTAGTGATAACATGAATCATATCAAGCCAAAGATTGAAATGGCACACCTGGACATCAGCCTGTCATATTTGGTGGCCCTAGTAGTGCACGTTAATGCAAGCCTTTAAGAAAAAATCTGACAATCCTTAAACCCTTCATTTGTTATATACAGTACATATCTGAAAATGAATTCCTCAATGTGTGTAGTTTTAATAAAAAAAAAAAAATAAAAAAAAATTCCTTATAGTCTTCGTACTTTGTCTTAGAGTAGATTTAACACAATGTTGCCAAATCCTGCTGCCCTGAGCTGCCCTGCTGCATATTCCTTACATGCCTATTAAAGGGTTAGTTCACCCAAAAAAAAACAAAAAACAAAAAAAAAAAAAACATATCCCATAATTTATTCACCCTCAACCTTCTTTCAGCCAAACACAATCTGAGTTATATAAAAAAAGGTACCATGGCTCTTCCACGCTTTATAATGGAAGTGAATAGTAACTGATATTTTGAAGCCCAAAAAAGCACATCCATCCATCATAAAATGAGGGTGAGTTTAGGGCGGGACTAAGTTCTTGTCTGACCAGTTACAGACAGGGAAGTTTATTATTTTTGCCATTCGGTTTGGTGAATGCTACAAAATGTTACATCCTTCACCTGTCCACCTTATTTTTCAATGTGGAAGTAAGCTATTTTCTGTGTATGAGTGAGACAAAATGAAATAGGAAAGTGAACTTCTGTTTGAGTTCCACTGAAATGCTGCTTGTGTAAAAAAAAAAAAAAAAACTGTAACTGTATTAGAAGTTTAGTCTTGGGTCTGACATTGGCCCAGTTCTGGGGTGAGGGAATAAATCCAATTAGTGCCGATGAATCAAGAGGAGGTTAACAGACTGGGTTTGACTTTAAGATAGCTTAAAACCAGATGGTGCATTTAGTGCAAAAAAAAAAAAAAACCCTACTTGAATTTAGCCTGAATATTTGTTTTCTGATTTTCTTTCATTGATTGGAAAAGATTAGCATTAACAGTCTACAAAACAACCCTTGTGTTTCATGGAAGAAAGTCTGGAACGACACCAGAGCGACAGACACACTATTCAACTTTAAAGGGATAGTTCATCCAAAAATGAATGTTTGTAGTCATTATGTGTAATTAACCCTCATGTCGCTCCATCAGAGCAGAGTAGACCAATCACAACAGACTGGGCCATCTGACCAATCAGAGCAGAGGAGGCTCTCGGAAAGGAGGGTTTAAGAGAGACTGAATAATTTAATTTATCGAACCGTTTCAGACACTGTGAGAAAAGAGCTCATGCTGTAGTGTATATTATGATAAAATGTTTAGACTTTGGATGCATGTAAACGTATTGTAGAAGACCTCCAAAATAATATTAGGAACCTTTAAAATAGCATAAGGCCGTGTGTCCACCAAAGCGTTTTTACTCGCGGCTGGCGTGTTTTTTCAATTGTTTTCAATGGGAGCGCCGCGTTTTTAAAAAGCCATGAGCGTAACGAGGCGCTGAGCGTCTTTTTCACGCTGAAGCGCTGAGCGTTCGGCGTTTTTTACTGGTCGCCGAGAGTTGAAGAATGTTCAACTTTTGGTAAAACGCAGCGCTCATCACTGTCACTTTTTACCCAACCGTCCAATCACAGTGGAGGAGGGGCGGGACTAATACCAGACCGACCAACCGCGTCCGACCGCCACATGATTCTGCTTGTACAACGTCAACAGATGACAACAACAAGCATAACGGAACAAAATCAAGAGCCAGATATAATACATTACATTGTATTGACATTTTAATATAGAATCAACACAGAAACAAAATATGTGTGAAATGAGATACTAGTAAGACTTTCGCGGATATTCCGTATCATAACAAGCAAAGTGTCTCGACTCGGTCTCAACCGTCTCAACTGAAAAAACGCTGCGCTGCCAAAACGCTCTCAAGCGCCCACAGCTGAGCGTTTTTAGCAGAGCGCCTAGCGTTTTCAGCTGGCTAATAACGCTTTGGTGGACACACGGCCTAACAGGGTCACTTTAATTCAGGCTTTTATTCTCATATAAACAATAATCAACGCAATTACATAAAGCACATCAAGTATGGTAAAACAGAAGAACTTATGAATATATTTTTATAAATATAATCATATACGCTGAATATTTTGTTTTTATTGCATAGTTATATTTAAAAAAAACAATACACTGAGGAGCAAATAGTATCTGCCACTATTTGCACTAAGTATAAACAGCATCTAAATAAATTGTGCTATTTTAACTTAGCGTGAATAGCATCTATCACTTGTATTTCAAAGATGAACGAAAGTCCAATGGGTTTTCAACAGCATGAGGGTGAGTAATTCATATTTTTGGGTGAACTAACCCTTTAACAACAATAGTCAGTGCAACCTGTACATCTATGATATTATGTGTCATTTATTTTTTTGTTGCAGTACCTCTGTGGCCATTTCACTTGTCAGGCCTTTCAGGATATACATTTCTGTGAACTATCATCACTCAAACTCTCATCCCCTACTGAGACCCTCTCCATTTTCTCTTTCTCTCCATTTAAATTATTCCCTCCGCTATCACAGCACACTTATTTACCAATGTTGTCTGCACCTAAAACCTTCAATTCTCCCAGTGTGAGTTAGCATGTGCTATAAGCTTGCATTTACCCATAAACCCCAACTCCCAGATCACGTCCTTCTCGGCTGTTTACTGACGCTTCACCACTGACTTTCAAACAATAACCCTTCATTACCCACCAATCACCATCGCCCAGCCATCCCTGTCATTGCCGCCCAGGGTCCACAGGGGGTGAGGGGGTGAGGGGGTGGGGGGGGTGGGGGGCGGAGCTGAACATGACAGACAAGCATGGTTGAAAACAACTCCCTGCTATGATTTTGGCTCTTTGCGTGAGAGTGTGGTGGGACATGTGAATGTGACTTTTCAGGGTGGGTGAAGCGATTCCTCTGTTGAGCATCACGTCAATGCATTTTCCCCTTCGGTAAAAGACAGGGAAAAAAGGACAGCGGTGTGAGCCAGAGGTGCCCTAGGCCTGCACAAAGCCCGGATTTAGCTGAGCTCCTGTAAACCGCTTCGTTGACTTGGCAAATCTGGCCTGTTCTGACAGCGGTGAAAGCAGCATGAAGCCAGGGTTGAAAACAAACAAACCGGGGAGAAAAGATAATCGCTGGTATTTTGTGATGTACCTGCCAGTACAGATTGGTGATTGTAGATCCAAAAGCCCCAAAAGCCTCTGCGTCTTCAAAAACAAGCATCGGTTAGATGAGAAATACATCTAACCGTATTCATACAATTGTATTTAAAATACAAAACTCATACAATTGCGTTACCTACAGTACGTGAACCATGTAAACAAGAATTTAAACAGTCATTATATAAAAGTTCTGCTCCGAAATCTAGTGAGCTGCCTACCTAGACAGCATTTTAGGCAGAAACATTGTGCTATCATTTTATGCCTCATTTCTCTCAAACCCCGCTTCCGGAGTCCCAGAATGCACTCCACAAACTTAAAGGGTTAGTTCACCCAAAAATTATAATTATGTCATCATTTACTCACCCTCAAGTTGTTTCAAACCTGTATGAATTTATTTCTTCTATTGAACAAAAAAGAAGATATTTTGAAGAATGTGGGTAACCAACAGCTGATGTACCCCATTGACTTCCATAGTATGGAGGAAAAAAAAAAAATAATTACTATGGAAGTCAATGGATCAATGGAGTCAATCAACCGTTTGGCTACCCACAATCTTCATTATATATATATAAAGAATGTAGAATGTGGAAGCCAAACGGTTACAAATCTTTTTGTGATGTTTCCATGATGCTTCAAAAGATGGTATAATTTACATACTTTTCCTTGTGGAATTGACAGGATTTGTCATATAATATCTTATTCTTATCTTCAAAAGTCTCTCCTCATCTATAATTGAATCACGTTATCATGTCTAATAAAGGTAACGAGCACTACTTTGGTTCAATAAGATTTCAGTGTGTTTAGGGCTACCTGGAGCAACATTACATAAACAGAAACCAAACAGTTTGTTGCTCTCTGTGGTCACAGCTGGTTAGGACAAAAATGAGGCTTAACATGGAAGAGATAACTTTGATTACTCGCGTTATCGTCCAGGTCTTGTTAGGACACAATATCAGAGTGATGCAGTTAGCTTAACAACATGCTAACATCTGGGCATCAACTGTGAGACTCATGTGCTCTTCATATAAGGAGGGCTTTCAGTGAGGAGTTTCTGCCAATGAAGAGCATTCAAAATAAGCCAATTTTATTCAAGTTTCTATTAGGATGCTTCCTTAGACTATATGGAGACTCTAGGTTAGATAGCAAAGATGGAGATAGCAAAGATGGAGATAGCAAATGTCTGACCATAAGTTTTATGTAAAAATATGCTAATCCTTGGGTGGTTTAGGTTTCTCTTAAAGGGATAGTTCACCCAAAAATGAAAGGATTTGCTTCTCTTCAGAAATGAACGCTTCTCTTCAGAAGGCCTTTATTAACCCCTGGAGACACGTGGAACAATTGTATCATGCATGGATGCACTTTGATGAACTTCCAAAGACAGACACCCATTCACTGCCATTATAAAGCTTGGAAGAGCCAGGACATTTTTTAATATAACTTTTAGACGATTGTATTCGTCTAAAAGAAGAATGTCATACACTTCAGGGTGAGTAAATCATGGGCTAATTTTCATTTTTGGGTGAACTATCTCTTTAATATGTTAAAACATCAAATAACTGTTAACCAATACCTAGATAAATTAAGAGGGTTTATGTGGCATATTTCTCATTAGTGACAGGCTTTACTGAATCTCTTGAAACTGCTGAGCTGTTGCTAAATCCATCTCACACTCCAGATGCTCTGTTGAATTAATATGATTGTGAGTGTAGTCAACTCTAACAGCATAACAAACACCCCAAGCCTCGCAGAAACCAGCGTCTCCTCCCTAACTCACATAATCAATCCCAAATCTCACTTTACCACCAACCTCACTACCCTAGGTCCAAAATAAAATAACTATTGGATTATATAACTGTTTTATTTCATGTGAGAACTCTCTCTATAACTGCAATTTGTATCTACACCCCATTTTGTAATGGTGATCTACTCAACATCACTCTCTGTACACTTGAACACGCACCATTTTTCTTTTTTTTTTTCTTTTTTTTCGGACAATCACCAAAAAAAATTTAAAAATGGCATACCATGTTTTTTTTGTTTTTGTTCTTTTTTTTAAATTATTATTATTATTATTATTTGTACAATGTTAGTTAAACATAGCAATATAATGGTGCATATCAAAATATTACCATCAGATATTGTCACTGTCTTATCGTCCAGCTACAGTATTTATTATTTTTTTGCAAAAGAAATTTTGAAAAACAATATGGACATACAAACAGCAGAACAATTTAACATAAACATTATGTAAATATGATTAGGTTTATGGGCATTTGGCCCACATAACACTGTACAACCATTTAATACATTTTAAATGATCATATATTTTAAGTCACATGTTCACAAGGGCCCTCTTTATGATGCAATTTCTTTGTTATTTGTATTAATTTAATTTTTTAATTTAATTTTATAGTATTATTTTTTATTAATTTTTACTTTCTATTTTTTGGGTTGATTTTTTTTTTCTGCAGGTTTCTGAATGTTGATCTCACCAGACAACTTTGATTTGGTGGACTTTTTTTTTTTTTTTGCATTTTTCTTTTTTTCTTTTTTTTTTTTTTTTTGAAAATAATAACAAAACATCAGTTCTAAGGATTTCTTTTGAAAAATCAATTATTTCAATAAGACTTTTTCCTTCACTATGATTTCAAGACATTATGTATCATCATCGATTATTTTTATTTTTATTTTACTTTGTCCATTTTAGACGTAGTTGCAAAGTTACTTATGGTTAGTAGAACATGTCTAACTAACTCTCATTAGAGTATTAGTAGACTGTTTGGTTCGGGTGAGTAGAATAAGTTGACATGTACAAAGTTACTTATGTCTAAAGTGGACCATCGCATTAAAGTATTACCGAAATAACAAATTAATTTGAATTCAGAAACACATGCTCATCATAGAAAAGGTGCATTTCATGTATTGAATATACAAACTACATTTTAACGTGTTTTGAATAAATTAATAGATTTAAAAATTAGTATCATATTAAAGTCGTTACCTGGTAATCAAATCCGAGATTGTGAGGCTAAACAATTTCCTACTTCACTGATGGCATTTTATACCTTAATTTCCATTGAAATTGTATTGAAAAAAGATTCAATCAATGGAATAGTAAAATAATAGATTATCTTTATGAATAGTGTCACAAAACAAATCTGACTTAACAGCTACACCAGTTCAGTCAGCCTTTTAAATCAACTGTTCGATCAAACTCAATGTGTCTCGTATAACAGCAAGACTAGTTAGCATCCCGGCCTTGTTGACATAATCTTCATAACCTGCAAGTGTCACCCTTGAGTAATGTGAACATCTAATAATAGAGCAAAAATAATTTAATCTCAATAGCCATTGAGAAGGATCTGAATAGCCCTCTGATGAACCTGACACTGATTTATCGCCCCCCAGATTTCACGTCATTTTCAGGATATCATGCATGGACGTTTGTATTTCCATCTCAAAGGAGGAATAATCGTCTCTCATAACAGGTGTTATGCAGTGTGTCTGGAGACTTTAGGATCTATTGTCGGCCTGTATTGTTGCATTGGAGGGCAGGTGCAGGTAAGCACAATGCAAGCGCTCTTTTTTACCATCACAACAGGAAACTGAATTAAGCTATAACAGCACACTGTAAACACTGGATGCAGGTTGTGCTAGATAACAATAAAGGCCTCTAAACAGCAGCTGGGACGAGCAAGCTGATATTATCGAGAATGGAGAAATCACGGTGTAAAGCAAATACACTTTTCTAATCAAAATCTTGAGAATCAAGCGATAGCTTAGCAGGGGCCTAACACTTAAATCAAGCACTGGATCGCTGAACTATTCTTGCATAAGCAAACTAGAACCAGGTGATGTCATGATAAGATGTTAAAGGGATAGTTCACCCAAAAATGAAAATTAACCCATGATTTACTCAACCTGAAGTCATCCTAGGTGAATATGACATTCTTCTTTCAGACGAATACAATCAGAGTTATATAAAAAAATGTCCTGGCTCTTCCAAGCTTTATAATGGCAGTGAATGTGTGTTTCTGTTTTGAAGTCCATAAAAGTGCATCTATCCATCATAAAATGCATCTATCCATGATAAAATGCATCCATCCATGTTAAAAGTGCATCTATTCATGATAAAAGTGCATCTATCCATGTTAAAAGTGCATCTATCCATGATAAAAGTGCATCTATCCATGATTAAAGTGCTCCACACTGCTCCGAGGGGTTAACCCTCTGGGGTCGACAAACGCGCCCGCGCGTTTTGCTGGATTTTCTTCACATTGTAGCACAATAAACTTAAATTACTCCGTCATTTATGGTCATACAGAAAATGGAAATATAAAAAAATAATCTGTGATATTTCTACTTCTGTATGTGTCCACTTACAATCAAATCAAAACATTGTGCTTTTGTAAAATAAAGAAAATAAACAGGGTGTGCGTTCTGCCTCTCCGTCGCGGTGAACTTTTTTTTCTTGAGCACGTCTATAAAATGAAACCAAACTCAGCGAATACTTGTCACACATTTATGAGCCATATACCTTTATAAACATTTTGAAAACAAATATTCTCTGTTTAAGTAATTTGTATAAAACCAACAAGATGTCCAGCTTCTCAAACGCTTCCTAATTATTTTTAATTTGACCACGGCCACGAGCGCAAAAGAGATTCACATGCAAATCTCCACATGGAACGCGATCGCGCTCGTTACCTCAAAAACAAAGCACGAAAACACTTCACAAGTCTCTGCTTTTCATCGAGTTTGAAAGACGCGCCGTGAGCTTACATTGGATTTACCTCAGAAGAAGAAGAACGCGATTTGAAGACAAGAAAGATGTAAGGTAAGAAATTCTTACATATTAGTTTGTTATTGTTGCATAAATTTCACATTGCAGTTGAACTGTTGCTAGATATATGGTGAATATTATAATATTTAGACCCGTGTTTACTGTTACTGTGTTTGTGGATATCTGCTCAAACATAGATATGTATATGGTAACCATAATGTTTTATATTTGAGCGCGTTTGAATGTTTGATATTTTGGATCGCGATCGCGTTTGAAAAGCAAAACGCACCAAACGGCTTCATGTTTTTACTATTATCTCATTTCATATCATCATAACGAATGGAAACATTTGAAGTAACATGATAATCAATATATTTTTCTCTAGCTTAGTTGTTACTGAAATCTTTTGGAAGATTTATATGCTGCTATAGGTTATTGTTATTATTATTTTATGCAGCACTGCGCATAGCCTATGCTTACAAGGCACAACAAACCTGGTGTTCATTATATTATATATTGTTGTAAACATTTGTGTGTGTGTGTATTCTGTGAATTTTAAAAAGCAATTTTAACCAGAAAAATCTAAAATGTATTCCCAAAATCGTGCAGGCCTTTCTCTTGATATCAGTATGTTCACTTTTTTTTTTTTTTCAGGGCCCAGATGCCACTGAGTCCTGCTGACTTCAACATTCACACGAGTCTCTGTACATGAACATGGTAAAGTGAAAATCAAACACCTTGGAAATGAAAGGTATGTACAATGTTTTTAGGAATGGTAGAAAGGTCTCTGTCTTTGGATCATTGTTTTCAATAAGTGCTTTTTTGTCATTTGTTGTGTATCTTTGGATTATGTTGTGTTGTAAATAAATCCAAACAATCTAAAAGCCATTCTTTTTTAAATCTCCTCATTCTTTGTGAAAGGTTGCTCAGAATGACAGGGCACTACGCTAATTCTGTCCTCACAAGTTGCGCTTTAGGCGTAAGTAGACTGCGAATGTTCGTCTGGCCGAAAGATAGAATTTTACTTTGTAACGTGTTAAATATGATTTTTTTTCTTACACAAACTCATCGCATCGCTTCAGAAGTCCTTTGTTAACCCCCAGAGCCGTGTGGAGCAATTTTATGATGGATAGATGCACTTTTATGGACTTTCGCTGCCATTATAAAGCTTGGAAGAGCCAGGACATTTTTTTATTTAACTCCGATTGTATTCGTCTGAAAGAAGAAAGTCATATACTCCTAGGATGACTTCAGGGTGAGTAAATCATGGGCTAATTTTCATTTTTGGGTGAACTATCCCTTTAAGATGATTTTTGGGGAGGCATAAAAACAGCACAATACTGACAGACCTAAAAGAACACTGGGATATTTATTGTCCCGTTCTGTACAAGTTTGTAACTGCTTATTCATTCGACAGCCTGTCAAAAACAACCTAGATACTCAACACCTATGCTCCTTTTCTGCTGACAAACCATTTCATCTAGCTTCAGCTTTCTTCACTTTGGTATTCTCAATGTATTATGCCAAACAACAGAAGGAAATAGAAAACAAAGATATATATATAAAGTTGGCCATTTGACATTAAAATTAAACACATTGTTCGCAGGGTTTCCCAATCAGCTGACTAGACAGAAATAAATTGCATTCTGAGTGTGACAAAGAAATTAGAACAGCAGGTTTAGTGTGTCTTTGTGCCGCTTTTAGAACAAAACGGGCTTCCCTTCTTCTCGGTTTGTCTCTGACCTCTCGTACTACCTCTCTCTCTCTCTGTGCTACGCTCGCCACGTTCTATTATTTTTCACTTTGAAACTGTCTTTTCTGCCATCGAGGGAATTGGAGACCTTGAGATGTTCTCCTAAGCCAGCTCTTAACTCAAAGTGCAGAGAGACAGGAAGATGTGTGGAACTCACCCCATTCTTCGGGTAGGCGACCCACCCCAGGTCACCAATTACAGAGCGGGAGTCCAGCAAGTTCACTGCAGGAGAACAAGAAACGGGGACAAGTCAGTGATCTGGAGCTGTAAAAGTTGTATAAAAATAACATTTATATGCAGGTTGCTTTACTTCACAGTAGGGATGTCAATTTACACAAATTCCTATGATCTACTGTCGTTTAAAGCAAAGATCAATTAATCGATTCATCATTAGCCTTAATACTGCAGTATGCATCTGCTGCATATAGCCAACAGCATGACAGGGTGTGTAAATACTGCTCAAAATGCCATGTTTCTCACCAAATGAATGAGAAGGGTTTTAGTCTAAACATAGGGCTAGTAAAATTGTAATATTAGTGGATGTGATTGATCATTTAATTAAGTTACTTATTTAGTAATCAAATCTAATGACTAATACAACGTCCAGAGCAAGTACGGGACTTGCTACTGCCAATACATACAAGAGCAAGAAACGGTGCTGCTGTACAATATAGCATACATGAATTACCCGTAGCAGATCTAGACAGGTGGAGCTGGGGAAGGTGGAGGGTTTCTGAAAGCGCTGCACTGCTATAGCAAATGCTGACCAAGTATTTGAAGGTTGAACAGCGAGCTCATTGGTTACTGATACAGCAGGAACCAATCAGCTGTGCCCTATAGGGAATGATGTGATTGTAAGCAGATTGAGTAAAGGACCTGTCAGCCTGCGCCACCTAGAGTTTCATGACAGAACTCCATATATAGATTCTCCAACATTTTTTTTTTTTTTAAATAAATGTTTTTTTAATTATAATTATTATCACATTAATTGTGCCACAATATCATCTAATTCAGGGTGACATTTTATTAGATTTAGATTTCACAGGTGTTCATACATATATATATATATATATATATATATATATATTAAATAATAATAATAATACTAAAAGAACACCTATGGAGGTGGTTTGAAATGCAATTCCAATCACACTTTTGAATCACTCCTAACACAACACAACGGTAATGTCAAAACTAGTGCCAGAAGTATTCAAATTGTGTTCAAAAGGTGTGTCTGAAGATTTCAGCATTGTCCTGTGTGACGGAGGAGTTCTGCACCACAACTTGACAGTAACTTAATTGGCGAGTGAGATTATGCACCTTCATTTGTCCTGCATCTGTTTTAAAAGCCTTGTCACATACGTGGGTACGTCTACGTCTACGTCTAAGCAACCCATGCAGATTGGTTGGTTATGTCTGGACACACAAATCATATTTAATCATTTGCATTTAATAGTGGGGACAGTCTGAGAAAAGATCTGATTTGCCTGCAGTCTGAGCATATCCTTTGAGTCAATTTGTTTTATAGGCATTAATACTGTAAGTAAAGAAAGAATGCACATGAACATATGTATTTAAAATAGAGTTGAAGCGTTATGCCATTAAAATGTAATTAATCTCATACAATAAAATCACTGAATTCCATGAATGCAATAATCATAATCAAGGAAAGCTGCACACATGTAAAAGTGTTTTAGATCAGTATGTGATATTGTAATATCATCAAAAATTAATGAGGATTTGGTCAAAATTGAAACCACAAGTGTCAACAACAAAAAAAATGTAAGTGAAATTCTAAATAATATAATATTATATTTCATATTTTAAATATTTAGATGGGAGAGTGTATTGCAATGGATAAACTAAAATGACACAGTGTGTCTCACTGTGAGGAAACCCGTCATAAAGCTGAAAACACACCTGAAAAATCAATCCCAGATGGAAAATATTATCCAGACGCTTAGTATCTGAATACCTACTGAATCACATTGGCTTGTTACAATATTGATCAAAATCTGCCTGAACACTGAGACCAATCATTGAAAATATACCCTATAGGAAGTCTAATAGAAAGTGGGAAATAATTTCTTTCCTAATCTTTGCCCTTGGTTAAATTGAGTGCATATACTATGCGAGCTGTCTATAAAACAATCCTTTCTTTTTTTATATTACTGTGCCAGTATTTGATACGCAGAGTAGGTCACAGGTCCTTTTTTTTATCTGCTGGAACCTTTTACGAATGAGAACCGCAACAGCTAATTAGATGACCTTTACATTCACAGCCCGATATGGGCTGAATTTTAATTTGACCTTGTGTTGATCAAAGGTTGTGTGGCGAGACTATTTAGCATGTGTGAGATGACTCACAATAGCAATATGATTTGTGGCTCCAATACAACAAGCTAATGACTAAGAAAGCAACACAAATGACACAATGGTGCTAAAAAAAAAGTTGAAAGTTGAAAAATATATATATAATTCACTTCACGCCCTATTCAATAAGGCCAACAGTCGGATGGGAGAGAGAGATTATTGATTTTACATGTTATGTAACCCAAAATTTGAGACTCATGGGCTGTTTACATGACACCGTTTTCAACTAAAAACTTTGTATGCGTTTTGGCCATTCATTTACACGACAACAGCGTTTTGAGTGCCTGAAAACGCAAACTTTTGAAAACGGGTTTTGAAGTGCACATTTTTGAAAACGTTCTCCGTGCAAACAACAAAAACGCGAATCTCTGAAGATGATGACGTCATGCACATGCGTTTTACGTGTTCAGTCTATAGTGTTTCATCGCCATCTACTGGCCTGGCAGCAGAATACAGCGTGTATAGTCGTTTCCGCGAATCCGTGTGAACGGGGATCGTTTTGACAATGTACATGAAAACTCGAAGGAAAAACTTCTCAGTTTTAAGCGTATCGTTGTCGTGTAAACTAATACGTTGTCGTGTAAACCTTACTAATACACATTAGAACAAATCTGCTAAGGGGAAAAAAAATAAACACTGAATTACATTTACATTTAACCTGCTTTTAACATCAAATGAAATAGTCTGTGTGGCGCATTTAAATGTCTCTAAATGAGGTCTAAATGTCTTTTGTTTGAATGACAGACACCGATGTGCATTGTCCTACTTAAACTGAAAGAAAATATCCTGGGGAGAATCCCATAAATCCAATTAGCATGAAGAAGTACAGTTCTGAACTAGATAAAAGAGAGGTTATGTCCATCCTTAGGCTAATACAAGTGTTTAAAGAGGTGTGATATATGGAAATCTAACTTTGAGAGGGGAAGAAAACACATTTTAAAACTGAACAAAGTAAACCATGAAAGAAGGATCCTCAAGAAACACTGCGGGATATTTAAGGCAATTATTCTGATTTGTTGCCTTTCTGCTTTGGAACACTCAAGGTTAAACAGTCTAAATGCAACGGGTATAATGGTTCATGTTCATTTAAAGTGTTTTTAAAGCACTCTGCCATACAGATCACAGTTCAGCGCAGTTCTCAGCTCTCAGAATCGACAGGTTCGTTCCAATTCTGCCATACTTGCAGCTATTGTGATTTTCAAGTGTCCGTTGTCCTCGCGCGTCTGCCAGGCCATTGTGCCAGTCTGTGTAGGCACCCAGGCGCCCTCCCCCCATCCTGCTCTCGTTTTTATTGTGCCATCATCAGCGCACAATCAATCAACTCATCCCCACACTTGTCATCGCATTATCCATATGCTGACTTCTGCTCATTACAATATTTACATATTCTATAGTCCGCGCGCTTCAGCCCGAGTGATAAATTGGAACACATTCATTCTAGTTGTGGATAATTTGCTGACATTTCCCATGGTAACCACGGGTGAAATCTTTTTTTTTGTTGTTTTTTTTGTTTACTAGTTAAAATGTCCAAAAGCTTGAAAGGGTTTTCATGCAAATATACTGCTGTATCCTGGGAAATAAAGCTGTAAAACATGGAATGGTGGTTATTGTTCTCTGACCACTACAAAGCAAATTTAGGGAACTTTGATGCACGCCGTCTCTATGTTTCCTTTGTCTCTACGCTTCTAATGCAAATTCGCCATCCCACGTGTACTCTTCAGCTATCACAAAAATAAGACATCATATTTATACCAAACGTGTCATCGTGGTCCAATGCATTAGATATGTTTTTAGAGCTATTTGATCTTTTTAGCACGTTTAACCTCTGAAAAGAAAATGTAAATTTAAAACCTTCATGAAGTGCCTCATCTTTGTCTCCGTGCACTGTAGAAATCATTACATTTAGGCATTCCTTTTCATCCTGCAATAATCAAGCATTTAAGATCTGTGCCCTACAACAGGTCTTAAAATAGACTATTGAATCTACATTAAAGCTTCACTGAATAGTGCTTTCATTCTGATTATCTTTGAATGGATGTTCATATTGAACAACACGATTCATAAAGTCTTTAAAAAGCTCCATTGAACGTGCTCAAAGGAAATGATGCAATGCACAATACACTTTATGACTTCTATCCGTGTTTTCAGTGAATGTGAGGCAGTGAACTGAGACTTTTAAATAACACCTGGCTCTGAGTTTGGTGAACTGTAATCACTGATGTTCAGGAACTTCTGCTCTGGTGTGAAATCTTTGCAGGCTTTATGGACAATATATTACATAATGCTTCAACATTTCAACCTGTGTAGAGAACATGTATGTTAGAGAGCCACATGTACCCGTGTATACCATAAAATACCCATGTAGACCCATAAAACATGTTCTGGAGGAGATCTGATGGGGGTTTGATGCATTTATACTTCTTAATGTATATTGTGAACCCTGATTATAAACTATCTTTAAAAAAATAAAAATAAAAAAAAATGGTTTGACAATCTGATATCAATGGAGAGCCTTTTTAAGTTCTACAAACAACTTTTACAAATTATTTTCTGGTCCATTGTGTAAACCATTGTGTACCAGTAATGCAGACACCAAATCCGAGACAACAACTCACTAATCTGAGGAACCTTTAATGAAACATCAAGAACTTTTGTTTTTGTCTCAACCATAGAGCCACCCAAGAGCCCAATGGATCCAAAAATGGCTTTGAATCAGAAAAGCGTTCTTTGCTGAACCATTGAAGAACCTTTACTTCCAGAACTGTATGTTCTCTTTGCGGATTACCATCAACCATCATATCAAATACAACATTTCCCAGATTTCCCCATGTCTTACCTTCATTACTAGGAATGCAGAAAGTCCTGAACGCGCCGAGACTGAAGACGCAAATCCAGGCGATGTAACTCCACCGTGAACGCATACTCGTCGACTGAAGAAATGTGTCGAAATGAATGAACGTACTGAAATCACATCAGCACTGGAACGATCCTGCGAGAGTTACGGGGGACATCAGGACCGCTGACCGAAGACACGAAGGGAGAAGAACACATTTGAGCGGAGAGAAGCGGCGCGCACGTTGCGGTGAGTGTTTGAGAGTCGCGGACGCGGAGCTGTCAGACAGACACACACACACACACACACACACACACACACACACACACAGCCGACAGCACGAGGAAGAGGAGGAGGAGTAAACGATTACAGCTCTCCAATAGACATCAATGACTGCTCATGACATGAGACTCATCTAGACTAATGAAGGTGTAAGTCAGACGAATAATGTTCAAAAATGACATCTATGTGCACGCTGTGTCAGTATTGATCGTGTTTGACTGATAATACTCGGCAATTTCCCTAATGAGATTAATAAAGAGACGCTATTGAGATACAGATGCATTATAAAGGTAACGATGATACATTTGCACTTTATATGAATCCATGAAACATTGTAGTATTAAAAGTAATCCTACTCTATTAAAAATGCCTGAAGCCCAAATAATTAACTACGTAATATAGGCTATTCATAATTTAATATTTAATAGCCTAGATGTACCTGTTTATTATCTATCTATCTATCTATCTATCTATCTATCTATCTATCTATCTATCTATCTATCTATCTATCTATCTATCTATCGTTCTATCGTTCTATCTATCGTTCTGTTTATCTATCGTTCTGTCTGTCTGTCTGTCTGTCCGTCCTTCCGTCCATCCATCCATGCATCCATCCAAATACTGTGATAATGGTTCTATTTAAAACCAAAAGGGTTTGACAGTTCAATGCCAACTTTCTACAAACAACTATTTTCTGGTTATTTGGAAAACCATTGTATAGTGGTTATGTATCTATAATGAGGACATACAATTAAACTCATGAACAATTGGAATCATAGGTAAAATGTTAGTGGCAATGATAATGCATCAGGGTTTTTTTTAATTTTTTTTTAATTTTTTGTATTTATTTTTTTTATTGTGATAATTACATTAAGTGTGTACATAATATATGCACATACTGTAGTTTTGTAAGGACAACATGTAAAGTAAAACACAAAATATGGCATAGTAATTTGTCTTATGTGACCTACATTAAACTATAACTATTCATTTAAATCAACAAGATTTTGCAACATGAACATGTAAAGATTTCCAAAAGCAAGTCTGTATTCAACAAACAAATGTGATTTAAGCTTGCATGGCCTTTTTATCTTTAGCTGTATTTTTCACTGCATTCTTAAAATCCAAATTTTAGCCGAAGCAGCACTTCCACCCACAAGATAGATGCGCTCAGTGACTGCAGCTCAATCTCTTTCATCTGCATGATTATCCATATTCCCGTGCCGTGCCCTCCTGACACATCCCACGCTCCTCAACATCCTCATTCACCACACACTCTTCAGCTGCAACTGAAGAGTTCAAAATCTCAAACTAAAGAACATAAACCACGGCTTTGTCTTCATATGTCAACAAAAACAGGGAAGGAAAGAGTTGGGTTACAGCATCATTGTTTCTGTTGCACGTGACATCACACAATCATGGTCAGGTCCGGATGATACATGTCTAGATAAAGAACAGAGCACAATAAAAAATAATGCCCAAACAAGTGCAAATGTATTTAAATCGGGTTAAATGTGTTAAAGAAATATTGATCTAATCTAAGATGTTATGATATGCATTGCTGAGTCATTGATAAATGGTTGCTATAAGGAGTTTACTGGGCAAAAGGCACCTCAAAGTCTCATGTCCTTCCTTTTTTAAGAAATTAATACTTTTATTCAGCAAGAATGTATTAAATTGACCACAAGTGACAAAGAAAAAAAAAATACATTGCTAAAATTCTCTTTAAAATAAATGCTGTTCTTTTGAACTTTATATTCATTCAAGAAAATCCTGAAAAATTTTTTTATCATGGTTTCCACATAAATATGACTCAGTACAACTGTTTTCAACATTGATAATAATAATAATAATAATAATAAATGTTTCTTGAGCAGCAAATCATCATATTAGAATGATTTCTGAAGGATCATGTGACACTGAAGACTGGAGTATTGATGCTGACAAATTCAGCTTTGATCACAGGAATAAAAAATGAAAAAAAATAATTGTAATAATATTTTATAATATTATTGTTTTATGTATTTCTGATCAAATAAATGCAACATTGTTGAGCATAAGAAACTTATTTTAAAAACAGATTGTTTTTAAAGCACATTTTTTAAAGTAGTGAATCTTTAGGGCAGTTGTTGTCAAAATGGTTCCAATGCACAGTGTTGGGTCCGAGTCCATCTTGTGGAGTCCAAGTCCTGAACCAATTGGGTTTGAGTGGGAGACATTTATTACTGTCTTGTTATCTTTATTTTTTTGTTTGTTGTTGTTGTTTTTTTATCTTACATGACGTGTATTCGGCTGTATTCCAAAAAAATTCGAAATGCCTGAGTCAATGACCAGTTCAACATCCAAGTTCAAGTTCGTTCATAATTGCAATCTGAGTCCGAATCCAAGTACCCCAACTCTACTGAAGAGGCTGCAGCTTCTGAATTAAAGAGGGAACTGGACTTGACATAGACTTCAGCAAAGACCCGTGCTGTCTGATCCTAAAACAGCAGGGTCTTTGCCACCACACTCAGAGCGGAGCTGGTTTAGGCAGACACAGCTGAGCTGTCACTACTGATAATCGTGTCCTGGCATTTAAGAGAGAGAGGACTTGGACAAAAGTACAGGAAGAGAACAATCCAAGAGTCAGCACACACAATCTCAGAGCAGCACACTGGTGCATTGTGGGATGTAGGGTGACTCAGAAGCCAGTGGGTAGTCATGATTGATAAAATGCAAACTATAATATGGTTAGACATAAGAGGACACTTCAAATAACCATTAACTCACTAAAAAAAATGATGTGAGGTTAACCTTAACAGGTTTTATTATAGCTCTCTGAAATATGTGATTCTGATTGGTCAATCCCCTCGTGTAAAAGAAGTACAGTTTAGCAAACTTTTATAAAGAGTACTTATTACAGAAAAATGCTTTAAAATAATAAATGGTATACTATTTTAAAGTGACGTAGTTACACGTTACATGTGCTTACAATAATGGTAAATTATCCATAATTACAATATTTTTATTTAGTTTTTACTCATTTTTATTTCAAATTTAGTTATTTTGGTACAGGTTAAACTAAATGAAAATGATAAATGTTGCCTTGGCACCTAGATGGAATAAAATGAGTTTAAATTATTGTAATGGTTAGCTGTATAAATCAGACGACGAAGGAGACAATATAGAAACACAACAACACAAATTTACACGAGAGCCGAAAAGCGACTAAATATAACAGAGTATAAATACAAAGTGAAAATACTGACAGACAGGTGCAGATAATATGTAACCATAGGAAAATAATGAGGACATAATCAGAAACAAAGGAAACCGAAACTAAACAGAGCAGGAAACAGGAACTAAAGAGAACAAAACAAAACAGTTGTTGAGTGTTTGCCGGTTCCCGCCTCCTTCTTCCCACAACATCTAACTGTGTTACAAAGTTCAAGTAGCCTATTTGCAAAGTTACTTCTAGTCAGTATAATTTTGGAGGACCTTCATAATAAAGAGTTAGCAGATATTAAGCAGAGTGTCTACTAATACTGTACTCTAATGACTGCTAGTTGACATGTAGTTGCAAAGTCACTTAAAACTAGTACAATGTCTAAAGTGGACCATTGAAATAAAGTGCTACCTAGCTTTGTGTAACAGGCCACAGATGCATACAGCAATATTAACATTTTGATTACTTTGTGTACTTCTCACTTTTGTAAACTTAGCAAGTGGCATTGAATTTGCTAATTGTGCATTTCACTTTGTGTCTCTTTTCCACAAACATGAAGCACACTGAGTCACTGGTCACTAGCCACTGCCAGATTTTTTTTCGCCCTTCTTTTCATAAAGCTTGACAGTGAGACAGTGACGAATAGCAGTGATTGATCACCCTATTGTTACACATGGCATGATTTCATTAACAATGAAAACAAAAGCAGTTTGGAAGCTTTCAATTCCTTCCATTTCCAAAGGTAATTTGGTCTTTCAATGAAACTGAGAGGATTGCTTAATGCAATTAGAAACAAGATCTTTTTTTATTTTTTAAAAGCAATGTGAATGGTGCTTGTCCATGTAAAAGTCACTGCTATAATGCTATAGGTTGTTGTGGTTGGTTTCCAGGGTGTTGCTATGCGGTGGCTAGGGTGTTCTGAGGGGATGTTGCTAGGGTAAATACTATGGTGTTCTGGGTAGTTGCTAAGGGGGGTTGATGGTGTTGTCGATACTATAACTATCATTATAGTTATCGTTATCGTCTTTGATGTGAATGGGCCTTGAGTGTAAATACTACACCCTCAAGTCTTTATTATATTTGCTCAGATACTCAATGTATAGTTTTTTTTTTTTTTTTTTTTTTTTCAAAAATAAATCATACACCGTCCCGTAAAACAGTTGCAGAAAGAACTGGACTGATTTACTGTTATAAGTTACTGTACTTCAGTATCTTTTTTGGCTACTTTGTAGTTTTACTGAGTATCAAAATATTAGCAACTTTTACTCTCTACTCAACTACATTTTTGAATAAGTATATGTACTCTTTACTCCAGTACATTTGTGATGAGTGATGCAATTACTCCTTACATTTTGCATGGCACCTAACTTTTTTTGCAGCAGTTTATTTCTGCTACAGAAGAAGTGACATCGCCATCTACAGGACATTGAAGGCACTATATCTGTGTGCTTTGCCCTCACTCACCCAAACTGGTCAACATGTCTGCTTTATGTGAATGCGAGTGCATTAGCAGGTGTTTCATATATGAGACGAGGACGTGACTACAGTCGAAACCAGCACATCCAGTACAAGTAGGTTTTGACTATTTCATTTTACTGAACATTATTTTAAGTTATACTGAAAATACCTTTTTGAAGGATATTGTTTTTTTATTGGTGCCCTTTTTGAGCACTTGAGTGTTTAAATGATGATGGTGAAACATTTTTCCCTCTTCACATAAAATGTAAAAAAAAGTTGTAAATAAAACAAAATATAGGATAATAAAAAGAAAACACTGTTTCAGTCTCAAGCTTGTACGTTTATTGAAAAGTGTTATTTATTTGTGATTGAGTGGACATTGTTTCTAGACTACATTTATTTGAATACATTTGGTTTCAATTAATTTGGTTTCGATGGGACCATCCTGCATTTCGTCAGCACCTTTTCATTCTGCCCTTGCGTTCACCATTCTGTAGGATCTCAATGAGAACTTCAATGAGTTTCTCCTCAGAGTAACAGAGACCATTGCCTCAAAGCATATCATGGAAATCTACTGAAAATCTAGTGCTTTAAGCTGATCTCACTGCAGCCAATGACTGTCTTCACATATATCTCAAAATAAACTGAGAGAGATATTGAGAGCGATCCATCGCAGCATGTTTTTAAGCCAGTCCTTGAGCATGTTGGAGGCTCCTGAGGTAACACTGTGAAACTCAAGCATCTGGTGAGTGTGTGAGCTGCATACGAGCAAACCAGACGTCTGCTACACTGCGTCTCTCTATGACACCGCCAGATGCAATTCACTCACATAGAAAGACGTTATGCTGAATGCAAAGTTTTTATTACATAAATTGCATAATTTGATTCTTCGTTACAAGTCAACTCATCAGATGCAATTTGCAAAATCCCACTTGCTGTCTGGATTGTGGGTGAAAGGCTTAACCCCCCGTGGTGAGGTTTGGCTAACATGTTCCTTTGATGTTAAACAACACCAATCCTAGCAAACTAGTCAAACCACATGACTTCAGACTCTTTGGATATTTGTGCTATTAGGTTTCCTCTATTCAGTTTAAGATATGATTTTATACCTTTCAACTTTTTGTTTTTGAAAGGTATAAAATCTGTTGTCCCGGTATAAAGGGGTCTGTTGTCCCGGGCCGGGCAGAACTGGGCCCTCATTAAATTATGTCTTTTTTTTTTTTTTTTTTTTTTTTTTTTTTTTTAAATAGGTCTATTTGTGGAAAAAAATGTAATATTTGAGTTACATAAAAGCTTTTATTTGTTTTCTTCTTAATTGTTTTTGAAATAGTGGTCAAGAACCCCCACCACCCCCACCCCCAACACAAAAATTGTTTGGCCACTGTGATTGATGTTGTCATTTGATTTGAAGTTCAGTAGGCTACGCTCAAAATGTCCAGTCAGCACAAGTCCGGTGCTTAGAAAAGGAAAGAAGAAGAAGAAGAAGAAAATTAAGGGCTGGGAGATTTTCTAAACAAATATTTTAAAAAAGTGGTGACGGTGAAGCTGGAGCTAGTAAAGTCAAGTAGAGCAAGGTAAGAAACAGCGCAGCCAACGTTTACGAGCTTTGTTAGGGGTTTTCCTGCATTGACATTTTTTTGGCGGCCGCCAAAGCAAATTTTTGTCCCGCCAAAGCCTTATTTGATCGGTGAGTGATGTAGAATAGAATGACTGATGTAGAACATAACGAGCAGATAGAGCGCCCCGGCCGCGCGCGCGCACTCTCACGTCTTCAAACAACACGTCGAGCGCTGTCTTGCTCTCTCCCTCGCGCATATTAATCAAAATCAATTGACGCGATAGTAAAAGGTCGGAAGACCGCAGTTTCACGTGGAGCATTTGGAGATTTTTTCTCTTGAATTACCGCGGGGTGTGAATTGTGCTAAAAAAAAAAAAAAAAAAAAAAAAAACGGTGCCTCTTCTCTAAAAATCCTTCCGCCCGTTCAGCTGACATTAACCACAATTTCATTAAACGAAAAAAACCTATCCAGTGACTAAATGTTTTCTGTGTTGACACAAATCTTGTGCGATGTCCTAAACTGCCGAGATAATCGCACAGTGCGTGCCGTAGGCTACACGTCCACTAATGACACCAATACGCAAACAAATGACTTCTTTGAACCATTCACTAGTGATCTGTCCAACACTGAATCGGTGTATAAAAAAATCGGTAACACTTTACAATAATGTTCCATTTATTAAACTTTAGTTAGTTATACTATTAATAAACTGCACTTCTACAGCATTGTTAATATTAATTTTAATATTATTTAGGCTACTAGCCTACATTAGCCTACATAGCCTACATTATTGAAATCAAAAGTTGTATTTGTTAACATAGTTAATGCAAAGGAGAGGAAGAGCAAGGGAAAAGGAGAGATCTGGGCGCGGAGGGGCCCATCTAAGATTATCTCGTCAGGGCCCAGGCACGACTGTCAGCTGGCCTGGGATCTACTATGTCAAACTACTGAAATTTGTGACACATTTTTTGCAATAAACTTACACACCTTATAAATTACATTTGTAGCATTTGTTTGGATCGGTACATGGCACAAATGTGCCTTTTAAACTTTGTAATACTTATAATCAATCAGCAGTAGTTTTATAATATAGCCTACCATTGTTCCTGGTTTGATCAATTCAGTTCAATTCACATTTATTTGTATAGCACTTTTCACAATACATAACTGCCTATCAGAAAATGCATATTTCTATATTACAATTTAGATTAATCTGTTATCAGAGGTGGATGTGTCAAAATAATATCCATATGTAAGAAATATACAGGTCTAAGATAATCCAAATCAGGCAGTTAGCTAACATCATGTCATTTAGACAAACAATGAGCTCAATAAAGCAATTGTGATCATAATGATTACAGTATATGGAACATTTGGCAGAAGTACATATTGATTCAGAGTTGGCGTCATCTGAAGTCCTCATAAGAGGCTGGAGCTGGTGTCATCTCTTGTTACCGAACAGAAAAGCAAATGGGAAACAATTAGCATACATAACATTAGCTGTTCATAACATTTCAAGCAATACATAGTCCTCTGCATTTGATATAACTGGAGTGCAAGGTTATGAGATGCATTATGTGAATGCTTAGCTAAAGAGATGTGTATTTAATCTAGATTTAAAATTCTATGCAATTATTTAAAATGATTATGTTATTTGCAGTGCTTAATGGGGTTAAATATTTTAAGTGCAAAGTTTTATATCTGTCTTTTGTCCAGTTTTTCAGTGCATGATGTGACAAATAAACACAGTCCTGTTAATGAAAGCCTATTGTGGTCAAAAACTCTTGGTTGTATTTTCCTGCAAAATATTACATTATAGATAACACACTCTTTTCATAATTCGTAACTATTTATATTTTTGGCGAAATGGCAAATTTGTATCAATTCAAAGGATGTCATTCATACATTTTGGTACAATCTCATCCCCCACTGAGGGCTAGGCTTTATTTATTCTTTCTCAAAAGCATATGTTTTTGTACAAATGTAATTGGATGAATTCATACGAGATCACCATCTTGTAATACAATTCTGTTTTCTCAGGAGATCAGGTTGTTATTGAGGTTCCATAATTGTAGTCATGCGAACTAAAGAAAGAATACATGCAATTACTTATATGACAATATTACTAGAATTTTAGTTATTCCAAGCGGGTCACATTTTCATCCCAACTTTTTTTTTTTTTTTTTGCCCATTGAAAGACAGCAATGTAATTTAAAATCAGCAGCTATTATTGAAAAAAAAAAAAAAAAAGACTTCTTGTTTTGTTGCTGCATATCATTTCATTTTGTTACATCCCTAATGTAATGTTACTAACAAGCTGGTCCCACTTTATATTAAGTGTCTTTAACTACTATGTACTAGCATTAATAATTTGAGAGAATGTGCTTATTGTGTACATACATGTTTTTTACAATGTGTATGTCAGTCACATAGTAGTGTGACTGAATGTTGTAGGTCATGTCACATTGGAAAATCTTTACTGTAGTTTAACTTTAAAGAACTGTAGCCTGCAACTTGACACATTTAACATCAGAGTCATTCAGAGCTTCATTATTCCAAAACAATGTCAAAAAGAAGTTCTGTCTCTAATTAAAACCATCATAACACATGCAGGGTGGAAATGAATAATAGATCTTGCCAGCACTCGGTGTGTCATCTTTGGACTTGTAGCTGTGGATAATCATATATGACACAGATATGCATATTGTCACAAAGACATGGTGAAATTCTCTGTACAGTGTGCAGCAATTATTGCATCATTTTACATATTACTGCATTAGGCTTTTCAAAATGTAGCTATAAAGTTCATTCATCATGAATGTGAGCAGATATTTGCATATTATCCCAATCTATCAACTGATAATTACTCAGAAACGCGTCTGGGGTTGCTGTTAAATACTGAGGAGGGTTGGTTTGGGCCATGAACTGCCAGGCCCAGCTGTCTGAACCACAAATCTTCTTAGTCCAAAGGGAGGGGGCGGAGAAGTGTGGGTTGTTAAAATTGCAAGCCCGTCTGTTACCGTGCATGTGCAAGTATCTCACACAGAAACATCCCTGTCTCCACAGTACACGGAAAACCGGTAATACTCTGATTTATACTCTAACCCTCTGACACGCTGACACTGGCACTTCAGGGCTGCAAAGAGAAACCACCAACATTTTGATCCTGGTTACAGTGGCCGGCGTGTGGCTGTTGAGGTCGCACATGCGTATGACACTCCTAATCACACAACCCACAACACTGATTGGGCCTCAGGGATTTGGATTTGGTAACATGAGGAGACTTAGCTGATGAGTTTATTCATCACTTGCTTTGCATAGCCATTCATCCTGTCAAGATACTTACAGTGTCATTAGTGGTGAACTTCTGAAATGAGGAAGCAGTGTCTCTCTGCTCTGCAATGTAAATCACGATCAGTTCCATCTGATGTTCACACATTTTCTGGATTGAAGGCATTTCAAACACCATTGTTTTTACCCGTAGTTGGGAGTGTGCAGGGGACATGTTTTAGGCGATGTTATAACAATGTAATAACTGTGTTATTAATATTGGGTAACACTTTATGTTACAGTGTCATTGTTTCATATGTTACAATAACTGCATAATTACATGCAATTAACCCTCAACCAAACCCTCATCCTAATCCTAACCCTATAGTAAGTATAGTTAATTATTATTACTCAGTACTTAAATGTATAATTACAGTGTAATACTGACACTTTCAAATAAAGTGTAACCTAATATTGTATAACAACATTGCATTTCTATTAAAATCCTATTTATTAAAAACTAGACACACATGTTATGTTTTAATCCTGTTTATATTGCTTTAAAAAAAAAACAATGGTACAAAAGCATATTTCATATAGATTTTATTTGTTATTTTTAATTAATCGTCATGTTTTTATTGCAAGGCTTATGTTCAAAATAGTTTTGAGTGCTGTTGCTCACTGCATACTGCAGTGGATATGCTAAATTACGTTGTATATTAAAAATAGTATCTGAAGCGGTACAAACTATGCACAAATAAGGTTTCAAACAGTAGTATGCTACATTTTCATGTTGCATGTTTAAAATGTGTGTTAAATATAATAATAACTAAGAAGAAGAAGAAGAATGCTAAATTGCACAATGCATACAATTTAGATGGTTACACTTTATTTTGATGGCCCACTTTAGAAATGATACTAACAATAAGTAACTTTGCGACTACATGTCAACTAAATCTCAGAGTATTATTAGACTGTTAGGTTCTGGTTAGGAGAATAAATTGACATGTGGTTGCAAAGATGCAATAATATATTGTATATATTGTATACTGTCTGTTGAGGAGCATCACAATAAAGAGTTAGATAGACACTCTACTAATACTCTAATGAGAGTTAGTTGACATGCAGTTGGCTGCAAAGTTACTTATAGTTAGTAGAATGTCTAAAGCGGACCATCAAAATAAAATGTTACCATATTTCATTTTAAATTGTGCATAATTTACTATTATTATAAGTTAATGTAAAATGTCCAACAAGGACATTGTAAAAATAAAGTGTTAAAGCAATAACTACTGTATAAACTATGCATAAATACACACAGCTAACCCTAAACCAAACTCTAATCTAACCCTAACCCTAAAGTAAGTACATGTAGATATTTAATATGGGTACTTAATTACACTTAAACAAGGACTCTTTCTGTGACCTGTGTGAAATAAAATAATACATAATACTACCATACATTAGATATCAAGATCTTGAAATGATCTCTTAGAGTATATACAGCTCTAAGTCATGATTTGTTTGATCATTTTATGCAATTGTGTAATTTTTGTATTGCATACTTTTTTATGCGTTACATTTTCCAAAAAAAAGAAAGAAAAAAGCAAACTCAGATATTATTTTAAGTGATACACGAAATGCTGTGTTCATGCTGCGTAATTGCTATTTTTGTGACAGTGGCGAAAGATCTGGCTGCACTTGGCAGGACAAGGGCAATTAAAACTTGAAAGGGCAGAAAGAAAAGGAAGTAAAAAAAAAAAAAGAAAGAAAACGCCATGGTTTCCTCCTGCCAAAGCCTGCCACATCTAGTTAACAGCTGAGCTAAATAGCTTTGTTAGGTGTTTTTTAGCACAAAGAGACAGCTCATCAGTGTAGGCATTTATGAAACCGGAGGAAAACTGCAGACTGCTCCGCGTGAAAAAAAAGACAATGCTCCCCAGTCTATAACAATGGACAGCCTCATCTCCATAATCCCCCTCATCCCGAACGCAGGAAGAGAGAGAGAGAGAGTTAGGGCACGCACACAGACCCCGGCTGGCTGTGTCATTTCTGACAGCTTTATTAAAAGCGAAGGGCTGAATTGCTGTGTGTTCACCAGCTTTGCCATTTGGACTAGCGCAGAATTGTGGGAGTGTGATGTCAATTGACCCCAATGCACACACAGGACATCAAAGACGGTTCTCGCCCCATGCGACCGCTGGGTTTCACTGTGAAGTGATTAGCCCCGCGCACACGGCCCGAATCCTGTTACACACATCTAAAGTTCAGCTGCAGGGCTCCATACTAACTTTAGATAGACTTTATTGTCTCTGAATTACATATTTGGTGCAGGAAATTAAACAAAATGCATGTATAGAATTAAAAATATATGATTTTATTTTATTGGGCGGTACATTTGTAAATTGTTTTGGAGCATTGTCAAACACATTTTTGTATTGCATATTTTTTTATCTGTTACACTTTCCAAAAGCCGTGGTCAACAAACAGAATAATAATGTGAGTCAAACATACAGTACTTATAGCTATAGTTATACTTGGGTTACAAGTTGGGGAAGAAGAAAGTATTGAACTCAATTATATTTTATATGCAAATGTCTAATGTCTCTAAATAAGTAAAACTTCCCAAAAAAAAAAAAAAAAAAAAAAAACTGTTGTACACAATCTACCACATCTGATTGTAAAAAAAGATTTAACAAGAAAAAAGGCCTTTTAGTATAATTGTATGTTTGATGTGTCTTTTTACTGTGAAATATTTATTGATTGTTATAAAGTAAACAGAAGATTAACGTTTATATTGTAGTAATATTTCAAGTTGAACTCTTACTAGTTTGAAGCAACTTGTTTACTTGATTATCCAAATAAACAAATCAGTTGTGAGTATCAAATATGATCCATCAAGCTTTTGAGGATAATTTATTTGTTCCCAATCATCATTGTAATGCACTGCAGTTTTCCCCCAACAATAAAAACTACAGAGTAGTTTGATCATAAATATAATAATTAAATATCTTATTGAGACATATTATTGAGAGAAGTAGAATGACATTGATAATGATATGTATTTATGTACGTCATCTGTTATAATACATATATAATACTGTTATAATACTGTTATAAAGATCTCATGTATTTACATTAGAAGCAATAAGAATCGTTTGGCCATATAAACATTAACAACTGCACCAAATTGCTGATTTTGCTTGTTTTGAGCAAACAATTTTTTTTTCTCCTCCATATTCTCATATATCATACTGAGAGCATACAAATTATAAGATTAAATATGTTACTCAACAAAAACAAAAATGTCTTTCTCTCTCTCTCTCTCTTGATTCTGTATTTAAAAAAATAACATTATTGTTTTTTTTGTTTTGTTTTTTTTACTATAATTTCATGTGTCAGGCTGGTAACATAAAGAAAGAACCAGTACACATTTTCATTTTATTTCATTGTAGCATTACAAATCATTAGAAATGTCTTACTGATTTTAATTGGTAACAAACTCCTAAACTTCATTTTCTAAAAAAAAATCCTAAATGTATTTATTTATATTGTGCTTAAAATGTATACTTGCACTATCTTTCTTTAAAATAAATGGTTTGATAATATCTTAGCTCTCTGAAATTCTACTCTTTTTTCACAACACACAGTAATTTGCACAGACTGGTTAAAATGCTTCACTTGCTCTGCAATGAATGGAAATTGGCTGAAATTCCTCCTTGAAGTCAAATGAGGCGTGCAAACGACTCTCTGCACTCCTACAGACACATGAAAAAGGTCAGTATCTGCATTCAAAGCATCTTAAAATGCGACAGCTGATTTATGATTAGACATTCATACATATTACAGATGCTATTATCTGAAAACATACAAGTGATCCAGAAAGAGCTCGCCTTGCGAGGTCGGTCATGGCTATTTGCATGTGTCTATCATCACAGGTGTGTGATTGCATCATTCTCTGGATGTCCTTTTCTTCACGCGCTAATGACCACTACAGACTTCTTATCTGTCAAATACCTCGCCAAATCGCTGATAGCGAGCTCAACTTTTGCCTTCAAATCATCCATTACCTCATAGCGTATCATTGGGGAGGGGGTGTTTTCTTTTCTGAAGGGCTCTCTGACCTCTAAAGTAGACATAGTGATGAATGGAGCTTTAGGAGGACACTTTGAACTTGTCCTCAGGCAGAAGAAAAAAAAAAAGAGTACAAAGAGCAAAAATCGCTTTGGTGTGCCACAGACAAAAAAAAAAAAAAAAAAAAAAAAACGGTAAGCAGTAAATGTGCTTTACAGGCTTATCAGAATGGATAAAGTCTCTTTTAGCTTATAATACATTTATGAATATAAATATATAATTTTGTAATGAGGTAAGCAGTCGGTTACAGTAAAAGCGTGTTCTCCACTTTGGGACAGTATCCATTTCAAGGGACTAATTTGTTTATGAAAACAATTATTTCATCATATAATATACTCCCGGTCATCATACCGTCTGAGTGCATGTCGATATGGAGACGATTGTTATCATCTTGTAAACGCTATAAGAGTAATCTGATCATGATAAACTGATACTTCCTCTGTTTTTATGGCTTGATTTTCTGGGCGGCTCTGCAAATACAATGTACTGTACAAACAAGGTTGTACTATTAAGATATTGTACATCTTACCGTATTTGGCAAGACGACATAGATCATTTGGCTGTAAAATGTTGTAAGAATATAACTGTGGTCATCAGAACTTTACTGTATAAGTACAGTTACTGTAAAGATAAACATGTCTGGGGTCGGTAAGATTTGTAAAAAAGTATTTTACGCTCACCAAAGCTGCATTTATTCGATTAAAAATACAGTAATCAGTAATACTACAAAATATGATTACAATTTAAAACAGCTGTTTTCTATTTTAATATTTATCCTGTCATCAAAGCTGAATTTTCAGCATCATTACTCCAGTCTTCAGTGTCACATGATCCTTCAGAAATCATTCTAATATGATGATTTTATGCTTATTATGATCAATTTTGAGAAATGTATTATACTATCACACTGAAACAACTCATTAACAATTCATAATTGTTCATAATTGGCTATTTTATAAGTAACGTGACATTCAATTGTCACAGCAAACATAAACCAGACATAAACGCTTTATCACAGAACACATGCGACATCAATGCCTTGTTGTCCTGTGCAAAGGTTGGACTTCGTCTGGACCACAATGAGGGCACACTCAATATAGATAAGAATGAAAACATGTCCTCACAGTTAACGAGGTGAAGGAAAGAACAAACCTGTCCTTGATAACAAAGTCCAGGTGTGCTAACAATGGACCGCACTATACAACACATAAGAAAGAGATTGTGTTTATTCCCAACAAACAAGCAGAATAACCTCTTGTGTTTTTCACCTGAAACATATTTCTTCACTTCCACTGGTTGAGTGAGAGAGAGAGAGAGAGAGAGAGAGAGAGAGAGAGAGAGAGATTGAGAGAGAGAAAGAGAGAGAGAAAGCTGGCCTTTCAGCTCGTAATGGACTACTAGAATATTACCATCCGTTATTACAGCTGAAACATAGATATCCTAATGGGTGAATAAACTGTGATTTTAAAATAAACTACATGCTATTTATTTTTACAACTTTCTGTGTTTTGACTGTTATACGTTAGGGGGCGCTATTACACATCTTCTGAAAGAGTACTAAATCTCCTGATCAAAACACAGGGAAAGAAGAAGCAGAAACAAGCGATCTCATATCTAAGTAGGTGCGTATGAAAAACAATGCGATCATCAACATTAAACATTAAACAGTATAAAAATCAAAATGGTCTAATGTTACTGAATGAAATGTCGACCCAGGACGAGCTACAGGACTGTGACGTTTTGGGGGTGTTGATGGACTCGATCTACTCCATCTGTGTTTTGATCATCGTTCTGAATCCGATCTGAATGTAGCCTTTGACAAAATGTGATTTTCTCAGCTTTTCACTCAAAATTTTGCTTTTTTTTAAACGAAATTTACCAAGTGTTGATAAAAAAAGGCTCTGCTCTATGTTTTGACATATTGCATGTTCAGATAATCATACAACAAAATATTCTGAGGGCCATGAAATTTTTATGAAATGACCAAAAACACTGGCGGTGGCCGGCAACTTAAAAAAAAAAAAAAAAAAACGCTGGCTGGTAAAGAGTTGATTTGGGTAGTCTAATTGAAGCTTGTGAATATCCGCTATTTCTTGCCAGTTTTTTTAGCAATATGCGCCAGGCGGCTGTGAACAGACTGTGGGCATGCCGTCTGGTCTAGAGGAACACAAAAAAAATTCATTACAATAAGCACATGGTGATTGTAATTCAGGCTACGTACTGTACAGCAACAATTACATGGTTGCTGTGAGGCCACGACAAAAAATGCCTTTGGAATGTCAATGCATTCTGTTAGACTTGACTCGTCTTCCCCTGTCATCTGTTTCATGTCAAGGGAACCAAAAGGCTGCTGAAATGTTTGACCCTGTCATGGTTGTCATATATATATTTGTCTTGAAAAAAAAATACAGTATATATATATATATATATGTGCCACAAACTATAAAACCAGATGGTTTCTGACACTTGTTACAGCCTGAAAACATTGCATCCTATCACTCTCTCCCTCCATCGAACGCACACCCTCCCGAAAGCACACTGTGTGTGCCGTTACCTTCCTGAAAACACACTGCCCTTGAGCTAACGACGGCAGAGAAAACTGCTGCCTGAACATTTATTCGACACCTGAGATGTCTTCATCCCACACACAGAAGATTCCTCTACCTGACTCAGTCTTTACCACAAATGTGGCCACCAAGGTTCTCCAACTACTCTGCTCCATCTTTGTGTCAGCCACAAACCTGCTAACTCTCTAATTTAGACGTCTTTGAGCGTTCCCCTCCCCCCTCGATTGAAGCCTGTGAGTTTCCAGTGATACTCTCATCCTTATGCTAGCAGCACTAGCTCACTCACTCTATATGTGTCCTACTTTCTGCAGCCCAGCATGAATAATGTGCAGCAAGTCTCATGAAAGAATCATCGCTGGCGATGAATTATTGATCCAACAGAGAAATGTAAGTGTAGGTTACAAAGTGTGTTTACCCACACAAAGTTAAGCGCTCTGCTTTATTAATCAACGCTATCTGAATCTGAGCAACACTCTGATCTATTATCGCTTCGTACAGCCAAACTATGGACACTATATAAATGGTTTCAAATGGATGAATGACACATAAGTAAAGAGATGTTTGTGAAACTCCCATGGGAGCCAGGGGACAGTGAAGTCATTTAGACATATAAAAAGCTGATTTAAAAAAAAAATTAAGACTTGTATCTCTAACCCCAATTCATTAGAGCTATCTGTTGCTATAAAACAATAGTATGAGGATCAAGCCACAAACTGCCTGTCAGTTAGGGAAACATTCGACATGTACAGTTCTAGGGTAGTCCAGGAATGTCAGTGAGAATCATCCATCCATCCATTTTCTGAAACACTTGTCCCATGTAGGGTCAGAGAATGCTGGAGCCTATCCCAACTTCTAGGGGCTGCAGGCCGGGAAACACCTTGAATGTTTGGCCGGTCATTCTCAAGGCTTGAACGACAACCAACAACATCATATTCTGAAGAAGAACTCCCCACAGGAATAGGCCATCTGACTGAAAGGAATATACAGCTGGTTTGTGTCATTATATTCAATCACGATTCAGGTGTCTCAGTGGGTAGCGCTGTTGCAGCAGAGCAACAAGAGGTCTGCATGTGTTGGCGTCGACCAGGTGCTTTGGTTTCCCCCACAATCCAAAGAAATACAGGTCAGGTGCATCT
Organism: Squalius cephalus; assembly: GCF_949319135.1. Taxonomy (NCBI): domain Eukaryota; kingdom Metazoa; phylum Chordata; class Actinopteri; order Cypriniformes; family Leuciscidae; genus Squalius; species Squalius cephalus. The sequence continues at coordinate 25,386,353 of NC_137145.1, forward strand.
CAGGCAGGGGTGTCCAATCCTGCTCTTGGAGGGCCACTATCTAATCTCAGAGTTTAAATAATTAAATGATGTTTTATTAACAAAGTTCAGGAGGAGCACGTTCAGACAATTGACATAATTAACACAAGTGGAGAGCATTCTGTTAATCAACGATAAGAGGTATATATATACAGCAGACTTACCTCTGTTCATTGACAGTTTATCAGCATCCCTTCTCCACACCTTTAGTTCTAACTCTTCCGACCACAGGGGGAGTATTCCGGGTTCGGGCTAAATTCCCCCCGGACAGCACGCCAAATACGCATGAAGCTTTACTCCATCTAATTAAATGTAAGTGTGAACTCGTGAAACTAACCCTAATTAAACATCTGTAACCAGCTAATCATGGTTTTCAAGATAACTAGAAACTTTCAGGTAAGCGTGTTTAGGCAGTTTGGAGTTAAACTGTACAAGACATTGGCCCTCGGCAACAAGATTAGACACCCCATGATCCAGGGTGTCTCCCTGCCTACAGATCAAGTTGCTGGGATAGACCCTAAATAGGACAAGTGGTTTGGAAAATGGATGGAAGGTGTCAGGCCACAATTAATAAATAGAGATAACTTCTCATACATACAAGCAGAGCGCATTTTTCTGCTCAAGAACTCAAGTTCACTTGTTATCGAGTGCCTTTTAAAGATTTGATTGTCTCTGTCAAAATTGTGTGACTATGTTTACCCTTTCCCCGGGGTCTCCAACCCTGCTCCTAGAGGGTTACTGCTCCTGTAGACTTCAGTCTTAACCCTGCTTCAACACACCTGCCCGTAATTCTCAAGTAACCCTGAATACCTTGATTAGCTGCTTCAGGTGTGTTTGAACTGGGTTGGAGATAAACTCTGCGGGACAGAAGCTTTCCAGGAGAAGGACTGAACACCCTTGCCCAAGAGATTCTCAAAATCTGGAAGCTACATTAGTCTTGCGTAGCCAAACCTTTGACTGTCGGCACAAAGTCTGGCTCACACTACGAATATTCCGGCCAAAAAGAATCGCCAGCACACAGGAAAAGACTCAAATCGAGTCTCTTTGAAAGATCTGATGCCTCAAACCTGGCAAATTCTGGCATGTGGAGTGAATATCTTCCTCAAAGTGTTCATTGTATCAAAACTGTACCAAGTACAAATGGTTTAGTTTCCACATCGATTGGTGCATCCTAACTCTTGGAAGCTGTGTAAAGCCACCAAATCAGACTGGCATTGGCAGCTCTTGTAAATGTTTTTGTGCAATATTCAAAACACTGTCAGTGAATGATCTGCGAGTGGTCCATATGAGCCAAACGAAGATGAATTTGAAATGTAAACAGTGGCTCCAGACACTGGGAGCAATAACCAACTATTGACACCAACTGATCTTACCAATATTTCAGGAGAAATCACACTGGGATAAGGAATGAGATTATAAATAGTAAAGAGTTTCTAGCAGGACTCTGTCAGGATGTACAGTAGCTACACCATATTTGATGAAAAGTGACTGAAGAATACCAGCAGTAAACCACTGCTTTATGTATTGTTCAAGCATTCCATCGAGCTTCCTTCCCAGCTGAATCTTCATTAGGCCACAAAGCGTAGATAGAGATATGTAGTGATGATATTATTAGTTTTAAACAATGAATTATGCTTGTGAGCGCAATGTATTCTTGGTTTTCCAGTTGGAAGATAATTATAGATCTAAAGAATGAAAATCTACAGGATCTTCAGAGATAATGAAGAGGTACAGAAGTGCTGAGTTCATCTAGAGAAGCACCTTAATGCCATTAACTGCACTAGCATGCAAATGAAATGTAAATTCTCAAAAGCCTTAAAAAACATCCACAGTTGTCAGTTTAAATTTAGATAAAAAAAAGTGATGATCTATTTGCTTTATTATATAAAAATATAAATTTGTTCCTCAAGGCTGTCACAATGCAGAACATGTAAAACATAGTACTTCTCTACCAAGTGATGCCTGTATTGATTGATTTTGCTGGTAAGACATGCATATAAAAAATCCAGCAGTATTTCACAACATTTACATTAAAAACCTTTTTTTTTTTTTTAAATACTTATTCTAAATTATATTTTTTTCACAAACCTCAGTGCAGGCGAGTTTTCAGACTGAGTGTCCACTGAGAGAAGCTGCTGCCCTACCTGTCAAAATTAATGTAATCCAACTTCATTAAATGATAAAGAATTTATTTTTAAATACTTTAACGTCCCTTCTCAAAAATGTACTTTTTAAAGACTTAAATGTCCCTTTCCAGTTGATGAACATCATTTATAATAATTCAGAGACCCAGACTAATTAGAAAATGAGTGTATCCATTGTGCAGCATTTTCAATGGATGTCGATATATAAAATACTGGACAAGCGCAATGTTTATGACTACAGCATTGCATAATACATAATCATTTTGCATGTTTTACATTATATGCCATAATTCCCCTCTACATAACTTCCCCCCCCCCCCTTAAACTAATTATTCATAATTAGTGTGCAATATATTAGTATAGCCATGATTTTTAATAAACATTTCTACTAAATAAGCTTCAATAAAACATTTTATATAGCCATAAAACAGCAATTGTTATAGTTCTGGTTTCGTTTTCATTCTGTTCCGTTCTAGTTTGTAGTTTGTATTGTTTCCGCCACAGAATAAAACATTTTAAACGATAATTGTGACTTTTTAGCTCACAATTGTGAGTTTACATCTTGCAATTCTGACTTTATAACACGCAATTGCGAGTATAAACACACTGAGAAATAAACACACAATTGTGAGCTATAAAGTCTATAAAGTCTCAATTATATTATATTAATTAATTATATTTCGCAATTCTTACTTTATAACACCCAATTGCGAATTTATATCATGCAATTCTGACTTAATATCTCCAAATTGCATGTTATAAAGTCAGAATTGCGAGATATAAATGTGCAATTCTGAGAAAAAAAGTCAGAATTGCGAGTTTCTTACAATGCCGAGTTTATTTCTCGCAATTGCGAGTTTATATCTCACAATTCTGACTTTATAACACACAATTGCGACAATATATCATGCAATTCAGATTTAAACTCGCAATTGTGAGAAAAAAGTCAGAATTGTGAGATAAAAAGTCAGTTTCATAAGTTTGCCACACCAGCCAAAGACCAGCTAAACATTACAGCACTTTGTATTGACTGCATATATTCCACACTTGTTCATATTATAATTAAATTTTGTTATACAAATAGTTGAATAATTTTTTTAGTCCAATCTGGATTTTATTGATAGATTCATTTGCAATTAAACATGTCGGTTACACTTTATTTTAAGGTGTCATTGTTACGGTAAAATTAAGTACTCAGTAATATTAAGCAACTACATGTACTTACTATAGGGTTAGGGTTTGGTTTACGGTTAGTTGCATGTAATTATGCATAATTTACTGTTATTACTATGGTAAGTACATGTAACATATATAACAGGGACACTGTAAAATAAAGTGTTACTAAAAATTTCTTATTTCGTGAGAGACTTTGATGCCCAAAATCTACTCAGAATGATTTGCTAGCTTGAATAATAGTGTATTAACCAAATGGACAAATGATGTTGTGTAGGGTGCCACGGTTCCCATCACACACCCTGGCTTGTCACGGCTCCATTACGCCACAGTGTCAACGAAAGGCTTCGGGCTCTTTCAGAACATGTCAGATGTGGGAATGTTTGCAGACCGTTGACATCGTGGCATCATCAGCATTGTATGTCTCCATCCTCCTCTGCTTTCCATTGGGGTGGGGATAGCTGTGGGGCCGCTCACAGGGCCGCCGGTCGCCTCCGTCTGCAGGACAGGCCATCTGCCTCTGGCGGTTGATTGACAGGACAAGCCCGGGAGACGCAGTCGAGCCAGTGAGGGCAGAGGACACTTACTGCGAGAGAGACAGACGAGACCATCGCAAAACAGCCTGCTGCTCGTAACTGCCATGTTTTACTCGGGACTTGTGGATGGGGGCAAGAACCACACTGACACAACCAGTCCAAAAAACCCATGTCTCTTCAATGGAGGTGAATATTCGGGGGGGGGGGGGGTATGGGAATTAAGAAGTGTCATCAATAAAATGATTGTCTTTAATATATACATGCATAGTTGTTTGTGAGTTTAGTTTTGGACATGTTTAGGAAATTTGGTGTCAGAAATTGATGTTGTTGAATGGATTTGTTACGATGTGCAAAACTGAGTCAGTCTGGGGTGTGTTTCCCGTACAACGGCGTAACTCGCTGCTTCAATAAAAGAAATCAACCAGCTAGTCACGACTGTTTCTCGAAACCATATTGTCTCAAATTTGTAAAAACTTAAAAACTTCTATTAATGAATCTGTTTGAGATCGAATTAATGCTAGACGTTTTGCTTTAAATTACAGACATGGCATCTGAGGAATAACTCTCATTTTGCTTTATTTCCAGATTCAATCATAGACTCGTTCTTGCTTATTAGAGCATGTTCGCTCATGCGCACTCTTCAAAAACGGTGCTTTAAATCTCTTGACAAACTAAAAGACATAAATGACATTTGTATGTATTCTAAATAAAAGATAAAGATTGTACTGAATGTCAGCTTGCTTATTTTGCTCAAGATAATGATTTATTGACTCCACATATCATGCAAACAACAACTCTGCTTCTAACCACAGGTCGAGAGCTGTCCTTCCAACCACACAACTCTGCGATGCTGTTTGCGGATGCTTGTTGGAACTATGTGTTCGGGAAACACAGACTCGTTGAATTATGCTGATAATGACGGAACTTGCGACCATAGTTGGCTAGCGATGCTTTTGGGAAACGCACCCCTGTCCGAGATATACTGTACATAAAAAAATAAAAAAAAATTATGCATATTTTGGAAAATGTAAAATGTAAATGTTACACACAGAAATCCAAAGTATTATTTTATGTCCATCTCACTGCTATTAAATTAACATTATTATTATTTATTTATTTTTGATTGAAACAGATATTTTCATTTTTATTATTAATTAATTAAATTTTTATGATGAATTAATTTCATTTTTATTATTAATTAATTTCATTTTTATTATTCTATCAAATACATTTTGTGAGCACTGTCTCTGTGAATGCCTGGGACATTTAAAACTAATGGTTTGTTTTCTTTTGATCAGTTGGATAAGCTGTACCTCTGGTGAAATGACTTAGTTTTAAAACAGATTATTGTTTATTGTGGTGGTTATTATTTTAAGATCACAATCATTCGTTTGATGTCTTTTGAAGAAGTGCTCCATAAACATAGACCGCTTCGCCTGGGCTTTTACAGTATAGCTTCAACAGATAACAGTCTTTAAAATTTCATAACCGCTGCTGAGATAACCTCAGTGTGAATATTTCATAGTGCTGTACAGGAAATGTCCTGTGAGTGCAAATCGGAGACAATAAACAGAGCTAAGAGTGTCGATTTATACACAGAATCATTCTGTCAGGAAGTATGAAATCACATTAATGTATTTCTACTTGGTGTTTTAAATGTACTTTCTAAATATGCATTTAAGTAACTTGATGAGCATCTAAGTGAACAACTGGATTGTTTTTCACTTAAATGGAAGTGTATTGTTAACCAAACCATTTTTTTTTTTTTCAAAAAGAATGGAAGGGGAAGGCACTCACCAAAAATCAATCAATCAATCAATCAATCAATCAATCAATCAATCAATCAATGTATCCATCCATCCATCCATCCATCCATCTATCCATCAATTTATCCATCCATCCATCAATTTATCCATCCATCATTCAATGTATCCATCCATCAATTTATCCATCCATCAGTTTATCCATCCATCCATCCATCCATCCATCCATCCATCCATCCATCCATCCATCCATCCATCCATCCATCCATCCATCCATCCTGCACAAATCACTGATACAATGTAATTACACATTAGTAATGTACACTGTAAAGAGGTTGCTGTAAATTTTACAGTAACTTACTGGCAGCTGGATGCCAGTAAGTTACTGTAAAATGTTTTACAGTATTATTACTGTATTTTCACTTACAGTATACTGTACCATTTACTGTAATTGCATTTACAGTATTATTACTGTATTTTCATTTACAGTATTAGTATTGAGTTTTTTTTGTTGTTTTTTCATTAAATTTTTTTTTTTTTTTATGTTTACCCCACCCCCCCAAAAAATCACAATAACTCACAAACATTTGTCCTTATAATATTCCTTTTAATCGTTGAACATTTTGTTTTAGAAGTACAAATTACAAATCTTGACCTTTAAGGAGCCACTAGCTGAAGAAAAAAAAAGGCAACATCTCCAAAGTCCATAGAATTAATCTCCTGGTGACCATTTGTATCTGTAGCATGGCAAAAACGTACACACACTGAAAAACAAAACAGGCCTTAAAACAATAAAATACAGTCAAAGTCAGTGTTGTGTTGTTACATTTCAGTAATTTTGCCAGTCAAAGTTGACAAGCTCTCTGATGAGAAACACTGAGGGTTTCAGGCTGATGCTTTTCTTTGGACCTTTCCAGATTTCCATCTGATCTGTGCCTTTGGTGTTTGGTGCCATCAGGGTTGACTATCAGAATGAACCTGCAAACACAAGCAGGGAAAAATATATAATTTTTTCAGACCGGTGTTGGCAGAATTTTCCTTAACCCTCAAACTTGATGCTGCATGTACTTTGGCGTTAATAAAAGCACTACATCTGATTCTGAATCCACCTACAGTAGTGGTGGGGGAAAAATCAATTCTGTTCAGTGTCGCGATATTTTGCGCACGCAATTATATTGATACAGTAGCGCAAAGTATTCCAATATAGGTTATAAGGCTGTGACGGTGGCAGTTTTTTTTACCACTGCGGTGGTAATGGACCAACTACCTGCAGTGGTTGGGGGGTTATTATGAAAATTGAAATAAAAAAATTTAGTTTATTCGAGCAAAAAAGTCTTTATTTGAGCAATTCCGTCAAAGAAGCAATACAAAGCCTGTAAAGCATTCAAATACATATCAGTAAATATTAGAAACTTACATAATAGAAAAGTTAAATCTATAAAAAAAAAAAAACTTTCGTTTAATACTTCCACACAAAGACGTGTGATTCCACATGAAGCCATACCGCTCTGTGCTTTGAGAGGGATGACACGAGGAGGAAAGAGACCATCGATCTATTTTCTGATATCTTCATGTTTTCTACTTGTTGTAAAAGGTATGAAAAGTGAATTTAATCTTCCACAAGGGCAAGACATTTAAGCTGTTTGAAATTGCGCTGCCAAAGAGAGCGAAACTAAAAATCAAATAAATTTGACGCGCCGTACATGTCTAATAACAAGCACAAACTGTGTTGAAATGAATCTGACGTGCAAGTAAAAATGTAGGCTATCTGTCCTACAACGTTTTTCTACTTTACCACAGTAAAGAATGTGAATGTAATAGGCCTAAATAAAAGCGAATCAAGGAAGAAACGTTTATTATCCCCTTCGAAAATCGAGACGTAAGTGAAGATTTTGGGAAAAAAACAAGGTATTACATGCAGGGATGAGTCACAATTTTTGGATATTCGATTAGTTTATTTAATTATAGAATTATAGTATATCGAATAGGTTGTGTAATTATTCTCTAAAATAAAATCTCCATGTTTTTGGTGCTAATGCGGTGGTGACGCGTTCATATAATTACGTTCTGTAATAAGGTCCTGTGTCCTGAATGTTCAAGGACAAAGTTTTTGCACTAGCCTCCAGTAAATGTGTAGAAGATGTTCACAGATTTAATGTGACATTTGAAGTGAGTTGAGCAGTCTTATTTTTTGTAATGTCTTTGAATAATATGGGGGACATGAATCGCAATATATCACAGAATCGAATCGCAATACTTGCTGTTTCGCAATGTTAGGAAGCGCAATAATATTGAATTGTGGCCCAAATATCGCAATACTATCGAATCATCAAATTTTTGCCAATTTCCACCCCTAACCTACAGGGATGGTATTACCCCATAATACATTACATTAAAATCATTAAAGCTTCATTCTTTTTCAATACATTCCTGTAGCTTAGATTTGCAGGGAATGGATAATTTAAATTAAACTTAAATACAATGTAAGTTGCTTTGGATAAAAGTGACTTCCAAATGCATGCATGTAAATGTAATGCAATGTAAAAAAAAAAAATATATATATATATTTTGGTTTACCTGATTCTGCATTCGACAAAATAGACAGCTAATGCTGAAGAGTCGTCTGTTAGCAGTTGTAACTGGATGATGATTCTGCCCTTCATTGTCAGCATCCATGTTTTTGCTTTGAGAACAGACTCTCCTGAAACAGACAAAGTCACAGCAGCCTTTTAGTGTTATAGTTTACAGAAAAAAACTAAAATACAATAACAGAACTTATTACTAACAACAATAACATGTGGGGTGAAGATGAGGTAAGATATAATGTTGTATGGTGTTTATTGGTTTTAATCAATTAAACAACATTAAAAATATTAGTTAGCAAAACTTTGCTATATTGATAATGGTATATTGCTAACCCTTTCCTCCTCCTTCTCCTCTTTCCTCCTCCAACGTCAACCCGTTTTGTGTATTAGTGGAGAGCGTCAGCAGTGATGTACAGTCCGGAGGGAATGGCCGCTGCAAATTCAAAATAAAGAACAGAAAATAACATGTTTGCCTGCTTAACTAATGAATACTTCAGCTAAGTTAGTTGATGTCATCTTACTCACCTGTAGATGTTATCACCATTACGAAGGCAATCACAAAAAAGACTCCAAAATACACCTCCGACATTTCAGACGACATAATTCAGACCACAAACTTGAAAATAAAACAAAAGATGAAATTAACAATGGTGTTGGATAAAGGGTTAGTTTACTCAAAATTGTAAATTCTGTCACCATTTACTCACCCTCAACTTGTTCATAACTTCCATTAAATTATTTAATGTGCTGTATACAAAAGAAGATTTTAAAGAACATGAGCAACCAAACAGTTACTGGTCCCCATTGACATCCAAAGTATTTTTTCTATTATAGAAGTCCATGCGGACCAGCCACTATTTACCAACATTATTCAAAATATCTTATTTTATGTTCAGACGAAAGAACTTCATGCAGGTTTAGAACACGTTGTGGGCGAGTAAATGATGACATACATAATTTTCTGTTTAAGGTGTTCTACGTTATCCCTTTAACTTAGTTTTACTCAGTATTTACGTTGTACATCTGCCAAAAAGTTGTGAAAGAGGAGACAGAACATACCAAAGTTATGCTTCTCTGTTTAATAAGTTTACTTCGGCTAATTTAGGTGAAGTTGACCATAACGTTACATACCAGTTGATGTTATCACAATGAAAAGGCTCCAACACACTCCATCGTTGCAGATGGCATTATCCAGATCACAAACCTGAAAATAAATCATATAGGCCTACGTGAAAATATTGTTTAAAACCCGCACTTTAACAAGGGTTTCGTCTATCTCACTTTACCTCAGTATTTCACGTTGAGTTCGCTGTTAGCTCGGTTAACGTTACCGACGACTCCGCCCGCCTGATGAGCTAATTTGCGTTAAAGAGGCAGAGGAACACACAACCATTATTTTTTATAGTTTTAACTAAAGAATATTTCGGCTAATATAGGTGAACTTAACTTACTCACCAGTTAATATTATCACCGTGGCAGCGACCCGGCCGACAGTCAGGAAAAAAAGACAGTAATAAAGGCACCAAAAAACCATTCTGACGACAGTCAGGAAAAAAAGGCACTAAAACCATTCAGACGAAAACAAAACGATACATCATGTTAGTTTGCTGTTAACATAAGTAAAAACATTTGAAAATGTTTGTTTTACATAAAATAGAAATTATATACTAACCTTTTTGGTGAGTTACATGATCATTTGTCCGTGCATTAACTGCCACTTCACCCCTCAAAAAAACACTTGAAAAGAAATCCCTCTTGCCATTGGTCAGTTTTTCGCGGGCAAGTTCACTACTGTAAATTGATTTACAGTAGTGAAGAATTACAGTAGTGACCCTATATTTTCCCATAATCCTTTGCTGTTTACAGTAACATACTGTATACATATTTTACAGTATCTTACTGTACATATTACAGTAAAATACTGTTCGAATTACAGAAATCCGTTACAGTGTATGAATAGCTATTACGATTGCTATTACTTGGAATTGTCTTTTTATTAGTGCTACTGAAAGTATTAGGTTACACTTATTATTTTTAAAGTGTCCTCGTTACAGTGTAATTATACAATAAAGTACTGAATACTTATAATTTACTACTTGTAATTACTATAGGGTTAAGGTTTGAATTTTTTTAGTTAGTTACATGTAATTATACATAATTTACTGTTATTACTATAATAAGTACATGTAACATGCATAACAATAATGTGTTGCCAAGTATTACAGTAACACAATATTTAACAGTAGGCTTACTTAATATTTAGAACAGAGAATAATCACAAAAATAATAAAGGTTGAAAAAAAAAAAGTCAATAATGCAATGATTGTGTTTTGATGCATACATTAGAATTCCAAATGAATCTAACAAATGAATATGTATTAAAAACAAATTATATTATTCAGAAGTAAAAGTTCAGTGAGTCGTTTCCTAAATCCCCGACTGCATATCCCCAGTTCGTGATTGTTACCACAGATCCTCTTTGCAAAGGCAGCACAATGGGGGAAAAAAAGCCTATTATATAACTACACCGCTGATGTTATCAGAACAACTGTATTTGACTGCAGTAGGAAGTATTAAATCAATAGATATTTGTCTTTGGTGAATAAGAGGCGTCAATGTTAGCCATAACTGCTGATATAGATCATACAAAGCCTGCAAATTCAAATCTGACAGCAAATTAGCAAAGTCAGCATTTCTCTTTTCTTAAAAATCTCTATCAGGTTTGAAGGCAGATCGTTTTATATAGAGGAAGTCCATCTGTTTTCTCATTATTGATTGCATCTAATTAGATGTCATCCTTTGTTATGAGTTTGGCTGTATTTAAATGATGTAGAGATCTTTCTCGCATGCGGAAACTGTCACAGAAAGGTAGGGTTTTTTGTTTATATGATTTTAAAAAAAAAAGCTTTAATTTAATCTGATTTAAGGCAAGACACCTCAGGTGAAAAGGATAAAATATTAAGTACTAAATATCACGATTTCCCCAGTTGATTGATTACATTAAGACATGACTTTTTTTTTTTTTTTTTTTTTACAAATATAAAATATGTTTTCTGAAATATGTTTAAAAATGCAAATGATGCATTATGTAAGCTAATTAAATATGCATTTGCGCTACACTTTATTTGAATGTGGTCCTGTTACAGTGTAATTATATTTAAGTTCTGAGTAATATTAATTAAATACATGTATGTAGGGTTAGGGTTAGGGTTAGTTGCATGTAATTATGCATAATTTAAAGTTATTACTACAGTAAATACATGTAACGTGTAACAAGGACACAATGAAATAAAGTGTTACCGCATTTGCATACATTTCCAGAATTCTGGAAAAAAGGCGGGATCAAAATTTTTGCTTCATTTTGTTGACAAACTGTATTAGAGACAAATGATTTTAGAGGGGAAAATACTGACAAAAAATACTGTCAACAAATACATTTTCACAATAATGTATAAATGTATAAAATCAGGCCTATTATATATGATCGAAAAATCAGATCAATAAAAATCTACATAAAATCAAATAGATAAAGTGCAATACCAAAAACATTTAAAAGTGTATTTTTCATGTTTTCTTTTCACTAGCCTGAAACAGCACACAACAGCAGAAGCCAAATAACCAAAAATCTCGAAACTTTACAGGGCATGTAAAAACAATAAAATAATAATAATAATTTTTTTTGGCTGTTGCACTGTAAAAAATTTCTAACCCTCCCAAATCAAAAATTTCAAGTGACCGATAACATCTAATTTTTTCACTTGGCCCAAGTGAAATTCTGTAAATTATAAAATTAAATTCACAGATTTTCACTTGGGCCAATTGAAATTTACAGAATTTCACTTGGGCCAATTGAAAAATTTAGATGTTATCGGTCACTTGAAATTTTTGATTTGGGAGGGTTAGAATTTTTTTACAGTGTGTGTATTGCCATAATAATTGAATTTACTTGAAAAGAATAGCATTGTATTATCAGGGTGACACAGTGTACAGATATGAGGGTATAACTATGACTCAGCATATGAAAAAAAGGAGGGTTTTTAGTTTGTTTGAGTAATCCATCTTCTATTTGCAGCCTTGGTTAATAAAATATATCCAGTCACTGGAGGGAGTCTCAGTGCGCATGTCGTGTCTGCCAGCGAAGTCTGTTTTCATTGCTTTGCTTCACCAACAGAAATCTAGCGCTGTACCAACAATCCATTCCATTCACATCTCCTGCCCATTCCCCCTTCAGCAAGGACGACAGGCTCGCCTTGCTCTGGGAGCCGGGGTATAAAAGGACCATCGCACCTCATTAAAAAAACATGCAGCGCAGTCGAATCAGATTCGCCGTTAATCGCCAGAGACATGGCGTAATGTTTAATTCTGTCGATGATGGAGGCACTTTCGCCTGAGGTAACTTCAGCGGGAGCCATGTTTGCGTGCAAACCTTCACTTAGAGCTCGACTGAGTCGTTCACATGAGCGTAATGTTACAGGGCCAGGCAGAGGAGGCGGTGGGGTGATGTTTTATTGAAGCGGAATCCTCTGAGAGGGGCTAAAAATGCACCCGACGCCTTCGCAGACCTGTCTGTTTTGGCTGTCGAGAATGGCTCCCAATCACGGAAGGATAAAAACATCAAAATAAGCTAATCGAGATAGGGCTTGAAGGCTTCTGCCCCTGAGGAGTGTGGAGGTCCATCCCGACACACACACACACACACAGGCCAGCGCGGGTGTGTGACTACAGGCCTGAGGAAAAAAAATCAGCTGCTCACTGCCTGTTTTACTGCTCAGAATTATGATAAAAAAGATAAAACCTTGCAAAATGAGAATTGATATAGTTACTGCCTCATTCTTGACATTAGATCTTCTATGTCTAAAATAGGGCTGATCCGTTATGGGCGGATCCATTATGACTTTAATTATAATGCTTAACCGATCATTAGTTAATATATATATATATATATATATATGCATTGTCCAGAATTATATATACATTGTCCAGAATTATCAGAAAGAAAGACAAAAACACTGTATTTTTTAAATGTGCTTGGATTAAATTTTGACTTTAGAACAATTTGTGTATGCAAAGAATATTTCTGAACCGTGCTCATTTGCATAGCACAATAGCTCAGCTATTTGACCTGCATAATGATATTGTTTGTTCACCTGATGTATGGAGTTCATAATGAAGACATGAAGCGGACAAAATTAAATGTGACTCAAATTAATTTGATCAGTTCAGAAACAGCTCCATATACATCTACCATTATAACAAGTCCATCTGGCGAAAACAATGTGATCTGCTTCCCTCAGCAGTGCTGAAGAGCTGCTGTCAGCTGAAAATACTTTCTGTTCTGGTGAAATTCACCAATACAACTCGATAATTATGCACACACAACATATTGAATTAAAAGACAGCTGTTGACAGCTCACGGTGTGCTCAGTGTTAAAATTGAGAAAGAAAAGAAATCTGGATGAATCATTAGAAAACATGGTCAGGTCACATTTCACCCTAAGAGATCATTAAGATAATTTATTATCATGACAATTATCCAAATTCTCATGATGAATGATTGGCTGAATGGATAAATTGATGGATGGATGGATGGATGGATAAATTGATGGATGGATGGATGGATGGATGGATGGATGGATGGATGGATGGATGGATGGATGGATAATTTGATGGATGGATAATTTGATGGATGGATAAATTGATGGATGGATAGATGGATGGATGGATGGACAGATGGATGGACGGACGGACGGACGGACGGATGAACTGTATGAGATGGATGGATGGATGGACAGATGGAAAGATAAATTGGTTAATGGATAATTTGATGGATGGATGGATGGATGGATGATAGATAATTAGATGGATGGATGAACGGGTGGATGGATGGATGGATGGATGGATGGATGGACAGATGGAAAGATAAATTGGTTAATGGATGGATAATTTGATGGATGGATGGATGGATGGATGGATGGATGGATGATAGATAATTAGATGGATGGATGGATGAACGGATGGATGGATGGATGGATGGATGGATGATAGATAATTAGATGGATGGATGAACGGGTGGATGGATGGATGGATGGATGGATGGATGGATGGATGGACAGATGGAAAGATAAATTGGTTAATGGATGGATAATTTGATGGATGGATGGATGGATGGATGGATGGATGATAGATAATTAGATGGATGGATGGATGAACGGATGGATGGATGGATGGATGGATGGATGGATGGATGGATACTGAAGCCCATCTCAGAATATCTATAGGCCGAACACTCTGGAAGGTCCAGACAGAAACACAAACACTCTCAAACTTCCACCTTCTGGCAGAAAGTGTTTAGACTGTGTGTGAAACTGTAATACACAGAGGAAAGTCCTGGGTCAGTCAGGACTCAAACCACGGATCTATATGCTGTAACAATTCTACCTGTGCACATACCAACAAATGAAGAAATCAACTGTTTTGCATTTGAAAATATTTTAAAATGTTATTTTGTGTCACATGATTCTTCAGAAATCATTTTAATATGACGATAGGATGCACAAGAAACATTTTTGATTATTATCAATGTTGAAAACAATTGAGCTGCTTCTTATTTTTTGTGGATACCGTGATATATTTGTTTCAGGATCCTTTGATACATGTATAAAACATGTGACTTCAATGGAAAATTATATTTCTGAAGACTTGACAAATTCACTGAGGTTCAGCCTAACATGTAGAAGAATATACACGCAGTTTTCACCATAACAATTTATCGCGGCTCTTTGAACTGTCTAGAGAGCTATTTCATTGAAATCTTTCTGGATCATTGCTCTCTGTGTAACTTCCATCCTGAGATTAGCCAATCACATTCTTTATCGCCGTAAGCACTTCCTTGTGTAACTGTCTCGTCATAAATCTTGTCGATCGTATTCCTGAACCGAAACCTGGCAGATGGCATAATGGGGCATCTGGGGAAAGATTTGAGGATGCATCGGTTGAATTTGATGGGGGAGGTATTATAAAATGGCACACCGGGTTTTTTTTGCAAAACACAGGCTATGATATTCCCTGAAATGGCAGAGTGGTTATTATTCTCAGTTGTATATTCATCCGCTGTGACCCCACTCTTGATCAGACATCTCAGGCCATTAATCAACGAGGGTCTGGCTTTGTGTGCCCGCCGCTCTCTCGCTGGGACGCCAGTGAATGAGGCGTGAAGCGGAGAGGTAAAGTCCTGACACCTCGTTATTCAGAGATGAGGGACAGGCGTACCATCCTGCTGCTCTGCATCTCAGCAGCACGTCCACATTGTTGTTGTTGCTGTGGATACTTCACAAATTAGAGCAAAATGCACTAGCTGTTCAGCAAATTTCCATGCTTTAGTGGGGGGAAAAAAGCACTCTATCACACTCTGTCTCTGTGTATCAATGTGCTAAAAAGAACAAATTATGGAGGTGTGAAGTCTTGGCCTGAAGTTGACAACAAAACAACAACAACAACAAAAATGTATATACTGATAAAATGAGTTAAAACACATGCAAAATCAATCGATTTGTAATGACCATATTTTGGAAAAACCCATTTGCATTTTAGATACAATTTTGTCACTTGCAATGGCAATGTTTTCTTATACTACATAAAATTTAGCATAATACATAAGTAATCTAAATATCGCATTCATGAGATCTAAAAAACACTGGGCTGGATATTTACAGGACAGAACACATGTTGGGTTAATTTTACCCAGCAGATTGGGTTGTTTATTTAACCCAGTATATAGTCGATTAATGTTTACTATAATACTAGCTTCTTTTTTTTTTTACTTCATACATTAATTAACGTCTAAGGAGAGAGCGCAAAAAGCCTGCGATAAATAACTCAATCCCTGGGTTGTTATGTCTGACCCAAGATCTGGGTAACACAAGAAAACTACCCAAACACTGGGTTGTTACGTCTGACCCAGGAGCTGGGTAACACAAAAACTACCCAAATACTGAAAAAATAACCAAAACAATTACCCAAAAGGCTTCACCCAGGATTTGGGTTGAAAAAAATAACACAAGATTTTTTAGAGTGCATGTGTCTAAGGTAAAAATTTAAAAAACAAATGCATGCAGTTTATTTCACTAAGGTATACTGTCACGGTTGGTGGCTGTGTCAAACAACACAGGAAAAGGAACAGACTGAATCTGAGGGCTTAAATACATGACAAAGAAGCTGATGAGATGATTAACACAACACACCTGAACAGAATACTCAAATCAATCACATACCATACAAATAAACCATACTAATAAACAGAATAACTGTGAGACTCAGATATGAACATAACAGAAAAAGAGATACAAAACAAACTAACTTTAAATGTGCACAAACAAACTCAAAATGTGACTCATACCTTTTGTTACGCTAGTTCCTAATCTAATAATAATGTAATAATCCGATTAGTCATTTGATTACAATTTATATTCAGGTTTTTGAACAATTTAATTTTTTTTTTTTTACTTGCAACACAAGTTTTAATTAAAAAAGATTTGTCAAGTGGTGTAACCATTTAACAATAAAACTAAAACTTTTTCTTAAAACACACAAGTGTGCAAATATTATTTATTATTTTCAAAAACAGGGTAAAAAAAGTTTGAAATATATAATGAATTTCTGTAAACATAAATATTGATTTTAGAATCATGAATATCTCAAGGTTTTCTTTGAGTTATGCCACCTGACATTCGACAACCTGAAGTTGACCAGATATTATAAAATTATCTGATATTTTACACAATCCCAGGATGTACAGGAATCCTCTCTGTGATTTCATTTCATGTCATTATTTTTATAATCACATGATAATATAATTCACATGCATTGGTATATAACATGGTTATAACAATGGTATAACAGTTGTATAACATGTTGGTCATACCCACACTGATTTTTATTTAGTAAATAAGTAATCATAATAAAGTATTAAATTATATAATTTTCAAATATGAATATTATTTTGAAGCAAACCGGCTTCACTAATTTTGAGAAATAACAATAAAAATGCCTCTTATGGGAGTTTTTACAACTAGACTTTTTAAGACAAGGTAGCCAAAAATATCAAAATGATTTTAATTCAGAAATTAAAATACATAACAGAAGAGATGTATTTGTAACATGTATATTTTTATATGTAACATGTACCATTTCCTGATTTATTTGTCTTTGTGTGATACTTACAACAAACCGTGACAGTATTTTCATCAGCTCGAAAACAAATGCCACGTTTTTTACCCATTTAACTAAGGCAAAAAGAAAAGGGGAAAAAAGAAAGAAGCTACATTATATGTTTGGTAGCACTTTGTTTTTGCACAATCACATTTCAGTTGACGCTTGACGGATGAAATTGGCACACTTTCCTGCGCTTCACCACTAAAAGGAGTTGAAGGTCAATGTCAAAGTGATCAGTCAGGGAGAAACAGGCTATCAAGGCATTGGACCAGAGGACCGTCAAGTCAAGGCCATTTCTGACCTCAGGCATTAAAACAGAGAATAAGTGTACACAAATAACCACTTTAGGAAATGTATTTCCAGCAGACTGCTGGCTTTTAATAAACGACGCTGATTTATCACACAGGTTTTTGTACAGTATATTTTAAAAAGTGATTATGGTAAGCATAAATTCAGATTTGTACTTGTAGGTGTAAGGAGACAAGCTAATACATTGCTTGCCAATGGTGCGTGAAAGATAAATGGACCGTCAGTACAGCACCTGAAACGAAAGCTCATCCATCTATAACTATGGCCAGACATGGGACACATACCATAAAGCACATACATTTTTATCTTTACACATTCACAAAACTTCACAGTTCAACTAAGTGCCTTTGTAAGCATGGTGAAGATAGATATATATATATATATATATATATATATATATATATATATATATATATATATATATATATATATATATATATATATATTTATTTATTTTTATTTTTTTTATTTTTTTTTTAATAGTTATGCTGTACATATTATCTGAATGTGAAATTTTTTGGTCAAAAGATTCAGCTTTTGTACCACTATTCACTGTTTCTTGGATTATATTCATACTTTGAAGGTGACATTGAAAGTAGTGAATGAAAAACAAAACATCCGCCTCTGTAAAAAGTGATCAGTTGACTTAACTTAAAAAAATTAGGAAACCCGTTACCTTAAAATTATTAAGTAAAGAAACTTAATCGAAAAAAAAATAAGTAATGTGGAATTGTCAAGTTGTCTTTTTTTTTTTTTTTTTTCAATTAAGCATTAAGTTGATTTACTTAATAATTTTAAGGCAACGGCTTTACTAATTTTTTTAAGCAAGTGAACTGAACACTTTTTACCAGTGTAATGTATTCTCAAAACTAAAGGAGTTTTACATTCACATATGATATGCATCAATCATTAATTCTCTTCTTATTTAGAACGTTCCAAACTCATTTTACGCTACAATGAAAACCGTTGCAAACCAAGCATCTCTATTCACATCAATTATTGAGCACAGCTTGGACGGCGGATCGCTGGCCAATCCAGCGGCGTCAGTTGACCTTTCACACATACTCAAAGGCAGCTCGAGTGTTAGGTCAAGCAGAGATCCGTTTCTCAAGCTATAAGTGCACACTTTCAAAGATGTCTAATAAATTTTTAATTCAGCTTTGTTCAATTAGCGTGTAATCAATCTAGCATTGTGTTTACCAAAGTGGTGAGACCATTCTCTGAATGTCAACCCAGCTGTCGAAGTGACCGTATTGAATGTTCCCCGGAGAGCTTTTGAGTAAATTTACAGTTTACATTTAAATTCAAGGCATGCACCTTCTTAGTAAAGTGATGTCAAACAATATGATATAAAAATATGCATGCTTATTCCAAACCCTAGTCTACCATATAAACAGAGAGTTGATGATGTATTTCAACATCAATATTAAGTAAAAAGGTACTGTATATGATTGTTTAAGGAAAGTGTGCATTTTAAGTTCTTGGTGTGTTCTGGGTAATATTCACCCAAGGGGAAAGATCCCAAGTCTCTATGATATTCTGGTCTGCTTTTCATTAGCTATTACAACTGTTTTTTTAAAACAAAAAAATTAGTAAGACTTTAAAGGTGGTGTTATATGTACTTACTATAGTAATAACAGTATTTTTTACACATATTTACAAGCAACTAACTCTACACCAAACCCTAATACTGACCCTATAGCAAGCACATGCTGTTAATTAATATTTCTCAGTAGTTATTTGAGAAATTACAGTGTAATTACATCACCTTAAGATACAGTTTTTGCAAAACACTTTTTGTTTCTGCAAAACCAAATTATTGGCATTGCTAAAGTATAAAATAAAGTAAAAATAAAACCAAACAAAGTGCCATCTGTTTTAAATAGCTATGCTTTTTGACTTTTGACCTTTTATAAGGTTTTGTTTGGCTGGTTTATATAAAAATGCATCTAAAAATCCATCTGACATCCATTACCATGGGTGAATTAAGGCAGTTGATGCTTTGAGGGTGTTTGGCTGCTCGTGGTCCAGCGGCTCCTGGCAAGATCGATCGCGTAATGAATTCCAATAAGCACCAGGATATTTCTGTCTAAAACCTACTTGCCTCTGCCAAGAGGTTGAGATGCCCCTGGATGGACCTTTCAACTGGGCGCTGACCCTAAAACATGCCTCATTAATGCAGGAATGCAACACAAAAATCAGTGTTTGTGAAGGGCTATTAAGGATCCAAGATTTAAAACATTTTAGGATCCATTCATGTCAAAAATCTTAATATCTTTTGATTATGTGTAAGCATATGACTTTCTCCATTTTTGAGCACGAAACAGGACTTTCTTCTGTCTGCATTGCTTATTTACCAGCATGTTATTTAGAACATTCTAGCTTGTTTTAATGAAGGACAAATATTCTAGAGTTCACTCTGTTTGTATATTTTCAAGTCCATAATCCCATGAGGTGCATTTATCTCTTTATGCTTTTTTTTCCCTTTCTTTCTTCTTTAGAGCTGGCACAACTGTGGATTTCAATTCATATTTCTCCAAGACACATCAGTGCGCCTTTTTTTGTCTGAAACACACAAAACCGTCTGTTCTGCCATCTGGGATAGTCCTTTTTTTTTCTTTTTTTCCCCCTTTTCTCTTGCTCTCCCCTCCTCTTGTGCATTTCATTGAACCACTGCGAATCCTCCTTCAACCTTGCGGTAGTAAGCAAGAAAAAAGAACACAGAGGCAATGCTAGTAATGATTGGTATTCCAAGCATATACTGACTACCAGCCAAGTAACTTTGATCCATGACTTTGGAACAAGAGAAGAGGAAAAAAAATCAGCCGGCCTGTTGGTGTGGGAATGATCAGCTATGCTAATGAAACTCAGTGCAGATGAAGAGATGCCCTCAGAGGTCAGATCTTTACAGATATACACAGTCTACAGCTGACCAATCTGTCTATGTGGGCTGCATCCAATTCTCAGTTCTTTTTTTTCAAGGATTTAGATGAGTGATACATAAAATGTGCTTTCTATGCTGTTTTCTGAGATATGCAAACATCCAAATTTGCTTCTGGATAAACATATTTTGTTGGTTGTAGAGCAACACAGTCCTAACCTCAACCAGTAACACTTATCATCAATTAACCCTAAAATCAGATGGCAATGATTGTTGATAGGAATCCTGTA
The DNA here is from genome assembly GCF_949319135.1 of Squalius cephalus. NCBI lineage: Eukaryota > Metazoa > Chordata > Actinopteri > Cypriniformes > Leuciscidae > Squalius > Squalius cephalus. The sequence continues at coordinate 25,407,262 of NC_137145.1, forward strand.
AAGCTCCAATACAAACCTTAACTCTGAAATCTGATTGGCTGTTGGAAACATTCTAGAAAGAACAAGGATGTAAATCCAGGAACAACACAATTTGCATCAATATTTGATGAGACACAAATGTTCACACATTACTCCCCATTACCATATACCTTCCATCTCACTGCTGTAGACAATCACATACTTGTATATACACTCCCGTTAAGTAAGATTTTCATATTTGTTGAAAAAAAGAAAGAAAATTCTCGAATTGATACGGTAAAACTGACACCATTGTTACTGTCCGTATCACTGTGCATCAAGTACTAAGGACAATGTGCTGCTGAAATTCAAATATGGTTATGGGCAATTTATTTCCATCATGCACTGTAAGCTGTAGACCAATCACAAGAGACTGGGCCGTCTGACCAATCAGAGAAGTGTAACAGTCAAACCTGTTAAGATGTTTTTTTTTTTGGTTGTTGTAATTATACTACACACCTTGAGGGGGCAACAAGGAGTAATACTCTCAGGTATAAAATGGGTGTAGAGAGTAGAAGTAGTAGATTTGTAATGGAGGAGTAAGCATGGCTTATGACTCCAAACAATCAATTGTCCTGATTGGGAAACTTTGAGTTTGATGCTTAATCGGAAGTATGCATTGTTTCTTTTCTTCAGCTGACTAAATATTTAACGGGTGATGTATGTATAGATATATTCCTAAGGGGATTATTTTTTGTAGAAGGACTCCACATTCTGTGGGATTTATATTTCTGTTTCACATGCCTGTCTGGACCCTTGTCACATGCCACATAATGTGATTTGGTCAAGACTTTCTGGTTTGCTGTGATTTGGTATCAACACTAAGGTTTGCACTGGGGAGATTTGCATTCTTGGACCTGAGCTTTCATTGACATTGATTCCTATAGTGTTGTCAATGAACTTTCAACGTCATTATCCTTGTCATCGTCGTCTTCATCGTTATCATCAATCAAAAACAGATAAGACTTTCAGTTCTATGTTGCTGGTTCTTGAGTGGTAAAACATGTAAGATCTTTTGTGTGTCTATGAAAGAGTTTTGAAAGATAAAAAGATGCAATGAATGACACGTATTTATTTATTGTTTTCTGCATGTCACTGACTTGTTAAGGTTGGTAATAAACACTTCCAGAGTACCTTAAACAGCAAATAGTTAGTGATTATATTTAGTATTTCACAAAATTTAGTACTACAAATATATATTTAGTATATATTATATACAGTATTTCTTAATAAACAATATTTCATATTACATATCATCATCCACATATATAGTTTGTAAGATGTTGTGTCCTATTGATTGCTAAAACATTAAATCACAAGGCTTAAATACATGGAGAGTAATCATATCTCAAACGGATTTATTATAAGCACTGAGTTACATAGTTGTACGGGAAACACACCCCAGGTTCATAATCTATTTGAATAATGCATACTGTATAATTAATTCTAAGGTATGGTAACCCACATGGTAACCCACTATTGACTTTCTCCTTCAGAAGAAATTACTATTATTTGTATCAGTATTCTAAAGTTCAAAGCATGATAACTCTAATGACTGAAATCATTGTAAGCTTTTGAGGTTTTTGATAATTCCTTCTGACAGATTTAGTAACACTTGAGTAATTACTAACCAAAACCTTATAATGATTTCAGTTAAAATTAAGGAGTTCTCGTTCTTTTCACTTTAGAATATTCATCCAAATAATTAGTTCCTTCAGAAGGATTTGGTAATACTTGAGTTATTACTAGTGGGTTACCATGATCTTCACTTCAGAATTAATTATACATTATGCATTATTCACATTAATTATGAACCTGTGTATTGTAGTTCTTAGTCCTCTTGGAGGTATGAAAAAAATAGTAGTTACTGATTAGCTAATAGTGAACTACCACATTCAACTGAGCAAGATGCAACCACATTCAACTTTAATCAGAGTTTTTTTGTTAGTTAATAGTAGGTATTGTTCCTGTGTAGTTATTCATTAATGATGGAACAGTATTCTAAAGTGTCACCATAGTTTTTAATGCACAGAACGTAATGAGACATCGTTCATTTTTCAGTGTCGGCTCAATCAAAAGCATGTGTGTCTAAAGCGTGTTTTTAAATTGGCTGCACTGGAGTATGCATGAGGCCGTTGACAGATTGTCCTGCTGTCCAGCCGTCTGAATGGATAGGCCAATTCATCTTTGAGGCAGACGAGCACACGGGGCGACACTCACAACACCCATTTCTCACCGACAGCCAGATGTGATGAGGTCAGCGGTGGCCTTGTGAGTCGACCAGTGGGGTTAATGATGACTGGTGTCAGAAAGCTTAAGGCAGATTTGCCTCTTCGTATCGCCTCACACGCAATTACGTACGTCTCACTAATAGAGAAGTTCATTTGAAATTGGGAAGCCCATAATTCCAGCTTCTGGTGGTCTCTAAAGAAGGATGGCCAAGATCCACCAATATTTCAGCTCAGTGATTCCTGACTGAATGTGTAAATGAGGGGATATCTAGCAGCCCCACACATCATTAACACAGATTTGCCTCGCCTCACTGCTGTGCCAGCCTGTCTGCGGGCAATTAGAGCACTTAACGCCTGGTATTTTGAGTCCGAGCCTAACACACTGTGATCTCTTAATACACACTGTGTTACTGAAAGTGTTACTTTGTGATTGAGGATTGAATACTGTAGATTGATGGTGACAGTCATATGCTTGATATTTAAAGGGGACCTATTATTCATGTTTTTCAAAGTCTTGATTTTGTTTTGGGGATCTACTAGAATAGGTTTTCATGCTTGAATGTACAAAAAACACATTTGTCACATATGTTACATCATTGCAGCACCTCGCCTCCCAGTCTGTCAGTAACTCTCTGGGATGTGTTTCCCAAAAGTGTCGTTAGCCAAATATGGTCCGTCGTTATCAGCATAGTTCAATGAGTCAGTGGTTCCCGAAACCATCGTTCCAAACATTCGCAAGCAGCATTGCAAAGTTGTGTGGTTGGAACGACAGATCTCGAGCTGTGGTTAGAAGTAGAGTTTCTTGTTTGCATGACGGACTTAAAGGAACACGCCGACTTTTTGGGACTTTAGCGTATTCACCGTATTCCCCAGAGTTAGATAAGTCCATACATACCCTTTTCATCTCCGTGCGTGCCGTTACTCTGTCTGACGCACCCACCGCTAGCCTAGCTTAGCACAAAGACTGGAGGTATACGGTTCCAGCTAGCATTCTTCTCCCAATAAGTGACAAAATAACGCCAACATTTTCCTATTTACATGTTGTGATTTGTATAGTCACAGCATGTACAAATAACAAGGTCTCATGAAACACAACCATCTTCTAACCGTATACATATATAGCTATACTCCACCACGTGCATGACATCATAAACTAACGTGCTTGAACGACCAATTTGCGACAGTACAGTTTCGGGAAACAGTCGTGACTAGCTAGTTGATTTCTTCAATGATGCATCATGTAGTTAAGCAGTGAGTTATGCCGTTGTACGGGAAACACACCCCTGTTTAGTTTCTGTCTCTATGAAGCTACTCCTTCTAAAAAGCGAAATGTGCTCAGATTGGTCAGCTGGACCAGTGTGTTGTGATTGGTCAACTGCTTCCACTGTGTCACAACCCTTACCATAACGGTGAGTTTCAACACATTACTAACGCAACTGTGTATGCCTTTGACGGCAATTATTTGAGGAATATTGTGACGTGTTTGTTCCCTGAAGAAAACTGAAGACTACAATGGAGGCGTTTCAGGGAGTTCAGAAACAGTGACACTGATATAGAGAATAACTCCCACTGGAGGGACTTTGTGCTTTGTAACTTTGCAGACTTTTTTCATGCTCAAACAATTCAATAACCATTTAGGCTCGGAGTTAGTATGGCGAGTTCCACCACCTGGGTTTTTACCACTTTCCTGATCAGATGTCCTTATACATAAACAATTCCAGCCCGTTCTCATCCTAGGGCGTCATATATTGATGCTCTTGACATTTCGTCGACATTGAATGCACATGGCACCCTTTAGCGTCAATATGAGACGCAGATAGAAATGGGCCAGAAGGCACCTCCTAGCGGTCTAACCCTAACCCTACACTAGACCTAAACCTACCCATAACCGAACAAAGCTCTGTGCGTCTCATATTGACGCTAAAGGGTGCCATGTGCGTTCGATGTAGACGAAATGTCAAAAGCGTCAGTATTATGACGCACAAGGATGAGAATGCGTTGACAATTCAGCTGGTGTTAGACTTCAAAATAGCTCATCATCATAAACAATTTTTTCTTTCAAAATACCAAATCTGTTTATGAGACTTCATACTTTATGACCTATAAATCAGACTTTAGGCTTGAGTCTTATATTTTGTTTACATATGCGTATAATCTGTTTGATGTGAAAAAGTTTAGAAAATCCTTAAAAAAATGAAGCCCATTGTGATGCCATTACTACAGTCACATAATAAACAAGGTGCACATGGTATCTCTCACTGTTTAAATTTAAGATTAGTGGAAGTAAACATAACGATTTGTTGAAATATTACTGCATAACAAGCATGAATCCTATATTAAACGGCAAATAATAATACTGATTCATGGTCCTTGGAGATCTTTCATTTCACCAATTCAATTTCACACACAATTGCGATCGGTCCCTCAAACACAAAACAGCAGCAAGCATGCCGAAAATAGATACTGCAAAACTATTTAACGCATAGAGTTTTTCCATTTACTTAAAATCATATTCCCATTCCCCCCCGCTGCCCCTTTTCGGTCTCAGGAGCCGCAAACATCACACATGGACAGAAAAGCTCCCTTCTAAGAGGAACGCAAACCTCTTTCTAACATTTGAGTCCATATTATTCTGTCGCCGTGTGCTTATTTGTTCCTGTCAGTAATACAATATCTCCATGTTAGTAGCAATAAAGTGAGACGAAATAGACTCAACAGATTCTTAACAAGGCATTAGGGGGTCTATAGGGACTGTTCACACAGAAGTCCATTACTTAGCCACTGGGTCATATATCTTTTCCTGCAGATGGCTTTCCCTTTTAAGTGTCACCTGACACCATTGCTTCCACCATCATAGGCTTTGCTTTGCTTTTAAACTACTGTATAGTGGTTAAGACTGCTGAAGTACGCAATACAATGACATAATGCACCAATATTTCACTGAAGTATAAGCCAAGACAATTAATAGAATTTACAGTGTTTTGTTTAGTAACTGTTTGGAAACATTTGAAGCTTACAACTGTTTTTTAGGGTTAAGGGTTTAGCATGGATCAGAATCGATGACAGCGACAATAGATTTTATAAATATGTATTTTAATGCATTGGAATTACACTGAAAAAAAAAATGTTGTAGTAACAACATTAATTTAGAAATTGCTAGTGAATTTCACAAATACGTACAAAGAAGTGGCAAATAACATTGAATTAAATGTGAATTTAATTGTGTAGAAAGACTGATAGGATTTTCACAAAAAATCGTTTTGATTAAAAAATGTTTACATTTACAATGTACAAAGCATTGCATAAACACTTCAAATAAACTCTTCTGAAGTCGTACAGTAGCTTTTAGTGAGGAACAGACATTGCATTATCATTATACATACAAATGCATGCTTAAAATATACAGTACTAGTCAAAAGTTTGTTATCATAAATAGTATACATTTGTTTGAAAGACTCTTATTCTCACCCAAGGTTGCTTTTATTTGATAAAAAATACAGTAAAAAACAGTGATGTTATGAAATGTTATTAAAATTTAAAATAACTTTTTCTTTGTAAATACATGGTTAAATGCAATTCATTCCTGTGATTAAAGCTGAATTTTCAGCATCATTACTCCAGTCTTCAGTGTCACATTATCCTTCAGAAATCATTCTAATATGATGATTTGATGCTCAATTATTTTTGCTGCTTAATATTTTGTGGAAACCGTGATTTTTCAAGATTCTGTGATGAAAAGAAAGACCAGCAATTTTTTTCAAATATAATATTTGTAACATTATAAATGTCTTTACTGTCACTTTTGGTCAATTTAATGCATCATTTTTCACTGAATATCTTTTCCTTCAGTGAACTGTTAACTCACAAATGGCTGCAAATGGATCAATACATCATCTTGCTGGGTTTTCGCACCAGAGGAACATTTTGGTTAGGACATGAAGGTGAGTAAATAAGAAATTTTTAATTACAGATCATTCCCACTGTTCTATCATGAAATGCAAAGCTTTGGTTAAATGAATAAAATGCCACCATAACAAGACAGATAGATTTCAAGTTCAATGGCCTTCATTGAGTTCACCAGCTTTGTTGCTGTTGCTATTGATATTGTTAATGGCTGCACAAGTAAAATGCTTTCAGAATGATCTCTTTTCAAATCCTCCTACTGATCGTGAGAGCGTGCCAAGTTTCCTTTGCCATTTCCACATACTGCCTCTAAATCAGGCATTAATTAATTGATGAAATGTAGTGAGAAAGCATCACATTTTCTGATACATCTGCCTTAATCTCTATGCCAATAAACACAAGATCTTGCCCGATTTTCCACATGGTTGATTGCTCTGCATGGAGCATGGAGCGATAATTCTGTATCTATCATCTTTACAATGCTATAACCATACGTTCATTCTGTCATATGGTAATAAAGCAGCCTGCTGAACAGCGTTCAAGCACCCAATAATAGGAGGCGCGGTTGCAAATGCGTGCTTATCATACTAGATATATTTGGATTGTCTTGTTTCAAGCTGTTTTATGATCATTTCAATGCAAACAAGCATATATGCCATTTATTTCAGCTGTTTATGTTATTCTCTGCTGAAAGGCCTGAAACATTCAAATAAAAAAAAAAAAAAAAAAAAAAGTTTGCTATGACTTCATAAACCAGTGCATAAAGTCTGTGATTTTTGTGACTGTGTGAACAAAAGAATCTGACACTGAACAATGACTTTGACAAGTCATTTAAACGGCACGGTTTGGCATGCCTTAGGCAATAGAAAGGTTGTGCAGTGGGCTGCAGAACTGGGCTTGCATGAAGAGCAGGGCACACTGGGATTGAACAGAGGCCAGGCAATAAAGTCATCCAGTGCCACTGACTTGTTTGCCAAATTAGGATATATTGTCACTTTAAATTCCCCCAAAGACCTCCCTCCATTATTTGAGTGGACCATTTCGGTTGTCGGCTGAGGAAACTTTCTTTGTTCTCCTTTAAGATAAAAGGCACTTAATTGCTTCCATTAATTATGTTCGTCCTTGAGGATTTTCACTCACTCAATTGTGAACGTCTCCGGTGGAATATTCTTCTCTTATTAAAGTTTAAGTGGCAATTCTGCCACTTTTCTGATATATGACCATGAGCAGACGAAATGCTAGACAACACTCTAATTATATAACAGACTTATTTTCTTTTTAAAAGAATGTTGCATAATGTTCAATTACCACTATTTAAAATAAAAATGAAAAATTGCTGTTTCAGTAACATTCTGACAATAGACATAATTCCAGAGGGTTTAAGCTCAAACGTGAACTCAAGAATGAACCTCATTGGTTCTTGAAGAAGTTCAAACGTGCTGCGTAACACGAGAATGAACCTCATTGGTTCTTGAAGAAGTTCAAACATGCTGTGTAACACAAGAATGAACCACATTGGTTCTTGAAGAAGTTCAAACGTGCTGCGTAACACAAGAATGAACCTTGTTGGTTCTTGAAGAAGTTAAAATGTGCTGTGTAACACAAGAATGAACCTCGTTGGTTCTTGCTGAAGTTCAAACGTGCTGCGTAACACAAGAATGAACCTCATTGGTTCTTGAAGATGTTAAAACGTGCTGTGTAACACAAGAATGAACCTCGTTGGTTCTTGAAGAAGTTAAAACGTGCTGTGTAACACAAGAATGAACCTCGTTGGTTCTTGCTGAAGTTCAAACGTGCTGCGTAACACAAGAATGAACCTCATTGGTTCTTGAAGAAGTTAAAACGTGCTGTGTAACACAAGAATGAACCTCGTTGGTTCTTGCTGAAGTTCAAACGTGCTGCGTAACACAAGAATGAACCTCATTGGTTCTTGAAGATGTTCAAACGTGCTGCGTAACACAAGAATGAACCTCATTGGTTCTTGAAGAAGTTCAAACGTGCTGTGTAACACAAGAATGAACCTCACTGGTTCTTGCTGAAGTTCAAACGTGCTGCGTAACACAAGAATGAACCTCGTTGGTTCTTGAAGAAGTTCAAACGTGATGCGTAACACTAAAATGAACCTCATTGGTTCTTGCTGAAGCTCAAACGTGTTGCGTAACACGAGAATGAACCTCATTGGTTCTTGAAGTTCAAACGTGCTGTGTAACACTAGAATGAACCTCATTGGTTCTTGCTGAAGCTCAAACGTGCTGCGTAACACAAGAATGAACCTCATTGGTTCTTGCTGAAGCTCAAACGTGCTGCGTAACACAAGAATGAACCTTGTTGGTTCTTGCTGAATCTCAAACGTGTTGCGTAACTCAAGAATGAACCTCATTGGTTCTTGAAGAAGTTCAAACGTGCTGCGTAACACGAGAATGAACCTCATTGGTTCTTGCTGAATCTCAAACGTGCTGCGTAACACGAGAATGAGCCTCATTGGTTCTTGAAGAAATTCAAACGTGCTGCGTAACACAAGAATGAACCTCATTGGTTCTTGAAGAAGTTCAAACGTGCTGCGTAACACGAGAATGAACCTCATTGGTTCTTGCTGAATCTCAAATGTGTTGCGTAACTCAAGAATGAACCTCATTGGTTCTTGAAGAAGTTCAAACGTGTTGCGTAACTCAAGAATGAACCTCATTGGTTCTTGCTGAAGCTCAAACGTGCTGCGTAACACGAGAATGAACCTCATTGGTTCTTGAAGAAGTTCAAACGTGCTGCGTAACACTAGAATGAACCTCATTGGTTCTTGCTGAAGTTCAAACGTGCTGCGTAACACAAGAATGAACCTCGTTGGTTCTTGCTGAAGCTCAAACGTACTGCGTAACATGAGAATGAACCTCATTGGTTCTTGAAGAAGTTAAAACGTGTTGCGTAACTCAAGAATGAACCTCATTGGTTCTTGAAGAAGTTCAAACGTGTTGCGTAACTCAAGAATGAACCTCATTGGTTCTTGAAGAAGTTCAAACGTGCTGCGTAACACGAGAATGAACCTCATTGGTTCTTGCTGAATCTCAAATGTGTTGCGTAACTCAAGAATGAACCTCATTGGTTCTTGAAGAATTTTCAAACATGTTGCGTAACTCAAGAATGAACCTCATTGGTTCTTGAAGAAGTTCAAACGTGCTGCGTAACACGAGAATGAACCTCATTGGTTCTTGCTGAATCTCAAACGTGCTGCGTAACACGAGAATGAACCTCATTGGTTCTTACTGAAGTTCAAACGTGCTGCGTAACACGAGAATGAACCTCATTGGTTCTTGCTGATATTCAAACGTGCTGCGTAACACGAGAATGAAACTCATTGGTTCTTGCTGAATCTCAAATGTGTTGCGTAACTCAAGAATGAACCTCATTGGTTCTTGAAGAAGTTCAAACGTGTTGCGTAACTCAAGAATGAACCTCATTGGTTCTTGAAGAAGTTCAAACGTGTTGCGTAACTCAAGAATGAACCTCATTTGTTCTTGCTGAATCTCAAACGTGCTGCGTAACACGAGAATGAACCTCACTGGTTCTTGCTGAATCTCAAACGTGTTGCGTAATTCAAGAATGAACCTCATTGTTTCTTGAAGAAGTTCAAACGTGCTGCGTAACACGAGAATGAACCTCATTGGTTCTAGCTGAAGTTCAAAAGTGCTGCGTAACACGAGAATGAACCTCATTGGTTCTTGAAGAAGTTCAAACTTGCTGCATAACACGAGAATGAACCTCATTGGTTCTTGAAGAAGTTCAAACGTGCTGCGTAACACGAGAATGAACCTCATTGGTTCTTGCTGAATCTCAAATGTGTTGCGTAACACAAGAATGAACCTCATTGGTTCTTACTGAAGTTCAAACGTGCTGTGTAACACGAGAATGAACCTCATTGGTTCTTGCTGAAGTTCAAACGTGCTGCGTAACACGAGAATGAACCTCATTGGTTCTTGCTGAATCTCAAATGTGTTGCGTAACTCAAGAATGAACCTCATTGGTTCTTGAAGAAGTTCAAACATGTTGCGTAACTCAAGAATGAACCTCATTGGTTCTTGAAGAAGTTCAAACGTGCTGCGTAACACGAGAATGAAACTCATTGGTTCTTGCTGAATCTCAAATGTTCTGCGTAACACGAGAATGAACCTCATTGGTTCTTGAAGAAATTCAAACGTGCTGCGTAACACAAGAATGAACCTCATTGGTTCTTGAAGAAGTTCAAACGTGCTGCGTAACACGAGAATGAACCTCATTGGTTCTTACTGAATCTCAAATGTGTTGCGTAACTCAAGAATGAACCTCATTGGTTCTTGAAGAAGTTCAAACGTGTTGCGTAACTCAAGAATGAACCTCATTGGTTCTTGCTGAAGCTCAAACGTGCTGCGTAACACGAGAATGAACCTCACTGGATCTTGCTGAATCTCAAACGTGTTGCGTAACTCAAGAGTGAACCTCATTGGTTCTTGAAGAAGTTCAAACGTGCTGCGTAACACGAGAATGAACCTCATTGGTTCTTGCTGAATCTCAAACGTGTTGCGTAACTCAAGAGTGAACCTAATTGGTTCTTGAAGAAGTTCAAACGTGCTGCGTAACACGAGAATGAACCTCATTGGTTCTTGCTGAATCTCAAACGTGTTGCGTAACTCAAGAATGAACCTCATTGGTTCTTGAAGAAGTTCAAACATGTTGCGTAACTCAAGAATGAACCTCATTGGTTCTTGAAGAAGTTCAAACATGCTGCGTAACACAAGAATGAACCTCATTGGTATTTGAAGAAATTCAAACGTGCTGCGTAACACAAGAATGAACCTCATTGGTTTTTGAAGAAGTTCAAACGTGCTGCGTAACACGAGAATGAACCTCATTGGTTCTTGCTGAATCTCAAATGTGTTGCGTAACTCAAGAATGAACCTCATTGGTTCTTGCTGAATCTCAAATGTGTTGCGTAACTCAAGAATGAAACTCATTGGTTCTTGCTGAATCTCAAATGTGTTGCGTAACTCAAGAATGAACCTCATTGGTTCTTGAAGAAGTTCAAATGTGTTGCGTAACTCGAGAATGAAACTCATTGGTTCTTGCTGAATCTCAAATGTGTTGCGTAACTCAAGAATGAACCTCATTGGTTCTTGCTGAATCTCAAATGTGTTGCGTAACTCAAGAATGAACCTCATTGGTTCTTGAAGAAGTTCAAACGTGCTGCGTAACACGAGAATGAACCTCATTGGTTCTTGCTGAATCTCAAACGTGTTGCGTAACTCAAGAATGAACCTCATTGGTTCTTGAAGAAGTTCAAACATGTTGCGTAACTCAAGAATGAACCTCATTGGTTCTTGAAGAAGTTCAAACATGCTGCGTAACACAAGAATGAACCTCATTGGTATTTGAAGAAATTCAAACGTGCTGCGTAACACAAGAATGAACCTCATTGGTTCTTGAAGAAGTTCAAACGTGCTGCGTAACACGAGAATGAACCTCATTGGTTCTTGCTGAATCTCAAATGTGTTGCGTAACTCAAGAATGAACCTCATTGGTTCTTGCTGAATCTCAAATGTGTTGCGTAACTCAAGAATGAACCTCATTGGTTCTTGAAGAAGTTCAAACGTGCTGCGTAACACGAGAATGAACCTCATTGGTTCTTGCTGAATCTCAAACGTGTTGCGTAACTCAAGAATGAACCTCATTGGTTCTTGAAGAAGTTCAAACATGTTGCGTAACTCAAGAATGAACCTCATTGGTTCTTGAAGAAGTTCAAACATGCTGCGTAACACAAGAATGAACCTCATTGGTATTTGAAGAAATTCAAACGTGCTGCGTAACACAAGAATGAACCTCATTGGTTCTTGAAGAAGTTCAAACGTGCTGCGTAACACGAGAATGAACCTCATTGGTTCTTGCTGAATCTCAAATGTGTTGCGTAACTCAAGAATGAACCTCATTGGTTCTTGCTGAATCTCAAATGTGTTGCGTAACTCAAGAATGAACCTCATTGGTTCTTGAAGAAGTTCAAATGTGCTGCGTAACACGAGAATGAACCTCATTGGTTCTTGAAGAAATTCAAACGTGCTGCGTAACACAAGAATGAACCTCATTGGTTCTTGAAGTTCAAACGTGCTGCGTAACACGAGAATGAACCTCATTGGTTCTTGAAGAAGTTCAAACTTGCTGCATAACACGAAAATGAACCTCATTGGTTCTTGCTGAAGTTCAAACGTGTTGCGTAACTCGAGAATGAAACTCATTGGTTCTTGCTGAATCTCAAATGTGCTGCGTAACACGAGAATGAACCTCATTGGTTCTTGAAGAAATTCAAACGTGCTGCGTAACACAAGAATGAACCTCATTGTTTCTTGAAGAAGTTCAAACGTGCTGCGTAACACGAGAATGAACCTCATTGGTTCTTGAAGAAGTTCAAACTTGCTGCATAACACGAGAATGAACCTCATTGGTTCTTGCTGAAGTTCAAACGTGCTGCGTAACACGAGAATGAACCTCATTGGTTCTTGCTGAATCTCAAATGTGTTGCGTAACACAAGAATGAACCTCATTGGTTCTTACTGAAGTTCAAACGTGCTGTGTAACACGAGAATGAACCTCATTGGTTCTTGCTGAAGTTCAAACGTGCTGCGTAACACGAGAATGAACCTCATTGGTTCTTGCTGAATCTCAAATGTGTTGCGTAACTCAAGAATGAACCTCATTGGTTCTTGAAGAAGTTCAAACATGTTGCGTAACTCAAGAATGAACCTCATTGGTTCTTGAAGAAGTTCAAACGTGCTGCGTAACACGAGAATGAAACTCATTGGTTCTTGCTGAATCTCAAATGTGGTGCATAACACGAGAATGAACCTCATTGGTTCTTGAAGAAATTCAAACGTGCTGCGTAACACAAGAATGAACCTCATTGGTTCTTGAAGAAGTTCAAACGTGCTGCGTAACACGAGAATGAACCTCATTGGTTCTTACTGAATCTCAAATGTGTTGCGTAACTCAAGAATGAACCTCATTGGTTCTTGAAGAAGTTCAAACGTGTTGCGTAACTCAAGAATGAACCTCATTGGTTCTTGCTGAAGCTCAAACGTGCTGCGTAACACGAGAATGAACCTCACTGGTTCTTGCTGAATCTCAAACGTGTTGCATAACTCAAGAGTGAACCTCATTGGTTCTTGAAGAAGTTCAAACGTGCTGCGTAACACGAGAATGAACCTCATTGGTTCTTGCTGAATCTCAAACGTGTTGCGTAACTCAAGAGTGAACCTAATTGGTTCTTGAAGAAGTTCAAACGTGCTGCATAACACGAGAATGAACCTCATTGGTTCTTGCTGAATCTCAAACGTGTTGCGTAACTCAAGAATGAACCTCATTGGTTCTTGAAGAAGTTCAAACATGTTGCGTAACTCAAGAATGAACCTCATTGGTTCTTGAAGAAGTTCAAACATGCTGCGTAACACAAGAATGAACCTCATTGGTATTTGAAGAAATTCAAACGTGCTGCGTAACACAAGAATGAACCTCATTGGTTCTTGAAGAAGTTCAAACGTGCTGCGTAACACGAGAATGAACCTCATTGGTTCTTGCTGAATCTCAAACGTGTTGCGTAACTCAAGAATGAACCTCATTGGTTCTTGAAGAAGTTCAAACATGTAGCGTAACTCAAGAATGAACCTCATTGGTTCTTGAAGAAGTTCAAACGTGTTGCGTAACTCAAGAATGAACCTCATTGGTTCTTGCTGAAGCTCAAACGTGCTGCGTAACACGAGAATGAACCTCATTGGTTCTTGCTGAATCTCAAATGTGTTGCGTAACACGAGAATGAACCTCATTGGTTCTTACTGAAGTTCAAACGTGCTGCGTAACACGAGAATGAACCTCATTGGTTCTTGCTGAAGTTCAAACGTGCTGCGTAACACGAGAATGAACCTCATTGGTTCTTGCTGAATCTCAAATGTTTTGCGTAACACAAGAATGAACCTCATTGGTTCTTGCTGAATCTCAAATTTGTTGCGTAACATGAGAATGAACCTCATTGGTTCTTGCAGAAGCTCAAACGTGCTGCGTAACACAAGAATGAACCTCATTGGTTCTTGAAGAAGTTCAAACGTGCCTCGTAACACGAGAATGAACCTCATTGGTTCTTGCTGAAGTTCAAACGTGCTGCGCAACATGAGAATGAACCTCATTGGTTCTTGAAGAAGTTCAAACGTGCTACGTAACACGAGAATGAACCTCATTGGTTCTTACTGAAGTTCAAACGTGCCTCGTAACACGAGAATGAACCTCATTGGTTCTTGCTGAATCTCAAACGTGTTGCGTAACTCAAGAATGAACCTCATTGGTTCTTGCTGAAGTTCAAACGTGCTGCGCAACATGATAATGAACCTCATTGGTTCTTGAAGAAGTTCAAACGTGCTACGTAACACGAGAATGAACCTCATTGGTTCTTACTGAAGTTCAAACGTGCTGCGTAACACGAGAATGAACCTCATTGGTTCTTGCTGAAGTTCAAATGTGTTGCGTAACACAAGAATGAACCTCATTGGTTCTTGCTGAATCTCAAATGTGTTGCGTAACACGAGAATGAACCTCATTGGTTCTTGCTGAAGTTCCAAACGTGCTGCGTAAGACGAGAATGAACCTCATTGGTTCTTGCACGTCAAGCGAACATGCTTGAGCTTCCCTTTACCATAACTGATCTGTGAGTTGTGAATAAAAGCCAAAATCAAATCTGTTCATCATGTAAAGCGATTGAGTCTCTTCAGAAAATTTGGACTAAACCACTCAATTCATATGGATTCATTTCATGATCTCTTTATGAACTTTCTTCAGCGTCAAAGTGGTAGTTTCATCTCAGATTTCATCAAAAAGATCTTCATTTGTGTTCCAAAGATGAACGAAAGTCTGATGGGTTTGGAACGACATGAGGGTGAGTAATTAATGACACATTTTTAATTTTTGGTTCACAACTCTTTAACTGCTATCGAACCCAGAATATATTTTTAATAATATATCAACAACGATATGCAGCTGAACTTATGCATTTTATTGCATGGTTGATTAAGACCTCGATTGGAGCAGGCAGATCATAACAGTCCAAATTTCTCAATAATAATGCACTTCTGCAAATCCTCCAGAACAAACAGCCTCATTTTGCCATTCTCCACCAGTGTCCTCTCAAGAACCCTGTCACTAGACGTTTTATTCAGCAGACGTCTGTTTAAAGCCTGCTGAGCTAAACACTTCTGTCAGACTGTCGCCCAGAGAAGTTTATGTGGCCTATTCCTTTACTTAGTCAGAGATTTTATACAAATGAAATGCTTATGCATTGATGCATATTGCACTTTTGCACCCAAAGCTGTGCAAATATCCAAAACAAACCTTTTCAAATTTACCAAAAAAGGAACAATGAATATAAAACCCCCAAATGTTTGAGGCTAGAGAAAACTTGTCAATGTTGTCAGCGCGTCCAGAAAATGTCGCAGAGGGGGATCCATCTTGTCCCACGAAAAGAGTGAATTTTTGACATTATTGGCTGAGTGACATGAAAAGAATACACAAATCAGGGGTTGTCAGGCTGTGAATGGGGACGGGGTTCTGGCATTGTGAACAAGATCCCTTCAGAGGCGAGATTATGTGAGGCTGCGCTGAAACAGAGCCATGTTCTTGTTTAAATTATTGTTTGACTTTCCCATGGTCCCCGAGCTTCCTTCTGTCTAATAAAGAGAGACGGTTTGACAGACGAGGGAAACTGCAGGACTTCCCAGACCCCGGGCGACAGATCTGCCTAAATTTAGCCATTCCTCATCCAGCTGTCGCCACAGGTGGAGAGGGATCGACCCCCCTTTCCATCCCAGTAACTGTCAACATAGTACCGACACAGGACGACAATTTCAGGCTATATGTGATTTTAACATGCCTTTTACATATGTATTCTGAATTTTAAAAAATTGCATTTTAAGATTCACTGGGTTTAAAATGATCAAAAAGATCTCACAATATGTTATAAAAGTGTATTACTTTCCATTGTAATTAAAAATACTGTTTAGACATACACAGTAATTAATTTGTCTTTGTTAAGGGGAAAATTGTACATTTATGTGGCTTTGTCTCCCTCTTGTGGTTATGATGTGACAGCTGCCTAAATAGCCTCAAATGCCCACATAATAACATAAATAACAAACTTTGATGTTGGTTTAAAACCTATTAAATGTTTAAAATAGTTTTAAACTTATAACAGTTAGAATAAAATACACAAAGAATACTAAAGGGCCCAAATCATTTGTATTACTTTTTTTTTTTTTTTGTATAGTCACTTACAATAAAACAGACTAATTGTTAATGCATGATTCTCCTAAAGAATAAAATGTTGCGGCTCTTTAATAATGAGATCCTAAAATCTGTTTATTTTGTGACACAGTTAAAGGGATAGTTCACTCAAAAATGAAGATTTTGTCATCACTTTTACTCACTCTAAAGAACACAAAATCAGATATTTTGAATAATATGGGTAACCAAAAAGATGGGCTCCATTGACTTCCATAGTATGAAACAAACAAGTCAATAGGGCCCATCAACTCTTTGGTTCCCAACTTTCTTCAAAATATATTGTATGTTCAGCAGAAGAAGAAAAATCATGCAGGTTTGGAACAACTTTAGGGTGAGTATACGATAACCGACAGAACTTGCGAACATAATTGGCTAACGATGCTTATGGGAAACATACCCCTCTATAGCTACTGTATAGCATTCTATAGTGTTAATGTCTTTGGAGAACCTTGTTGAACCATTTCATCATAAACTTGATTGAAAGTCATGCCACAATGCATCTGTCTTCGTACCCCCTATAGGTAAATAGAATGTTTTGGTGGAGCATGGCACTTTCTGAAATGCATCAGAAAATGCTTTTGTCTTGTCTGAGGTTACATTATGGATTTGAAATTATCTTTACAATGCAGATAGGGGCAGGGGATCATGTAGGATTGATTTCATATTTAATGGTTTAAATATGTTTAGCTTTGTATACATATTACAGTACTGAAGAAAAAAAAAAGGAATTTGGCGCCACTCAGTGGAAACCACAGTGAACTACAGGTACAAAATTAAACAGCTCACCAAAGCAAACTTTCCTGGAAAAGTTCGCTCCGACTGATAAACACCTTCGAGCTACCATTGGTCCATGTCAATTACACAATAGGTAGGCGTGGTATTGAGGCTCCGCCTTCTTTGACTTGGAAATCTTCTGTAGTTCATTTCTTCTGTTTAGTCCAGGGTTCACCAATCTCGGTCCTGGAGGGCCGCTGTCCTGCAGAGTTTAGCTCCAACCCCAATTAAACACACCTGAACCAGCTAATTAAGGTCTCACTAGGCATACTAGAAACTTTCAAACAGGTGTGTTGGAGCTGGTTGGAGCTAAACTCTGCAGGACAGCGGCCCTCCAGGACCGAGATTGGTGAACCCTGGTTTAGTCCATCGAGGTCACATGTGAATAAAAATATGAACACACTTGAGAGCTGCTTTATAGCAGAAATTGAAGATGTAATTCTAATTGAAAGCGACACTGACACCACTGTGGAGCTTCTAGCTTTAAAGCAATCCATTAAAGTGCTATATAAATAAATGTGGCATGACTTGACTGCTGAATTTCAGAGCTCGCGCAAACACATTCACATCACTATAATTAAATGCTTTCTAGTGCAGTTTTCTCACCGCTGTCATTTTTATTGTGCTTCTTTTTTTTTACTGAGAGAAAAGCACAGCACATATTTACATATTCATTTAAACGCTGATCCCTGTAGCGTGGGTGACGTTAGGATGTTCGCTAACAGAATTAAACTGCTTTCATATTTGAAACTTATTTTACACCTACGCAAAGAATGAAAAGAACTTTGCTGAGAGTATATTGTGGCCTTAAGGTAGCTTTACACTATACATGATTTTTGTCCCTCTAGTAGCTGAGGCATAACACTGCAATTTACTCATGGAGAAACATTGTTTTGGTAACTATGGCCTGGTTTCACAAATCAAGGTCTTAGTTTAATTAGGATATTTGAATAGCTTTAATAAACGTGCATTAGAAACAAACATTACTGGTGTGCATCTTGAGACAAAACAATGGCACTGACATTGCAAGTTGCTTTTCAGTTAAAACAGCTCAAATATGTATTTTAGTCTGGGACTAGGCTTAAGACGTGTTTGTGAAACCAGGAGTAAGAGTGTCAGGCTTATTCGGCTAAGCTTTTCAGCGCAGATGAATATAATGGTTTGAGGCAGAGGTCTTCAAACCAACATCATGATTGCTAGATACCCGTGGAGCAAGAAAAAAACTTTGAAGTTTTGTAGTTGTTGCCATTTCGAAAAAGCAGGTCCAATGTTGATACAAGTTTGTGGCAAGCAGGACTAGGCCAAGAGCCACGAGAACATTGCAAGGCGATAGAGCGATAGAGCGATAATGAGTTACAAAGTTTTATTACCCAAATAAATCTTCATAGTGCACCTTATGGCCTGTATCAACTTTTAGTGGAGTATAGCCTATATATCAAACCATTTTAGTTCATTTGTCTAATAAATTGCTTGTATGATACACTTCAATGTCAAAAATTAAATAAAGAATTACATTATGTTTGATAAACTATCATTTCAAACAACATTAACTGTCTAGAATTAATTGCCTGGGAAGACAGACTAAAATCTGTAAGGAGTAAGGATAAAAGTTTTTCAAGAAATGTATAAATATTTTGGTGGTTTGTTTTGTGTGTTTGTCCAAAATGATAAAATGATCTTTAAAAGCAAATTATAGAAATCAACAATGCATAGTATGTTAAATAATGTTTTTCTGGTAGTTTGTTTGCAATTAACTAACAAATGAGAGTTTTATCAACTAATAACCTTCATCACATTTTAATTTTACAGTGTCAGTGCCTCTTTTATCCTTCATGACTGTTTATGCCTTTTCCATTTAGAATTATGTGGGTGATATTATTATTGTTACTACTATTATATTTCTGCTCAATACTAAGTTTGTGACAAACAAGGTTTAATTTACTGAAACCTTTGTGGAATAAGCCTATAGAATATGTAGAATTTCTCTAAGTATGAGGTTGTTTTTGGGGGGCAGTTCACCCATGCTGCTACATGCCACAAATATGCATTGTGGATGCAAAATAATTGTTTTCCATTGCTCACTATTCGAAAGTAGTGCCTGCTGAGACACTGCCATTGAGATGGTTAGCTTCCCTCATGACTTCCTTGACTGAGCTCAAAATAATAGAAGTGCCCAATAGGGAGTTGTGAGCAAATTGAGATAAACTGGTGGTGTCAACCAAAAAATGATTTCTTACTACTTCAAACCGTGTAATAGTTCAGTGGTTCTCCACCGGGAGCTTAAATCCACTTGGGGTCTCAGCCTGCATAGCGAATGAATCCCACACTACCCCTAGAAAAGTTGTTTTATGACTTTGGAGAAAGCACAGTTTTCTGGAAGTTCAGAATATACAGGAGACTCTCCCCGTGTTGTCCAGCGGACAACGGACCTCTCAAGCCTGGTAAGGTCAGGCTGAATGGACGGAACTTAAACTGGTATGCTTAAGGGAAGGGAACTTTCTCAAAGGCCCCTTTTTCCAGAAGAGACTACAGTCCTTGTTAAGCAATGTTGCCTGCTCTATACTTACCTGGTGAGCACACCATAGAAATGAGGAGGATGAGTGCCAAACTGAATGCTATAACCTCATTCCATGGTCCGCAGGATCCATAGAGATACATTTGGCAGAAGTTACCACGCTGCCAGCATTCTGAAACACTCTGGCAACATCGCTGAGCAGAGATTGGGCAAAAAAAAAAAACACTGGAGACTGCTGCTCCCCGAAATGCCAAAAGTGGTGGTTGGCAGGCCCGGAGTGGGTAATCGGGAGAATCGGGAGAATTCCCGGTGGGCCGCTTCACTTTTGGGCCGGTCGAGGAATTTTTTTTTTTTTTTTTTTTTTTGCACATTTCAATGTCACGTTTACATGTCACGCTACACACGTTCCGCATTCGGACACCGCAGCGCGCAGCCTCTGCATGGGTTGTACCATGTGAGGGAGTTCTCCCCTCCCCTCCTATAGAGTTGGTTGGGTCCATAGCCCGTCTTTCCAAAACGTTTTCTCAGGTAGGCTACCGCGGCACCGCTGGCGCCTACCGATAGCTGGGCCGGCCCTACCGTAACGGTACGCGTCAGGGAGGATGGATGGGAGGATAGGCCAGGAGCTTTGTTTCCGCCACAGAATAAAACATTTTAAAAGATAATTGCGACTTTTTATCTCACAATTGCGAGTTTACATCTATTAGAGATATAAAGTCAGAGTTGCGTGAAATAAAGTCGCAATTGCGTGTTATAAAGTCAGAATTGCGAGATATTAAGTCAGAATTGCGTGTTATAAAGTCGCAATTGCGAGATAGAGTCAGAATTGCGTGATATAAAGTCGCAATTGTGTGTTATAAAGTCAGAATTGCGAGATATAAAGTCAAAATTGTGTGAAATAAAGTCGCAATTGCTTCTTATAAAGTCAGAATTGCAAGATATAGAGTCAGAATTGTGTGATATAAAGTCGCAATTGCGTGTTATAAAGTCAGAATTGTGTGAAATAAAGTCGCAATTGCTTAAAGTCTATGTGAATTATTATTTAACCTTTAGGCTACATTATTTGTTAACCCATGGTATTGATACAAACTACACAATAGTACGAGCTGAACTGTTGCTTCATTTATCCAATTTAGAAAAAGTGCTAATTTGGAATTCCACCATGGAAAAAGTGGGCCGGTCTTGGGCCTGAAACTCCCGGGCTGAAAAGTGGCCCCACTCCGGCCCTGGTGGTTGGCCATACAGTTTCCTGAGGGAATCAGGGGAGAATGGACACACGAATGGTCAAGTTGTAAAACCACCACGAGGGAAGCTCCACTGTCCTTCTGGCCCTTTCTGTAGGAACTAGACCCAAACCAAACCACCGGATTTGGACCATTCTTAATGCCACAGAATTTTTTTTGTCGATGAACGGTGGAATTCTTTCTTTAAACCTGCTAGGGTTAAATCTCTCACCGTAGTCCAGCTATTTCAGGAGATCAGCATGGTATTCCTGCAAAATTCCTTTTGTATACGTTTTGCTAACTCGGCCGGATGTAACTCTACCAGGTCTGGAAGCAAAGCCGGACCCTTCCGAGATGATACCAAGAAACGGAGAGATAATAATGTCTCTTCGACCTTCGGCATGAACCTGTTTCCATGCCTGTGTAACTTAGTAGACTAGTTTATTGTGAGCTTGTGTTTAATAGTGGTTGGGCATTTAGCTGCTTTCAGCTGCTTGACTAAAATATTCCTCTGTCAAGACGGCGCCCTCGATGCACACTTGTGCCGAGCCCGCACTGATGCGAGCTCCACAGCAGACTTCTTCCTGACTGTCAAAGCGGCGTTACAGTACGTCACGAAAGTGCGGACTCAGAGGAAGACCACGAGTGCTTAGGGTGCCATTTGGGACAGGTCCATATAGGGGGTAAGACGACAAATAGTCACTTTTGGGTTTCCTCCAAAGGCATCAATAAGAAACTTTTTAACAGTTCTTAGCCTCTGTGTACAGTTTTGTATGTGTTTGTAGGATGGGTCTGTACCCATAAGCGAGGCCTCATATTTTGAAAAGATTTGGGACTTTCAGGTAGTGGTGGAGACTTTTCTTTGTATTGCCCCTGGAGGCCCAACCTGAGTTCCAGGCACCTAATTCTTGCTCTAAGGCTGACAATGAGAGCACAGAGGTCTGCATTTTACTTTTCAGCCTTATGGAGCCAAAGCAAGTGTTTATTCATTAATTTGGAAAGAGCAGGCCCTGTCTCCTCCCCTTGCCCTTCCACTGCCCTTTCTCTCCTCCCCTCTTCATCTGAAAATAGTTGACCCTGGTCACTGTCCAAGCTTGAGACCATTGGGAGTTTAGGGTTGGTAGCCTGCAGCTCTTGCAGCTTTTCCACTATTTTTTTTATTTATTTTTTTTCCTTTAAGTTTTTAATTCAGTGTCACGATCAGTTTCATTTAAATGATGCACGCACTGTGGAAAAATGCATGTCCATACTTTGGCATAGCAAATCACAAAATGGACCATTGATAACATATTTGTTAACGTGCAGAGCTGTATTTCAAATGAAGCCTCAACTCCTCCTTGTTGGAGTCAGCATGTGTTACTTTAAGGTGTTACAGACACCGTGCAAGTGGCAGCAATGGGACTACAGACGTCCTCGCGGTGGGGCAGCGAGGTGGAGCACAGGGGCCCGACCCGGAAGGCACAGCGTCCCGGATTGGAGGCCGTAAGTGTGGGTTGTTACACTTACCTGGCTCCATGGTTCCTATGAGGGAGTGACTGGAGACATGTGAGGTGGCGTTGAGTCCTTGAACTGCGAACACCTGCCTGCTGGTGAAATAAGAGGGGGATGAGAGTGGCAAGGGATAGCGTCGCTCACTGTCAACCAACACCTCTTGGGACCCAGAGATTAAGGAAACTGCTCTTTTGTTGAACATTTGGGTGCCGTTATCTGTGAGGCCAGTGGCGGAACAGAAATTTGACAAATAAAAAGACTCTCCAACCGGCCCTCCTCCGGGGGATGAGCAGCCCCGTCCATCTCCGGGTCACCCGTCACAGGGGTGGTGTTTCACCGACCGCTCGGAGGATTAAGCGGTGGCTGAGATGGGCGGTGGCGTCTTCCTACGGTGGGGGCTCCAACACTTCAACACAGAACTTCCCTCTGGCACCAACACGAACGATGACTGCAAAGCGAGTAATCAGATGAACTGTACGGCTCAAAAGTGAAATTTTAATGTGTGAGTGTTTGCATGCTACCTTTATACCTTTATACCCGAGCAGCTGCAAATCTCGCTCGCCAATGTCCATTGGCCTGTTTGGTTACCACTCGAAGGTGATTGAGCTCTCAGTCGAGATCCCAATTCATCAGTCGTTCTGATGTAACATCGAACGTGAATGATTGATAAGGAACTCCAAGATTTCAGATGGGTGTGTCAGATAAGATAGAGACATCCAAATATGATGTGTTGGGTTAAATTTTTTACCAGAGTTTTATTTTACCTCAGGTGACTGGCTGTTTTTCCTCTTGTAACATACAAGCAGTTGCCATATTGAATGAAAAAGATTTAAAAAAAAAGATAAAAGATAAAAAAAACTACATGTTGTTCAATAGAGAACAGAGATTATTTTAAAATGTTACTCACGTGTGGTGTTTTTGTTTTGATCTGGCATTCACCAGAGTTTTATTTTACCCCAGGTGACTGGCAGTGTTTGCATGCATGCAGGCAATTTCCATCCCTGTGCTGTTGATAAAAAAAAAAAAAAAAAAAACATTGTACAGTAGAGAACAGAGATGCTTTAAAATGTTACTCGTCTGTGATTTTTTTTTATTTTTAATCTTGCATGAGATCTCACAATAGAGATATATTAGAAATAGTAATATTACTTGCCTGTGTTTTTCCAACAGAAGTGGACTAAGATTTTAGACTAATGGCTTAGGGTACTGTGAACTTTCATTGTTGAAAGGCAATTTAATTGAAAACTACAAAGTGTTTAGGAATGTGTAATTTTGACTGTTAAGTTCACACATCTGTACATCACCTTGACTGAACAGACTGTTAATATTTCTTTTTTTAATTCCTTTCTTTCTTGTGCTGTAATGTGGATTCACTGACTGTCAATCCACATGTAATGAGTCTCAGTGGCGCTTCTGTTTGCATCGTGACCTTTTTCTTATCTATCAGCCAAAATAAAACAGACTGATTTGCATATGCTTCTTCAAATAATGTCCCACAGTGATGCATGTTTTGACTACACATCTGATTCATTTCAATAAGAGTGACAATAACAGTGTGATTAAATGGGTTAGTCTGGGATTTGATGTGAAATGTCAAGTACACAGGATTGGGTTTGAGAAACAGTGGACAACAGCAGTGTATTAAAGGCACACACCTAAATCGCAGTTTAAAAAGCTACTTTTACCACAAGATGGCAATATGGTCTAATTTATTTTTCTTCCCATGGAGGGCATTTGATCATTTTCTTTGCATTATCAATTTTATTTTATGTTTAATTCAAATGTATTAATTCATTTACATACAGTACCTGTATCCTTCAATTAAATTACAACAAAATTAAATGTGCAAAATTTGCTGCACCATTACTAATCTCAGCACAAATGTAATAATAATAATAACATTAAATATCTACTCGCTGTATTTTTGACAGGAAAAAAAGTTGTAGTCATTGAATCATATAACTATATGCTGAATATCAGGAAACATAAAATAAGAAATTAAAAATCTTAAAATAGTGCTTATAAATGCATGCTATAGAGTCCTAATAAATCATGATGGAATTATGTAGAAAATAAGTAAACTTGGGATATTTTTGCTTTACCCACAATAAACATATAATGTTATATAATTAATTAAGGGCAGTTTCTGTCTAACAAAATCAATGTTTTAATGCTAGGTTCCCATTGTGACATCTTACCCCATATGTGTCCGGTTTCACAGACAAGGTTTAAGCCTAGTCCCAGACTAATGTTTGAGCTCTCTTAACTGAAAGCTACTTGCAATGGCATAACTTAAAATAAGCCATTGTTTTGTCTCAAGATGGACACCAGTAATATTTTTTATATATATTTTTTTGGACACCAGGCATGTTTATAAAAGCTACTTAAATGTCATAGTTTAACTACTGTGTCTGTGAAACCAGGCCATAGTGTTTTAATATGCTCCACTTTTAGGTCAATGAAGTAATGAAGGTAATTTTTTTTTATTTTTTTTTTTAAAGACAAGACTTTAATAACAGTTGTGGTTAGAGAGTCGGACTTGTAACCGAAGGTTGCGGTTTCGAGTCTCAGGAACGGCAGGACATGTAGGTGGGGGGACAGTGAATGAACATTGCTCTCTTCCACCCTCATAACCCACGACTGAGGTGTCCTTGAGCAAGGCTCCTAACCCCCAATCGCTCCCCGGGCGCCGCAGCACAAATGGCTGCCCACTGCTCCGAGTGTGTGTTCAAGTGCTTTCTCCCTCGGAGGGGAACGCCTGGAGGTCCCCCATGGCTCTGGGCCCCCATCTTTACCCCATCTAGCAACACCCATGACTTCTTGATTGTTTAAGAGGAGATGAAACTGATATTCACATAGAGACCTTAATCTCATTAATACAGCAGTGAAAGGATGGTGTAAAACTATTATTCTATCTTAAAGTGGTGAGATGGTTTCAAGATCAAGTTTTAATCTTGGTATTATAATCAATCATGTGTGGCTAAATGAAATTGCAAACTGAGAGGGAAAGTAATTGAAGTTTTCCTTTGATACTTATGATTTTATTCAGATTCCATTAAACACCAACGTCTAACCTTAAATGACCTCTGCGGTACAAAGCAATCCTAATAAATGATCTCAAAGATTAGTACATGGCAGGGTTATTTGATAGTTTGATATTCTTTTTTTATATAAATGCCAATCCAACTGCTGAATTAGAATTTAGATATCAAACTGAATGCGGACTTGCAATTTTAATTCAAAATGAAGTGAAAATCCAATACATTTATATAAAGTAATTGTTGTTTTTAATTTTACATTTGTTTTATTATAGTTCATATAACATATGAAAATCTTTATATTCAGTATTTGAAATGCCTCCTATACTAATAATTTAGCTTAATTTATGTTGTATTTACATGCATATTTAATAGATTAACTTTTATTCAGGCGAAAGGCCATAAACATCAACTGTTACTAATCAGTTCCACAATAGCAACTGTTGTCATGTGTCATTTTCTCTCTGTGTCCCGTGCTTCTGTTTTCTGTCTTTGTATAGTGTAAAATGCAGTTTTTATGTAAATTATAATTTTTTTAAATAGGGTAAAATGTTGTTGAAGGGTCACTCAAGGACCCTAAGATTCAAGTGGGATTTGTTTTTCCAAATCTTTAAATAGATCTTAAAGGGGGGGTGAAATGCTCATTTTCACTCAATCTCCTGTTAATCTTGAGTACCTATAGAGTAGTATTGCATCCTTCATATCTCCAAAAAGTCTTTAGTTTTATTATATTTATAAAAGAAAGATAGGCTGTACCGAGTCTTTCCGGAAAAAAACGAGCGGCTGGAGGCGGGCCCTGTGGGCGAAGCTAAAGCTGTGCTAACGCGCCGAGCTAGTAACAACACACAGAGACAATAGAAGCAGTTTTACTCACCGAACCTTTATCATTGTGACTGCTCGATCCTTAAGCATTAGACGATCTGCAAATCCGTCGATCTGGGCTTTGTTTATAAAACAATCATCGTCGAAATGCAGGGAACAAACAGTCTACACAACTCCGTTTATGCTCAGGAAAACAAACTCCATCCACGGGTTCCTTAACGCTGGGTTCTTTGGGAATCTGTGCAGGGTTGTCTTACCCTGGCAACCAAAAACACACTTCTTTGGTGACATTGGCTTCCCAAAAGCCGGGCAGGGCGCTTTGATGGCGAACTGCTTTCGCTCTCTTGCTCTGGTCTACGAGTGCGCGCGCGCCCGCGATCTTACCGGAGAAGTGCCCTTAGGACCCATATAAGGAAATTCCATTACATCTGACGTCACACATACACATACTCGAAAAAAACTTTCCGAAACTTGTGACAAACCGGAAGGACAATTTTTGGCACAGAAATACTCCTTCAAACGTACAATTTAATTTTTGAAACTTTGTCCATGTTTAGCATGGGAATCCAACTCTTTAACAGTGTAAAAAACTCAGTATGCATGAAATAGCATTTCACCCCCCCCCCCTTTAAGAACGTCATTCTACAGAATAAATTGTTTAGCCCACATTCCTAAATAAATGTGACATCAATAAGAACATGTACATTTGCTTAAAGATAAATTAGTGTTAATAACTTAACAGATACTAATTGAACATGTTCTGTTCATTATCATTTTCATTCTAGCCTGCTGAAGAATAATATCCAATCAATCTGTAGCTTCATGGGCATATTTTACTGAAAATGATGCTGTTCACAGTTCATTCCAATGGGATGGGATGTTCTGTAAGCTTGTTTAATTCAGCAGCCGTAACCAAGACGAGCAATTCAAGTGATGAAGGGTCAGTTAATGATAGATTCAAATTCCTCTTCCTGTCATTCCATTTCAGCTTAAAATGAAAGAGCCAATTCTGTTACATGGATGAATTAGAGTATTCATGAATTAACAACATTACTATGACCTTTATTAATCTATAAAAAGTTGTTTAACATTAGTAAATGCACTCTGAACTTGAACATATGAAATATTTTTGTTTGTGTTAGTTAATGTATTAACTAAGGTTAGCAAATTACACCGTATTGTGAAGTGTAACCATGCATTTATTTAGGAGGCTCTTAAAAATATGAAATGGTGAAATGAAAGTCCATAGTGGTTGGTCAAATTTATGAAATCTATGGCTCAAATTTATTTTAAATCCCTTTGAACCGATTATCTTGAGCATTCCTGGTCTAATTTTCTGCAGGTCTAAGTTGTTTCCCTGTAGTTCTGAATCAAGACTCATTTCCATCAAAAAGCATGCAGCATATCTAAATGTGAGCAGTCAGCAAAAAAAAAAAAAAAATTAAAAAAAAAAAAAAATTATAAAAGGTTTGTGTCAATTTCATTATCCGGCCAGTAAAACAGGGACAGTCGAGGGTGAAATTCTAATTTCATCTTGACCTACAATTGTTTTTGGTACACATAAATATTGAAGGCCAGTTCCGGGTGTCCAAATGTAATGAAATTAGACTAAAGGTTGCACATAAGCACTTCATTTGAATAAAGCGAATGAATACTGCGATCCACAATGGAGGTATTGTAAGGTTTAATCAAAAGTGCATTTATCGTTTCTGTTTGTCATTTATTTATTCAGTGATTGGTTTATTTATTCTTTGCTAGCTTTTGCTTTTTAGAAAGAGCATCATAATTTCAAATTGATTGCCTAAACTCAGAGTTATGTTGAGGTTAATACGTTTAGTGTGTGTGTGTGTGTGTGTGTGTGTGTGTGTGTGTGTGTGTGTGTGAGAGAGAGAGAGAGAGAGAGAGAGAGAGAGAGAGAGAGAGAGAGAGAGAGAGAGAGAGAGAGAGAGAGAGAGAGAGAGAGAAAACGTGTCACTATTTTATCATACTGCTTTATAGAGTGATGAATGCTGCAGTTTATGACCTAAAAACCTGCTGTTGCCTGCAGAAAGAGTCTGTATATCTGCAGTGCCAGTCACAATCTTCCTGTAGCAAGAATGATTCACCAGGATCAACACTGCGGCGTGAGAATACTCAATGGGGACAATAAGCAGTCCACGTCTTTTGACTGGCCACAAAATCCCATAAAAAAGCGCTGACTTTGAGAGTGTGACGGAGCTGATCACCATAAGTGCAGTCTATTGAAAGTCTAATGTTCGGAATCCGGGCAGCACGGCTCCATTTTATCAAAACGATTTTAGAATTAACATTTGCGGGTTCTCATACTCAAATTAACTCAGAGAGAAATCTCACACAATTAAAGATTTTTGATGTTTCAAAATAACTTAAAAAAATCAGAGCATTCTTTGAAATGCCCTTCTATGGTCCATAAAATTAAAATTAATGTATTAAATATAATTAAATATAGGGAAATTTGAAGGAGGTCTCCTGTGCTCATCAAAGCTTTATTTAAGGGGGTGGATTTGAATCCACTTCAGTGTATATGTAATGAGTGATTATAATCAAGGTATTAATCAATATTTTCCCATCTAAATATCAAATGAGTTGAATGACTTCTCTAAGCTTGTGAGATTTGACTTTGTTATAGAAGTTACCAGTGTGATCACTGAAATGTTCTTTTAATGTATTCTCTAATGTCTGTATTTGATATCTGAATGCAGTAACAGTGCTTGCTTTTATCCTGGCTTCCAGAAATGAAATATGGAAAGATGTTATGTTTGAGAAAGGTCTTCAACATGTGTCAATGCATACATCAGTTTTTCTAGGGTACTCTGACAACTATGGTCACAGGGGTCAATGAAATCTATAGTTTAAGGGACCATTTCTTTGTTAAAGCCTTGCTTTTCAGTTAGACTAAAGTGTAGCTCTCCTTGAGAGAAAGAACGCATTATCTTGATGTTTTGAGAGGACCCTCCTGTTTATAGTTAGAGCCTGGCCAAATCCAACCTTGGAAAAGCTGTGTGTCGGTGTGTGTGTGTTAGTCTTCTTGGTTACAGGTTAAGGAACCACTGGTATTATTAGAGTTGTTGTTCTGGACATGCTGGCGGCCAGCAACCCAAATCTGCCACCTGGAAGGTCACGACGTGCCTAAGTTCAGGGTCCGAGTGTCAGCGGCCTAACCTATGGAGATATGCTTCAGTCTATCTGTATATGTGTGGAAAATTACTATGTTTATCTTTTTCTTAGCCAATCAGAAACTGCAACCTGAAGCAAGGACATAGCTTAGACCTTGGTGAAGGGTATAACTGCTGTGATCTTTGTAACTGTAAGCGGGGCGGCCTACGAACTGCTGTGTGAGTCTTGAAGCTGAACTTCTGCTGATGAAACTGCAAACTATCTTCAGTAAAACTTTTCTTCAATTATTTATAATTCTAACTCCGGGTCTTCTTTCAAACATCTGGTCCTTGGGTCCTAAATTTTTACCCCCTAACATAAGTAAAAACAGTATTATTATAAAATATTATTACAGTTTAAAAAACTGCAATTCATATATTTTAAAATCAGCATATTAGAATGATTTCTTAAGGGTCATGTGACACTGAAAACTGGAGTAATAATGGTGAAAATTCAGCTTTGATCACAGGAATAAAATACAGTTTAAAATATATATTCAAAACAGTCATTTTAATGTGTAATAATATTCCATCAAATAAATATAGCACTGGTGAGCATAAGAGACTAAATAATTATTTACAAAATATTGTCTATATTTAGTAGAAGAGACTTCTTTCAACAACATAAAAAAAATAATAATAATAAATTCCAAACATCTGATCAGTAGTGTATATAAAGTGTTGACCATACTGTACAAAAAAAGGACGACGCACCTTCACTCTCTTCCATTGTAGAAAATCATGACCTATACTGGGACCAACCTGGGGGCGATCGAGACGCTTTGCCTTCACTTTTCAGGACTTGTGCGCCACGTTTGGTTTTGACCAACATCTCTACTTTGCTTTTTAATAGTATATGAAAAAACATTATTGCAATGGTCAAAATAGCCTCCAAACTGATGCTGCAATACGGTGAGTAGACCTAGGCCAGGGATGCCCAACCCTGCTCCTGCCGATCGACTGTCCTGCACAGTTCATCTCCAACCCTAATAATCACTCGGATGTACGTCATTGCGAGTGCTCACTACTGGCGGAAACTGCAATGGTCTGAACTGGAACATCCTAAGCCCTTGATCACTTGGAATCAGCTGTGGAGTTGATTTATTATTTACATTTTGTTCCCTTTAAGAATTTGTTTAATGCAGCATCCAAATGTTTATAGGTGTGTTTGGGTTGTTTTAAATTTAAAAAAAATATAATTAATATATCATAGAGTTGTCTGTTGTGGTGGTGATTAGACGAGATCTGTGGTGACGTCACAATCGTACTGCATTGTGGGACATATAGGTGCCTGAAGTGTACATTTGAAGTAGACTCGCTCCCTCGGTCAAAATCGAGGGAACGAGGGTCTGTCCATATAAACTTCCCTCGTCCACTTCACGAAGTGGAACGCACTTCAAAATGGCGGCAGGGATTCCCCCGAGGGGAAGTGCTTAGGGAAGTTCGCAAGTGCGTGTCTAAAAGTGGACTGGAACGCAGCACTGGACCGTCGATCGGGCACCCCTGGCCTAGGCTATACTCCTGGCTATTATTCAAAATAGAAAAGGATGATGATTATTAGAGATGCACCAATGTATCAGCCAATAATCGATATCGGCCAATTAAAGCTATGTATTATTTTCACTATTGGCCAATGGCCGATTGTTTAAAAACAGTCGATGATCAGTGACGATTTTATCCTGTCAATCAAAAGGATGCGGAAAAACATGATTGACTGCAACTCGTGTGTGAAGAAAATCTCTTGTGTTGAATTTGACCCTATGAATCACCTATTCAAGATGATTGCCAGATCTTCATTTTTCTTTTCCTACATCAAACATTATTTGTATTGCCTCCTGTCCAATAATCACAAAGAGCTTTGTGCTCTGTTACTTCTGATAAGAAACAAAGTCTCAGCTTTTAAAATCTGTACATTTTCTCACGAAACTCAAACAATAAATGGCGTTTTGACGCTCTTAAATGTGACGTGACAGATCACCGTAGCGCCTCAGTTCAAGTCTTTTCTTCCACTTTAATACACATTATATCTCGAAAAGCATGCATGAATATGAGAAGGTATTTTGAAAGATGCTAGCCTGGATGCCAGCCGAACTTAGCCCCGGCCACAACATTTGAGGTCGGGAAGTTCGGTCTGGACTTGATCCGTTGTGGAGCAACTACGCTCAAACCAGAGCTGTTCGGACCAATCACATTGTCAGGGCGGGCTTTATACGATGATGAACAGATGATCAACAGTAACGTAATCATCCACGTCACCAAAGAGCGTTTGGGTTGAATTCGTTTACAACAAAGATGACTGCCGCTGGACAATTGAGATTTCACAAGTTCACACTTACAAATAAGTCAGATAGATTAAAATGCATATTTGGCGTGCTGTCCGAGGAGAGGCAGAACCCAAAGTACTCCCCCCGTATCCCTGGCTGTGGAAGAACAAGCCGACAGTGAGTGGAGGGATGCTGAAAACTGTTAAGGAATGTTAGGTGAGCTGAGTGAATAAATATATGCTTCCTCTCATGCTGTTAATTTGTTAATTAATTTGTTAATTTGTTAAAAAAGATGAAACATATTTCTCTGTTTATGGAAGTGCACTCAGATTTAGCCACTGAAATCAGCATGGTAGACATGGTAATTGTTTGATGACAAGTTGATTGGATTGATTATGGGAACGTGCTCCTCCCGAACTTTGTTTATGAAACATCATGTGTAGATTCCGCCATCGTGTCTGTTATAGAAGATATCGAGAGTGCATTCTACAAATCGGGTTATTTCGGGAACTTTTTTGCCCCATGCACACAAGAAGTCATTTAGACATTTTTTTTACACAAAGTTTGATTTTACGCAATTAATCTGTTTTGCAGTTCCTGACTCTGTTGTTTCGCAAATTGCTGTTGACAGGCCTGCAATGCTTTTGGCCTTATTTGTGCGCAAAAACCGTGCCAAAAGTGTAAGCACGGAAAAATGGAAGTCAGAAGAATTCAGATCATATTTATTTTGCGTTAGCATGAAGCTGCAGCTTCACAATACGTGCATTACACTTACAAATAACAGTAAAATGCTGCAAATATTTCCTTCTTACACTTGAAAGTTGATTTACACCTTTACAAATATCATCTTGCACATGCAAATTTAATCTACGCTTGCAATCTTATGTACACTTTCACAAATCTTACCCTGCGCATGTGATTCTTTATGACATCATATTACCTTCATAGCATTCATTTTAAAAGAGGAACAGAGAAGCGCGATCATTTGTCGATCGGAAACATGAATGAAGAACATACGTCACTTACTCCGTTGCTCTGATTGGTTGTAGGTCTATCCACTTGAGTGCACTGCAGAGGCATTTTCTTTCCTGGTTCGGGTTGAAACACGCTGCTTAATCACAGCCCAATGGAGCAGTATCAGACTCAAATTCTGACTAGAATCTGAGTATGACGACGTCAGGCTAGAAATATGCAGTACAACTTACCGAAATCCGAATCATGTCTCATGTAATCACTCAATATGCGCTTCAGTCGTGGAAAGACGTCAATAAAACAGCGTGTGAACAATATCATTTAATGTTGCATTTACCTCAGGAAAGTCATCCAGTGTTCACAGTTCGTTAGTTAGCTATAAAAACACTAGAGCAGAGCTTATTTACTGTTAATTATATACATTTACACTAAAAATGTGTTAATACTGTATTTGCAACTGAGTTGTATACATTCCAGCTTTTATTTGAGTGTGAATATTATATCTGGAGATAAATAGCAGTTGAATATAATAGCTCTGCTGTTCATTTTAACCTCTAATATTATAGTGTACCAAATGAGAAGGTTCCCTGTATAGTTTGCAGCATTATTTGGGAGATTGTATTATTTTATTATTATTAAAAGATGTGTGCCTGGCTTGGCTTGCTTGCTGGAAATCTTTTGATTTTCCTATATTCCGTTGAACAAGTATACTTGTCTCTGTGTATTTAAAGTTTAATTTAGAACTTCTCACTTTAACTTCAACTTCAGTTTAAGGTAGTATTTCTATAAAAAGGGTAAAATGTGACAATTTAGGGACACATGGTCTATAAACTCAGGCACTTCAACTTTTATTTATTATTAATTATAGCTTGATGTTCACGTATTTATAATGAATGAAGTAATACAATTTCCATCTTTACAAATTGTGAGATTAATATTTTGTCATATAAATTGCATAGTAGAAATAACACTGTAACGTCTTGTCAATAAAGACGATTCATGTGAAGGAGGGGGAAAAAAATGTTCTGTTGTAATAGTGTCTGAATGTATTTTTTGAAGCAGAAGAGAAAAAATGAAGTTTGAAGTTTGTCAATGTACAGAAGTGAGAAACATCAAACCAGACACATCAAACACTAGCAAGAAGAACACATCAAGCATCAATTTTGTGTTCTGAGATTCAATGTCAGATTCCAGTTATTTGCAAAATGTAAACAACCTTATACATTATAGACTGTGACATTCTGTATGTTTAATTAAAATAACTCCTTTGCATTTAAAACATTTAAAACAGAAAAAAAAAAAAAAAAAAAAAAAAGTGTACGTGAACATAACCCAGCTGTTGAAAGCTGCAGAAAGAAACAGGAAGCTTTTATACAAACATGCATCACCAGCATAATTGGGCTTTAAGCAACTTGCAGCATTCAGGTTGATTAAAGGCACAGGCCAATTTGCTTTTAGAGCATATCGATCCCTCGAAACAAGATTAATATCAAACCAAATGTCT
The DNA here is from genome assembly GCF_949319135.1 of Squalius cephalus. Taxonomy (NCBI): domain Eukaryota; kingdom Metazoa; phylum Chordata; class Actinopteri; order Cypriniformes; family Leuciscidae; genus Squalius; species Squalius cephalus. Next base: position 25,441,525 of record NC_137145.1, read on the forward strand.
GCTGAATTGTGATGAAAACTCCTTGCCAATATTTTTTTCCATGAGACAGGCAAAAATCTGTGTGATGATCATTTTACTACCATTTATTGGCATCTGAATCTAAATGCTTTCAGCAGGATGTGCCTTCAGCAGTCTATTGATTTCAAATGTAAATTACCCATTGTATATTTAAGGGATGCATGTAACTTATCTTGTTGTATGTTAACAAGCTTGCGTATAAATGTTGGTTTGTGTCAGTTACACACTTGTGCTCTGTTCGGTAAAGGAAACTTGAATTTAACTTCTGGGACTCTAATATAATGATTTTTTTGTTTTGTTCATTTTCAACTTTTATATAAATAAATGTTTCTGAGGACCATATCAACATATTATATTAGTTTCTGAAGGATCTGCTGAAAATTAAGGGAAAAATAAAATGTGAAATATAATCAATTAGAAAATATATATGATCAAATAATGCTTTGGTGAATATATATATATATATATATATATATATATATATATATACTTGTTTGACCCCTGAATTATTCAAAAGCAAATAATTTTTTGAAAGTTCATAGTGAGCTTCTGTCTGCCCTTGTATTTCTCCAGAGACACCCAAGGTCATCACAATTGTAATAAAAGCCACTGAAACGTTGCTGACTTGTAATTGGATTTGAAACTTTGCTCAGGGCCGTAATGATTCAGGCCTCAGATTCTCAACCCATGTATGCAGGAAGAGTGAATGTGTATCAGTCTTGTTATGAGAGAGTCATGTCCAAGAATCCTCCGGAGACATCTGCCCACGGGTTATGAGTTAAATGTCAGAACCAGTCAAGTGGCACGTGTACAGGAGAATTCAACAACTGTGTGTCAGCATCACTGACTCATGAGCATCTCTGAGGTTTGATAGTTATTTCTATAATAACATATTTGGTATTCCTGCAATAGTTCCCCATTAAGAGGCATTGGATTGCATATATTAGACTAGCATCATAGAGGGCAGGATACACACCTCATGTACATTAAAGGGGATCTGTGCAATGTTTTATGTTTAGGTTTAAGTTCATGATGTGGCTCTATGTGCAAACAATGTTTGTTTGGGTGTACCGACGACAACCCCAATACAGGAGCATCGGCTCAACCAAGGGTGTGAGTTTGTCCAACCATTGGCGGTTTTTGGAAATTGTTCAGGAAACCTGAAACATAATTTTTTTCATTCGGTGATGCTCGTGCTGCACAAATCACACACTTCACCTTTAAATAATTGGTTGGAATGGATTTAAGATCAATTTTCAATTTGTCTTGTTTTACCTTCATGACCAAACCTGTACGACAGGCTTCGTCTACATTAATCCAGATACTTTTGAAATGCATATTTTGGCCAGATTCTGTCTGCACTGAAGTGGTGTTTTTGACCTGTGAAAATTGAGATTTTTGAAGATGCTCTACCAAGTAGATACATTGCTATTGATACACTGATACATTGATACAATGCTATTTCCGCATTTAAGTGTGGACTGTGAAAATGGAAGTATTCGAAAAACACGTCGTGTGATGCATATTGTAACCCATTTGTTATATGGCATATATGGTTATACTGGCATTGTGCCTGCTATTAATTTCCATAGTGTTGTTAAAAATAAATGCTGCTTTGTACAATCTTCTGGAAAGAGAAAATTGCTGTCCTGCAGCAAACCATGAAGACAACTGCATTTTAGACCGTACATGGATAGCAATTTTGAGTGCGACCGGGGCGCACACCATAAGTGGTGAGAGATTTTGCTAATAAAATGATTGTACCAGAAGAATAGCATGACACATTTATTATGTCTGGTCTCTCTGTATAATCTTAACAAGCCTTTATCATGTTTTACACATACGCAGTAAGATGATTTGAGTGTTTTCCGACATGTCAGTGTGGATGAGAAATTTTTGGAAAACACTTTTGTGAGCCGAAAGCGTGACAATGCTGTTTTCATTTGTGTTAGGAGCAACCTGAAATTTTGATATTTAGAGTCAGCGAGTTCATTCATGAAAAGATCTTACTCAAAAGACCAAATCCTTCACATATCTGCCATTGCCACATCTGACATGAGAGTTAGGGCAGATTTTTCAAAGAATAGCAACTGTGTGTGACAGTAGAGGGCAGGCTTTTTTTATAGCAATAACAAATCACACAAACAGGTGACAGACTTATGGGTAATACACAGTTTGACATCCGTCCATGCAAAAAAAACAAAAAAAAACACTGTTGTACTTGTGCTATAAATATCCAGTTGTGCAGTGTATCTGGTCAAAGAGATGTTACAGTGACCTACATCACGATATGATAATGTATCCCATTGTTAGGATGCAAAAGAAAACATGTTTAAGGTTAAAGAGATGCTGCAGCTAAAAAAGCAAATGAGTGCATACATGAATAAAGGAATAACACTGTGCAAGTCAGGATCTGGGGATTTTGTGTGGTATTTGACTTCACACTGTGCCAGATGATGTTTTAGAGCTGAATCTGACAAGGCATTTCATCATTCTGAAATATAGAGGAAATCAAGCAAATCAAGTTTTCTTACAGACTCATCTCTCGGCAAAGATGCAATATGATCCCCAAGGTATAACTCACAGTCTGCTATCATTAGATTGTTGTCACAAACGGCTGACATTTGACGACTGACTGCTATTTCTAAAAGTAATGCAGGATTTTAAATAGACTATTTTAAAAGTATTTTATCAATACGCTGATGCCTTACAGTATATTGTAGCTCAGGATCATGGGAAGTTTTAATGTTGTATTATATACACTCACCTAAAGGATTATTAGGAACACCATACTAATACTGTGTTTGACCCCCTTTCACCTTCAGAACTGCCTTAATTCTATGTGGCATTGATTCAACAAGGTGCTGAAAGCATTCTTTAGAAATGCTGGCCCATATTGATAGGATAGCATCTTGCAGTTGATGGAGATTTGTGGGATGCACATCCAGGGCACGAAGCTCCCGTTCCACCACATCCCAAAGATGCTCTATTGGGTTGAGATCTGGTGACTGTGGGGGCCATTTTAGTACAGTGAACTCATTGTCATGTTCAAGAAACCAATTTGAAATGATTCGAGCTTTGTGACATGGTGCATTATCCTGCTGGAAGTAGCCATCAGAGGATGGGTACAGATGGTGCCCAACCAGAATGCCTATTACCGCCGCGCCAGCTGCCGCGGCGAAATCACCGCGGCGAAAATAAACCAGCCGCATTTCAAAGTCGTTCCCGAAATGACCGCCAGGTGGCGCAAAGGGACATTGTGCAAATCAGCAGCAATTGCCGTATTTTAAAATGTAAGTGGGTTAAATATAAAACCCTAAGCCTAATAGGCATATTTTTCATATATATAAATAGGCCTATAAGGCTACAACAGAATAGAACTAAAGATAGAATCAATTTTAGAACTGAAAAAATAGAATCAAAAGTTAAAAATAGAGACGATATTAGGAGCAATGACGCTGAATATTTTTACTATTCTATTGAGGAATTAGATAAATGAAGAGCTCTCGTGAGCGATACAATTGCACAGTAATTTATAGTGATTTTAAAACCAGTCCTTAAAAAAAAAATACATGGAGTAGTGTGGCATAAATTTTGAGAGATTACGCGGAACGCGTTTTAGTTAAGATCCTGGTTTCAATGCCCTTAATGTATATAGGCTAGGCTACTGCTTTAAAAAAATGTCACAACGCGTTTTGAGATTGTTTTGAATTAAACATTGAAGTTTAAAATGTAGTGTTTTGGCACACCAGGCCGAGTGGCGTTACACATTGTTCAAAAATCAGGTTTTATTCTGGCATGTTGAATTGGCTTTAGAATTTTTTTTTTTAGATTTATTAGATTTAGATTTTAGATTTCGTTAGATTTATTTTTTCTCATAACAGCTAAAATAACTTAATATATGCCTTGTCTTAATATGACCTACTTAATATAGGCAATAGGCATATAATAGCCTATATAATAAATTAGCAAAACTTGGCCACTAAATATTTAATTTTCAATTATTTTAATTATCACAATTAAAGTTTTAATTTTATTAAATTGAACAAGCGCAACAATCAGCATTTAATCAAATATTCTAAAAGATGTATTATTAATAATAATGTTATTTCAACATAATATTTCGTTATATCATAATATCGTTTTGTCGACATAATATGTGTGCGTGCAACAAGCAAGATGTGTATTTGTAAATCCGGTGATGCGTGCATTGATTTTTATCAATAAACTAGTGTTTTCTGACAGTGTCGACTGCAAAGATGAAGTTGACGATCGCCATATTTGTAGTGAACGCACCTAGAGATAAATGCACTTAAAGACATAATCTGATTATCAGAGAGTAGCCTTTTCTTTTCGTTTTGAATTATTTCGTTTGAAGACATTTCAAGCTTTGTGTATTTGATGTATTTATCATGTCTGTGTGAGGCATACGCTGAGTTTCGTTAAGTTAGGATGAGATGCGCTCCAGCTGAAATTACATCCCTACAAATTTATTAGGCCCTACTGAAAATAAATATATCGAATTTAAGCAAAGTAGCCTAAATGTTAAGACTGTAAGCCCTTTGCTTTTTACTTAGCCTATAAAGGACTCTTACAGCCGACTTTGTGTTAATTTAATTTGTAGAGAATTTTTTAACTCAAACATTAACACTGAAATAAATGAAACTAAATTAGTGTAAATTTTTTGGTACACCACGACGAGTGGCGCTATGCATTGTTCCAAAGCCAGGTTTTATTCTGGCATGTTGAATTAGTGTTCGACAAACGCGGGGGCGCGTTCATTTGAATGAAGAGCGCTTCTCGCTCGTGTGAGCGAACACACACTGGAACGTTAGGCCATGTAGCAACGGGTGAATCGTGGCCGAGTGGTTGAACTTACGTTACGATCATTTAGATGACACGGGATCGAATCCCGAACTAACTTAGACTATTGATATTTTTATATTAGCCTAGTAATGCATTTTATAGTCTATTGTTGATGCAGAGAGATTTGTCTAGTTCTAAAACATAGTTTTTTGCTTATAGCCTATTTACAAAATAAAATCACCATGCATTTCCATTTTACACTAAGGAACAATATTATACAATGACTTTACTTCTGTAGCCTATAATAATTCCAATCGTAATTTCAAAAGCAGTTCTGTTAATGTATATATATATATATATATATATATATATATATATATATATATATGACGTTTAAACGACAAACAATAAAATCAGAACCAGTATTTGCGTTCATGGTTCCAGTGGCAGTAATGCATCCACGGCTTTTCAAAATGTCACAAAGCGTTTTGAGATTGTTTTGAATGAAATATTGAAGTTTATAATGAAGTGTTTTGGCACACCAGGACGAGTGGCAAACTCTTTGTTTTGTTTTGCAAACTCAGCTAGCCTGTGGGGGGTTTGGAGAAGGCAATAGTTGCTTTATCGTGGGGGTGCAGGACAGAGGTGTTAATGTTCCGTCTTTCATATGGAGAGTGTCGGAGCCAGCCTGATGAGCAGGCAAAGGCAAAGTTATTTTAAGGTTTAATCTCAAAATCTCCAAAAGTCCATAGCCTATGTACAGTAGGCCCTATATCTTATTAAATTATATATTGTAGTTTTATTGATTGTATTTAAAGGTTTTCCACACACAATTTCAATTTAGCAGATACAGAGCTCTTTAATTCGCGACCCACCTCGTTTTATTGTGAGGTGAATTCAGCAAGGCATGTTGTATCTTTGAAGGAACAAAAGCTATTTGTTACAGTTTTTTCTTTCGTGATTTGTGTGGATGACACACAGCTATCAGCTGTATGGTGTTTTTTACGCTGAAATGCTTAATTTCGAGAAAGACCCGCCGCGCGCAGTGAGGGAGACCAAACTTACTAAAAAAATATCCAGCGCCAGAGAGGCAAAGAAAAACGCCTGTTCTTAATTTATGTTGCTTTGAACTTTTTTCGTTTTGTACCGTTTTCATTTTTTAATTTAGCTGCAATTTCTTTGACAATAAATTTAAAATGTTTCTTATTTTGCATCACAAAGGGAATAAACTCTATCGAATCAATGCAACCCTGTTTAAATAAATAAACTGTCCCGACACTTTATTCATACCTTGAAATGTGCGATGGGTTTTCAAACTTAATTAATTTTCTTTTTCTTTTACATTTTCATTGTTTATTTTTTAATTGAAAGCAATACTGTATTGAAAGTATTTTTCTGATTTGTTCGATCTGTTTTGGAAAATGCCTACCGTTGCTATGGCCGGGTATTACTGTCAGTCATCTCAATCTCGTGAATGATTCACACACACAAAAAAAACATAATTTAGCAGATTAAAGACGAGCTTCATCATCTTCATTTTCTGGTGCAATCGGCTGACAGTCTTCCTTCATCAGATATGTCATAGCGTGCAGCGGCTCAACTGGAATGTAGCAAATTTATGTTAATGTACAATTGATAATTAAACAAGATGATTGACTTTAATAAACAGATGCATATTTAAGCATCAATAATGGAAAAACACAAACACTGTCGACTACACTGAGATTCGATCTCAGATCGTTTGAAGCTCCGAGAGTCTATTAATGCATTGACCACAGATATCGTCTGAATAGCCTAGGTCTACTATTTTCTCTGTTTTAAAAGTTAAATAAAATAAAATATTATGTGTCAAAAAAAAAAAAAAAAAAGTGTTTTTACAAGACCTTGTGCTGTTTATTTATTTATTTATTATTATTATTATGCAGATGTTAATTCAGCCATTCTGTTGGAAAAAAATTGTCCCTAATGTAAAATGGAAATGAATGGTAATTTTATTTTATAAATATAAAATATTTAATAGCCTATAGGCTATAGGAGAAAAAAACAATATGGTGTAGCAATATTTTAGAACTATCAAATTAAATTAATAATAAAAAAGTAGCCCATGTTTGTTCGGGATTTGAAACGTAAGTTTAGCCTACCACTCGGCCACGAATTTGTTTTGTTTTATTTTGTTTGAAATGTATTTTTACATATTTTGCTTTCGTTAATGTTAACCAATTCTGAGTATAATAGGCCTATATTTTTTCCCTAAAAGTTTGTTTTATTCTCTGCTTTGTTTGTTTATATTTTAACATATTCAATCAGTCTCATTTTTGTTCAAATAATGAAAAAAGTTATTCCTATTATTTTTTTTAATAAACAGATAGGAAACTTACCTTTTAAAATGCCGCAGTTGCTGCTGTTTTGCCCTGTCACTTGCCCGGTATAGCCTATAGTAATTTCGCGAACGACTTTGAAATTCGACTGGTTTATTTTTGCTGCGGCAGTAATAGGCATTGTGGTTGATTATTTATTAAAGAATTCAATTGATAATCATAACAACATGTAAGCCTAATTCTGAATATAACAAATAATGCTTAAACCGACTAACATCGGTTAGTAACTGCAAGTCCTGAAAATGTTTTAATTTTACGGTAAATTATTTTAATTTAGCCTATTTCACTGTTATGTTTCAGTTAATAAATCTACAAACACATTAAAATAACACGAAGTAAATGACAAGTAAGCTATTGACATAGCTTTTCTAAATTATAGAAAAACTGGGCACACAATGTTAACGTGTGTCTACTTTGTTTAAATTAAATGAATTTGAATTCGTTTAACCACAATATTTATCTTGAATTTATCTGTGACCTCAGCTCAGATTACTGCCGCGGCAGATTACGTCATAAAGAGAATAAACTGACACTTTTCAAAGTCTGTGATTACAGCGCCACTCAGCGGTAAAAGGCAGCAAATACACATCCCAATTTTGCCGCCGCGGGAACGGCGGCGGTAAAAGTCTCATTCTGGTTGGGCACCATCTGTACATGGTGGTCATAAAGGGATGGACATGGTCAGAAACAATGCTCAGGTAGGCCGTGGCATTTAAACGATGCCCAATTGGCACTAAGGGGCCTAAAGTGTGCCAAGAAAACATTCCCCACACCATTACACCACCACCACCAGCCTGCACAGTGGTAACAAGGCATGATGGATCCATGTTCTCATTCTGTTTACGCCAAATTCTGACTCTACCATCTGAATGTCTCAACAGAAATCGAGACTCATCAGACCAGGCAACATTTTTCCAGTCTTCAACTGTCCAATTTTGGTGAGCTCGTGCAAATTGTAGCCTCTTTTTCCTATTTGTAGTGGAGATGAGTGGTACCCGGTGGGGTCTTCTGCTGTTGTAGCCCATCCGCCTCAAGGTTGTGCGTGTTGTGGCTTCACAAATGCTGCATACCTCGGTTGTAACGAGTGGTTATTTCAGTCAAAGTTGCTCTTCTATCAGCTTGAATCAGTCGGCCCATTCTCCTCTGACCTCTAGCATCAACAAGGCATTTTCGCCCACAGGACTGCCGCATACTGGATGTTTTTCCCTTTTCACACCATTATTTGTAAACCCTAGAAATGGTTGTGCGTGAAAATCCCAGTAACTGAGCAGATTGTGAAATACTCAGACCGGCCCGTCTGGCACCAACAACCATGCCACGCTCAAAATTGCTTAAATCACCTTTCTTTCCCATTCTGACATTCAGTTTGGAGTTCAGGAGATTGTCTTGACCAGGACCACACCCCTAAATGCATTGAAGCAACTGCCATGTGATTGGTTGATTAGATAATTGCATTAATGAGAAATTGAACAGGTGTTCCTAATAATCCTTTAGGTGAGTGTACTTAGTTTTTTTAAAGGTATAATTGCACTTTATTTTACAGTATGTGCACTTACAAGTACTTACAGTGTACTGTAAGCCTAAAGCACTGGCTAATATAAGGTAACTACGTGGGTTAAGACTAGGTTTAAGAGTAGGTTCAGGGTTAGTAGTTATTACCCAGTTATTGTAATAACTATAGTAAGTAATAAGATAATAAGATCTTCTTTCTTAACCTGTTAAGCCTCACCAGTGCGTCGGCGCACTGAAGCGTTTTTTTTTATATATAGCTCAAAGTTACTATCAGATTTAATGTTATACTTCGACAAACTATACATCATTAAAAAGATATAAGACTCAAGTTTCAGTATTTGACCACTATTGTATTCTGAGAAACTTATAGTGACAGTTATGTCTTAATTTGTGTCAGGAGTTATGAAATGAAAAAATGAGTCGATACCTTTGATATGAATTATGCGCGTCAGCCGCTTTCATTCATAAAAAACTCCCGTGCTGTCGTCATGACAGCGATTCACAAAACAACGTCCCTCAGGGCTTTAGCTCAAAAATGTGCAGATTTGGAGAAATATTGATATATTCTCATAGATTCACATCATATTTCTATAGACAGGAATAATATTTATTGAATTTATACCCAAATGCGTCGATGTAATCATTATGAGCGCTTGCATACTCTGATACTGTGTTTTCAATCCATACCAACAGCCTGAGGGCGCTATATGCACAATAATTGTCCATATATGGAACATGAAGAAGAGCCATGATCATGTGACATTCCAGGACGTCACTGATACACACAAAGCTACAGAGTTCGCGCTGTAAAATGCAGATACAGATGTTTTGAAGATAATAAACATGATTGCAATGATATTTGAGTTACCTGTGTTTTTCAAGACATGCCAGGTATTTTCATAATAATAGATTATATTTATAATGTAATGCTAATCTATATAGACTATCATTGTGCAGAACAGTATACAATAGTATATTTTCTGTCAGATTTTTTTATCTGAAGCCAAATTAGATCACAGAAGATTATTTAAAATACTCCACTTGCGTTATAAAAGTAAGTTTGGAGCACAAACATGGTTTTAATCTCATAAATGGTCGTGTATTGATGGTGTGCTAAGCTAACATGCTAGCTCGCCCTAGGTGCACCTGCAACCTAGAAGTTATACTTTTATGTTTTTTTGAATGCTTACTGAAAGTTTCTTTATTCAAGAATGTTCTTTATTCTTTATTTAAAATGTGAGGTGAACTTTGAGAAAAGAAATTAGGGACTGAAACCCTATGAATAGCATGTGAATAGCCAGTCGTTAGTAACTATAATGCAGACAAAAGAAATGCATATTTCGAGCCATAACCAGGCTGGAGAGGTGTGAATGTGTGCAGGGGGAGACTGAGACTGAATGGGGCTCGTTTGCACCACAAAACAATAGAGACAATATACTGGATAGATGGTTAGAAGATGACAATAAACATCAGAAGCATCTTAGCGTCAAATCAAAATAAAGTCAACTGACATGGTCTTGAAAAACATTTAACTAAATACAGAGTTTTGGACTTATTATCTTCAGATTTTAAACATAAAATGTTTAGACATGTGGCTTAAGCTGTAGTGCATTTCTAGATTGCTCCAGTGCCAACTTCAATTTTATTTTCATGAGGATGTTTCATAAAAATTAATTTCTAATAACTTTACAAAACTTTGAAGCTATTTATAACAATTTTTGTCATTATGATAATAATTAATTCTACATTTACAATAAACTGCCAGGTGTCAGCTTTCAAATGAGACCATACTTGTGCTTTTAGTACAAAGGGTTCATGAACTGTATCTGTTTCAGTTTGGGTATGTCATTTCTGGGGATTTTTCAAAAGTGGGGTTGCAGCTTAACAGGTTAAAGGCCCCCTGAAATCAAAATGTAAGCTTTTTAGCTTTTAGTATGAATATGTTAGCCTTAAGGATATGAATAAGCTGGTGTGTTCCAAAACAATGATAAAATTCACATTTAGGAGATATAAGCATTCAAAACTTATAGTCTCTCACTTCCGCTAAAATGTATCACGGATTTTTTTTTACATCACCTCGACTTCAGCTTCTCATCACATCTTCTGTCCAATCAAATGCTCTCTAGAATCTAAAGCTCCGCCCCTATGCTATAAACACCACCTGGCCAAAGCGACCGTTGACACGTCACGGAGCAACATGGGCTGGAGATGTGTGTTCGGTTACTCAAACGCTCAAGTTTTATTCAGTTTTCCAACTGTACGTTGGCTAAGAAAAAAATAGCTAGAATTTATCCAAACCTCTACTATTGAATCCAACGTATCATCAGCGCTCGGATTCGCTTCCATGGTGCTGTCAAGTACGACATGCAGTCTGTGAGGTAAACTAAACACCATTGGCTATTTGAAAAGGGGGAGGAGCCATTCAATATGTCCTGCCTTAGCTCCCTGTTTCAGTGGAAATTACGTCAATGCATCATACAAAGCTGCGCACTCCAAGGCACTTCAGTGGGCCTTTAAGCGTAACACACAACAACACAAATCTTTTTTGTCTATAGTCAATGGGGCCAAACACTTTCATGCTCAAAAACTGATATAAATTATAGCTTAAAAGTAATCCATATAAAAACAGTGGTTTATTCCGAGTCTACAGAAGCAGTTTGATCACTTTGTTTGATGGATAGACCAATTTTAAATGTTTGCCTTGTTGACCAACAGCTGCTTGGTTTGAAAGTAACTTCTTTGTGAGCTCTGCTTTATGTCATTACACAACTGACAATAGACCAGTGTTTCCCAACCTGTTTTTGGTGGCACATCAACAGTCCTCATTTTGGATGTCTTCCTTCTCTGACCCTTCCATTTCAGGTCTTGGAGTCTGTTCTGCTGAGCTGATGATTTGATTCAGGTGTGTTTGATTAAGGGGTACTGACTTCATACCTCCACTAAAAATCAAATTGATACCAGTTACTAAAAATTCCTTATTTAGGTAGTTCTGTGGTCTACCATTATTTATTAACAGATGGGACTTTGTTTGCTATTTTGTCATGTACAATGCAGAATCAATGAGCAGCAAAACTGAAATACTTTATTACTCAGCTTTATTACTTCCTTGTTAAAACAAAAAAATATTCATGGATATGTTCATTAAATGTCATCTGAGCAGTCACACTCACTCGTGTTTAATGAAAAAACTAAGCTGTCTCTATGCCAGACTGGATTAGAAAGCATCTTGGATCACCCTTTATGCCCTGGACAGCGTGACAAAGATGAGACGCGGACAGGCTGCTAAGCCTTGAGACCTTGAAAACGAACCCTCCATGTGTATGTCAGCATTATGTTGGGTCCCTTGCCAATTATGCTCCAGCACCACGGACAGCAGCGTGACACGGTCTCAAGGAGATGCTGAACGGCCATTAGCGGTGAGCACAAAAGGAGCACTGACATCCTATTTGGGAGATTAATGAACAAGAAAAAACTCAAACGTAAATGCCTGTTTCTTTTTTAAATGAACTCTTTTGCAACCCTGAAAAAAGGTCACAAACCCTGTGTGTAGAAAAATCACCTTGGTTGTATTCTTCAGAGAACAACAACTTGATCAAAGAAATTTCCATATACACAACAGTTACTAACACCTTCCTCTCCACCTCTGTAAAAGTAGACTCCTCTTGGGGTGATAAATAGTGTGTAGAATTCTGGCATAAAAGCAGCGCACCCTGTTGTGCCATTACAACTCAATGTGCCTAAATCAGGGATGGGGAACGTCGGCCCTGGAGAGGCGCTGTCCTGCAGTTTAGCTCCAACCCTGAAGAGAGAGAAAGAAAGAAAAAAAAAAAGAAAAAAAACCCTGCCTGTAGCCTCAGTGATCCTGAAGACATTGATTAGCTTGTTCAGGTGAGTTTGATTAGGGTTGGAACTAAACTCTGCAGGACAAACTCAAATAAAGAGGGACAGGAACTCACATTAACAAATAGTCACACTAATACAAATAAATAGATGTAGCATTGCAATATTTGAAATAAGCAACGAATACCAAACATTTTAAAAAAAGGAAATTTAACAAAAACACAAAGAAAACACAAAGATTAACTAAACGAAGCACAAATGCAAATGAACTAAAGCAATCACAGAAAGAACAACAGTTGGTCAAACAAAGTAGAAGCGTCTCTGATGCATTAATTCCCACGCAGCCCCAATGGCACAGAGGACAAATCTCGCACGTAACGTGACCAGTCTGTCTAAAACAGAACAATTACAACTTCAATTTGTAACGGTGGAATGGAAGTGCAGTCAAGTTACGATAAAAAAATAAATAAATAAAAAACATACCGTTTGAGGAAAAAGAGGATAACCACACGTGCTGGGAGGCTGTAGGCTTGTTCAATCTGCCTCGATCTGAGTAATGGTGCGCATGCCGGAGAGAAAGAGACACGTCCAATCTGTCAGGCAAACACTGGCCGTGCACTAATTTGTCAGACCCAAACCTCCAACTAAAAAAATACAAAGATACCGAGAGATCAAATTAATGCTAGATGTTTTGCTCTAAATTATGGACATGGCATCTGAGGACTATTTCTCATTTTTCTCCGTTAAGTATCTGTCGTTCCAACCACACAACTTTGCAATGCTGCTTGTGAATGTTCCTTAGAACTATGATTTCAGGAAACACAGACTTGTTGAACTATGCTGATAATGACGGAACTTGCGAACATATTGGCTAACGATGATTTTGGGAAACGCACCCCTGGCTAGTGGCCAAATGCAACACAGGAGTAAAAAGAGGCGGTGCTCATGGATCCATTCCATATGACCAACCACTTTATATACTCCCCCGCCAACCTCTGACAGGGCAATCAATGAGATAACTCACCAACCAAATGCAGGCAGGAAGAACCTATCACTACACCCGTCACACAGGGGTGTCCAGTCCTGCTCCTGTATGGCCACTGTCCTGCAAAGTTTAGCTCCAACACCAATTAAACACACCTCAACCAGCTAATTGAGGTCACACTATGCACAATAGAAACTTCCAGGCAGGTGTGTTTAGGCAAGTTGGAGATAGACGTTAGTTCATGCATTCATGACCTCTAGACTATTACTGTAATGCATTACTAGCTGGTTGTCCTGCATCCTCAATAAACAATCTACAATAAGTCCAAATTGCAGCTGCTAGAGTTCTTACCAGGTCAAGAAAATATGATCATATAACACCAATTTTATCATCTCTACACTGACTACCTATTAAGTTCCATATACATTTTAAAGTACTGCTACAAGGCCCTAAATGTTTTTTTTTTTTTTTTTTTTTTTATAGCTCCTGTGTATTTAACTGATCTTCTATCGCCTTACAATCCATCATGCTCTTTTAAAGCCCCGCTGAAATCAAAATTTTAGTTTTTTTTTTAGCTTTTATGAATATGTTAGCCTTAAGGTTATGAATAAGCTGGTGTGTTCCAAAACAATGACAAAATTCGCATTTAGGAGATATAAGCATTCAAAACTTACAGTCTCTCACTTCTGCTAAAATAGATCAGGAATTTTTATGACATCACCACTGACTTCTCATCACATCCTCTGTCCAATCGAATGCTCTCTAGAATCTAAAGCTCCGCCCCCTATGCTATAAATACCATCTGGCCAAATCGACCATTGGCACGTCACGGAGCAACATGGGCTGGAGATGTGTGTTGGGTTGGTCAAACGCTCAAGTTTTAGCGTTTTCCAACTGTACATTGGTTAAGAATGAAATGGCTAGAATTTATTCACACCTCTACTATTGAATCCAACGTATCATCAGTGCTCAGATTCACAATTTTTTTCTATATACCCTAATCATTTGTTAACAACGTGTATTCTTTACTTCAAGGAGCTCAATGTTTCTGCCTTAAATTAATACATTGTTAGCGTGACTGCGTGATTTGAATATGTACATTTCTGAAATACATAACAGACACAGTCACCTCTGATAACAGATCACTCTAAATTGTAATGTAGACACGCATTTTCAGTAGAGCTGCTTTGAAATGATATGTATTGTGAAAAGCGCTACACTCTCAGAAAAAAAGGTACAAAAGCTGTCACTGGGGCAGTACCCTTCAAAAGGGTTTTATGTACCATTTAGGTACTAATATGTACACTTTTGGTACCAATATGTACCTTTGAAGGACTAATATGCACTCTTTAGGTACAAAGGTGTTCCTTTTGAAAAGGTACCGCCACAGTGACAGCTTTTATACCTTTTTTTCTGAGAGTGTATAGAAATAAATGTGAATTGAATTGAATTAACTATGCAGGAAAATGGCCATCCAAGACCAAATTTGGACACCGCTGAACTAATTTAAAAGATCACCCAAGCCACCCTCCAATAACCACCAAATGCAGCAAAGAAATGTAGAAACTTGAGTCAGAAACTGCAGTCTGCATTAGCTTGCACACCACTTGAAAACTTACTGACCAGGACTGTATAGAGATAATCCTAAATTATCAAGCAAAAAAATGCCCTTTTTGAAGAGGCACTGTTAGCCTATTACTCTTTGTGTCCTCATTCCCACCTTTAAATCAGAGATGTTGGTCCAATTTGGGCCTTTCCCTGGCAGCCTAGAAGTTTCAGAAATAGATATATAACTTGTGGAAACCTGTGCGGGTCCAATTTTCACAGCTGGCCTGGGTTGTGCAATAATGGTTCCTCCCTAGGCAGCCTACCAGCATCCAAGTAGTGATTGACAAAGTTGCTTCCTGCTTTGCCAGGAAAACATGCTGTTAGTGTAAAAGTCATTCAAGGGATTGTCTGAAACTGTGATTTTAGCAGGGGAAGATTGTGGATTAAAAACATTTAAAATAATTTGTGATCAAAAATAAAGATAAAATTAATGATCTTCAGCCTAAATAAATGTATGGGTGGAATTTGACTTAATTCACCTGAATCAGATTGTATTCATGCCCACGGCAGGACTTATTGCAGCTCCAAGAGACCCATTTCTGTTTGTTTAAAGGACAGCTTGTTGATTATGAGTGGCAATAGAGCATTGTGTGATTGTTGTGCCTAGCATAGTTGGTAGGCACGACTTCTGCCTCTAGAAATTTGTAGTAGTTTTAATTCTACAGAATTGTACACTCCCAAGATGGCTGTCCAATTGGTTCATTAGAAAAATCCTAAGAATTAGTCCTTGCACATGTAAATGTGTGACAGGATAGGTGATTTATCATCGTATTGGCCCTGTTAGGGGTATGGTTGTAGCAGACGAATGAGGTGAAAGCGGCCGTACTATTTAAGGACCCTTATTATGGCGAGTGTGTATGTGTCCTGGTGATTCTGGGCTCTCCTCTCCCTGGCATTTCTGTTCCCGTTCCTATCCAGGTATGTTGAGACTTTGCTGACGGTGTAATGATGTGAACAGCTTGAGGCTAATATGCTGGATTTATAGTTTAATTAGAGAGGAGCTGGTGGCATCAGGCGTTGTGGCAAGTTTGTGGCGGAGTTCGCTCTCAGGTAGGCCTGTTGGTATTCGCATTAAATCTCTGGATCGCTTGCGGTGGGGGTATTTATGGTGTTGTGTTTATAGTAACAGTGACGTTAGCAGGTGTGTAAATGCTGGCTGGTATACTGAGCCACGGCACCTGTTGTGAGTAACCATACAGCTTTGCTTCTGATGTTTGTTTAACCCAAATTGTAAGTAAGCCTCTCCCTCTTTCACATTTGGGGCTCGTGGATTTAGTTTAACTCTCGGATCTTTTTGTTAAAGGTAAACGGGGAATGGTAAACCCTATTCCTAGCCAAAGGCACTATATGTGACGCCGCTGCTGTTTTGCTTACGGGCACTTTTTTTGTTTTTGTTTGTTTGCTTGCAGCTTTGCGGGTTGCTTGGGCTGCTAGCTTACAAGCATTGTGTCCGTGGGGCTGAGTGCTATACAGTGGCCGCCACACCACATTGTCTGTAAACTTTACTTGTTTTCTTTCTTTTATTATTCATTATGATTATAATTTTAATGTGTTTTTCATTTCTCTTCAGGATCAGTGAGGACTCGCCTGGTGTGGAACAGGGGAGGCTAGCTGCTTTCATTCGGTGGTGTGTGCTTCACAGTGTGCTGACACAACTTCCTTGCAGTGTGAGAGCGTGGTGTCCTCTTAGGTGGGGTTGGACGACCTCCTGAATTGCACGTGGCCTGCCTTGTTGCCATTAAGCTTGGCTCTGGAGAATTGTTTCTACCATTTTGGTTGTTTCATGAGAGAATTTTATTAATGCTGGTGATTTAAACAAAAAAATATATATAATAATAATAATAATAATAATAATTTAAAGGTGTATACAATTACATTAAAGGATGGCCTACTGTAGCCCCATTTTACATTACATGGCTTTAACTACCACATTCACATTAAAAATTAGATATAATTACTTGCAGGTATAAATGTACTTAAAGACACCTAATATAATGACATCCATAGATATCCAAAGACCCTTGGACCACTGAAAGTGTCAGACTAATATGAAGTTTTGTACTGTAACCTTTTCACCCTCATGCTATTCTCACTCCAAATATCCCCCATCCGCACCTGCATCAACAGATCACATCCTACATTGATTTTATGAAAAAATCATCCACTCAATATCTGTAGCAAGGAGTACCACATGAAGTTGTGTATTTTTCCTAAGCTTGGAAAGCCACTTCAATGCTGTTTCTGTCACAGTCATGATTTGCATATCTCTTGGAACCAGGCCAGTCTCACCCAGAAATGGCAAGAGGAGCAGTCAACTAACCCCAATGTTTACTTGCCATTTTCCGAATGGCAGATGTTCATTGAGACTGTAGAAAATTGACTGGCCTCATGATGTAAACTGGGTGCCAAGAGCAGGTGAGGTGGGTGGGTTAATGCTAGGGTGATTAAACTGAAAATATCCAGTACGACAACCATATCCACTTACTTTACAGGCACATGGTTACACAGGGGGCTTCATGTAAAAAGATAATTCTGTGATCCATGTCTTTGCCTTCACTGTCCCAGGTTTGGAACATAACTTGGGAGGACAAATATAGAGATTTTTTCCAAGATGTTGATCAAGGCTGGATTATAAACCAAGCCCCAGGGCATCACACTGCAAAGCCCCTTCAAAGCTTTTCTGTCTGAGATTTCCAAAAGGAAACATGAATATTAGAGTCCAAGCTGAGAACTAGGGGCACTTCAAGATGACCATGAACCGGCCCTGATGTTGACCACTTGTTTGTGTAACCTCAGAAAATACTACATCCACCACTGACACTCTAGGGTACTGCAAATATAAGTTGACAGCAGTCTACTAAAACCCTCTTTGCCAGATGTACAGGGCCTAGTTCTTCTGGGAATAGCTATACAACTTGTACAAGCAATGGGAATTATATGTCTTGGCATGAAAATGCTGAATAATAACCAGACAAACAAAAAAAGGAAGGTACAGTACCTGTAAGAGGCCAAGGCAGAAAATCACATTTCCAGATGAAGTTTTCACAGTCATGGCCAGTCGAGTCCATTGGATGGCCATTGTAAGATGTATGACTTGGAAAAAATCACATATACATTATATATATATAATATATAATATATATATAACCAATAGACATAAACGGTAATATACTTAAATATTTTTATATTTAGCTGCATTTTATATTTATATTTCCCTCCATTATCTTGAAAAAAACTGCAAAGACGTAAAAGATGTGATTTGTCCCAAGTCATACATTTTACAATGGCCATTCAATGTACTCGACTGGCCATGACTGTGAAAACTTCATCTGGAAATGTGATTTTCTGCCTTGGCCTCTTACAGGTACTGTACCTTCCTTTTTTTGTTTAGAAAATACATGTATATATATATATATATATATATTAGGGGTGTCAAACGATTAATCGCATCCAAAATAAAAGTTTGTTTTTACATAATACATGTGTGTGTACGGTGTATAATTATTTTCTATATATAAATACACACACATGCATGTATATATTTAATAAATATTTGCATGTATATACTGTGTATATAAATTTATATTATATATAATTTATATTATATATAAATATTTGATATATAAATAACACATTTTCTTAAATATATATATGCATGTGTGTGTATTTATATATAGAAAATAATTATACTCCGTACACAGACATAAATTATGTAAACACAAACTTTTATTTTGGATGCGATTAATCGTGATTAATCGTTTGATAGCCCTAAAATATATATATATATATATATATATATATATATATATATATATATATATATATTAGGGCTGTCAAAAGATTAATCGCGATTAATCGCATCCAAAATAAAAGTTTGTGTTTAAATAATATATGTGTGTGTACTGTGTATAATTATTTTCTATATATAAATACACACACATGCATATATATATTTAAGAAAAATGTGTAATTTATATATAAAAAAATTATATTTATATATAATATAAATTATATATAAATATATACAGTATATGTATGCAAATATTTCTTAAATATATGCATGCATGTGTGTGTATTTATATATACACAAAATAATTATACACAGTACACACACATATATTATGTAAACACAAACTTTTATTTTGGATGCGATTAATCGCGATTAATCTTTTGACAGCCCTAATATATATATATATATATATGTATATATATATATATTTTTTTTTTTTTTTTTTTTTTTTTTTTTTTTACAATGTCATTCATTACATGGCATGGGTAACTGAGTCATCTTGGAAGTGGTCAATGTTAAAAGAAATAATCAGGAACTAACAACAGGTACTTTCTCTAAATGTAAGAAAGCAAATAGAGACTTGTTTTTGGACTAAAATCTGGACATGGATACAGCTTTTGACACTATTTTATGAGCTATGCTGTGTATTATTGCCATTGTCTATTCATTAATCTAATTTTATATGACATTATGTGGTAAAGGGAGAAGATGTCTAAAAATACTTAAATTAAACATCTTAAAACTTTAATAAAAAAATGCACTCAATTATAAATATAATAAACAAAATTTTGGGGTGAAAATCTTTACATTTCTACTAAGACCCATTGAGTTAGCTAACTCAAATAATTTGAGAAAACTATAAATAACACATATTTTGGAGTTAACTGTTAGCTAGCAATAGCACGGGTACAATGTAACCTGCAAAGAAACTTTACTCTGATGTGCACACAGAAATTACTTTAAATAAAGCAACATACAACTTACATCCTTTTTTTCTACACTGATAAAAAAGATTTTGTAGTGAACTAAATACTACAGAAAAAAACTGTGTAATTTACATGAAAAAGTTAGTTCAGGCAAGAATAAAAAAAAACTAAGTAAATTCTATATTAGTACTCAATTCAAGCGTGTAGAAATTAAAGCGTAAATATCAACCTTATAAAATTATTTAAAATTACTCAACTTTTCTGATAGTGGTGTTCCCATCATGCACTGGGCCTTGAATAATTAATGAGGTTGATTTTTCACTGTTTTCCAGCTGTATTTACACTATTTTATCATTGCTTTTATTGTTAGGATTAGTAACGTGCCATTTTGTGACATTTGGAGTTTGAGTTTTCTACTCAAAATGACACATTCAAACACAAAAACGATCCATCAAATGTTACCGTCATTGTGTCTACCAAGTATTGAGGTCTCTGCGTTCACATGACGCTTATTGTCTAATTTGTAGAAATGCTGTCTTGCATAATATCTACTGTATTAATTACTTAGGTAGTTTTAAGTAAAGCATATATTTTCAAAGTGTGACTTAATTCAATATTATATTATATATATAATATTATATTGTGTAAGTGAAATGTATTGCAAAGGAAACTTAAATTACTCAACTTACTAGTCAAGTTAAAATTACTTATTTTCTTTGTTACTTTCACTTAACTTAGTTAAGTAGAGTCTACTTAGTTCCATATGTGAAATTTACTTAAAAAAAATATGTGTGTGAAATTTACTTTAAAAATATTCGTTCAAAAACTTGTCAATGAAAAATTAAGTACATTTTTTTAAGTGTACGCCCCATGACGCTTTACACGAATTATGGGAGTAACTTCTGTTAAACTGTAAACAATCATCAAAAGGTTCGCTCTCAATAAGCATTTTCAAAAACAGGATGAAATGAGATGACATTATTCTACTCACCCTTCAATTATTGAAAATTAAAAGGACTTTTAAAAGTGTAAAAGCATTAACAAATTACTACAACAGATAATGTATAACCACCGAGTATTTCCAAAGCAAAATTACGTGTTAAATATCACTGTAGTTATATACGTCTGTCTTATGTAACACGTTGCCTCAATCAAAAATGTTAACCGGAACACTGAGTGATAATAATTCTAAGCGATTTCTGTCATTGTGGCAGACAATAAATATTGTATTTACCTGCTTTAGAAACATTCAAGTAAACACTGCTAATAGGGCTAAGAAGAGACGATTAAATTGCAAAGCATCCGTGTGAGAACAATTTGGGGAGAAAAATTTGATATTCTTATTACATACCAGTGAATTATTCATGGGATATACTGTCAATTAAATCGAGAGAGCAGACCACAAATGCACAGTTTGTTGTCCTTTTTCATACTGTTACAGCGGAATACAAAGGAAAAAGGAATATAGGGAAATGATGCAGACTGAAAAGAGCTCTTGCCATAGATATTCTTGTCATCCCACATCACATTAATATACCAAGCATTACGTTATTGTCTTGAAGTCTGAGTATGAGAACATGAGGAAATTTCACAGCTCATTTAGTCAAACTGAAGGTTAAGGATTATTTGTTGTGCAACCTTTATCACTTAAATGTATCCAACTTACTCAGCTTCTGTTGTTGTTAAAGATTAAGAATATTGATATGAAAACAGTAATAATTCTATTTCTTGAAACTGGTCAGTAATCTCTCCATCTCAATATATATTTTTTATAAACGTTTAACAAAAATAATATGTATATCTTAAAAAAATATAATTTGTTAGTCAAATGTTAATTTATTTTAATGGAATAAACTTAAATTGAAGGTGTACATTCAATACAAAATTAAAGTTGGATTTTTAGGCTTTTTAATTTTACTCAAAGGTTTAAAGATTGTTATGATA
Organism: Squalius cephalus; assembly: GCF_949319135.1. Taxonomy (NCBI): domain Eukaryota; kingdom Metazoa; phylum Chordata; class Actinopteri; order Cypriniformes; family Leuciscidae; genus Squalius; species Squalius cephalus. The sequence goes on from NC_137145.1 coordinate 25,463,332, forward strand.
CTAGTTTAGATAATAAATTCTGCAGAGTGCTTAAAACTTCCAGTTTATCATTCAAGGCTACTTACAGGATATTATTAAATACATGTCCACTAAGATGTCCACATGTCCATGCTTTATTCTGATGCCACCCACTAAGTAGGCATCGAGTTTAGAAATGTGTGGTATGAGATCTGCATATTGGTTTTTATTAATCACCACCTGCAGAATTAAAAATCTTTAAAGACTAAAGGAGCATTTCCCCTTATATGCTTGACTTGAAAGCATGATATCTAATTAGCTTTATAAGCATGTTTTGTATTGAACTCTGTTATACGGCACTGTCATTAATTGTGAGAAAAGTGGATGGAAGAGAGTAAAAGCAATTAGCTTAAAAGCCTTTAGGCTCAGAATGTTCCCTTGGTTTTGGAATAGCTCATTGTCGTGACCTCGAAGTAATCACCGATATTTGCGTAAGTTGGGATGTGTCAGCAGAGACATATCAAAGATTTACGATGGCATATGAATGCACGGTACTGAGCGTAACCCCTCATCTACTTTTGAACTGTGGCAGCAGTCTAAAAGTGAGAAACTCCAAAGTGATATATTTTACAAAAAGAACCAATTAGCTTATGACAGGACATTTTGTTTGACTTTTCAACATGTAATCTGACACAGCGTTTGAAGTGCACTTTCTAACAACCTTCAGTTACACCTGGAGGCTGTGTGCTGAAATAACTCAATTTTCTCAAAAACAAACATTTGCCTTTTTAGCAGAGAAAAGTCTCCTCAGTGCAAATTGATCAGCTGCTGCTGGGCTGGATGAGTACTTTTAGAGCAAAAACATTGGATAAATCTTTTCAGCTTGCTGCCTTGTGCATGTTTGCACTCTTCCTCTAGTAGCATAACCTGATATGTGCCACTGGCCAATCTCTTTATTCTGCTACTTTGCTGATTGCTCATGCACTTCTTTAGAACCACTATTCTCCACGGCCCATTTATCAGCCCCACTCCAGTGTGGCTCCACAGGAGGGCATCCTAAAGGCCCACTTTCCTGAAGGTTTCACACTGCCGTGCTACAAAAGCACCTGTCTGTTTGCATGCATAGTTTTGCTAATTATTAATTTAACGCCTAAATGGGCCGGTATGTGTTCTAAATAAAATGAACGCTGTCTTAACGGAGGGTGACTTCAAAATTGACTTGGAGAGATGAAGGATATGACAGTTATTGATTTTGCAAAGTCCTCTTTAGACAAGGGTGGGCAAAATGATGAGTCAGACAATTGTATATTGAGAAACTTTCTCTTCTATTAAAAATTGAACACCACTTCTTTCCAATTTTTCTCTTCTCCTGGGCTCAGTCTCATGATATTATAAGGTGACTTAAAGGGATCATTCTTAAATAATTAATCTGCCAATACAACAAAAAAAATGAAACACAGAAATTGTGGGGAATACTGATCGCTTAACTGATATGTCCCTGAAACTGCATGTTTTGTCATGTGTCTTGTAATTTCATGTAGTTTCGAAACCAACCAACCATCCAAGCAACCATCTATCCATTTTGCAAACCGCTTGTCTTATGTAAAACCCTGAACGAATGGCCATTCCATCACCAAGTTATGCAACCTTTTTTGGGAATTTAAATCCAACATTTTAAGTTTCAAATTTCAAATTCATGATCACTGGAATGTTAAGATAAAAACGTGTTATGTTAACGTCCCCCTGTGGTGAAAATCAAGCTTTTCAATGTTGTTTATATGTCTATGTGGTGTTTTTAATATGCTTTAAGACAAACTGTGTGTAAATTCATAAGTCGACACCATTGTTGAGTATTTTCTCCTTAAAACTGCAGTGAACCAAAGACAGTCTCAAAAATGCAGTTTGAAATCGCTGGTGTTTCTGATGTCACGAACTACCTTGTAACCAATCAGATCAACGTGTGATCGTCAACCAGTGGATCTCTGAGCTGCTGTGAGTGAGTGGAGGCGGGGCTCATTTGCATATTCATAGACCCGCATATACTAAATGAGGCAAGAGTGTAGAGTTATATTCATGAAGGCATGAAGAATTTTTTTTTCAAGGAAAAATGTTTAAATATGTCATTTTGGTGATCAAAGATGAGTTTTAAGGGATCAAAATGGTTGACTACAGGGGGACTTTAAATGAATGGTAAAAATATTACATTTTAAGAAACATAAGGGAAACTATATTCACTCACTACTCCTATGTATTGAACAACATTTAAGATGAAATTCCAGGGACCAGTTTATGGCAGGGCAGGGCCTTCAATTGATATAAACTACAACACATCCACTTCATCTTAACGCAAAGCACAGTTTATGTTAGTGGTTGTTGATTGTTAATGTTAACATAGCAGTTCACGGGACAAACCTGTCAACAGATAAATGAATGGATGATGACTCAACCATTTCTTATCGTGTTTGGATTCTATGTATTTCAGACTATGCCTTTAATAATGTAAACAATGTATGGTAAAAGAATAATGCATTCCGTCAAATATTAAAGACACTGTTTTTGCACTGTACTTTATTCTATGCAAATGAGTTCCACACTCGGGTGGGCAACTACATTTTCAAGTATGTTAGTGTAATGTTTAATGTGGAATATTCAGATTTTGTGATTGTAAGCCATAAGGTGAGGACTGAGTGTATTGATTTGTTTAATGGTTTTTTGACTGTTTGTTGAATAATTGTGATGATAGCTACTGTGATGGAAGAAAAAATTCAATAAATTAGTATCGAATCGTATTGTTTTAAATATTGAACTATGTCATCCTTCATGACTATGAATTTTTGTATCTGAAAGTGTTGACCTAAATTGAGTGATAGGTAAGGAATAAACATTAAAAGCTGTTAGATACACCAAAACTTCAATGAATATATAAAAAAAAAAAAAAAAAAAAAAAGTGGGTAGATAAACTTTTTTTTCTTTCTTTGCATTCTCTTACTTGCATTCTCCATGTCTCAAAGTAAAATAATAGAAACCTTAAAACTGTTATTAGACTGATGTGAACGGCAACAATTAAGCCATTCTATGAATCAAAATACTGTAATAATCTATTATGTCAGTATGTACGCAATGCTAAAAACAAAATAATCCAGCACCAAATGCTGCTGGCGTTGCTGAGATATTGCACCAATGTGTCAGCAGTTTAGATGTCAATTATAAAAGGTGGGACTCTGAGGGAGACAGGATCATTTTTCAGGCATAGTTCATTAATTTTATGGCGACCCGAATGAGTGAGTGACTTACCCTCAATCTATCTGATAACATCACTCACCAGATATCACACAACAAACTGTGAGGATTCCCAGCATGCAATGCAAACAGGCGAATAAAATTGAAGGTAATTGAAGTTTTTCGAGAAATAACCCCAGAAACAGCAGAGGTAAGGAGAGGGGGCGAAATTAATGGGCTGGGGGATTGTCATAAAGACCACTGTCAAAGAAGGTCGATATGAGGAAGTCGGTCTGTCATCAAAACACAATTCAAATGCAAATACTGCCTGTCTGAAAAGAGTTTGTCGGGTGAAAATCAGAAACATAGGTTTAATGTTTCCTCTGTTTACCACAAAATGGGGCCGTTCACTCAGAATGCGTTTGTCCATTCCACTGCTTTACTTTTCCATTGTTTTTCAATGTAAACACAATAGACAGACGTCTTTAACCATTGCGATCATGTCTTTGTAGAGTCTCGTGCTTGACAGCATTCTAAAAACACACCGTACATGTATATATGATGGTATATGATGGAGCTGAGAGCTTGGGAAGAGCTTATAAACTGTGTAAAAGAATGTCAAAACTGTGGCAGGAATTCCTCCGTTACACACACAAATGAAGATCTGCTGTGAGGAGTCGCGGTTCTGACGCCTGGACCGAACTGTGATGGGCAACATCTAGACTATGACGAGAAAAAAAAAAAACTGGTATGCTTTAGCATTCTGTCCTTTTTAGGGTCGCATCTTGTGACATCGTGTCCTGTTTTTGGTTTATTTGCATGTATTTGGACCGTGTTAGTGAACAGTTGTCTTCATATTTAACTGAACATAAAATTTTCAGAAAAATACAATGAGTCAGGTATTTAAAAGAAAAGAAAAAAACAATAAAGGTCTTAAATTACATTATTGAGGTACTTGATAAAGGACATCATTGTGCATCACTTTTTACTGATTTATAACGCATTTAATTCTGTTGATTTCAGTATATTGAATTCTAGACTCAAATTAATAGGATTGTCTAATAGCACTATGGGCCCTATTTTAACGATCTGAAACGCAAGTATCAAACGCGAAACGCAAGTAACTTTGTTGGCGGATCTTGGGCGCTGTTGCTATTATACCGGTGGGATAAATGACTCTTGCGCCCGACGCAAATCTAAAATAGGTTGGTCTGAAGTAGCTTCATTATTCATAGGTGTGGTTTGGGCGTAATGTGAAATAAACCAATCAGAGCGACATCTCACATTCCCTTTAAGAGAAGGCGTGCTTGTTCCATGGCGGATTGCTATTATAACGGCGGATTTGCCAGGTGCGTTTCACAGCCGAGGAGACCAATGTTCTCGCCAGGGCCGTAAAAGACAGAGAAGTGACATTGGGGATGGGACAAACCCAACCAAATTAGCTTCGGTTAAACAGGCGTATGATAATTTGGGTAAATGTGTAAACTAGATTTAGGCCTATTTTTTCACATCTTCATGGACACCACAATGATTTCCCTCATGTGGAATATGTTTCTTTGTAATTATGTATGGTTTGCAAAAATGGGTGCAAGATAGGGCCCAGAATCTGTTACAGAATGTTGACACAGGAGAGGAAGGTGGATGGTGAATAACAAAGGTGTAGGGATGAGGTGAGCAGGGTAGTGGAGTCCAAATGGTGATTTTGGCAGAGACACAGAGGGAAGGAAGAGGCAGGAGACAGGGAGATCGCTGGAGACAAAGGGGAAGAGTCCACATTCATCAAACGAGGTCGGACAATGAACTGTGGTGAGGAGTGTGCATTTGTAGTGGCAGTGATGAGGGTGATGATGACGTGCAGGTGGGGACGAGGAGGGATGCTGGGAAGTGTAGTGCAGAGGATGGTGGCTAGCTGAAAATGTGACAATATCCTGGTTTGAATATTATTTAGCGGACAGGACACAATGTGTGCGAATGGAAGGTCACTCATCGGCACCCTTACATATTATGAGGGGTGTTCCTCAGGGGTCTGTTGTATGGCCTCTACTTATTATTAATCACCTTGATGTTAACATTAGGAATGCTAGTTTTCATTTTTTCTTTTTTTTTTACTGACACAGTGATTTATTGCAGTGCACCCAAATTACATCAAGCTGTGACTTTACAGCAGTCTGCTTTCAATGTTGTGCAACAAATGCATTGTTTCTTGAATTTGACTTTGAATGCTAATAAAACTAAAGTCATGCTATTTTTAATTTTTGGTTTTATATTATCTACAGTACAATATTTAGAATTTATACACTAAATCTTGTGAAAATCAGTTACAAAGGACTGTTGCTGCCTGCATCTGTCAATTCATCCTTATCTTGCCAATATAGCAGACACCAACCAAAAAGACACATATACTATATATACTTTTTTTTTTTACCAATGGACAGAGTGCTAAATACAATATATCTGTCTAGAATATTTTGTGATCCAATCACTCAATCTTCATTGAGAAGCAGAGAAACTGATGTGTCCTGGTGCATTCACATTTCTGGCTTTGGCAGACTGACATTGCATTCAAGATGCTATATTTTATCATTTGTATTCCCTAGGAATTGAACCCATGACCTTGGCTTTGCTAGTGCTATGCTCGACTGTTCGAGCTGCACTACTTATCTCTAGCGGTGATCACAAGCGCTCAACAGAGATGCATTTGAGATGCATGTAAATGCAAGGTCTAATACAAAAACTGAACTTGTTTCTCTTTAAGGAATACACCAAGTAAGATTGTGCTATGAATTCGCTGACATTTAATTGTGCAAAGAAACACGCAAGCTAAGGATATTACCAACACTCCATTTTCAGTCAGGGTCAAATATGTGCAAGGCTGATTGCTCGCTTTAACAAGATTCTACTTGACAGATGTGACAACAAACATCTTAAATGGATTTTAAGCTCAAAGATTAAATTGTATAAAGCTGAGTGAAGAGAGCTTTCTCAGTCCTTTCAATGCTAATGCCTAAACCAGAACATTATTAAGCTTGATCCTCAAGCTGGTAAAAAAAAAAAGGGAAAAAAGAAAAAAAAGTCCACAGACATTTGATACAGGGTATCTATCTGTCACAAGCTGAAAGATAAAAATGTCTAGGCTGTTCCAAACCTGATAAGGCTGTGTCTTATTTTTAGAGAAAAGCTGTATACCTGCCTCTGAGCTCTTTTGCACTGCAGTTTCAGAGATTCAAGGACCTTATTTTCACTTTGATGGAGTCAGTCAAAATAAATCATATGCATTTGTTTATGTGAGAGCTAGAGGCAATATCTTGGAGAGGGCACTTTATGCCATAATATATCAGCTAATTCTGTTTGTACTAAGTGCTGCATTTGAAAGCTTTCATTTAAGGGCTTTGTTGTCACTGTTACTACAGTTAATATTTCTCAAGGCAGGTTTATTTTTGTACCTTAAAGACCTGGCTGCAAAATAAAGTGACTGAACATTTCAACCCTTAAACGCATCCCTCAGGTCTTTATTGACCCGGGACGTTGTTTATTACCCTCCTGCTCATTCATTTTTTTAAAGTTAGACATCAACTTTCTTAGTATTCCTCAATCTATTAAGTATAACAAGAAAATATATATTTTTAAAGAAAGTCTGCTTACTAATTATTTTTTGTAAAAAGTATATAGGGTCGCTATTGACCCGAGTTATGTAATAGTGTAAGTATATTTTCTCTGCGCAACAATAATTGGATCTCTGGTGACTCAATAAGTGCAATTCACCTTTATTCCTCAAGGTGGCAATGTCTGACAATGATGACATGATGTTTGACTTATAATTACTGTAGGAACAAAACAAAAGAAGACACAAGTATCATCAGCAAAACTTTGAATGGCTCAGTGATTTACTGCAGAGCTGGTACTAATCAAATATTAGTATCACTGTATTTTGATGGTGGATCTGGTGAAGAAGCTGTCAGCGATCAAAATATTGATTTTGAAGGTGTTGAAACCAATCCTGAATATAAGCCAGATGCTGAATATACTGGGGAAATGAGCTCTGATGATGACAGTGATGATGCAAAGCTTCTGCTCAAATTCATGTTCCAGAAGGTACCAAATATGATTTATTTTATTATTTTGTAATTGTTATTAAAATATCAGGAGCGGATTTTATAGTATTGCGGCAGTTAAGAGATCCATCCATGTTAGATATATTATGTAATAATATCATATTGTTGATTTGATTGCTTATATTGTTCTATTTATTTTTAAGTCGCTTTGGATAAAAGTGTCTACTAAATGATTAAATGTAAATGTGTTTTCTGGGACGCTAAAGACCCGAACATGTATGATTGGCAAAACATTAATGCATTTAAGAATCAATTACCTAGCTACCAAAAATGAAGTTCATTCAATAGCAGAGCATAATCTGTCATTTAGAGGCATATTATATAAACAAATCAACTCAAGAAACAGCTAAATACAGGCCAAATTCTCAAATGCCAAATTTCCATTCCCTTAATCATCTACCACAATGGGTAAAACCAAAGAATATAGTTATGATGTGCAGGGAAAGATTGATGAGCTTCACAAAATGGAAAGCCCACCATTTCCACCATCAGGGCAAACAATAAGAAGTTCCGCCTGGAACTTATGCCCTGAATCTGCCTGGAAGAGGATGTGTGTATACATTGTCTTAATGCACGATGTGAAGGATAATTTGATTAGTCAAAGACTCTCCAAGGATAACAGTTCGAGAATTGGGGTCAGAAAGCCTAAACACAATATGAAATAAAAACCAAACAGCACCTGCATCTTTGTTGTAGGTACACACAGGAATAAAAAGAACCCAATGCCCCATTAAAATATACTGCTGGATCTTTAATGTTGTGGGCTTTTTTTTTTTCCTGCTGGAGGTCCTGGACATCTTGTTCAGATATATGGTATCATGGACTCTATCAATATATCAACAAGTAAAAAATCTAAAACTGACTGTCTCTGCTAGAAATCTTATAAAGGGCCATGGTTAGACCTTCCATCAGGACATCGATCCAAAACAAACATCAAGATCAACACAAAAATGTGTCACTGAGCTCAAAAGGAAGCTTCTGTCATAACCATCCCAGTCCCTGACCTGAACACTATTAAAATGAGTGGGCTGAACTGAAGAGGAGAAGCACCAACATCTGAATCTGTGAATCTGAAGGATCTGGAGAGATCCTGTATGGAGGAATGATCTCTGATCTCTTGTCAGGTGTTCTCCAAACTCATCAGGCATTATAGGAGAAAACTCAGAGCTGTTATCTTGGAAAATGGAGATAGCAAAAAGTATCTAATAAAAGGGTGGCAATAATTGTAGCCAACTTTATTGGAGCAAAATATTTATTTTATTAAAATATCTTTCTAGATTAGAAGCAGATTTGCAGCTTTTATTCTATTGTGATTTTAGGCCTCAACAAGGCCGGTGTCATATATTTTCTCAGAAAATACATGACAATGTTTTATTCAGATTTTAATGATTTACATTAATTAAAAATATATATATATATATTTTTTTTTTCATATGGAAAGGTCCAGTGTCTTGCATTCCCGTGTTGCAAGTATATAATCTATACAACATATATCAGAGTATCAGCTAAAGTGTGTCCAAACGCTAGATATAAATGAGAAAAAGAAAAGTATAGTGCTGTAACATTGCAGTCGTTCTTTCAGTCAGGAACAATTCACATCTCACACTGTGACTGCCAGGATGTTTATCAAAAAGCCGCACAACTCCGATCTCTGTCCTTCAGAGAAGCCCTCTACTGCCATGCTCTTCGTGTCAGTTTCCGACCGCTATCTCTGTTTCAACACCCCTGGGGATGCACTTTCATTGGCAGCTGTCCCATAGGTCTGCCTAGTAGAATGACATCCAACGTCTCTTTAATCAGAGCTGCTTACAAGTGCCTCAACACACCCGCGGCTCTCACACACGGGCTCTGTTCCAAAACCTTAGTAAGCTGCCCTGCTGTCAGCGGCTGCCTTCTCCAGCAATATCTGAATTGGAATAGAACCTCATGAGTGACTGATTTGAAATGTTCCACATCAGGATTTTGAGATAATCAGAAGTTAATTGAGAATACCTTTTTAATTCTAACCCAGTTCCTGATTTGGACAGAATTTGAATTGAGGGAAGCAAAACTGCATTAAAGGATTCTGAATTTTCAGCATCATTCCTTGAGTTATAAAATAATTTTACAATATTAAAAACATCCCAGGTTACATATATAACCCAGTGTAGAAGGGAACGAGACGCTGTGTCATGGCACTGATGCTATGGGAACGCCTCTTGTGGAACGAGTGTCTGAAACATGTGTGCAAATGCTCCAATTGACCTATCGGTAAGCCCCTCCCATCAAACGCAGATGAGCCAATGGCAGTTGAGTATCAGTTGCACAGGGACCGGAACTCGGACATCTTTAAGTTTTTAGCGGCATAAAGAAACATGGGAAGATTCGAAGCTCTCATCGGTTTTATGGTGTTATGCTACAAAAAAAATGGTAAAATGATGTGCCTGGGTTACTTGTAACACTGATTCCAGGTATCCTGAGAGGATGGGCATGTGTATTCATGTTTTGAATCATCGTACTGTGCGCACGTTCACCAGAGCGTTTCAAAAGTGTGATAAGATTTACGCGAACGGACCAATTTTCTGTGCAATACGACTGAAGCCCGGTTTATTCATAATATCAATAATGTGAGCTCAGTAACCTGGTTCCCTAAGGATTCAACCCCAATCCCAATGAAGACGAAAACGTTCATTTTCTGGTTGTCATACAGTCATACTATAATTAAGTTACAATTAAAGTTAGTGAGTCCATGCTAACGTACAAAAACCTAAATAGCTTACTGTTCTCACGCCATGTACAGTGTAGGTAAAAAACACCCGATGGCTCAAAAACAGCCATCTGCGATCGTGACAACCGTAACATAAGGCTTCTCCCGCTTGCATTGTGATCTGTAAAACCTCGCTTCCAAATGAATCGTTTTACGTACCATATTTAATTAAAAATCTTTTATATATCCCTCCATAAGTCCCACTTGAATGCTCCTCGACGAGAGGTGATCCCTCTGTGTCCAAAATTGATCAAAAACATCTTGGAACAAGGTTTTCACACTGACAGCTGTCATTGTAAGACAGTTAGCAACTCCGTTTGTTTGTCCGAGATAGCGACAGTAACTAAGGCGGGCGGGGCTTACCGATAAGTCAATTCTATTGGCCAACGTGAGGTCTGGTTACGTAGTGTGAGAACACAAGACAAGTTATTTTTATTAAAGATTACAAGGCATGTGAATTTAAAAAAAAAAATGAACTGAATTGCCATGTCACAAATTAAAGGGGGGGTGAAATGCTCATTTTCACTCAATCTCCTGTTAATCTTGAGTACCTATAGAGTAGTATTGCATCCTTCATATCTCCAAAACGTCTTTAGTTTTATTATATTTAGAGGTGAAAGATTGGCTGTACCGAGTCTTTCCGGAAAAAACCGAGCGGCTGGGGGCGGGCCGTGTGGGCGGTGTGCTATAGCTGTGCTAACTGATCTAACAACAACACAGAGAGACATTTGAAGTAGTTTACTCACCGTGACTGCTCGATCCTTAAGCATTAGACTATCTGGGCTTTGTTTATAAAACAATCATCGTCGAAATGCAGGGAACAAAGAGTCGTGCACAACCTCCGTTGATGCTTCGAAAAACAAACTCCATCCACTATTCCCTTAACGCTGGGTTCTTTGGGAATCTGTGCAGGGTTGTCTTGCCCTGCCAACCAAAAACCCACTTCTTTGGTGACATTGACTTCCCTAAAAGCCGAGCATAGCGCTTTGAGGTAACGTACTGCTTTCGCTCTCTTCTCTCTCTGGTCTACGAGTGCGCGCGCGGCCGCGGAGAAGTGCCCTTAGGAGGACCCATATAAGGAAATTCCGCTCTATCTTACGTAAGACAGAGCCATACTCGAAAAAAACTTTCCGAAACTTGTGACAAACCGGAAGGAGTATTTTTGGAACAAAAATACTCCTTCAAACGTACAACTTAACTTTTGAAACTTTGTCCATGTTTAGCATGGGAATCCAACTCTTTAACAGTGTAAAAAACTCAGTATGCATGAAACAGCAATTCACCCCCCCTTTAAACAAAATCAGCATATAGGCTACTTGCCTCACAAACATGATAAATAGGCATAAAGAAAGCTTGAAATATCTACTTTTTTTATTGAACCAATTCAAATTGAAAACAAATTCTCTCTGATTATGTAATGAAATGACAAATGAAAGGTGCATTTCTCTTGAGTTGGATGAAGTTGAGATGAGTCAGCAACGTCAACTTCATCTTTGCAGCCAACACGGACTCAGAAAACACTAGTTCATTAATAAAAAAATGAAAATGTCTTCTTGCTATTTTTTCCCGACACATTCATAATCATCAGGTTAATTTTGCGTGTGCGTGTGCTTGAGCGCAAGGCATATATTCCGCCCCCAGTGGCCTATATGAGTCTTTGAGTCTGTAACAAAATGAGTGGGGGAACACGTGTGCCTGTTATTACCTTTCCATGCTCGCCCCACCCCCTGCTGGAGTCTTTCGGTACTGCATCATAACAAACTACAGGAGGCAATGACATATTAACTATGAAATGACACAAATGAACAATAATAACACATTTTGTTAGTTAAACCCGTTACACTGACAGGCAGGTAGGACAACGTATCATTGCCCTAGGAACGAGGGCAATGATTTGACAAACATTTTATGATCCTACACCATCCACAAACGATATATAAACATATAAATACATTTAGACCACTTACATTAGTTATTGCTATCGAGATGTGAAGAGACTTTCAACCAGCATAACAAAAATGTTTCTGGAACAAATCACCCTGCCTTTAACCAGGACTTGTAGTTTATGGCTTATTTATGCGTCATGATGATTTAAACAGGCTGGATTAGCATATTGAATTATTATCTGTCCCTCACAGGTACCACTGATGACACACACTTAGAATACATCAGGGTTAACAACAAGTGGAGTTTTACATCAGCTGGACCTGGATTATTTCCAGTACATCATAAACCAGGACGTTTTTATTTTTGCATCTCCCTCCTCTATTTTTGAGGAGCCAAATGACATTTCTGAGACCCTTCTGACTTTCCGAATACAAATTCATGCAGGAACAGACTCGGACAGCATGACAGAAGAAGCTATAAGAGTTCAAGTCCCTGAAATTCAGTGGCCTCTGGAAACTGTGAAAATCAACTATTAATCCTCTTGCACCACCCGACTCTTATGGAAAATATATTTATACAGTGTTCAGTACATTGAAAGCCTGTTGACAAGAAAATACGTGACATAGCTTGCATAGCTTGTTGACTCTGAAAAAGAGTCATTTAACAGACTAAATTAATTAAACATTAAAATGATTGAATATTTCATGGAATGTTGCAATACATAAATAAATAAAAGTAGAATGAAATGCAAGCAGCTAAATGATATTTGAAATAATTGTTTTTATATAACATGAAAAATACACCTTAAAATGAAAAACCTCATATGAAATAAAATACACCTTGAAATAAAATGGCACAGACAATATATATATATATATATATATAACCAATAGACATAAACGGTAATATACTTAAATATTTTTATATTTAGCAGTTTCCCTCCATTATCTTTTAAGAAACTGCAAAGACGTAAAATATGTGATTTTTCCCAAGTCATACATCTTACAATGGCCATCCAATGGACTCGACTGGCCATGACTGTGAAAACTTCATCTGGAAATGTGATTTTCTGCCTTGGCCTCTTACAGGTACTGTACCTTCCTTTTTTTGTTTAGAAAATAATTATTGGCCTACACCGTACACACACATGTATTATGTAAAAACAAACTTTTATTTTGGATGCGATTAATCGCGATTAATCGTTTGACAGCCCTAATAAATATATATAGATATATAATATATATATATATAACAAATCAACATATCATGACATAATTGTATGTTGCAATAAATAAATATAAAAGCCTAATGAAAAGTGAGTACAAATAAATAATTGAGTGTGAAATGTATTTAAAAAGTGACCTGAAATTTTACATGTATGGCTTGAAATGAAAACGCCTATAGCTTACTAATGTAACCCCCATTCGCTGAAGGAAGGAACTGAGAGTTTACGTCGGACTGACGTCATGGGGTCTCACCTGGAGCCCAATCACCTTCGAGTGGTAACCTGCCAAATTTCTCGGTGGGATCTTTGGGATTGATCTGATTCTATCGATAAAATTCTATCGAGTCAAAATCTGTGAGTCACGCCAAAAAATCTGTACATTTTTCTAAACTTACAGTGTGCTCTCGCACTATATTGTTTCCTAGACTTTATAAACTAATGAATTGAAAGGAAGCCAATTCTGATATTCCACTGCACTGCACTGCTATATTGTTTAAGTTAACATAAGTTAACAGGAAAGAATTGCTTAGAGTTTAATTCTCAGAAATGATTTGATGGTAACATGCTGTATAAATATGCAGTTCCTCATATAACCAGTGTATACAAGGATCAGGTGTGAATTACAATTACAGCTAATGGAAGATTGGACAATTTGAAAGTCCTTTTGTTCCATGAGAAAAAATATTTTCAATTTGTTTGCTCATTGTTATGGAAAGGTAGTGAGGTAATTGAGTGCCTCCTCGAATTATGACTTGATGTGTCAGATCAAGGATGAAATTATTTTTTATAATATTTAGTTTGCTCCCAAATAATGACTCATTAATTTAAAATGAAACATAGCCCTTTGTTAATGTCACTATCCCTGATGGTATCCCATTTTAACTTTACACCTGAAGTCATATAGACAGAAATCAATGTGATTTTGTTCCAAATAAGATATCATTAACATATTTGTATATCAGCATTATGGGAAAACATCTTGTAGATCTTATTAGTGTACTCAATGAAATGTACTTGGATATTTATTTAGATTGTTTCAGGTACTTCTGGTATTTTGACCTTTAAATGTTTAAAAGGTTATTGTTGGATGAAATTCATTTTATTTTGCATTTAATATCTACTTTAACACTGTTAACAAAGTGGCCATTTTAAATCAAATTTTAAATGGAAGGCCATTTTAAATCATAAGCAACAATATAAGCATATTTTGGCACTCATTTCAACATGTTACAGCATGTAGACTGTAGACATGCAGTGAGGTGTTGGATAGCATGAGTAAACTGCAAGTAAATTGCACTATGAATAGTTTTGAACAGCACAATTTTGTATGAAGTTTTGTATGAATGTATGAAGAAAAATTAAATAATGGTGTAAACTTGCTTCTTTTTCTATCCGGCTTGATGGCAGTTCCACATACAGTTACAGACACACAAACTCTTTCTATCCACTCATTAAGTCTGCTGTCACACGCCACCATGTCTGGGTCCAAATCAGATGCCAAAAGGAAGCAACAAAATAGTAAAATATCCTCACGATGTGATGCAATATCTTCATACTGAATTCACAGACAGTGATTCATCTTTTATAAATTGTTAAAATAATTGTGTCTGGAGCCTAGAGACTGTATAGTGTAAGTTTTTAAATGCTTAGCTTAAATGTGTAATATTAATACATAGTCTTCATAAACAGCTGTTGAGATAGTATTCTCATATGAAGCGAGTAGAAGCTCGGCCCATAAACAGCATACGTCACGACTTAACAAGCAGATTCATCAAGTCTGATTGAATTCATGTGCTACAATGGCCAATTTCTATTTTATAAGCTGTTATCATAGGACATTTTCAATGCGATAACTCAGAAATCACTATATTTTCTGTATAGACCAACTGTAGAAAATCAGAAGTTGAGAAAACTCAAAAACTTGAGGCAACCAGCTTCAGTAACAACTTAATTACAGTCGGTCTGTGCTTTCATCAAATACAATATTATGCATTCTATTTTCTCAAAATGATTGATGTTTTATACTTGTGGATTCACATTCAATCAGCTTGAATTTTACATTGAACAAACTGAAAAAGTTTGTATATTTGCTTCTATACACTACACTAAAATCAGCTGTGTATATTTGCTGAGATGGAAGAAATCTCACATAACAACACACCAATCACTCTAATAGTGACTTGACATACAACATTTACAAACAAAATATAATCAAAAACACTTCACAGAGCTAAGACATCTGAAAAACAAAAAATTATATCATCATATCTCCCCATGCGTTGACCAAAAATACAAATTATTCAAGTGCATCATCAGTGATCAAACTGAACACTCAGCTTTTTTTGTGCAGCAGAAACACTGTCACTGTTGTAGAACAGTTTTAAACACTCTAAAATAAGAAATTCAATTGGGAAGCATATTCATTTTTATGAAATTCTGCCAGTAAGTGAGACTGTGAGGTCCGTCTGCCAAGATGCTACTTTATTTTTTTTCAAAAGAGGAATACAATGATGCTTAAAAAGATCTGCATTATCTGTTATAACTATAATTCCAAGGTTGCAAACATTCTTGGAGACTTGTTTAAAATGGAAATATTTTTGATGGAAGAGATCACGGTGTGCTGAAATGAAATTGTCTAAAATATGTAAGGTTTGGGAAGGCAACTGGGTCATGATTGAATAACACAATATTATCCAATTTTAGGGTATTTCTTATTCCTAATGTTCTAATAATGCCTGTTGCCCTATGACCAAGACAGAAAGAAATTGCAATGGGTTCAATGACTATAGCAAATAAACGAGGGGACTGAAGACAAAAGATTTGAGATGCAAATCTTTTAAACCCAAGCCTTTTTAAAGAGAAAACATACTCCCACACAGAGGTGTCACGCCAATTCAACTTGCACATGCCCCCTCATATTTTTGAGCCAAGTGGATGTTTTAAATGCAGAAAATAAGGTGATTTGTGCAGGTTTGTCTAAGGGTACATTTGCACAACAATGAAGTAATAAAAATGGAAAAGTTTTAACTTTGCGGTTTTCGCATACAGACGACAACATTGTCAAAATGATCTCCGTTCACACAGATCCATGAAAACGACTAAAAGTGCTGTATTATTCATGCTAGGCCAGTAGTTGGCGATGCCACTTTGAAAAGAAACCCTATAATCCACATGCGCATGATGTCACCGGTTTCACCGTTTTTTGTAGTTTACACAGAGATGACAACGGTATCGGTTTAAAAAACGTATACTCTGCAACCCGTTTCCAAAAGTTTTTAGGCCCCTAAAACGCTGTTGTTGTGTAAATGAACAGCCAAAAAGCATAAAAGGTTTTCTGTTTTTAGTTGAAAACGTGTTGTATAAACAGCCCCTAACACTCAAATAATGGGCCCAAATACAAATAAAGTTCAAATTTGGTTATCTTTGGTAGCTCACCTTAGTAGGGGACAATGGGGCTAAGAATATATTATTTTTAAACGATATAATGCAGAAAATATTTGATACACGTAAAATCTGTAAAATTCTGTTTTTTTAATAACTGTGGAGATCAACACTGTTCCAACATTAGTAAATTAGTACCCATGGAAAAATATTGATTAAAGTCCATTTTCTAAAGTACACCCCTCGATTATCCTGGTTTGGGTATCTTTGGTGGCCCTTCATCCTAAATACTGTTATTTCATTCATTGAATAAAAGGTATGTCATTATGTCAGGATTTTGTTCCCTTGCTCACTAATCAAAAACTGTAGATATAAAAGTATAAATCAAGTCGAAATCATGGGTCAAGTTAAGGTTTATAAGCATTGAATTCCTGAGATAATTGTAATTACGAAAGGTCTCTCATGAGAGTGATCTCATTAGCAGAAATGCCTGATAAAACCTGAAGATGTGGCCGTCCCAGACGCAGGGCATCTTTCATGTGCTTCAACCAATTATGGACTTTAATGTGATTTATCATGTGGATTAAAGACAATTTTAAAGACACCTTAGAAAAGAGGCATGAAAACCACTTTTGAAATGTGTGGCGTATAACACAATAAACCAATACTGCAAAAGCTCAACTCTGCAATGTATAGGAAATGCATCTGTCTGTGGTCTTTTCCACAGGGTTGTACAATAGACGATTCATGCATAAAGAAATGGACTTTCTTAAAGTAGGCTAATTCAATTTAAGAATCAAATATTTAACAAAATGGATTAATCAAGGATAATGGTGATTTAATCCAAGCACAGGGTTAGTCCAACACAGTCTCATGGCAATTCCTAAAGTCACTATGAAATAAAAATTCAACTCTTGAATTTTGACAATACTTGTTGTTGGTTGTTTTTGTTTTTATTTAATCGAATAGTACAGTTTTTATTGTCTCGTAATCTTAAATCAAAATAACGTCCCCTCCCTCTTGCAGCTCATCTCTTCTCTACTCTGAGGACGAGGGCCGGGCAAGCTGTCAATCACATGAGATCCACCAATAGCAAACCACAACTATCCAATCAATTCCCCACAGACAAAATCAAGCCCCACCCTACATTTGTTCTTGTTCCAGAAGCCATTTCACTCAGATATACGTCACAATAGGGAAGAAAAGACTAATGCAACTTCCATATCATTTCATGCAGAATTTAACTACATATTTTGGGGAATTGCTGGCTAATTTGTATGAATTTGTACAATCTCATTCGTATATTTTCATACAATCTGCTTATGCCCTACTAACAGTTATGTTTATGGGTGAAACTTTTTCTTAAAATCATTATAGATTCATATGAAATCACTATCTCATAAAACAGTTACAATCTCCCATGAGACCGGGTTGGTTACTATGTCTCTTGAGAAGCGCAGTGTTTGCTTTATCTTTGACCTTACAATTTCATTAATTGGTTACCAATTGGGATTGGTTTAATCTGGACTGCAAATCATTTTCTCATAAATTAATATAACTTTAAAAAGTGTACACAGTAGACAGACATTTCTCTCAGAAATGTTTAAATGTGTTTTATGTTGACTAAGTCATTACCACTGATGACTAGAATTATTTCAAGAAAAAAAAGAAAAGCATTTCCCTCCTACACTGACAACGGATTGCTTTATTGATTCTGCGTCACTAGGGAAGGTTTTCCAACACTTGTCCTCTTGCTGTTGTTTCTCCTCGGCTAGCTCATTAGTCACACTGAGGCTCTGCAGTCGCTCAGACTGACGTTTGGACACTTTGAAGTCCCTGCACATGGCCAGTGGTTTTATGATAATTAATGTTGCATCTGTGCCACATGGCTGGGTGGGCTGACTCACAGAACAGGGGAGATATACAGTCAACAGGGACAACCTCCTTCTCCAGGGCCGATTTATTGATATTAAGCAACTGCAAGAGGTTCAGTTGGGCAGACTGATTCCTCATCTTATGCACTCCTAATCTGTAAAAAAAAAAAAAAAAAAAAAAATTAAAGAAAGAAAGAAAGTGTGATTATATCTTAATGGAACAGTTCGTAATATATGCCTTATCTATCTTGCTTTATTTCTTTTGTGTGGTAAAGTATTTTATGTTATGACCTCAATAATTTGCTAATGAAATGGGTTTTATAGTTTGAAAGAAACCCAAAGCTGTTGTTATTAGTATTTGCAGTTTTATCACTGCACTTTCATAGCGACATTATACATAAGCATCATATGACAGTGAAGTAAAGATTGTGTTAATACTTTATTTTGATGGTCCCTATAATTAATGTTGTAACTACATGTCAGCTAACTATTAGTAGAGTATTAGTAGACTGTCTGCTTAATATCTGCTAACACTTTATTTTGATGCTTCTCAACAGACATTCTATTGACTATAAGTAACTTTGCAAGTACACAACTTATTATTACCCTAACCCTACCAGTCTACAAATACAATAAGAGTCAGTAGACTTGAAGGTTCAACGTTACTTATAGTCAACAGAATGTGTTAAAGGGACCATCAAAAGAAAGTGAAACCAAGAGGGGATAATGTATATATACATGGAGCATGGAACTTTTTAAAAAAGTTCTATTTTTTATAACACTTTACAAAAAGGCCCCATTAGTTAACGTTAGTTAAAACATTAGCTAACATTAACTAACAATCAGCATTACATTTTTTTATAGTATTTATTAATGTTTGTTAAAGGGTAACTCTCGCCAAAATGCAACCTAGGGTCTTTTTGTTAATCTACCCGAGGCAAACTTTCGTTTAACAGCATAATTAGAATGGTAACGCCACTTTTAAGTTTGACCGTATTTTCATTTTCGGTCAAATTGCCTTTTGAATGGGAGTGCTTGGGGCATGACAATGATAGCATCAAAATAGCTATTTTTAAAACACTAAAAGGCTCAACACAACATGAAACTTTGCTCAAAGTATCACCAGGGACTCTACACATGAACTCCAGCATTGAGAACTTTGTTTGTATAGTTTACTAAAAAGAAAGATTTTGAACAACTCACTGTAGCTGTTGTTGTTTCTGTCCACCGGCATTTTGACAGTCAAAAATAGTCGATCTACGAATACAACGTAACAGGGAGGAGAGTAGAGATGGAAAGCTCCTAAAGCTTAGTTCTACCAGAAAGACTCAGAGAATAAATACTGTGACAATTATCCATTTATTAACAACCAAGCAAGCAATAAGATTCTTTGGCGTAGGCCCCGTCCGTAGCTCGCAATCTGAGGGTCCGGACTCTGCATATCCTGCCTGAAGACCAAGGCAGGGGCGCAGCCGACCCCCTGTGAGGTATGGAAGGGACCATCCTGGTGGTGGTGGGGAGGATGGAGGGAAGGATTTGACTTGGAGGTGGTGGGGAGGATGGTGGCGAATTGGAGCGTCAGCATCTGCGAACTCAAACATGAGTAAGTACCGATCTTTTATACCACAAGTGTTGGAATGTGATTGGATAGATAAAAGGTCAAGTGACGCACCAATTAAGTCTTCCTGGCAGAACTTTATGCTAAAGCTTTCATTTCCATATAAATTCACGGATAATTCGTTGTTTTGTCGTTAGTGAAAATCAATATTGACCTTGTATTTGAAAAAGGATCCTCATATAAGAAACAATACTAAAATTCAGAGTCAGTTCATTCACATTCGTAGATCGACTATTTGGGCGGTTTGGGCGTAACTTGAAATAAACCAATCAGAGTGACATCTCACATTCTCTTTAAGAGCAGGCGAGCTTGTTCCATGGCGGATTGCTATTATAACGGCGGATTTGCCAGACGCGTTTCACAGCCGAGGAGACCGACGTTCTTGTCAGGGCCGTAAAAGACAGAGAAATGACATTGGGGATGGGAGAAACCCACCCAAATTAGATTCGGTTAAACAGGCGTATAATAATTTTGGTTAATGTGTAAGCTAGATTTAGGCCTATTTTTTCACATCTTCATGGACACCACAATTATTTCCCTCATGTGGAATATGTTTCTTTGTAATTATGTATGGTTTGCAAAAATGAAAACTGCTGCGTCTGTGTGTAGATGAGAGAAGCAAAGTGTATGTGTGTTATGCACACGCTACATTATGGCCAAGCATGCACCCTTAAAATTGCATCTGAACGCGCCACTGAAAACGTGAAAATTGTTTTCTGGAACTGCAAAATAGCACCAGGGACGTTTGCAATCATTCCCTAATTTACCGACATGTGTCTGTGGAGGGAAAAGTCCGCTGTGCACGGGTGCAAAATAAGAATAATACATGCACCGGTGTTCAAAGTCAATTGTGCTGGGTGCAAGATAGGACCCTAGGTCTTATTGTGAACAATGCAGTGAGTGAGTTGAGTGAGGTAGGTGAGTGAGGTGAGTTGAGTGAGTTGAGTGAGTGGAGTGAGTGAGTTGAGTGAGTGGGGTGAGTGAGTGGGGTGAGTGAGTTGAGTGAGTGGGGTGAGTGAGTTGGGTGAGTGAGTTGAGTGAGTGGAGTTGAGTGAGTGGGGTGAGTGGACTGAGTGAGTTGAGTGAGTGGGGTGAGTGAGTGGGGTGAGTGAGTTGGGTGAGTGAGTTGAGTGAGTGGAGTTGAGTGAGTGGGGTGAGTGGACTGAGTGAGTTGAGTGAGTGGAGTTGAGTGAGTGGGGTGAGTTGAGTTGAGTGAGTGAGTGGAGTGAGTGAGTTGAGTGAGTGGGGTGAGTGAGTGGGGTGAGTGAGTTGGGTGAGTGAGTTGAGTGAGTGGAGTTGAGTGAGTGGGGTGAGTGGACTGAGTGAGTTGAGTGAGTGGAGTTGAGTGAGTGGGGTGAGTGGACTGAGTGAGTTGAGTGAGTGGAGTTGAGTGAGTGGGGTGAGTTGAGTTGAGTGAGTGAGTGGAGTGAGTGAGTTGAGTGAGTGGGGTGAGTGAGTGGGGTGAGTGAGTTGGGTGAGTGAGTTGAGTGAGTGGAGTTGAGTGAGTGGGGTGAGTGGACTGAGTGAGTTGAGTGAGTGGAGTGAGTGAGTGGAGTTGAGTGAGTGGAGTTGAGTGAGTGGGGTGAGTTGAGTGGAGTGAGTGAGTGAGTTGAGTGAGTGAGTTGAGTGAGTGGAGTGAGTGAGTGGAGTTGAGTGAGTGGAGTTGAGTGAGTGGGGTGAGTGGACTGAGTGAGTTGAGTGAGTGGAGTGAGTGAGTGGAGTTGAGTGAGTGGAGTTGAGTGAGTGGGGTGAGTTGAGTGGAGTGAGTGAGTGAGTTGAGTGAGTGAGTGGGGTGAGTGGGGTGAGTGGGGTGACTGACTGACAACAGTCTAAATTTTGAGTTGACCAAACCAATCCAGCTTTGCTTGTACCATGACGATGATCATCAACTTTCTCTATATATCAACAGAGCATTCAGGCAGGCGAAAAAACAGGCTAAGAAGTGGATCCACGTGCAGTAAGATTAAATAAAACAATCCACAAGGTAGCTGGAGCAAACAATAATATAGGCACAAACAAGATAAACCAAAGTACATTCAACAACTGACAAACAAGCTAGAGACAAGCAGGGCTATAAATGCTGAGCAAAACCAATGAACTAATGAATTACTATGGAAACTGACAAGGAAATGGGTGTGGTCAAATGAGTGTCCATGGCAACAAACAAGGGAACCATGAGGTGAACAAGGCAACAATGGAGACAACACAGAACTTAACTTCAAAATAAAAGGCCAATTCACACCGCTCAGACAAACACCAACAAACAAGTTGCCCATCGGATTCATACTTTTATGAAAAATAAAATGTTGTTCACACTGCCCCAACAGACACTAACAAACGCTGATTGAAAATTGTTCAGTCGGGTCAAAACAAACTTGTTTGTAAACATGTTGGTGTTGGTGTTTGTCTGTGTGGTGTGAACATGCTGTAGAAGTAGTGTTCATGGTTAGTTCAAGTTAACTCATGTAGTTAATGTTAACAAATGAAACCTTATGTAAAGTGTTACCAAAACCTTTTAATATGTAGTGACCTTTAATTTGAATTATAAACAGTGAATTTATTGTATCAGAGATGTGTTATTTTTGCTCACAGCTAATTGGTCCAATTTCATTTTTTTACATTTCTATTTGACATCTCTTACCCAGAACAAAACCTGCCCTGCAGCAGTTTCGCCATGGAGCGTAAGTTATTATGGGATGAACACCACTAAAAGCCAAATCGCTTTTCATGGTGCCTAAAACCCATGTTGTCACAAACTAAACTGAAATATACCTGGCAAGCCACCTAAACCGGATTCATAGTATAGGCCCCTGATCAATGTAATCAAATGCAGTCATTTTCCCTGGAACTGATTTATTTTCAAATAACAGTAGGTCCCTTGTGTGTTACTGTTAAACTGCAATAGTGTGGTCTAAAGGGTCTTACTGGTTCTTAAATCACCTCATTAAAGTAGCTTCAGTATGCTGACATTATTCATATGTTCCATATTTCAAAATTAATGTTTGAAAAATACAGAAATTGCTTCATTTCTCTCAATGAATGAGATATGTGTGCAATAAAGGCCAACATAAGGAACCCGGCTTGATAAAAAACATTGTTTGAACATTTTGTTCCTCAAGACCCTTTTTAATAAAGACCGTCATTAAAATACTGTCTAATGATGTGAAACCAAGACATAGCTATAGTCAGTCAAAGATGAATGCTGGACTTCGTTAAGAGATATTTTTGTGACATATTACTCTTTTCTTTCTATTTATATATTTCTACGGAATAGATCCCCCCACCCCCCCACCCCCCCAAAAAAAAAAGTAAAAAAAAAAAAAAAAAAAGCACATTTCTTTTGGACGTTTTTATGATTTTTTTGTGGTCAGAGATTGATAGACATGGTCAATACAAACTGTAATTGTATGGACAAGAGCTGCATGAAAATTCTTTAACAGCATATATCATTCTATGTATTATAGTGTTTATTGTGGTGATTTATTCTGTTGTGCAAGAGTGTGGTCGTGTTGATATTGTGGTCAGGTTATGCAGATGGGCTGGTAAAAATAAAATAAAAAAAATGATTTCTGTTGCATCATGTTAATCATTCCGCACATTGTCTGGCAGCTGAAAAAAAAAAAAAAAAAAAAGAAGAAGAAAAAAAAAAAGTTAATTTACCATAAACACATGGTAAGTCAACCATCAGCTAATTTTAGCACATCTGCTAATTGTGTTAGTCCTTTCAGACATTATATTTAATTCCTTCAAACTTCATTCTCACTTCCAAACAAAGTCAGTGAAGTTAAGTTTGAATGGCCAAAGACGTCAGTCTGTGAAAATATAGATCAGCAATTAACACGACACAGATGGAATACAAGAACATGTCCTGTGAACCTCAGACATACTGACAAACTCAAATGCAAAATAAAATCTTGACCAATGACACACTGTAATATAGAAATAAAAAATATATCAACTTTTGGTCATATTTATTCAATGCTTCACTCATCTGCCACAACAATGTGATGTGTTGGAATTAACTTGATTTGGTGAATGTTCTAGAAAATTTTGAGAAATGTGATTTAGTTGTGTTGAATTTGATCAATTTCACCATATAATGAAATAATTTAAATAAAATATATAAACAACAACTAAAAAAAAAAAAAAAAAGAAAAAAAGTAGACATGACACTAGACATACATAAATCATTGTGCAGTAACATGTCATAAGTAATGTCCTGGTACAAATGCAAATATTGTTATGACAGATTCCATATCACTCCACATGTAAATAAACCTGACAGGTGTTGCAGTGAAATGCAGTACAGAATAAGCAACAGCATCTTTTTACATGCAAATGTAGATGTTTTTTCACCCCCTTGTTTGACATTATTCATGATTGCTATATTGTGCATAATGTTTTGGTTTGGCTTTATGAAAGAGCCACTGGAGACACACTTTTGTGTTTTTATAATGTAAACATCACATTCATTCTGGGTAAATTCCCTCTTTGTGCCGTGACTATGGGTGTTGAAGCCACCTGCTGATTCCCTTTTGAGCAAAGTCCCCACTCATGTTAAATATGCTATCAGTGCTTTTAAGTGTTTGTCACAAGCATTCTAGAGAGGATAAAATGTTTTTCAAGTGGACTATGAGTGTAAATCGCTGCTTAATGTTGAAGACCTGTTGTAACAATGACGTTAAATAATGTCTAATGCTGTTCCAAAATTAACCAAGGATTTTCATCAGTAAACATTTGACAGTCATTTTCTATCTAATACAATGACATTCAGGCAATAGTGGTTTAAAAGACCATATACTTTTTAGGGCCATGTATGATTAAGTTTAAATTAAAAGGGACAACATTCTACAAGCAAGCTATACATTGCAAAAATAACGTGTATTTTAGCAAAATTGCTCATACACAGAGTCTTTGAATGTGCCGAGTAACAATTCGTCATCTATGAACTATTTAAGTGCCTGAATCTAGGCCAGCACTGTCTCTTTTTAGTGGGAATTTAATGCTTTGATAATAACCGTACACCACTGACAGTCAGAGCTCCTTTGAAAATAACTGATAACACAAAGCAACTTTGAACAGATGGAAGTGGAAAAGTAACAGACTCATTCTGTGAGAAACTCCTTCAGCCTTTTCATGATGTGGTTTTAGTAGCTGATAGAGTAATGTATTTGTTACTCTATTACTGTGTCACTATTTCAATGCCTAATAATAAATGTGAAAAGTTATTTGTGATCTTATTTGGTGTTTGTATGTTGTCACGGTATAGTGTTTGATGATAATCCAAAAGGAAGAGATGTGTGAGGCAGACTGACTACTATAATACAACACGTTCTCATCTCAGGGCGTCATATAGCACGCAGTGCTAAAACGCGAGTTTTTACGTCCATATGATACGCCAACCCGTTCACACTAAATGCGTCTCTATAGCACGCAGTGTGTTTAACGTGCAATGTATACGCGAAAATTTGTTTTTACGTGCATAGGATACGCATGGGTTGGTTAGGGTAGGTTTAGTAGTGGTGTGGGGTGCGTGTGTATTACACGCAATAAAGTGCGTATCAAATGCACGCGAAAACAAAATTGTTGTTCCTGTATGTGTGTTCTCAATTGATGCTCTCATGCCTTCTCTGTGTAAATTATGTTCTCTGATTCCCTTATGTTGATCGCACTCTTGTTCTTGGATTATATGTGTTTGTTTTGATTTTTTTAAATAAACTTTTGTGCTTGCATTTGGATTCTCGCTCTGTCTCATGCTTGCTTACACGTTACAGATAATGGTTAACCGATTACAGAAATGTTATTCATTTTAAGGTTTTAAAGCGTAGTCTTGTGTCATTGTAAGGCCTGCCCAATCAGTCCAACGACAGTTTCCGGTAAACAGGTGAAGGTTTCTGCGTGTGGCGAGGCGGTGAACGGCAAACATGACACTAATGTACAAATAGAGCAAGATTAAGAGCAGACTATGCCACCCCGTTTCTGTGAACGGGGAAATTTCTACCCAAAATAGGGCACACAGGTTCGTTACCACAGAAAACAGGAGACGTGGATATACATACAAAATACTTTTATTTCACAACAATAACTATATAAAACTATAATGTATAAAACTGTTGAAAGCAAGAGTTTATACTGAACTTCAGAGTGCACCAACTGCTCGAAAAAAGGAACAAACAAAACAAAAAGACAATAAGCAGCAAAACAGATCAAACAATACAAATGAAAAACAACAATTAATTGGGCTTCAACCAAATGAAATCACATGAAACAGATCCAAAAGTATTTAGTGAAGGAAAACAGAAACTTTACAGAGCTGGCAGGGCTTTCACTAAATACTCAAATCAAAACGTTAAACAAAAGAAACATTTGGTGTTCTCAGGTACAGAATATTACTCCACTTTTCCACATACTGTAGTCCCTAGGAAAAGCACAGACCAAAGAAAGCAACCGAAAAAAGAAACAAACAAACACTGCTGGTGGCGATATAACAAAACGGTGGGGCTAATGTGCACCGTTAACGGCACATCTCGCATTTAGTGACGACTCTGAGGCTAGCCACTCTTCACCTAGACCACCAGCATTAGCGTAAAGCTATATAAACAACAACAAAAAATAAATTAAAAGGAATGTATCAAAAAAAATAACAAAACAGTCACACCGTCGTATAAGTTGCAGCAGAACAAAACAGTGCAATCTCTCAACGTTGTCTAGGGAACATTAGTCCCGCAGTCCACAGAGACGAAATGCTCACGAACAGATTGACCCACTCAAATAGACAAAGTTAACAAATGAATCAAAAACACCCAACCCCATAATGCTCAAGGGATCAGATATACATTCGCAGTAATAGATCGCCCAAAGCAACAGATTATTTGGTTACTCACAGCTTTGTCTGTAATAGGCAAACCACAAATATGCTGGTGTTCCATCTGAACGTACACTTAGAATAATATTACAATAATCGGACGTTGAGACTCTGGTCTAACAACATTCTGTTGCTCTAAACGGAAAACTCATTATTAGCCTCTTCAGCTTAAGTATACATTGATAAATGCCAGTGTATTAGGCGGAGCTCTAAAGTTTCAGTTTGCGTGCCCCAATTCTCCACAAAACTGAGCATTAGCCCGTTACTAACTTGAGCGAAGACTTATGGTGTTATGGACTTAATGTAATCTATTAGAATCAATCATTTCAGAGTAAGTCGGAATGAATCCAAATGTAACCATTTATTATTAGTCAGGTAAATGTAACATGCCAATTACATAATCAGTTCAAAGATAGTCAATACAATAACATCAAATGCTCAGAGATAAAGAGTAAAATATGTACCTAACTCAGGAAATACATAATGCTGAGTGTCTTTCAGACACTCAGCATTATAGACCGATCTCATTGCAAATCGCCCCGAGCCTCTGGAGACATTTCTTTATATACTCACACCAAGACAAAACAAACCCCAATGTGGGGAATGAACTTACAATAGGAATTTGCATTGACTAGAGTTATAGACACAGGGAGTTCACACCTTGTCGAGGAACAGGAGGTAGGTTGGATGAAGGACCCTGGGAAAAAGTGCACACCCAATAAGCAAAGTTTCTCTAAACCCTTATTACCATTTGGTTTACTTCTGTGGAGATGAGACCATTGTACCAGTCGCACTGAGACATTTCAAATGGTACCAAACATGACTTTTAATTCACTTATATTGACATAGAACATTATCATTTTATATATAATCTTTCTAAGTGAAGAGAAGAATGTGTAAAGGGAAGGAAGTGGGGAAAAAGGAACATACGTTAAGGAAGGACAGGAGGGAAAGAAACTATCCCACAACTTCACTCTGAAGGGTGTGGAGACAAATGGCAGTATGACAAGTCAAGTCACATTTATTTATATAGCGCTTTTTACAGTACAGATTGTTTCATTATTTTTCATTATTTAAACCGTGAATTCATCATCCAGCTCAGTTCAGTTCTTGTATAATAGTGTCAATGCAGGCAGATTAATATTATTGTTGAATATTAAATTAAATGTTAATATGTTAGTATGTGTTTGTGGTGTCCATATCTCAGGAGATCAACGTATCTGAGGTTCTGTTTGTCTTACATTCTCATTTTATATTAAGTAGATGAGTAAACTGCATTTAATTAATGCAACTGAAAACAATGTCATTGCTATGACAATTGAATACAATAGAATCAAAACATTAATGCCACAAAATGTAATATTCATAAATAAGAATTCTAACGAATTTGTACATCTGTAAAGCTGCCAATATGTAAATAATTTATGTTTTAGGGCTGTTAATATGTCAGTATTTCAGGGTTTTGCCATGAGACGCGTGGTTTCAGTGCTCCGACTTAAATTTCACAATTAATTTATATAACACTACATTTGGGACTGGTTCACTTTCTTCGTGCTACTTTTTGATTTGGTTACCCGTTCCCGTAATGAGCAAAAGGTAAGCGTGCTGGCGGTAAAAACAAAACTCAATCCAAGGCGCCTCCTGGGCAAGAAAGTGGCAAGATGTCGGACGACGCTTCAAACTCACTAACAATGGACACACTGGTAAGCGAACTTGACAAGTTAATGAGAAACATGACTGGTGAACTCACACTTGCTGGATTTCATCCTGCCCATTTTTATCAGAAGTGATTTTGTCTTACTGGTGTTAAGTTTATTGAGTCAGCTCCACTACCTAATTGGTTGTGATAAAGACTTTCAGGCCTCTGAGTATCAGAAGGGATCTTCTTTTACTACTTTTGAAAATATTTGTGTTTTTGTTCTCTATGTTCTGGGTATGTTCGAGGGTTGTGTTTGATGGAGGATTATTGTGTCTTGTTTGTATTTTAATTCTGTTTTCCACACATGTTCACCTGCTTGAGGCTGAGGTTTTTAGCGCAATTTTCCTACGGACAAAATTGCGATTGTTAACTCATGATTTCTGTTCTGTCTGTGCGCACCAATCTTGCACTTCTATCTCCTCCTCAACCAGACCACCTAGAGACTTTGGGTTTTCGGCATTATGTTAAGGAAGGTCTAATCTCGGGAACGCACACAAAAAAAAAAAAAAAAAAAACAAAACATAAAAACATTTACTATCTCCTTAGTGTTGTGATCCCATGACGTCAGAAAATTGCGCTAAAACACTCACTGAGTTTTTATTACTTGTTTCTTTTTTCCCCCAATTTAAATTATTATTTCTTTCCTGTTAATTCTATGGGAGGAGGGGTTGGACACAACATTAGAATCATTACATGGAATATACGTGGGTTGGGTGGCCAAATTAAACATTCCAGAGTTTTCTCTCACCTAAAAACATTGTCTTCTGATGTTATATTTCTCTAGGAGACACACCTGCGTACAGGTGATCACACTAGATTGCGTAAACAATGGGTTGGTCAGGTATATCACTCTAGTTTGAATAGCAAATCCAGAGGTACTGCAATTTTGATACATAAAGGAGTCATGTTAATAGTAAAGCAAGTAATGAAGGATGCCTTGTACTTGTCAGTGGTGTTCTTTTTCAAACTCCGGTAGTTAACGTATATACCCCAAATTGGGACAACCCTACTTTTATGTCCATGCTTTTCTCAAAAATCCCAAATCTTGACACTCATTACCTTACTTTTGGTGGGGACCTTAACTGTGTTATCAATAATAATCTAGATAAATCTGTGACTAAATCATCATCTTCTTCCGCTTTGTCTATAGGTCTCTAATTTCACTGACAAATCAAATAGGCTGTGTAGATCCCTGGCACTTTTTCCATCCTTCTAACAAAGGATTTTCTTTTTTTTTCTCTAGAGTGCACCATGTTTACTCTCATATTGATTACTTCTTCCTTGACAAAGCCCTACTTTCTTTGGTTATTTCCTCAGATTACTCTGCCATTGTTTTTTTCCGATCATGCCCTGCATATCTTTCCCTTTTTTTGCCTGCTTTTAAGAGCCAACCTATTTGATGTAGGGCTTCTCTCCAGAACTGACTTCTGTGAATTTTGATCCTTCTCTTTTATGGGAGACATTTAAAGCGTTCATTCGTGGTAGAATTGTTTCTACAAGAGCTTATCCGTTCAATTTTAGAGGTGGATGGCCAAGTATTCCAGCGATCCCAAACCTGATCATTATTTGAAAAGTTTGAAGTTACAAACTGAATTTGATTTACTTTCAACAAATAAAGCAGAATATTTACTCAAAAGAACTAAAGTCACCTACTTTAAACATGGGGACAGAGCTGACCGTCTTCTTGCATCCCAGCTTAAACACCAGTCTGCATCCCTCTGTATTACACAGATCTATGATAACTATTCTAATAAGCTTGTTACTAAAACCACAACAAAACAAAAAAAAAAACACTGTCTTTTACTCCTTTTACTCCAGGCTTTATACCTCTCAACCTCGTTCTGATGCATCCTTAAAGGTGAACTAAGTAACTTTTTTTACCTTAACTGAACAGCTTCGGAGTCATTGGAATGGTTATATTACTTATTTCGGGTTGAATGGTGGTCGTTTCGCACCCCCCTGGTGCCCGTGAGCGGAAAATACGCACTTGCAACTTTGAGCCGGCGGGCCGCCGGCCGCCACGTCAGGAAGTCTCGCATGATATCAGGTCTCGCGATGTAAACAATTGCTTTACGGCCAAAAGAAATCTGCTAAAATGCTGTCATTATTGCGCTCCCTCACGCTGTTCTAACCCGAATGAAGAAGACGTTTTAAAGAATGTCCCATCTGCTTTGATGTCGTTGATCTATAGCCTCTGGTGTCTAAGAATCACCAACGAGTTTTTACAACAGTGTTGTCAAATATCTATTCCGAAGCTGTGGGGGGAGCTCTAGAGAGAAACCTGCGAGCAAAAAGCGAGAATACAGTACAGCGAAGAATTCCCGAAGCTACTGAGTGCTGCTTTAACTGAGTCTTTCTTAAATACATTTAATACATAACACATAACAATTTCGGCAACATTTTCAGTTGGAGTCACTCTCCGTCTTAAGTCCTACTTGCAATAATCACTTGTTTTTTCCACCAGTTATTAATCACACTTTTAAAAGATGGAGAGATAAGGGCATTGTTTGTTTTTCAGATCTTTTTATAGATAATTATTTTGCTACATTTACCAGTCTTATTTCCAGATTTAATTTGCATACGACAGGCTTATACAGGTATTTTCAACTTCATAATTTTGCCAAAACTAATTTCCCCAGTTTCCCTCAATTACCAGGAAAATCTCTGGTAATTGAGGGATGGATTTGTTGGATTTGTCAACTCTAAACCTACTCTGAAACTCAGAGTTTGTTCAACTAGCTTCATGCAACAGGCCTGTTGAGTGTTTCGTGTGGATTTTATAAAGACTTTTTTGTTATCTACTCCTTTCGACCTGCGCTCTCTACAACCAAGCATGACAATTGACAGCATCTTGAAACCAAAGCCTTTTTATAGAACAACTTTAGAACCTACAAATACTTGTGAATACTAATGAAATAATAATAAAACAAAAGTTACATTCTTAAATTCCAAGCATCCAATCTCTGTGTCCATTTGTGCCAACATAAAGTTTTCCCTTATACTGTGGAGATAGAGGTGTGCTCCACTGTAAATGATCTGTCCTGAACTACTGCTGTTTAAGAAGACAGCTCATTCCAAGAGTCCGACCGCCAGCAGCCACCTTTGATGGATAGTTTTCCGTAGACAACTGACAGCAGAGTGTTTTTGCATTGTAAAAAAACAGAGCAAAAGTGTTATACAAGTAAGTCAAGTGGAGATTGTGGCAGTACAGGAGAATTTGCAAGTCTGGGATAGCTCCTCTATCCAATCAATTATACTGTCCTGCGTACAGGTCTGATCTTAATGGTTTGTGGTTCTTTTGCTTTTTATTGTAAACAAATTCAATGTTTTATGCTTACCTTTTCAGAAAAAAATAGGGACAGTCGGATGACAGTGGTTGACTAATGAACCAGACAAACAATGAATACAGGGATACAGGGCATTTTGACTTACACTGATACTAAGAATTGTGACTTACTTTGAATCTAAAAAAGTAAAAGGGAAAAAAGCCTTATACCAGCAGTATTCACCAAAAAGTTCTGGTATCCTGGCAAAGCTGTCTGAACAAAAAGTTTCAAAGTTTTTCAAGTTTTTATTTTTTTTTTTTTTATGTTTGCAAGCTCCCAGCATGCACTGCATTGTGGTTAGTGAAATTATTGTCTTGTGTCACTGTTCTGCGAAGATACAATATCAACTATTTCACTGCCATTGTTTTCTAAAAAAGGTTCCCCAGCATTTTCACAAAAAAGAAATTGTATATCAACAATGTATCAAAAGAAAGAACAGAGCCTCTGCTTTTAAACTACAACAGCAAAATATCTATGTTTTCTAGCTTAATTCATTTGTTTTTTTATAAACACTTGAATATGGGTTAGTTTCATAAAAAAAGCAACATTTGAACAAAAAGCAGAGAAAATCTTTTTTTTATCAATGACTACATCCGGATCGGATTCAGAACGATGATCAAAACATAGACTGAGTAGATCAAATCCATCAACTCCCCTAAAGCTTGCACAGTCCTGTTCCTCTTTTTGGGTCAACAGTTCCTTCTGTAAAGCAGTTCTGATTTATATGCTTTTGAATTATTTATGCAGGTCTTCTTCGCTTGTGTTTTTCTATCCGGAGATGCTGTACTATTTCAGAAGAGGCCTAACAGTGTCCCTCACCATATAACAGTGAAAACTGGGATTGGCATAACATCTCATCAACAGTGCGGAAGCGTTGTGTCAGAAATGACGGAAAATGTCATCAATGAGGGGGAAAGAGTTAAGAGCTCATCATCAAATACATCTCTCAGTGTTTCTATATAAAAAAGTCAACCTTAACACATAGACTTCAAACATTATTAATTAAGAAGGCGAGCACACAACAAATAAATAAATAAATAAATAACAACAGCAATACAAAGTCTCTTGACTACAAAACAATAAGCTTATAATAATAACTGCATAATTAATTCATGCTGCATTCCAAGCTTGGAGCTCACAGAACAGGGATCCCTGTCCTTATATTAATTTAAAATTATGATTGAATTAAGTCTTTTACATTGAAAATTGGATTGTAGGCACATATGTTTCTTGCAAAATATGGCTTGTAGTCTTTGAGCTATGTTTGAAAATAAAAACAATGTTACAATTGTCTTTGTCCTTTTCCATTATAACGGTGTATATTCTGAATCGTAACTCATGCATCAAAGGCTAATACATTAATGTTGCACAAATTGTTTTCTAAAACCCAATTGGGTTGTCTATTTAATGTAATGGATGACATGTGCATGAATATTCAATCAGATAAGCTATTCCATCCAATTCCAAAGGGGAATTCTCAACCATCAGGTAGCGTGCCTTTTTTATCAAAATAGAAGGAATATTCCTGGCCGCCAGCCAAGATTCCCATCTGCCTTTGAAAGCAGCCTTCCCCATCTACTGAGATTAGCCTGTCAGAATATGCGGCTGACATACGTTGTGAAAGAGAAAGGATCTCTCACCCACCGGTTCAGATAATACCTTCTGGATGCTGTTATTGTGCTTCTATCGTTCCCAGTTGCTGCAAATCATCAGTGAGACCTGGACGGGTGGTTGAGATAATGACTTTACTCCCAACCCCCCTCTCATGTCCAGGTCAATCTCACACCAACTGCCCATATTTCTCTCCTGGAATTTGCCAATTAAAGCCATTGGATAGCCTTGGACCTGGTGCTGACAAATAAGAGGGCAAAGCTTCTCACAGGTAAGAATATGGACATGGCATGGTCTAAAGTAATGTAGACTTCTTTTAGAGCTACTCGAAATATCTTCTGTTATCAGACTGCCAGTCTTGTGGCATGAAGTCTGGTTCACATTGCGCCATGGTCTAGGGTCCCCGGAGAAAGCTGTCTGTTAGCATTCCCATTTATTTCAAAGGCAACCTGCATGCTGCAGTCTTTCCTCATGGGTACATTTTCTGGGCACAAAGATTTTGACCCAATTACTTGAGTCAAAAAAGCCATGTGACTAATTACTCTGAAGTAATTACCAGCAGGGGCTGACTGTCCATCCTAACCAGCCAAATCTTAACCCCATGATTCTGGCCAAAAACACACATAGAGAGGAAGAACTTTGTGTTAAGGTGCTGTTAGATTTACGGTTGTTCAGCAAAAGTCCTTTTAATTTGTGTGAGGATGGAAAAGTTCCCCATGCAGATTTCACTCATGCATAAGTTAGTCATGTGAATTCGCCGCAACAAAAAACTGATTGATTAGAAAGTGACTTTGAAAGTGAGCAATGATTCTTGCATTGCTACGTTATTGTAATTTTGCTAAAATTGTGACCACACATTTATAGTCATTCCTTTCAGTGCAAACATGCCTAGTTTCTATTGTCATTTAAAAGAGATTCTTGTTTACATTTTCTCTTCATCATGGCAGTAGTAATTCATCAAATGAGAAGAGCCAAGATTGAACTGACATAGCTAACAGCAAATTGAATAGCAGAAAATTAAGATAGAGATAAAACTTACTAATTATAAATACTGTAGCTTCTGTCAATGAAGACTATTACTTTATATTTGATCATATCAGATGATTCCATTTAAATGATTGCCGCATACGTCTATTTGCAAGGCATGGCATATTTTTTAAGTATCATAAACAGGGATTCTCTCAAGAAATCATTTTTTACCCAGTGTTTCATTAGTTATTCATTCAATGACGCATACATAAATGCATTTAATATCTCTGTGCCTCATAATACATTTTGTGAGTGGGAAAAGGAGCTTAATTCAATAAATATTCTCAGAAAAAAAGGCTTAATATCAACACAATTTTGATCCTCAAGTAAATCTAAGGAAAATAAAACATGATTAAGATTTTTTTCTGAGAATATTTATTGAATTTAATTAATATTCTCAGAAAAAAAGTCTTAATATCAACACAATTTTGATCCTCAAGTAAATCTAATGAAAATAAAACATGATTAAGATTTTTTATTAATTTTTTTGGACAGTATTGGCTTGCCCGTATGAAGGCCAAGCTAGCACTTTAAGGTGGAAATGCAACTGCATAACTCAAGTCCTGATAGTTCCTCCCATCTGTCTAATGTCTATTACTCACTGTCTCTTTAAAATGCATGCCCAACCGGGTAAGACAAATTTGTGTGCTGACGGCCTAAGGAAACTTGACTTTCATTAACACCCAACACTAATTATGCATCAATGCATTCAGAACAACACTGAGACCTTTAGACCCAAAGATCTTTAGGGTAAGCATCTAACAACATGGAATCGAAGATAACCCTATTTACTAAATGCACAATCCTGGACTTATTAATAAAGATTCATGTGTACACATTATTCCAAAGATAAAAAAAGTGTGTCTCTGTACTCCTGAAATCAAAACAATCTAAATAATAACCGTTTAGATTGCAATCATAAGGGTCCAAGCATCAGTGAATGAGCATCCACCTGGATAGCAATATCAAGTAGCTAGGCTCTCTGTGAGCCTCCATGGTAAGATGTCCTGGCTGTTGGACGTAGTTAGGCCTCTTTTCACTTAGAGTCGGCATGCTGAGGCCTCTGCTCCAAGAGCTCGTCGTTAGGCTCTCTGTGAGCCTCCTTGGCTACTGATTACTCCTCTCACCAGAAAGAGTTATCTTTATTGAGGCCTTCACTGCCTAGAGCTCCGCTAGGATGGCGATTGCGAGTGGTAGGCTCTTTGTGAGTATCCTTGCAAGATGTCCTGAGCGTGGGGCGTTGTTAGGTCTCCTCTCAATTTAGAGAGTCATCTTACCGAGGCCTCCATCCCTAGAGCTTGGCTAGGCAGAAGGGTAGTAAACTAGGTTGTAGCGTAACCTGCGATTTTTTTTTTACAGCAAAGTCAGTTCACCATAGTTATACAAATGAATGAACAAATTCATTTATTAGAATTTTAGACATACGTGTCCATCGCATTACATTTTAATCAACTTGCGTTTTTTGTAGCTATGTGGGCTCTCAGTTTTTTTCTGTTATTTCACCAAAATCTAATGTTATAATGCTATGCACAGCCTTTGAGACAGTATTTGCTATGACTCAACGACAAATTCTAGACTAACGCCCTGTCCCAAATGGCACCCTAAGCACTCGAGGTCTTCCTACGAGTCCGCACTTTCGTGACGTAACGCCGCTTTGACTGTCGGGAAGAAGTCTGCTGTGGAGCTCGCTTCAGTGCGAGCTTGGCAAAAGTGCGCATCGAGCAAAGGGGGGCATTTGCAAGCACCCTTCTGAAACCTAAAATGACAAATGAGACACCGTACGGCACACGGCAGCCATTGTAAGTCCACAAGAAAGAAAGTGCATATGAAGTGTGCCATCTGACACTTTTTCTTACCTTTGCATTGCAAACAAGCAGAGATGTTCCAAAATGTGTGCGCCACTACATTCAAGATTAAGGCGGATTGGAGTTGTGAGGTTTTACTGACAGTTTGAAGATCTAATGGAGTTACGAGATCTAGTCACAAGCTTTTTAAAATAGCTTTCATTGATTAAAAATCTGCAAAACCTACAGAGAGATGCAAAGGGTTACCAATAGTAAAGATGTCTGAAAAGATGTAAAAAAGATATTTTGAAATTGCATTAATTTTTTTAGCACAAGGTGGCGCTATAGCAAATCTTCAAGGCATTGTGTTGAAGCCATTTATCGAGTTTTGTAGCAATAGCCTATGCCAATGTTCTCGTAAAATATAGCATTTTATGACAAAATCCAAAATGGTTGACGCCCAAATTGGCTGAAATTGTAAAATTGGGTATTCTTTGACCTGTGATTTTTGGTCAAACTATTCAGAAGTTGTAATCAAAAGTTGTTTGATCAGTAGGTGATGCTGTGCCAAAAATTTGCAAGATCATTCTCCCAAGTTTGGTCTCAATATGTTAAAGCATTGCGAAGATATATCCTCACATCCATTTTGGCATGCTCTTTGTCAAATTCGTTATGTAATGTTTAATAATGGTTTATTAACCTGAATTCTATACCTTTATACTTGCTTTGTCTGAATATGATTTAATTTGATTATTGTGAAAATTGGATGAACAGTCTTGGAGGTTTTTTTCTTGGAGGACTGAATCATTTTGATGACGAAATCATGCGGTGCAGTCTACTAGGCCCTTTCTACTGTTTAAAACTTATTAGCATAAACATGAGTTAAAATGTGGGCAGTTACTCAACATTTAATGTGTTTAATGATCAGACTATGCCTGTGTGCAAAATGTAATTTCTTTCCTGCAAACAACTGTATTCACTGCCATAGACTCAAGAGCAGAAAAAGAAGAACAACACTTAGGAATACAACAGGTGTAAACAATAAAACATGTTTCTGGGCACAAACACATTTATACTATTCCCCTTTTCAGAGGGCAGTTCTTATAACAAATGTGCATCTTCTACATGGTATCTTATGATTATCATGATATTTAGGTTTATTTAGATCATTATTTTATTTTTAACCATTGCAATGCCATCTTATGCTTGGAGTGTTATGAAAACTGAGACAACATTGTGCAGTATAGGGTTAACAAAAACAGAATGTGGCCCCATGCTGTAGAACAAATGATTACACATAACCCAGCCACAACAACAAGAAACCTGTTGCTCAGCTTTGCCCAAGAGAATTACTGCAAGAAATTACTTTTCTGGGTTTCACATTTTGCTGATCACATACACTATGCTCCCCTCCCAAAAACAAAAGCCTTGCTGTGCTGAAAACATTCAATACCCTTCTAATGAGCTTCTACTTGTATGTAAATGATCAAGCTGCAGTAAACATTTGTTCTTGGGGATAAAAGCTAATTTGTTAGGCTGATATACTGAATGTGTTGGCAAAACTGCTGAAAGGTCGAACCATCCGTTATGAATTAAATCCTTATTTAGATCTTGGACATGACACCTTGTAGATAATATTAAAAATACATATTTTATCTCAAATTTAGATTAAACTATTTACTGTCCTTACTGATCCAGTCCTGGGTTCTGATTGGTCAGTCGAAAAGCTGCTTGTTATGAACAGTTTTTCCTCACGGAAGCTTTGCATTTAGTGAGCTAATCAATTATTTGAACTCAAATCAATATTTTGTGTCCAGATATTTACTCATGTGGCAAGGAACCATGTAATTCAAATAATGTACATTCAGTCGGTTGTTATTGCAATCTAAACTCCATGTGGGAAATGGTGAAATTTGTATTGTATTGCTAATTGATCATTTACAGTATATAATGTAATTGAGATTGTTTTTAAAAAATGTGATTAGATTAAAATTCATCTTGTTTCCTTTTTATCTGAACTATTCCTTTTTACAGTGCACAATCAAAACCCGAGTAAAACCTGGCATGATGGCATGAATGAAAAAAAAAAAAAAAAAAAAAGTGTCTTACTTGTTCTACAACAAGGCAATGAATAATCAATGTTTTTAACACTAAGAATTGCTGAATTATTTAGAGGTAAAAAGAAAACATCTGTGCTTTTATTATTTACTTTTTTAAAGTCTAATCTTGCGCTGTTATGAGACAAAATGTGAAAGTCTCTGTATTTATTCAGTTGAATTGAGGTTTAAATGGCCACGACCCTGAAAATTCTCGCTGCAGCAGCCCAACCTGTTTAATTTGTTTTGACTGTCATTTTGCATCAATACGGATGCAGCAAATGCTTGATGAACATGTCTGGCTTCCTGATCGGGGGGTGGGCTGTGATTTATGATGATGTAAATTATGCCAAAGCCCTTTCCATTGATTAGGGTGTTTGCTTACGCATTTTGTTTTGTCGACGTCAAACTAAGATGTACAGCAAATGTTTCCCCATCTCAATGCAGAGTGAGGTGAAACTGAGTAATTATGCCACACAAAAGCTTTGCAAAGGGAAAATAATAGCTTGTTTGGCAAGATTTATAATTAAAGAGGTGCGGAAACCTATACAAATCTAAAACTATGAAATTATTTCATAGTTAGTTTGGGTTAGTTTGAGAGAAGATTGAAGACAACACAAAATACAAAGACATTAGTCATAAACAAAGCAAGATAGATGAAACTAATACAACTAATAATAATGGTACCACTTTACATTACGCTTCCATTTGTTATAACAATAGGGGTTCTTTTGGGGCCGATTTCTGGAAGCAGCATTGGCCGATACCAATCACCAAAATAAATAATACTACATGATAAACAGAAGGCTTCAAGTAGACCCCATGGATCTGTGGTAGAAAAAAAAAAAATACATTCCACAATAGATACAAATAGATCACGTTTCGATTAGGGTTAGGCTTTGGATACAAAGCGTAAAAAATATTATCTAACTCTTTACATATGAGCTACTTAAACAATAATAATTAGTAAATTACAGTGACATTGAAAAAAGGCATCATAAAGCACATAATGTACAAGTCGTGTTTAAGTGTTGACTCTGATACGGAGGCACATACTTCCTGAAACGCTTGGCTGAGTGATCGTCTTCACACTTAAGGTGATGATACTTTTTGAGCCATGTTGCTGGGCAATCTTGCCGAGTGATTGTTGCTTGGGCACTTTCCCATTGAAAATGGGCAATACATTTCTATCTGGATAATTTAGATCGGTCGTGGGCCCTGCGTCTCATTTGGTTGCCCGTTGACGACAACATTCCCCAGCAACATTTCTTAAAAAGTTGCCCTGTGTATCATCACCTTTATATAGACAAACAGATACTGAAGACAAAATAAATTGTTGACTTGTACTAAACAAGTACTACCTTTTATTCTCTGGTTGCACCGGTAGTGACATCATAGGCTGTCACCGGCCAGTGTTAATGTCGTGTTTAGACACGTGCTTCAGACAACAGTCATGCTGGACGCATTCCCCATAGTGACCCCTAGGATGCAGTGCGTGTTCCCATTTGAAAGGGAACTCAATTTAAAGTGGACTTTATAATCAAATCAAAAATAATTATTCATAGCTTATTAAAATGGCCTGTAATGTGCATTCAGTCATTGATTGAATGACTATTGCAAAACTGTTAAATTAGATGAAATAATAATACATTTTTCAGCTTATTAATATATTTTTAGTTTTGGCCTTTTAGATGTGATACTTGGTTATCATTTGATGGAATACTTGATTGTTTCTCTGAATTGTTTACTCTGAGTTTACTTGCATCAACCAATTTTCATGAGAAGACATGAGAAGACAGTAATTTTCCAATGTGCTGTAAAAGAAAAGTTGAATCTTATTTGTTTCACGTTTTAAGTTGTTTACTGATAAAGTGCAGCAACAATAAAATGTCACCAGAATTTTTTTTTTTTTTAATGTTTATAACTCATGAATAAAATGGTTCACAGGTTACTTATATATATATATATATATATATATATATATATATATATATATATATATATATATATATATATATATATCTATATATAGATATATATAGATATATATATATATATATATATAATCATCATCATCCTCATCAAGTTACTGTTGTGTTTTTTTTTTTTTTTTTAAGTTTGGTAACACTTTAGAATACTGTTCCTTCATTAATGAATAATTACACAGGAACAAACGAGTAACGTATTATTAACACTCTAGTAACTACTATTAACTAACAAGGAACTCTGATTAACAAATTAGTAAGTAATAGCGCTCAGATGAATGTAGTAGTTCATTATTAGCTAATCAACAGGCCCGGAGTGGGTAATCGGGAGTACCGGGAGAATTCCCGGTGGGCCGCTTCACTTTTGGGCCGGTCGAGGAAATTTTTTTTTTTTTTTTTTTGGTCACATTTCAATGTCACGTTAGTTACATGGGCTACACACGTTTCACATTCTGACACCGCAGCGCGCAGCCTCTGCATGGGTTGTACCATGTGAGGGAGTTCTCCCCTCCCCTCCGATAGAGTTGGTTGGGTTAGTCCATCTTTTCCAAAACGTTTTCTCAGGTAGGCTACCGCGGCACCACCGGCGCCTACCGAAAGCTGGGCCGGCCCTACCGTAACGGTACACGTCAGGGAGGATGGATGGGAGGAAGAGGCCAGGAGGTATGGAAGCTTTGTTTCCGCCACAGAATAAAACATTTTAAAAGATAATTGCGACTTTTTATCTCACAATTGCGAGTTTACATCTCGCAATTCTGACTTTATTTCTCAGAATTGCGATATATAAAGTCAAAATTGCGTGAAATAAAGTTGCAATTGCGTGTTATAAAGTCAGAATTGCGAGATATAAATTCAGAATTGTATGAAATAAAGTCACAATTGCTTCTTATAAAGTCAGAACTGCGTGAAATAAAGTAGAAATTGCTTATAAAATCAGAACTGCAAGATATATAGTCAGAATTGTGTGAAATAAAGTCGCAATTGCTTCTTATAAAGTCAGAATTGCAAGATATAAAGTCAGAACTGCGTGAAATAAAGTTGCAGTTGCTTATAAAGTCAGTACTGCAAGATATAGAGTCAGAATTGTGATATAAAGTCGCGTTATAAAGTAAGAATTGCAAAATATAAAGTCAGAATTGTGTGAAATAAAGTCGCAATTGCTTCTTATAAAGTCTAAGTGAATTATTATTTAACCTTTACATTATTTGTTAACCCATTGTATTAATACAAACTACACAATAGTAAGAGCCGAACTGTTGCTTCATTTATCCAATTTAGAAAAAGTGCTAATTTGGAATTCCACCATGGAAAAAATGGGCCGGTCTTGGGCCTGAAACTCCCGGGCTGAAAAGTGGCCCCACTCCGGCCCTGCTAATCAAGAACTACTATTTTTTTCATACCTCCCAGAGAACTACAGGTTCATAATTAACATGAATAATGCATAATTTATAATAAAAGGTAATGGTAACCCACTAGTAATTACTCAAGTATTACTACATCATTTTAAAGGAACTACTAATTATTTGGATCAGTATTCTAAAGTGAAAAACATGATAACTACCTAATATTGACTGAAGTCATTGTAAGCTTTTTAGATTTTTGTAAGATTTTGAATAGTAATTCCTTCCAATGGATTTGGTGACACTTTAGTCATTACTAGTGTGTTCCCATGATCTTCACTTTAGAATACTGATCCAAATAATTAGTAGTTCCTTTAGAAAGATGAAAGATTACGATCCAAAACCTTACAAAAGCCTTAAAATCTTACAATGACTTCAGTCAATATTAGGTTGTTATCATGTTTTTCACTTTAGAATACTGATCCAAATTATTAGTAGTTCCTTTAGAAGAATGTAGTAACACTCGATTCATTACTAATGGGCTACCATTACCTTATATTAAACATTGTGCATTATAAATATTAATTATTAACCTGTATATAGTAGTTCTTATAGTCTTCAGTGAGGTATGAAAAATAGTAGTTATTGATTAGCTAATAGTGAACTACCACATCCGACTGAGCGCAATTACTTACTAATTCGTTAATCAGAGTTTCTTGTTAGTTAATAGTCGTTACTAGAGTGTCACTAATGCATTACTCATTTGTTCCTGTGTAGTTATTCATTAAAGAAGGAACAGTATTAAGTGTTACCTAAAGTTTGATAATTTCATCTTTTCTAGAATTTCTCCAGAAATCAGTTATGCATTGCTGTTGATAGGCATTGTGACCTTTTTGCAGAGTATTGGGGTAAGACACAGAGTAGCTACTGGTGAGCAACATATTAATGAGTACCACAAAAACAGCACCCTTCAGTCTCACTATAATAGTTATTTTTTGCTAAATCATGAAATAAATCAGTAATCAGACGTTGAGTGAAATAAGAATGAATAAATATTTTTATTAGCCTAAGCATTTACAACGTGAATTAAAATGGCTCACTATTTGGCAGGTATTGTGTTAAAGTCATCCTTTTTATTAATGCAGTTTTAGCTACTTTTCAATGGTTTATAATGCATTTGTAAACAAGTTATTAGTCATTAATGAACACCTTTATAAAGCATTTACAAAAAAACAACATAAAGTGTTACCGATATATTTAAAAATGCCATTGAATCCATGAGAATGTTACGGTGGCAGAGAGAGCTCAACGCGCTGCAAATGAAGAAAACACATGCAAATAGAAAAACACCCGCAAATTAAGAAAACATCTTCATCAGTTTCAGCAAAAGTTCACAACACAACCAAACACAGAAACGCACTGCAAAAGTTCACAGCACAACCAAACACAAAAATGCGCTAAAAATAGCACAGACCACAATGGAAATGTTTCCAGGTGACCCCAAAAAGTGACGAACCCTGCTGGGATACCAAACTGGCTTTACCTTCATATTGTAGAGCACAGCGTCTTCTCGACATGATGCTATCCAGTATCCACAGGAATCAGCTGTTGGTTTGAGGGGGTTCAAGTTTTCCCTGTTTTTCCAATTTCATTGACTCAGAGTCGACTCTTACATTTGAAAGACAATAACTTTATATACGGTGCACTTTCAGATTTTAAACTTTGCAGGATGTTTTCATTCACTTAGAGCTATTTTTGTCAGGACCACTACCGTCAAATATGATTGACAATTAGCATACAGTTTGGATTGGCGGTATGGTTCCGTTCTGGGCGAGAACTCCCTGCGCATCCATGCAGCCTAGCATGGATAAGAGCAGGGAGAGCAGCAATAATCCCCCTTGGGGTAAACAGAATAGAACCAACATGAAAATTTGCAAATATATTTAATTCAAGATTTTAAAGTACAACATTATTCGATAATTATTCTGATTCAAGGGGAATCAGAATGTCAAATCCTGACTGGCGAGAGGAGGAGCTGGGGATGGAGGAGGGTAATTAGCTCCTGAGAAACGCGACAGCTGCTGATAATACTGAAGGAGCTTATATATGTATATGGTGATAGGCGTCGTATTCCTATAGGTAGATGTGGATCAGCTGAGGGTCAGCTGATGCGAGCTTGACTAACGTGACCTGCCAGAACTAACGCTACGCTTGATGTTACACACTACATGAAAGGTCATTTTCAAAAATCCATAATAGGGGCACTTTAAGGAGAAAATACTCAGCAATGGTGTTTGCACACAGTTTGTCTTAAAGCATATTAAAAACACCACATAGTCATTTAAACAATATTAAAAACTTGATTTTCACCACAGGGGGGACTTTAAAAGTGTTCTTTGAGACTCAAGAAGTGGAACAGAGGAAATGATAATGATTTATGGGAGTGTGTGTGTGAAAGGAATGGAAATGGCAGGAACAGAGCCAAGGGAAAATCCATCAGCGTATCTGTCAAACGGGGCCAGTGACCTCTCTGATAACCTCATCACTAGAGCCCCAGCTCCAGTCCACTAACTATCACAAGCCTGAACATCTCAAACGACTCACTGTAGGGTCCACGTCATTTACAGCAACCATCAATCCAAATGGATGATACACCTTTATGGGACAGGTGACAAATATATACAAGTAGCACTT
This sequence comes from Squalius cephalus, assembly GCF_949319135.1. Lineage (NCBI taxonomy): Eukaryota > Metazoa > Chordata > Actinopteri > Cypriniformes > Leuciscidae > Squalius > Squalius cephalus. Next base: position 25,507,781 of record NC_137145.1, read on the forward strand.
CAATTCATATTTATTGGCCATAAATAAATCACAAAGGATTTTTAAATACTTAAAACTGGTCAAAGGAACCAGTCTAGCAAAGCAAAATTCTGCATGCTTGCCAAAAAAGCCATATAACCGGTGAGGCAAATGAGATGGACTTTCACTCCACTACTGTGATATTGACCTGGCATGCTCTCCCAGCTAATTATGTGATGAGGAGAGCTTCTAATTTGAAAAATGGATTCCAGTACATCAAACATCTGTTGGCACTGGGAGCATGCAGGAAATTCTGCTCACGTTACCTGGATCTTGTTTTATTGAGGTCATACACAGCTGCTATGTGCCATAATACCACTAAGGCACACTGAAAGTTAATTTTTAAAGCACAACAACAATGAACAATACAAAAATATACCGGGCTGAGAACATATGAATCACCTGGTCATAAAATAATATCAGCTGACACATCTTTTCTGCTAATACCCATTCGAAATCCAAAAAGGACATTGTGTATCATACTGAGTCCATTTTATTCAATAACATTGATGTTTTTCGGTAGCACTGCTGTAAAACACATGAAACCGACAGTTTTCACAACCTTGGATCCCATAGCTACAAGGTTACTCACGTTGTTTGCATAAGTTACACGCCAGTCAATTTCTCTGATTTCCATAAATGTTAATTATTGTTTATTCAAGCAGTCCTTGGAAATTAGGTGTCTTAGATGTTCAGAATGGCAGCTGTATAGAGAACAAGATGATTTTTGAGCACCGTTGTGGTAGCTACTGCAAAATAATTTAAAGTAGTTCACCTTCATTCAAAGCTACTGCTTTAATAAACATAAAACCTGGCCCTCATTGCAGCTCACAGTATTCTGGCCGCGAAAGTCGACTTAGCTGACACCCAAAACAACAAACCTAGTTGTTAAAAGCCAGGGTTAACTAAAATAATGGTGGGTCAGTCTGTAAAAGTATAGATTTTATGATCAGAATCTCTGTCTGTTCAAAAGTAATTGACATTGTGATACAATAAAGATCAGATGGTCTATAGGTGGTCCGTGGCTGTGTTGTCTTAGCTTAACCCTTGTATGGTGTTCGGGTCTGTTGGACCCATTTTCATTTTTTATCAAAAGAAAAATGATACAATTAATTATTTTTTCAAACTGAGACTCATTGGCCTTGGCTCATTTTCTGTGAGGAATATATATCAGAACACATTTTTAATGAAAACACACTGTACACCCCCCCTACACATTTATATTACACACAGGATGTTCGGGTCCACTGGACCCGGGGCTAATAAAAGTGTGGAAATTGTAGGTCCTGTGTACCTTTACTCTGTCCTCCTCCTGTCAGGGCCTGCTGTTAGTGTGTGTATGTTCTTGTATATGGTTTATGAGGACACAAATGTGTATAATGACATGGGTATTACAACGTAAACATGGTTTATGACGACATATGTGTCCTCATACTAAAACATACTAAATGGTGATTTTTGACATTCAAAAAATGCCAAAAGTTGTCTGTGATTGGTGGGTTTAGGGGTAGGGTTAGTGTAGGGTGATAGATTATACAGTTTGTACATTAGAAAAACCATTATGCCTATGGATAGTGACCGTACACCACATATCCAAGTGAGTGTGTGTGTGTGTGTGTGTGTGTGGGGGGGGGGGGGGGGGGGTTTGTGTGTGTCTGTGTGTGTGTTGTGGGTGTGTGTGTGTGTCTGCATGAGTGTGTGTGTGCGTGCGTGTGAGAGAGAGATTGTGTGTAAGTGTGAAAGAGTGCAAGAGTGAGTTTTGTGCTTCTACTCCTGCCATTCCCACACGAGGTTGTAATTCTTAAATGTGATCTAACAAAGGTAAAGAGAAAATATTAACCATATATGCTGTTTATATTGCTTGTAATTGGGATGAAGTAAACATCTGTTGAGTATTTTAACATAACATTTTTGATTGTGTTGAATTAAAAACCCAAAAATGCAGCGGGTCCACCAGACCCACGAACACTGGCTGAGTAACAAAAATATGAACACCACACAAGGGTTAAATAAAGAGAGAGTGGACATTTTCGGCTTAGATTTTTTTAGAAGTATTTTTATGTTTATGTGTTCCTTCTGTAACATTATCGTTCTGAAACGGTTTGATTAGAAAAAAATACCGGTTAATACGTTGTTGTTTTTTTGCAGTAGGAAATGACAGAAGTGCCCTTGAGCATCTAACCTCCAATCACTTTAGCCCCAGTGTACCCTACTTAATACCACAGCTTGAAATTTAACTTTATACTAAACCTCGTAACTCGTCTCCAGTGGCTTCTCAAACTGTCAAAACATCATACAGAAGCTTGTTTCGCTGGTTACAAAACACACCATGCTGGATTTCATCTGCCTTTCACTCCTGCAATCCTGCTAACGCTAGCACATTGCCTTGCGACTTACATAGGATGACTTGATGCGTCAATGTCAATTTGCATAAGCCCTACTATTTGAATTCATGATTGGTTGACTGACAAATTAAAATCTTAAACAAAATGATAAAATAATGTTATTAAGCAGTTAATGGTAATTTCAAATTAGCGTTTTTGTTCAGAATGTTTAAACAAGATTTCGTTTGAAATGTTCCTGTTATATTTTTTATTTTTTTTTTTTTTTTTTTTCGGTTTTTGTTTTCAGTTCAGAGCCCTGTTTGAAAGTAAAGCTGCACATGCAACATTGCAAAAAAATTAAATATAGCATTTAATCACATTAGACAGCTACTTTTAAGAAAAATTAGCTTCTCACTGAAAAGAAAAAAAGAAAAAGAAAATCTAAAAATAACTAACCCAGCTAACAGGGAACATTTTCAGAACTTTCGCTAACATTCTAGGAAGGTTTTCTCAAAGAGTTCAGTTGATAAAACGTTCGTTCAAGTTATCTGGTCTTTAATAATGTTCTCAAAATGTTAGCACAAAAAACATTATTCATACATTGTTCATTTGAGCATTTTTTTTCTGAAATGTTTTAGTTGGATGTTTTTCTAACATTTCTTAAATGTTATAACTTGTTTCAGAATGTTCAGAGAACATTCAAAAGCAGCATGAAGACTGATAAATGGAATGTTTACTTAATGTTTGCATAACCAAGAAAAATTATTTATAAAACATTTTAAAAACACATTTTGAATGTTCAGAGAACCTTGAAAAAAAAAATAACTTAATGGGAACATTAGCAAAATGTTCTTAGAACACATTTTTGTTTGCTGCCAAGCAACTGTCACACTCTGAAAAATGTAGTACCTGTAATAGCTTACCTTTTAGTTATTTACTTTCCAAACACTGTAATTAATATAGAAAACAAGTGTTATATAGACCATAGCTCTGAATATTCATACAGAGAACTACCTGACCTTGGGTTAACATCTTTGAATTGTTGGATGCGGTAAAAAATTCTGGTCCGCTCTAAACCTGGGGAGCACTGCAGGTTGTTGTACTGCACCATAAAGATAATGAGGATTAATATGGTTCTTTAAAACCTCTGTGGGGTTTAGATTTGAGTATTTTTCTGCAAGTGCAGGTCTTTATGGAGATAACTGGAGTAAGTTGCAGCTGATAACCGTGATGATATGACTAAAACATACTATTAAAATGAATCATGAAAGTCTGGGGTGCTTCTGGGGTTTTATTGTTTTAATATTTTTTTAAAAAAACATTATTTCATGATTTCCCTTTTTTGTCTTAGAAGACATTCAGAGGCTTATTAAATGCTAAATTTAATCTCCTGCATAACAATTACGTTTGTTAAAGAGAAAGAATTCAATTAGGATAATCCCAAATGTTTACAGAAGGTTATTGCATTTCTCTTCTACTTCTTTTTTTTAATTTTTTTATTTTTTTTCTTATGCATATAATCCCCCACTTAAAGGTGAAGTGTGTAATATGCACCACTAAACATGGAATGGCTAAAGTTGGCTTTTTCAATTAGCTTTCAAAGAGATTTCCCAAACCCTGGACCAATACGCCATTTTTCAGTCGCCAGGGGTCTGAATTATAAAACTGTGTGTACAGTAGGATCATTACTATTGATCATTACTTGTGCGAACATATTTCCTCAGACCATGAGTTCTGCTATTATCATGCACTAAGCAATCCTCGCTGTAGTTAAAACATTAAAACACAGCATGCCACAGGAAAAGTGTTCAAAAGCATTGCATCTACTAAAAATGTTGTACCTTCTTGGTAATGATTTCATGTAATTTAAGTGCTTAACTCCATTAATGAGAATGGCATATTAAATCTAAATGTGTATATCAGATGTTAAACATAGTTATTTTTTTTACATTTTTTCATTTAAACTGTTATTGTGAACATGCACTGTATTTACGATTAGGACTCATAAAGAAGTTTTGAAGTGTTTTTCCTTCATCTGCAGTCAGTCCCTGTAAAAAGCCATTTAACTCCAGCTCACCATCAGTGTCGCCAAACTGCTCCGTCTCCAAAACGTTTGTATGCATGGGTTTAAATTGAATTTTATTTGTTCTTTATTTGTCATTGTTATAAATAACAACGAAATGACATCAGAGAATCCTACAATATAAGTGCAATAAAAAGTCTATAAAGTGCAATCCGTTATCTTACACCATTTTCCTCAGGTAAAAGAGGCGTTGCTGTGCCTTTTCCACAACTGAGGGGGCGTTAATGCCCCAGGACAGATCCTCAGTAACAGTCAATCCCAGGAACTTAAAGCTAGGAACTCGCTGTACCTCCTCACTTCCAATAAAAAGTGCGGTGTGGTTAAGTTGTCCTTTTTTCCTAAAATCCACAATCACTTCATTGGTCTTCTTGGTGTTAAGGGCAAGGTTATGCTCCTTACCCCATGTTGCCAGGTGTTCAACTTCCTTTCTGTATATGCAGTCTCATCATTATTAGTGATAAGTCCTAACACTGTAGTGTCATCATATATATAAATATATATAATTGGAACATCTCTGAGATGCTTGAAGAAACCTTCCTGCAAAGCTACAGTACTGTGAAAAGTACTACCACTTGTGTTAAAATGCTGTAAAGTGAGAATGCTTACAAAAATAAAATCACAAATTTAATTTATTTATGATTTAACTTCTATTAACTAATTCAAATCAATATATGGTGTAACGACCCTTTGTGTTTAAAACGGATTTTGTCCAGGTACACTTGCGCATAGTTTTTCAGGGAGCTTTGCAGGAAGGTTTCTTCAAGCATCTTGGAGACGTTCCCGCAGTTCTTCTGGACCATGGGGGGGTAACCATAAAAAATGGTTAATCCCCCCCCCCCCCCCCCCCCCCCAAAAAAAGAGCATATATATATAATCAAACCTACATGACACCAAGTTTTTTCGGGAGGGTTTCATGAAAAATTCTCCTCGCTCATCCAAAAACTCCAGCATATTCAGTTGTCAGACATGACTGGAACTTAAAACGGGACGTGTTTCTGTGGTCAGATGAAACAAACAAACAAACAAAAGAGCTTTTTGGCTGCAAACTCACCAGATGCACAGGTTCCTAAGAAATATCCCGATGGATTTAAGACATTGTGACTGAAATTACATTTTCTATGCTTCTGACCTGATCGAGGAAGCAATTAATTTCTCTCAGTGGACTTCTCTCAGCGATAATGAGGATGATGACAAGTAAGTGTTGCTCTATTGGATTGATGAGGATTGAGGATGCCATATCTGTACTCACCTTTCCTGCACTAGCTGTCTATCAGTCAGACGGATTGCAATTTTATAAATGAATGTCTTTCATGTCAAAATCTTCTGTTTTCAAGGCTCTCTCCTCCACAAACTAAAACAGTCAATGATATTTCCTGATCAGTCCTTCTGTTTAGTAAATGTATCTTCTTTTATTATTATTATTATTATTAATAAATTAACAATTCAACATTTTCACGTCTTTGAAAAATTTCATAATGGGAACGTTGGCAAAACGTTTTCATTTACTAAGATACATCCACTTATGTGTGCAGCCTCTGTGTGCCAATTTTTTCACTTACATTTACTCTCAAAGTGACTTGCATGCATTTATGTCACAGAGAGCACAGCAAGATGAAATTAGTGTGACACAGTCCATTGCTCAGCTGAGGCAAGCTGTCTGCACCAGCTGCTTGATACAGATATCCTATTCAACAGGAGCATTACCCAGCTTCTCATAGTACTAGAATTCCTCTAGTTAAAGCATAGGCATGAAAGTAAAAAAAAAAAAACAAAAAAAAAAAAAAAAAACTTAAACAATGACATTTGGGAATTTAATTAGTAAATAAAATAAAATAAAATGCTTAATAACAACAAAACAATCCTAATTATTTGGTCATTATTTATTTCTAATTCTTTATATGTAATCTTTGTGAGATACTGAAAAATTGCATATAGTTGATGGTTATTTTTAGTGTTTGGGGGACAACATAGATTACAGTATATTACATAAATTAATTTGACATGCTTTTTAATATGATTTAAAAATACTCTAAATATCCTGCAAATACCGTACCCCACATATAGCCCATGTTTCCTGATACTGCATAAATAGAGTTCTATTCTGGATATATCCATGTTATCATGTGGTGTTCCACTCATGTCAACAGTGTTCACCCAAGTGGATAGTGGAAGATTGGAAAAATGTCACCTTGTCTGATGAATCTCAAATTCTGCTGAGACATGCAGATGGTAGGGTCATAATTAGAGCAGCAGGAATCCATGGATCCACCTCGTCAATGGCTGAAGCTGTTGGTAGTTGTGTAATGGTGTGGATAGTCTCTGACCACAGACTGTTTGATGCATATTGCACACAAGCTCTTGTAAAAAACACAAGGTCCCAATCTGATTGCTCACATGTATGCAATTTATGCAATAAAGTCTTGTTAACAAAATACCAAGCAAATTTTTGAACTTTTGGGCATTAAACAAACATGAACAGAATTCACCAACAGTGGTTACACTGACAATCCTCGACCAGAGACAATGGAAACATGAGGGCTATTAATACACAAAGACTAATGGTTTAACAAGACACACCAACGCTATCTCACGACCAATTTGTACGAGTGAGTAAAAGGTGGCTAATGCGTACAAATTCGTACAACCTCACTCGTACGAATTCGTACGATTTGTCTAAACCCCAGGGATGCTTAGGCTTAGGGACGGGGTCATATCGGGGTAGACGTATCTTTATGTACACAATAATAATCTTATACATTGTAATCCTTTTATTGTTAATATTTGGCTAGTTTGTGTGCTGCTGCGCATCCCTGTGTGTGTAATAAGCAGAGTGTACGTGCGTTGTGGACCCACCTACAGGCGCACATTTCTAACACGCTCTTTAAATAACCAAAAAAATATATTGCGCCATTGACTTTAGACCAGGTAACAGTTGGTCAATGGCTCAGTCTATTTCAGTTGCCTCAAAATAGCAACGCGACAACAATACACCTGAACACAACTCGTTTCCACACCATGGGCGCAAATGCATTTAAAAACAGTGGCGAAGGATGTGAAAATGATAACTGCGTTGGGCTCAAACTAGCAAAAAACACTTGCGTCACGCCTGGCGCCACATTTCACCGGGTGTATGAAAGGGTCCCATAGGTGTGCGGCTGGATGTAACCGATCGGCGAGAGTTGCCGCATGCAGTTAGGGAGGAGCTGAAAACGGAGACATGAAGTCAGACACTTCCCGTAGTGGCGCTTGCGCTGTGTTTGCATATTTTACCACAGCTGAAGTAAAATAAATGCAATATTTGTCAAATACATATACATTTCAGATACGTTTCCATTTAATACTTTATGTTTGTCTAAATACAGCGTCTGTTTGTACAAAAATAAAGCTCAACAGCCTATACTATTTAAATATCAATGTAGTGCAGTCTATGTTTTTTTATCAGTTTTAGCTTGATAAACACAATATAACATCGTGAAACTAGAAATATAAACACACTATATAACACATAACAACATGAAAAGAGCTACTGTTATAAAAAATAAAAAGATTTGTGAGCATTAGTGGAACTGAAGGTGTTTGAATAAACATGAAACACACGTGATCGTTGTCATGCGGTTGATTCAGCCAATTGTGAAACAGCTGTGTCGTCATCAGAGCGTCATCAGGGGGGGTGTTTGGCTCGAGGCCATGGTGCAAAGGACTGTAGGTTGATTTTACTCCGAACCATCCCTTTAAGGTTTTGCCATGGCCATCCCTGTCAGCTGACCCCCTATTGAAAACTTTAGAGGAAAGTGTATCAACATGGCAAACTGAAGGATCTGGACAGATTCTGTATGGAGGAGTGCTCTCTGATATCTTGTCAGGTGTTCTCCAAACTCATCAGGCATTATAGGAGAATTAGATTAGATAGATACTGTATTGGTCCCTTTACAGGAAATTGCATTGTAACGGCAGCTTCAACTCACAACAACACAGCACCACACATAACAGACAAGTCATAATAAATAATATATAAAAATGAACAAGAAAAAAAAAAAAAATATTGGTAACGTACTAAGATAAAAATGTGCAAATGATGATATAGGTGCAAAACATCTCGGTTACCGTAATGCTGCGTCAAAACGCGGTGGGAACGCCTCTGTGTGATTGGGTCGTGAAGCACGTATGAAATCAGTCCAGTGGCGTGACGGAACGTCATAGGCGGGTGACATCATCAACCAGGAAACTATAAGCATACCCAGACCAAAGAGTGTTAGCTTCTGATAGACTGGAGCAAGTCGATCACGGGCAGCTGGGAGTATGGCAGGGCAATGCAGCGTTCAGGGAAACAAGATGCTGATTACACAGGATGATTATTGCACAGGTGTGCCATAGACTGGCTACAATAAAAGGCCACTCTAAAATGTGCATCTTGAAATGCCACACCTGTGAGGTGGATGGATTATCTCGGCAAAGGAGAAGTGCTCACTAACACAGATTTAGACAGATTTGTGAACAATATTTGAGAGAAATAGGCCTTTTGTGTACATAGAAAAAGTCTTAGAACTTTGAGTTCAGCTCATGAAAAATGGGGGCAAAAACAAAAGTGTTGGGTTTATAATTCTGTTCAGTGTATGTAACCGAGACGTTCCCTTTCAAGGAAACTCATGCTGTGTCGAAAGGCTGTGGGAACGCTATACCCATGTCACCCTACAAGCAAGTGCCTGTCCGTGTGAAATCATTAGCACACACTAAGACGAGAGTACCTGCGACCCCTGAGTGGAGCCCAGATCAAGATTGTAAGGCTTAACAAAGGTGTGCGGTGAAGACCAGCCTGCCACATCACAGACATCTTGGAGTGAAACTCCTAACAGTAATGCTTTAGAAGCTGCCATACTCCTGGTGGAGTGGACCTGGACAGGTGAAGGCTGGACATCCGACTTATAAGCAAGTGAGATAGCCTTGACCACCCACTTGTTCATCATCTGCTTAGATGCTGAGAACCCTTTCCTGGGTGACCCCAAAAAAAAAAAAAAAAACAGTTCAGACTTTCTCCACATAGGCATTTAGCACCCTAACTTGGCAGAGCATATTTAGTTTATCTTGGTCAGGCATCCAAAAGGGGGGAGGACGGAAAGCCTGCAGCACAATAGGTCTTACAGTATTAGTAGGAACCTTGGGAATATAACCCGATGTAGGGTGCAAAAAAGGCCTTCCCCATACCGGGTGCAAAGGGAGATACCGAAAGGGCTTGTACGTCTCCAATTCTCTTGACAGAAGACCTTCCGAGGAGGAAGATAGTTTTAAAAGTGATAAACTTCTCAGGAACCTCTTCGATTAGCTCGAAAGGAACCGAGAAAAGGTCTTCTAACATGACGGCCGAATCTGCGGCTGAGAGAATCAAAGCGGTATGAGCAGGAGACAGACGTTCCTGCATCGTCATTGAATCCAACATTGCACCTAGAAAAGTGTTCCTCTGAGCTGAAGAAAGCTCATTCTTCTTGCCGTTCAGCCTCAGCCTCAACCCCAACTTTTTCATGTGGGCGAGAACGACATCTTGATGTCGAACCGCCAGATGCTCCGATTGAGCTAGAATCAATCAATGTTGATGTAATTTAGTATGTCACAGAGGAGACAGAGCTGCATCCACATACTTTGTGAAAGTGCAAGGTGATAAAGCTAGGCCGATGGGAAGAACTCAACATTGGTACACTTTGCCTCCGAAAGAGAACCTCAGAAACTTCCTGTGTTGAGGAAGGATGGATACATGGTATGCATTCTTGAGATCTATCATTACAAAGCAGTCCCCGGACATGATTTGTGACATGATTTGCTTCAGAGTAAGCATCTTGAACTTGAGCTTCCCTACAGAGTGATTTAGCTGGCACAGATATAGAATCTGATGCAACCCCCCATCCATTTTTGGAACAATAAAGTACTGGCTATAGAAACCAGACTCTCTACTTCCTGCTCCATGACCATAGCCCGCTCGGGGCCCACCACTGTGACCACAAGACACACGAGGTGGCGGGTTTGGCAGAACGGCCCCCTGAGGGCACAGAAAGGAGACAGGCACCATATAAAGAGAGGGAAACCATCTTCCCCTGGAGGGGTCTTGTCACGGGAAAGAGAACAGAAGAGGCAATAGCAAGTAAAACTGGTTTATTGGAGCGATAAACAGTAACCAGACTCAATGGAAGAAACACTGGAACAGTCAGATAGGTAGCACAGGTTTGCAAATGAGCAACTCGGTCATCCGAAGAGTCAGAAGAGTGAAGTAATAATCCCGGAGTGATGAAGCAGACGTGAACACTGGAACTCAGATGAAAACAGGAAACAACGACGGTGAAACCTCCCACACGAAGAACAGGCTGGTAGCACGGAGACACGAGGAGGTACAGACACTGCACAGGGAATCATCCAACAATAACGATTTGACAAACACAAGATGCAAGAGGTGAGAATAAATAGGCGCTGGTGATTAGAATCAGCTGGCGCTGATTCTCCCGGAGGATCATCAGCGACCACGCCCACACACACACACCCATGCACACACATAAACACAGCGCAAGGAAGAGTCAGTGAATTCATCAACAGGTCTGCCCTCAGAAGCCTGACACTTATGCCGTCAGGACTTCTTCGACAAAGCCCTCTTAGATGCAATAACGGCCCTCTATTTTAGATCTATTATAGATATATTTTTTCGTATGAGGACTTCACCTGCGAATATCGCCCTGCATCCCAGTCCTTTTGTGGGGGAGTACGGATAGCGACACTGTGCTTCTGGTGTGCCCTATGTGAGGAGCTCGAAGACAGCTGGGGCTGCTCCCACCCAGTAGCCCCAGAGACCTGAGATCGGCGAAGGAGGAATTTTTGGAATGCCATATGCTTTTTACTCGGCGCAGTAAAAAGTCTCTCCTGCGCCGAGTCGAAGTGCTCCCAGTGCTATTCTGCCATACATTATAGTTATAATTTTTACTCGCTTAGAAAAGCGCCACGTTTTATTTTGTGTCACCATACTTGGTTGTGTAACTACTCGTGTAACTGTATTTAAATAGTGAAAACATGGAGGTGTTTGGTCGCTTCTAGCTTCATCTCTGTTTGGTCCCTAATGAATGAACTGGGCTAAGCTAAGTGCTATAAAAGTGTCGCCGCGCGCCAGAGCGATTGAGTGCACGCACTGAGACGAGAGAGGTATGTATCAACTCGTCTAAGTTAAGGGAATAACATAGTTTAATATGAAAAATCGGTGAAGTATCCCTTTAAGTAGTAAAGGCTTATTTTGAACTTTATTCTTATAAAAACAGCAGTACATAAAGTATTGAATGAATGTCTCTGAAACATCTGTATATTTGACAAATATTGCATTTATTTCACTTCAGCTGTGATAAAGTATGCAAACACAGTGCGAGCGTCACTACGGGAAGCAGAAAGTGTCCGACTTGACGTTTTCAGCTCCTCCCTAACTGCAAACGGCGTTCGGTTACATCCAGACGCAGCCGAATCGAACACACCTATGTTTTCATTGGTTGTTCTGGTCATGTGTTCTGTTTTCTCATTGGTTCATTGGATTATTATTTACAGGTGTACCTTTTTAGTTATTAGTCTCTCTCTCTCTCTCTCTCTCTCTCTCTCTCTCTCTCTATATATATATATATATATATATATATATATATATATAGCCCTCACGTTACCATTGTCTCTTGTCTAGCTTTTTTCATGGTCATGGTTATTTCATGTTTCAAGTCAAGCCAAGTCTGTTTCAATTGTATCAGTTCATATTTGTAATAAACTGCACTTGAATTCACTTCAACTGACCCAGTGGATCATTACAGAACCTTCTTACTGTTACATTTTTAAATCATATTCGTTGAAAACCGGTGGAAGAATCGTTGCATGGGCTATGCAATGTGTTGGACCTTGTGGTTTAGTGCCTTGCGATTGCAACCAAATGCACAGAGAGGGAATGCTTGATCAATATAAATGAGGCATTTATATGTACTACTGTACACCTAAAGCGCTTTACAATCATGTCTCCTTAACCACCACAAGTACACAGTATCCACATGATGTGACGGCAGCCACAGTACAATGGCGCCAGTGCGCTCACCACACACCAGCTATAGGTGGAGAGAAGAAAGAGTGATAGAGACAATTCAATGGATGGGGATTATTAGGAGGCCATGATAAGAACCAATTGAGAGAATTTGGCCAGGAGACCGAGGTTGCACCTACTGTTTAAGAGAAGTGCCATGGGATTTTTAAAGGGGACATATAATGAAAATCTGACTTTTTCCATGTTTAAGTGCTATAATTGGGTCCCCAGTGCACCCACCAACCCAAAAAACATGAAAAGTGACAACCAAGTAACTTTGTTTTGGTGAGCCTTTCTCTGCAATCATGACAAAAAATAGGCAGATCAGATTTCACTCCCCTTCTGATGTAGGAAGGGGATCTTATAATAATATTAACGCCCCTTAATCTGAACATTTCCACCCACGGTGCCGCCATTTGTTTTCGCAAGCGACAACAGTGTAACCAGTTCTAACGCAATGGCAAACATTCCAGTAAAGGATGCAAACTGTTCTGTCATTGGCTACACAGACAGACAAGCACAGAACACAATTTGACCAAAAAATGTCACAGCTCTCTTATAAAGACGTCAGGGAACTGTCAACTTAAACATGATGATACATGCAAGTCGATGAGATGAATCAATGTAACTCCACAACAACTAGGCTACATAAATGTATCCACTAACCATTCAGAAACATCAATGTGCGTCTAAAAGTTGCAACCTCTTCCTGAGTCTCTCTGTAAGACTGCACTCAGCTACTTTTTTCTGAAATTTGACTGAAATTGACGTTTTGTTATTGACAGTATCCAAAGCTTGTGTATCGACGGTCTTCTGAACAGAGGATATTGTATCAACATCACTTTTGCACCTTCAGCTAATGTTGAAATAATGTTTAGATTTCAACCACAAATCAACAGTAGGCCTAATAATATTGATTCAACAACAAAAATAAATGGTAATGCTATTGATTTAACAATACACTATGATTCTACATCACTGATGCTGAATTAGTATTGAAATGAATAAAAATAATCAATGGTAATATTTTTGAATCAACCATACACTATGATGTTGAATCTTTTTTGGCAGATAATTGATAATGACATGATAATTTTTGGCAGATCATGTTTTGCTTGTTTTAAGCAAAAACTCAATATTTATTTCCCCAGAAAACAAGACTTAATATCTTATGTCATTTTACTACTTTAGTAAAATAACGTTATGCATCTTTATTTAAGAAATGTTTGATATTTGGACTGGAAACACAAAAGACAAAAATACTAAGTAAGAAAAGCATTTTTTGCAGTGTAATAACTGAACTTGTCACAGTTTTGTTGCAAAGCACACATTATGGTGAAATTAGATCTCGTGTTTGAGTTAAAACCGAATTATTGTTAAGCATAGCAAGAATCATAGCAAAAAGGCTAACAAATAAGAGTTATACCCACCAATTAATATTGCCCCTTCATTCATGACATGGATACCGTAATCATACAGAGAAAACATAGTTGCATACCTTTATCTTTCGCTCGTTTCTAAATTGGGCACCTGATGGCTTTGACCATCTCTTATTTGGCACTCGACATCGACAATCAACAGATTTCCCCCGATCCCCCCCATACCAACTGTCACTCACGACGAGTCACCACCAGAAGTCAAGACTTCTCAAGGCAAGGAAATATAGAGGCCTGTATTTATAATATTATGAATGAAATGTGCGTTATTTGGAAAAAAGTCGAGGTGTGACCCCCCCCCCACCACCAACCACACTTCTGTTGCACAGATGAACACAGTTCAGTGATTTTCAGTAAATGCCACAGTTTAATTCTGTAGAATTTGTTTAGAACTACATTATGTAACTCTAATCTACAACTGTATTTTCATTTGCCAGTTAAGGAGTTATATAGACTTCATCTTATTAAAAAAAAAAAAAAAAAAAAAAAAAAAAACAGCAGTAAAGATAGCAATATTTTATTTATTATTTTTATTAATAAAAATTTACTGAAAGAATGAATGAGGTGTTTAAACACCACTTCCTCTTTAAAAAAGGGGAGGAGACCGAAAGAAACTCCGGGTTTACCGAAGAAAACCTGCTCCCGACCAGGTTAGGTTCACAGAGTAAGTTACCATGGTAACTGACTCTGAGTATAAGTTACCTCTCTTTCAGAAACAGGCTTGACTTACTCTGCTTTCTCAGGTTTAACATACCTCCCATTCTGAAACAGAAAACTCAGAGTTTCCCTCATTTCAGGGTTAACATACTCAGAGTTTTCACTTAACCTCCTTTCTGAAACAGGCCCCTGTTCTTCCTCGTCTCCTCGTGTCTCCAGCCTGAGTTCTGTTTGGATTGTTTCGTCAATGCAGTTTGTCTTCACGTCGTGTCTTCACCGGGATTTCACCTCACTCATCTGACCGTGCCACTCTGAGTTGCCCACGCAAGCCTGCGTTACCGACGCACCCTGAGCTCTCCCTGAGGATCGTGAGATTCATCTGCATTGACTGTGTCTGTTCCCGTTTTCTTCCTACACGTTCTGAGTCTGGTTCACTTGTCAAATAAAGACCAGTTTTACTTGCTATTGTCTCCTCTATTACTTGCCGTCACATTATGGACGTGTCAAGAATGACTACAAAGTAATAAACCACATTTATTAGAAAAATTAAACATTGTACAAATACAAATTATTTTGACAGTCTGACATTTTCATATATTTTGTCTTCATTTTAAATCTTAGTTCAACCCAGAGAAACCACTCAGTGATAAGAGTGAAGATTACATCTGTGACCCTTTGCTCTCTGATCAGGCTTTCTGCCTGGTTTACGTTGTGGATGCAAATACAGTCCAGTTCTTAGATGAAAAACTTACTGATAAATTGCGCATAATCCGCACAAGATGCAGCGAAAACAGTAAGACTGGCCTTTAAATATGTGGTTACTTACACTGGAGAGTTTAAGAGTACAGTACAGAGGTGGGATGTAACATTAATAGAAAGCATTGCCTGAAAACTGTTTGCATGGAATTATTATTGTAATTAATTCTTGTTCAAAACAACTGTTGGCAAAACCTTGATTATTGTTTGTTTGTTTGTTTGGATTTTATTCAAAAATACCATTACCTGCAAATTCTATAATACAGTGGGGGTACAGAAATCAGAATTTGGTATAGTGAATGGGTCCCCCAAAGAAGCTAAAAAGCTTATAGGTGGGGGCCCATAGTTCATGAAAAGAAGTGGTACAGACAACACAGTTACCACCTGCAACCAGACGATGGTAAGTTAACAAAGTGCAAAAGCGCACCAGTACATACATAAAAGTACATACACATACACATACATTCATACACATAGATCCCAGTAGTCCATGAGAAGACAGTTATATATTAAATATAGGTTGATAGATAATATTTTTGTAGATGTCTTTTAAAGTTGGAGATAAAGGGCAACACCTTAAGGCCATCGTCAAACCTGCGGCCCCCTACAAACAACGCTCAGACTGGTACGAACATGTCGGCGATATTTTCCAGATATGAGTGGTTTGGTTCTCGTTTGGTATGTATGCTGGCGGCTGGAGATAGGAACAAGACTACTCAGTGTAGTGTTCAGGCTATTGACAATATGAAACATAAGGCAGGCATTATGATATGTGTTTAGCTCAGCTAATCTTAGTAACTCAAAACGATAAAATAGAGGGTGAGTAGGAGAATTTATCTCTGACCAGGACAGAGCCCGTATGGCTTTCTTTTGCAATGATGCAAGTTTTTTAAGATGACATGTGAAGGTGTTGCACCATATCACATTGCAGTAGTTAAGATGTGGTTCAAAAAAAGTTTTATACAATAAGAGTAGAGCAGACAGCGGAAAAATGTGTCTGATCTTATAAAACAGGCCAACATACTTTGACAGTTTGTTTACAAGATGATCAATATGACATTTAAAGGTAAGAGATTCGTCAATGAGGACCCCCAGGAATTTAGTAGAATGCACTCTTTTTATCATTTGGTCATTGATTTTAATCAGGCAGTGGTCAGTGTTTTTTAAAAAAAAAAAATTCTTGATCGATTGGAATATAATAAAATTTGTTTTGCTTACATTTAATGACAGTTTATTGCATTTAAACCAAGAGTCAACTTTGATTAACTCTGAATTGACTATATCTTTTAAAATAATAGGGTTATTATGTGATGTAAACAGATTTGTGTCATCTGCAAAGATGATTTTATGGAATAATGTCGATGAATTTACAAAATCATTTATATGTAGAATAAATAAGAGTGGCCCTAAAATGGAGCCCTGGGGGACCCCATAGATTATGGGCTTGCAAGTAGAATTATGATCATTGACATGGACATACTGTTCCCTCTCAAATAGATAACTTCTGAACCATTCAAGTGCTAAACCTCTGATACCATAGTGTTGTAATTTGTACAATAAGATATCAAAATCAGTGGTATCAAAGGCTTTTGATAGGTCCAAGAAAATACCAATGCCACATTTTCCCTCTTCAATACAGTCATTAATTTGTTCAATTAGGTCTAGTATTGCCATACAGGTTGTGCTCTTTTTTCTGAAACCGTATTGAGAGGGAACAAGAATATCTAATTTATCAAGATAGCCACTAAGTCTATTGTATACTACCTTATCCATTACTTTAGAAAAAGTGGGTAGAATTGATATGGGCCGGTAATTATTCATATCATTTCTATCACCCGATTTAAAAATTGGAATTATCTTTGCGATTTTTGTCATTTTAGGTACAATACCAGTAAATAAAGAAAGGTTAATACAATGAGCCAGTGGCTCTACAATGACGTTCGCAATGGCCTTCATGATCTTACTAGATATTCCATCTACACCAGCGGTGTATGAGCTCCTCAAGTCCAAAATGATCTTGAGGAGTTCGGTACTGTCTGTTGGTATCATGAAGAAAGAATGAATATAACTACCAGAAAGAAAATGCTTAAAAGTGACACCCTTGGGTTGACTTATCTTTTTAGACAGATTTACACCAATTGAAGCTAAATGATTATTGAAACTGTGTAAGATCAGCTTTACTATCACCAAGATCAGGTAGAGCAGTCGGTTTATGTCTCCTATTGAGAACTTCATTTAAGACATTCCATGACCTCCTACAGTCCCCTTGTGAAGCTTTTAGAAGTTCTGTGTAATGATTTATTTTGCTCTTTCTTATGATCTGCGTTAATTTATTTTTATAGGAAATGTATTTCTCTTTATTTAAACTAGAAGGATTTTTCATGTAGAATTTGTAAAGCCTACTTTTATATTTAATAGATTTCAAAATTCCCTTTGTAATCCAAGGGTTCTGGAGAGTAGTGCTGCATTTGACAGTCTTCTCAGGAATTGTATTAATTTGATTGGATGCAAAAGAAAGATTCTCTAGAATCATTTTGTTAATAATTATAAATATGTTTAACTTCATTGTTCAGCATGTTCCCCAGTACAATGACATGTCCTCCAAACACAAAGTCCAATTGTGTCATTAGGAATATTTTACATTAGCATATTTATTTGCGAAGAAAAAAAAAGTTTTCCCATAGCTAAATTCTACACAATAAATTATATTTGTTTTGGACAGTAAATCTGAAAAAAGCTCTGTACCAATCACTGGAAGTCAAAGATAAATTCTGCAAAATAGATTAAAACTTAAATACTTTTGTATTCCATAATTTGTAAACAATGGAAATGTGCTCTTTTCTTATAAAAAGATAACAGATGTATTACTATCATTGTAGGGATTCCTCAAGTGATCGCCATGACTAAAGTGGATTTAGCATGTCCACTGGTGAGTAAAGACCTAAGGAAGATCTACACCAGCAAGAAGATCAGAGATCAGGTGCATTTAACATCCTATATGTGTTTTACTTTGTGGAAGTGATTTTTTTTTTAAATATTAGGTTTGTCTGATATTTGTTGAATCATCATTCATTTTTTAGTTTTACATCTTTTTGTTCTTTAGATGCAGATGTGTAGTGACAAGATCGGAGTGCCAATGAACCACATCTTTCCAGTGAAGAACTACAGTGAGGAGATCGACCCATATGATGATGTTGATGTTCTCATTCTAAAGGCATTTGACCAAATGGTAAACCTTGCTAATAATAGACTGAGAGATGCTGCTTCAAACTGATGCAAACTTTATGCATACTGGGAAATGCAGTCAATACAATTACTTTGCTCAATAACATTGATGACACTTACTAAATATACATGCATGTATAAAATACCCTTTTCCATGTATGACGAATCAAGGAAGTCTAGCAGGTTCACTGCAGGTAATAATGTTCATCACTGTTGAAAATATGCTATATTGTTTATTGCAGTTAGTTATATATTTTTAAAATGTTAATCGTAAAGCAGTACAAGAGTTTTAACCTACAATAGATTCAGCTTTAAGTACATTCGTACACTAGTTGAAGCACTCACATACTTAACAAGTCTACCAGTCATTTAAAGGTATAGCGGAGGATCTTTCCGAATTTTAGATAAGAACCGCCCTCTCCACTTTTTGAAAAAATGCACATGCGCAACACTCTACCTGCTCCCGAGAGGGAACGCCTATTAAACGTGTGCGAGGTTCTCCTCGTGCACGCTCTGTTTACAAGTTGCTGTCGGCATCGCTCATACAAGATTACTTTCCAAAAGAAGATTTGCACTTTTTCTCCAAATAGCATGCCAAACTTTACCTGTCGAGTAGAAACTTCGCGACTGAGGCATCAGTGGGAAGCCCAACCTGTGTTTTCAGCGCATGCCATCGTGTGAAACAATCTCCCAAAAACACTCTGGTCTTGTTTCTCTCTTCTGAGGCCTTTCTCTTCTTCTCATACAGTTCGTACAAACTTTTTCTCTTGCGACCCTCAGACATTTTCAAAGGACCCGGTGAAATGGCGAGCTTCAATGAATGGCTTAAACCGTAGCTCTAGCTCACCACACATAAACACCTGAAAGTGCACATGCGCAGAAAGCGAAAACTAAGGGACGAGCACGTACGACGGCCTTACGTAAACATATCACCAGAATGATTGACAATTAGGAGGACCAATAGTATAGGTGATCCACCCGGAAGAAAAAAATCCTCCGCTATACCATTAAGATATTAATTTATTTCCTTTAGAGCACAGTTTGTCATAATTGACCTCTCGCCGGCCCCTCCCCCAAAACGGCCATTGTCCAATCACACATCATAGCAACCGTTACTATGTGAGCAGGTCCGACAAACATTTGACTCCATGATAGCTAACGTTAAAAGATTGTAAAAGCTTTCAGTTCACCCTGCCTAATTGTAGTTGAAAAGTCAAATTAAGCTTGATTAATGATATACTGTGACTGATAAAATAAACTACAGCATCGAGAATATAACTCCCATTTGTTTTGCAGCATTTAAAATTTTAGTCATAGTGTTATGCGAAAAAACACACATAAGAAATTATTTATTTATTTATTTTCAGAGACAGTTTTTTCTTTCACACAAAAACACAACAGTGAGTGTCTTTCAATGCTTTTAAACACTTGTTTCCTTGTTCTTTATCATATCACAAATGATGTGTATGAACACCGGTAAGCATAGCCTCGATAGAGACGTAGATAGTAGTTGTGTCTCCTTCATTGCGTATTTTTATATTTTGAATATATCCCTCCACTGCATACTGTAACCCCTTTTGCCTCGATCTGGAGGATATCCCGGAGGTATTTCTCCAAAAAAGGTCACTGACACGCACAGGTATACCTCTTCCCGTCATGGCAATCTGTTGCGCTGGTCGTGTTTGACCATTTGCTTGTCGGACGTAGCAACAGTAACTAAGGGGGGCAGGGCTCTGTGAAAGGCTAATTGGTTAAAGGAAATCATTTAGTGCTTGATAAGAACATAAGTAAATATTATAACTAGCATATGCTTGTGTAACCTGAAACCACTTGAACAAAATAAAAGTATTTGTTTCTTCCTAAATCTATGAGGTTGTGTGCTGTTTGCATACTGTTTGTTCTAACAGAATCCCTTTAGTTGTTATTGATATACAAGACAATTGATTTATCTGTGTAAGAATGCTCCATTCTCTGTTGGTTTTGTCATGCATGATGAGTCATATAAGTGGATAATGTTAAAAATATGCAGACAGTCCTTTATTACAACATCCAGCAGTTCAAACTGTCCCATTCAAAACTTTAGTTTGTGAACACTTATTGTTCACCAACACCTACACTTTCTGGTCCTGATGTTTTTAACCTTGGTTGTTGGCAAAGATGTGTAGTAGGTGACTGATTTAAATAGTCTTGGTTTACTTATAGAGAACTATTCTTACTTTTCAAATTAATGACATTTCTGTTTGCCATAAATGGTCTTTGTTTATTTTTGAAGAACTATTCTGACCAGTTTAACTTAATGTAATTTCTGGTTGCCAAACATTTTAATGTGAGTAATAAATGGTTGAAATACTTATTTTTGTTGTAATCTCATTCGAAGAAACCAATACTGATCAAGTGTATTGATGTGTATTGACAAAACACAGATTCATGTTTTGTGTCTTTTGAAATATTTTGGTGGTTCAGGCAGGGGTGTAATCCAGAAAGCAAGGTTATCTTACCGTCAAACATACCTGTAGTCTTGGAATTACACCTTTTCCCCGTTATTATTTCATTCACGGAGCCGGACACCAGTTCTCTTACAAGAGGTTCTCTCGTATTGCATAAGTTAGCTTATGCTACGGGAAAGTTCTCTTTTCTCGAGATCTGAAGCCAAAAAATTATCCTTAATTTTGTATTCATTGTCAGCGCAGTGTGGCAGCCGGCAGACCATGGCAGGCTACATAAGCGTGCTCATTGGCTGTCCAGCGGCAACTGCTGCAGCCTACCAGTGAGCCCTGTGTGACGTCACGCCCTGTGAGGGTGCTTCGCGCCCTCCACGCCCCTCTAACCGTCAGGATGGGTGTGGCTAGCGTGTATATAAGCAAGGCTTCACAGGCTGAGAAACTGCGCCGCTCACAAGGGATGGCAGAAGCGGACGGTCTTGGAGCTCTCTTTACGTTACAAGAAAGCTACTCCGTCCTCGCGCGTCACTCACCGGCGAAAGGAGAATAGAGAGTGTTTTCGTCCCGCCGTGGCCGGACCAACCTCAATTTCTCACACTTTTCTCAGTCCCCTCTTAAGTTCAGGCGACTGGAATTGTTAATATCGCAGTATACGAGCCTGTTGTAATACACGCACGCCTGCAAACAAACGCCGTCACAAGACATGATGACGCTCTGTGGCTACTCACCCCGTTCGCGCGCGTCACTCATCCCGCTCTCTCCCTTGTTGAGCCGCGCAGATTGCGCCGTTCACAAGGGATGACAGAGCGGACGGTCACGAGCAATGTTCAGCGCGCACGCCTCACTCACCGGCGAAAAGAGGAAAGAGAGTGTTTTAGTCCCGCTGAGGCCGGACCAACCTCCAATTCTCACACATTTCTCAGTCCCCTCTTAAGTTCAGGCGGCTGGAAATATTACTATTGCAGTAAACAAGCCTGTTATAATACACGCACGCCTGCAAACAAACGCCGACACGAAACATGATGACGCTCTCTTATATGCTCGTGCTAATTGAAAGCTAATGTGTTCTTCCCTGTGGCTCAGTGGCAGAATCTTAGGCTTTTGCGCCAGAGACCCGTGTTCAAACCCGGCTCTCGCGGCAGATAAAAAATGTATGCTGTTCGCTTCTCCGAGCTCGCGGCCAGCTTTTCTTACATACAGAAAGCGAACCCGCCTCTCTCACCCTCCCGCTCACATGGTGGTGCTCGAGTATTTGCTGAGCGTCTAAATACAAGCCTTCAAGCATTTCGCTCTGTTAGTCCCCTTAAAAAGCCGATTGCAGATGTGTATTCCGCAGCCACGAGCACGTTGTACAACCCGCTCGCCTGCACCAAAACACTGTTTTTACGGCGCCGATGGTGTGTAGAAAATGTGCCCGCATCCCAGTGTTCACCCCTACACACAAGCACGGTTTCCCCTGTGTTACTCACTCATGCATTGCCCACAGTTAAGTCCCGCTGCGGCCGGACCACCGTCAAAGCTTCACCCTCTGTCAGTCCCCGTTGACACTACGTGGCCTCTCACTATCGGTCATGTTTCAAATGTAAGTCCTGTGTCCGCCCTCGAGCGCTCACACATACTAACAAACATTTTGCCCCCGACGCCGCTATTGCGCGTTGCGCCTCACACTATATGTTCCCCGTTCCAAGCCACTGGGACACTGTGTGTAAAACGGCCAGCCATCGCTGCATGCGAGCCGCCGTATCTAAGCACCGAGAGCGCGCGCGCTGCGCCCGCGCCTCCGTATCAAGCTCTCGAGCCCGCGATCATGTTTCTAATGTAAGTCCTGTGTCCGCCCTCGAGCGCTCACACATACTAACAAACATTTTGCCCCCGACGCCGCTATTGCGCGTTGCGCCTCACACTATATGTTCCCCGTTCCAAGCCACTGGGACACTGTGTGTAAAACGGCCAGCCATCGCTGCATGCGAGCCGCCGTTTCTAAGCACCGAGAGCGTGCGCGCTGCGCCCGCGCCTCCGTATCAAGCTCTCGAGCCCGCGGTCATGTTTCAAATGTAAGTCCTGTGCCCGCCCTCGAGCGCTCACACATACTAACAAACATTTCGCCCCTGATGCCGCTCTCGTGCATCGCGCCTCACACTATATGTTCCCCGTCCAAAGCCACCGGGACACTGTATGTAAAACGGCCAGCCATCGCTGCATGTGAGCTGCCGTATTTAAGCACCGAGAGCGCGCGCGCTGTGCCCGCGCCTCCGTATCGAGATCTCGAGCCCGCGATACGCGGCAATCAGAGCCCGGAGGCCATTCTGCCCCTAGCCGCTGTAGCGACAATGAGAAGGAACCAACCACAAAGTAATCTTCTTCCAGAATATTAATTCAAACAGAATATTAATTCAAGATTTGGTCAGGACTTCGTATCCTTATCCATCTTGTCACGGGATCCAGGCGCCAACCAGTCGGGCTGTTTAAAACTGACCCCCAACACTAACTAAATAGCTGGTCAATACTAAGCTTAGTTGCCAAAACGCTGACTGTTTAAGAGAAAGACAGAGACCAAGGTCTCACACAAGAGTCCTCACAAACCAGAGCCATAAATCACCCAGTCTCCAGAAAGTCTGCTAACCAAAGACTTTTATTGGTTAACTTTAAGGAAGAACTGGTCAACGTTTGATAGTTTTGCAAGACGAATCGGTTCAGAGATGATTACTGCTCAGGGCCCTAACAAGAGGTCACATGACCCCTGTGACTAACAGACCCCATCTTGGTCCCATGAGAGATGAACAAAACCTCTTTTCAGTAGGAACTTTCCATGACCTCCGAGCGGGATGTCTAAACTTTACACACCAAAAAGACTGTACCTACCAAAATCCATAAAACTCATTCAAGAACAATTTTCAATGGACTTAAAAACATCATACATCATTCTATGTGTTTCTACAATACATGTGTCCAATTAATATGCTTTAATCCCATATAATTCATGTAATTGTTATAATTATTAGGTGTGTGAATGAACGTGTGTACTGTTTCATATCAATGCTAACTTACGAACACAACTAGCAAGATGGCTTGAATGATATCGGTGTAATATGTTTTGATCTTCTTTTAATTAGAAATCATGTCTAAACTGTAGCCTCTGTTCTCTCTGCTAGTAAGGAGATCCCAGATAAGACATGATTTATGACTTTGAAAACAAAGCCAGTGTCTAATTGGTCCGCTCTCTTCAGGAGGGGGGACAAAACTTTTGAGTTTAAAATCTTGGACTCGCTGTCTGTTCACTCTCTAAGTCACTCTCTAAGTTTGTTCAAAATGTTCTGATACAGAAGACCTCTCAACGAGTGCAGAACAAAGACGGAGACGGCAGACGATGGTTTTAGTAACCATGTAACGTTAACAGACGAGCAGATCAACCCAAATTAAGATCAGATGGGTTAGATTTATTCAAGCCATCTTACTACTCTCGTCTAAATTTTCTTTTCTTTTCTGAGTTATCATTTCCTTTATTTTCCGTTGTGAGTCTCGGTTCTAAGTTAAGTTTTGCGACAAGACTTCGAGCCACGTTTCTTCTGCAAAGCCAGCTTCAGACAAAGACTTTCAATTCATCCGCCAGCACAACACGTGACTGGAACGCCGCAGACCCAGGCACAAGGAGACCACAGCCGACGAACGAACCCAGGGAAACCCTCTGTTACGCAACGAAGGGAATTCCCAAAAAGGAACGCAAAGACAAGCAAGTACCTCCAGACTAAAAGCTGCACTGGTGTATTTATAAATTTAATAACCTGTCTAAGAAACGATAGAAGGGTTAAATTAATGATTGATGGTTCGTTCAGGTCATGTCTAAGTGCATATGGAATCGTGAGATTTCATCCTTTCACTCTTAAACCCACTCTTTCCTCACTCTCTTCCTTTCTGCAACTCGTATGAATGTGTGTGTGTGTGTGTGTGTGTGTGTGTGTTTGTGTTAGACATTAGCTGTATGTGTTAGTATATAATCAATAAAGTATTGTTTGTATTTGAAAAGAGATTGCTTGTGTATCTGCTTACAAATTTATTGTCTTGAACTTCGATTTTAAGTTACCTATGCTTTTACCCTTAATTTATTTCTTAATTTATTGTTACCTGGGGATTATTCTTTCTTGGCCAGGAAGATATTATATTTCCTAGAGTTAATAATTGGTTATGCTTTCTGTTCGTAGGATGAACTGATAAAATGATCATACTATTGATTCTGCTACAGTAAATTATGAAAATAATTAAATTATTAATTATTGTTCATAATTCGTTATGAATAATAATTAATTATATTTATACGTGGGCGTATAAACGCTACACCGCACACGCAAAAGCGTGGGAAGCTATTCCAGGCGCGTCAGAATGGGTGCTGAGCACAGTAAAAAAGGGCTATACTCTGCAGTTCGCTCGCCGCCCCCCGCGCTTTCAAGCGCGAACCGAGACAAGAGTGAATGGGGAAGTAGCACATCTGCTTCGAGCAGAAATAGCGACACTTCTGTGCAATGGGGCTATAGAACCGGTTCCCCCTTCTCTGAGCGAGTCAGGCTTTTACAGCCGTTATTTCCTCGTTCCCAAGAAGGACAGAGCTCTCAGACCGATTTTGGATCTGAGATATTTGAACAAGGCTCTTATGAGAAGACCGTTCAAAATGCTCACAACCAGGCAGATCCTCGCACAGATTCACCCGAGGGACTGGTTTATTTCTCTCGATCTGAAAGACGCTTACTTTCAGATCCAGATAATACCCAGTCACAGGCCATTCTTGAGATTTGCCTTCGACGGTCAGGTATATCAGTACACCGTACTGCCGTTCGGCCTGTCTTTAGCACCCCGTACATTCACGAAGTGCATGGACACGGCTCTCGCTCCCCTGAGAGGCCAGGGAATGCGAATTTTGAACTATTTGGACGATTGGCTAATTCTAGCACAGTCAGAGGAAGAGCTCATCGCTCACAGAGCAGTGCTTCTCAGCCACCTGGAAAGCCTGGGCCTCACGGTCAACTGGACCAAGAGCTCATTACTGCCCAGTCAGCCAACCTCTTTTCTGGGTTTGGATCTGGACTCTGTGACAATGACGGCCCGCCTGTCGACAAAGCGCACGCGCTGTATCGACACCTGGCCGCGTCTTTCCAGCCGGGCAGCACCGCACCTCTCAAGACATTTCAGAGGATGCTGGGTTGTATGGCCTCAGCTGCAGCAGTGCTTCAGCTGGGTCTACTGCGTATGCGCCCGCTGCAATGCTGGTTGAATGCCCAATGGCCTCACAGAGCCTGGGCTTCCGGCGGCATTTGAATCAGAGTGACTCAGAGCTGCGTTTCAGCACTGAAGCCCTGGTTAGCGGTCGACTGGTACCAGCGGGGAGTGACTATGGGAGCCGTCTCGCACCGTAAAGTTATCTCGACGGACGCATCCAACTTAGGTTGGGGCGCTCTTTTCGAGGGCAAACCGGTCTTTGGCCTGTGGTCAGACCAGGAAAAATGCCTCCACATAAACTGTTTGGAGATGATAGCGGTTGTAAGGCCCGTGAAATTGGTCCAATCTGCCGGTTCGCCAATACACGGGGAAGGAATCACGTGTTCTTGTCCTCACTCTTGCAAAGTATTGGTTGGTTAAATTTACAATACATTTAGTTATGTATACTCTCGTTTATTTCATCTGACTCCATAAATGAAAGGTTTTAATAATATCTGTGCCTCACTAAAAGTGAGCGAATGTTTGACAATTCCTTTTAACCATTAAATGAACAATGTCAAAATCAGTTAGAATAATCACATGTAATAATTTAATATTTCAGATATCGGAGATTAATTCCACAATCAATTCAAATATCTAGAACATGGTTATACATTGGTTACACCAAAGAATCTTACCCAGTTTGTACCTGAGATAGAGAGAGAGAAAGGGATAGAAAGAGAGAGAGAGGGAGAGAGAGACAGAGACCCTATTCCATTCGTGTCCAGCAAAGAAGAGCCCCGATAGAGCACGCACACCTTCCTTTATCCTGTGTGCCCAGGTGATACGGGGGATGGGGAAAACCACCCTCAAATGGCTTAACCAGTTTTCTCTAAACTTCTATAAACCTTATTACCTTTTATTTTATCTATCTGGATATGAGATATCTGTACCACTCACTTTGAGACATTTCAAATGACACCAAAAACATAACAGTCAATGATAAACATTCACATTAAACCATATTCTTGTGTGAGTTCTTAGTAGTTTGCGGAAGTGAGGTCGTATGGGGGAGGTCAAATGGTAATTAGCCCTTTGTCTCAGACCAGGGCCTCAACCAGTATTTTCAGTCTTACAGATTCCCTCCTTGATCCCGTGGGTCACATTCTGATGAACACTTACGGGGTCACAGTAAGACGTTTGTTATAATCCTTGAAGATGTAGCACAAAAATTGTCTTTGCAATGTTGGCATCTGTAGAAGCTCAGTGGACTGTGTTCACCTGCAGAACACCTGTTCACAGAACACCTGTTCTCATCAGGTGTATAGCTTGAGTCCAGCACGTGGATGAATGCATTCAGGTTCTCTTCCTGTAATCCTGTGACGTGAGCAAAGTTCATAGAGTCAATCTGAACCTTTTGTGACTTGTTCAGTTGACGTGTCATTCCTTCATGGGGAAACTTCCGCTTCCCTGGCACCTTCTCCACGATGATGATCTGACCCTTCTTGACCAACCCTGTCACCTCCAGCGGTACGGTGGTCTGGGCAGACCTCAGTGGATGAAGGGTTTCTCCTTTGTTCACACTGCTTTGTGTGAGACACCTGAAAAGCATCTTAAATGTCCGCTTCACGATTGAGCACATATGAACTTACAGTCGTAAGGAAATGCATAGGAATGCATAATGCAATAAAGCAAAATCATGTCATGTTCAATGTAAAATACCATGTTCATGTCAGCAAATGTGAGTGGTACATTTGGTCTCATTAATTACCTCATTTTTAATTACCATGCCAATAATACTCCTATAGGGGGTCAAGGAAGAAAAGGAAGATCTTACAAGCTCTTACCCTGTTCTTAGAAACATTTAAATAAATGACATTCTAACAAAACAACCAGTGCTGGGTTAAAACAACATTTCATGAAGAGTGTCAGCAAAATGTTGGTGTAACCAAACATAGAGATTCAATTGAATTGATGTCCAAAAACATTGTTGCGAGTAAAATGGACAATATACAAATAAGCAGAAATCAAAATAAGTTTCAGAAAATTAAAATCAAAATAAGTTTCAGAAATTAAAATCAAAATAAGTTTCAGAAATGTTTTTCTGAATTACTCAAAGGAAAAAAATGCAGAAATCAAAATAAGTTTCAGAAATTAAAATCAAAATAAGTTTCAGAAATGTTTTTCTGAATTACTCAAAGGAAAAATGCAGTAATCAAAATAAGTTTCAGAAATTAAAATCAAAATAAGTTTCAGAAATTAAAATCAAAATAAGTTTCAGAAATGTTTTTCTGAATTACTCAAAGGAAAAATGCAGTAATCAAAATAGGTTTCAGAAATGCAGCAAGAGGTCGGTGTAAACCAATCAATCGTTTTGTGTGTTTGTTTGAGAGTGTTTTTTAGAATATCAGAGTGTGTTTTTGTCTGTGAGAGTGTTTGTGTGTGTGTGTGTGTGTGTGTGTTGGTGTGTGTGTGTGTCTGTGAGAGAGTGTGTTTGAGAGTGTGTGTATTGATCTGGCTAAGTCACAGTCGATGACAGAGTTGAATTGTAAATTTTTGTACTTGGTTGAATTGGTATTTATCCATTTTAATTATGTTTCTGTTATTAGTGGTAAGTTGAGAAATCAGGGGCCCTCTGATCTTCCAACTCCCACCAACAATCATAGAGTTTGAAATTTAATGGCAGGTCTGCCTTAGAATTTGTCTTGATTTGTGACTGTAGCCATTCAGTTGTTCATGTGTGTTGCATTAGTTGGCAGTTTGTTGTGAATAGCGTATGCTATTCTCTGTGTCTCTGTTAGATCATGATCATGAGATCAGCTCCACCCTGTGTGTGTGAAGCTATCTGGATCTGTTAGTGTGAAGATGACACATCTTCGTCTGATGTGCAGTGTTCAGCCTGGATAGACCATCTACCCCAGGTGATGATGCTGTGAGGGTGTAGTGATGGAGGTGTTCAGTGTTCATGTCTAGGAGATGGGTGGAATCTAATCTATAACAATTGTGTTGCAAATTTCGATCCAGTTCTAAACTGGGAGGCCATATTTATGCAATGATGTGATAGTGTGACGTGTGAAAAGGCCTTTTATAATGTCTTTTCACCCATCTCCCGAGTCTCAGGTTATGTTCTAACAATTCCGCTGTCCTGGATTTGCTCCAGGTGGGCTTCACCATTTTGCGGAAGTAGCCTAAGCCTGAGACAGAAAACAGAGGAGAGCGAACCACAGATAATTCCAATATTTCAAAAACATTAAATTCAGACGTGTGGAATTCTTTTACTTGTTCCATTATCATGTAAGTTGCAATTTTAATTCCAGATGTCACATGAAACCGAGTTTCATTGACCAAGTCTGAATTGTTGCTGTTGTTTCAGTGTGTTGTGACACCTGAAGCTGCTTTTCCAGTTCAGCCTTCAGTCCGCTGCATGTGCAATGCTCATTGCTTTCTCTCATTACAGCCAGATCTGTTATGGTGTCGTTCACACATTTTAGTTAGTGCAGATATTTTTTGACCTGCAAAAACTGTGGTACCCTCCTTGTAAATTTACTTCTCTGATTAGATCACATTTTAGTTGTTGCACAATTTGGTTTGCTATTACCTGTGCCACAATTCTAGCCGTGTTTTCTAACGGTGAAAAATAAAGGCATACCCCGCCCCTTTTTGGCACTGGGTAGCACACAAATGAAATTCTGTTTCAGAAATTCAATTTTAATGACGAAAGTCACACTTCTCCAATTATTGTCCTGCTCGGCGAGTGTAATATAATGTTTATTATAATTCAAGTTATAATATAATTATATTCTTTAACAATACAAGTCAAATTATATTGTTTTCAGTCTCTGAAGAGTCTCTGGAACAACTTAACGCCTGGTCAAATCTCTGCTTGTTCTCATGTCAATACATTTGAATATTAAAAGGCTTTTTGGCTCAGGGCTGATAAGATGTACATTCGCTGTTTTTCTTTTTTCCTTTGCTAGGCTTCAAATACCCTTTCTTCTCATTTAGTCTTTTTAAATGGCCATTTTAACGTTTGATTCTTCTATTTACTCTTACTTTATATTTTCCGTTTATAGATCAGGGAAACTATATCGCTTTGCAGTCCTTCTAAGGATGCACAACACAATCTCGCCAGTCTGATTCTCAAAACAGAGGTAATTGGCTAAACATCTGAGATTTGCCGTATTCACACGTACAAAATAACAGACACTTACATAGCCCCCTTGAATGCCACCTCAGGAACTTAATCAAATTGTTTCACTTTAGTAGAGGTCATGACCACCATAAAAGACGTTAGTCGATCAACTTACTTTTCTTAAAATGGCTTTGATTTAGTCAAGCCCGTGGTATAACCACGTACACGTATCTAAAGGAACATTTAAATGAGAACAGAGGTTATGGAACGCACCCGAATCCAGGTTGATCAAATAGCATTCGCTAATTCTGGATGGAAATAACTCGCCCCCCCCTCATTCAAGTACACTTGAATCTGATATCAGTATTAGTTGTCACTAATGTCTAGCGCAGGCTTGTGGAAATATACGAATCCGGTAATCTATTTGGGAAAAATAATTGCAGAGATATCCAGAATGAGTTCAAACGTGACAATATTTTGTTCTCTGAAGCCTTAAATATGAAAAGGTTTTTGTTTCAGGATTAATGAGATGCGTTCGCTGTTTCTGATTTTCAAATTCATTGTGAATCACATTATAGCCACCAAATTTAGCATAGACACACGTGTTTAATTCAGTTTACACAGGATACATGGCCTAGAATACAACATCTACAACCTTTTTACCTAAGTGTTCCAAATACCCCCACAGCAAAACAATAGAATACAACATCTATATCACCTTTGCTTAAGTATTTCAAATACACTTACAGTAAAGCAATCCTGTGTTAAAGAATAAACTTTAAATTAGCCTATGTGCATGTTGTAGCACAAACAACCAAATTGTGTTCTATGTGCACGATGTGTAGTGCACGATGTGTTAAGCACAATTTCAAATTTTGAAAATGCAGACAGGTTCAATGAATTTAGATGTTAAACTATTAAGCTATTTGCTATTGGGCTGCTACCCAACTAGCAAATGACGCTAATAGCTGAGGGCCTTGAGTGACCAAAGTTGTCAGGTCAGTAAGAGTTTTAGATGCATTTGAGCTTTGGTTACTTGCTGAGTGCTGGTTCGTGTCATTAGATTGTGATTGTCTGCGTTTTATGAAATAGGGTGGAGGTCTGCCTCTGCCCAGTGACCAACACTTTTCCTCTGTATGGCCTGTTTTGTGACAGGAATTACAGAATCTGCTCAGTTTGCCACAGTGTAGCTTTCTGAATTCTCCTGTAGATGGAGGATTTTCATGACATTCTAACACAACTACCTCACCATGCATTTGTTTCCGTGACTCAATTCTTGTTGCCCAGCTAACAATACCTTCGAATGTATTTTTTGCTGGAGAAGCACCACACATGAGTGATTGCTGTACACGCGGCCCTGCATTTGTAAGCAGGAATTCAAGGAGAACTACATTGTTGTGGTTAACACCTTCAATTCCAGAATACTCCTCAAAAAGTTCAAACATATTTTCTGCATATGTCTCAAACGATTCTTCAGAACTCTGTTTCCGATTGAAAATCAATTCCCATCCAACAGGACTACAACCACGCAGCTCGCGAAGGCATTGTTTTAGTCTATTCAAGATTTCACTCTCAGGCTCATTTTGATGCATTGACTGCACAATGGTGCCCGTCATCAAAACCTGTGGTATCTTATAGTTCAGAACATCTGGAATTGAGCTGATAACAATTTGCCAAATATCTTTTGGTTCGAGCTGAAATGCATGTTTTAGACTAACAATGCGTCTCCACCATGGTTCGAATGGCCCTTTCAAAGGGAATGGTCTGATCTCTGCTTTAAACAAGCTACATTCAGTTACTGTTAAAGGACGCCGAATGGTTGACTCTGTGCCGTTTGGGTGCCGTACCACCTTAAGGGCTGAAACAGGCACTCTTTTCATAACTTTATCACATGCTTCATCTGTCTGGAAAGATACGAGATCATTAGAGCAGGCTGCCTCATCTAAGAAGTGTACATTTTTAGCCCAATCGCTGTTAAGCTTAATTGCTTTTAGCATTTAGCTTAGCCTTGAGATCTGCAATGGTCTCTTTGTGATTTTTACACTTTTCAGTCAGGGCTAACAGCTCAGCTAGTAATTTATCTAGCTGTGTTTGAAGATCTTGAATCTTTTCCTCAGACTTTTGTGCCTCTGCATTTTTAGAATGCACTTCTTCACATTTAGCATCCATAAGCGAAGATAGAAATTTTGTTGACTCATTTAGCCTTTTATAACTTATGAAGTTTAAAGCCTCAATTATTTCACCATGTTTTGATTTCTTCTGTTTACTACCCACTGTTTTCCACCAAGTGAAAATTTCATTGTCAATAGCATCAATGTTAAGACCTTTTCTACTTAGTTTGTACAGTGTAGGCTCAACCTTTTCAGCCCATAATGTAAACAGGACATTATCAGTACACATGATTTCACAATAATGGGACTACTGATACTTCTAATATCTGTTTCATACAATTCATGCAAATGGAGACTTTCCCTCCCAGTCAGCCAGTGACACAAAACAAGGGTTAAGCGTTTTGGGCGCAGCATGGCTTTAGCATTTAGCATTAGCCTCAGCCTTAAGCGTTTTGAAAACAGCATGGGCAATAGCATTTAGCATTAGCCTTGAGCGTTTTGAAAACAGCATGGACAATAGCAATTAGCGTTAGCCTTGATATTTGAGTTTTAGCCTATAAATCATATCATCCTGTTTTCCGAAAATTTTCTTTTCATAACAGTGCATCGATCTGCCTTTTTTATTTATAAAATCACGTGTTTTCCTATCGTTTACAAACTTAGATTTTTCTTTCTTTTGTTTGCTCATTCTCATCACGTGTTGCTAGTGTTTAAACAAAGCCAATACAACAATGGTTGGAAAACATGCGGCTGATTTTAAAACTTTTTAGGCTTGACTTTTTTCAGCTCTTCATCGAGTTATTAATTATTTGGAAGATGTTATTCTCACTTTAGGTTTCACTTTCTGTTGCTTAGGCAAAACAAGGAGATCTTTAAAATCTAATCATTCTTCATCTGGCTGCCGCATCACGCTTCTAAACAAAGGGCTTTAATTCCGACCCGTTAACAATGCAAACATTTCTTCAACACTTCTAAAATGCAAAGAAAATTGACTTACCACAATCGCGGAAGAAAGAGAAGATGTTCAAGACTCTTGTTGATATTAAAGTCCCAATACTTGCCGGAAGGACGTATCTTGTGAATCTGTTTTGATCTGTTTTGAGATCACGTCTCGAGGTCACCATTTTTGTAAGGCCCGTGAAATTGGTCCAATCTGCCGGTTCGCCAATACACGGGGAAGGAATCACGTGTTCTTGTCCTCACTCTTGCAAAGTATTGGTTGGTTAAATTTACAATACATTTAGTTATGTATACTCTCGTTTATTTCATCTGACTCCATAAATGAAAGGTTTTAATAATATCTGTGCCTCACTAAAAGTGAGCGAATGTTTGACAATTCCTTTTAACCATTAAATGAACAATGTCAAAATCAGTTAGAATAATCACATGTAATAATTTAATATTTCAGATATCGGAGATTAACTCCACAATCAATTCAAATATCTAGAACATGGTTATACATTGGTTACACCAAAGAATCTTACCCAGTTTGTACCTGAGATAGAGAGAGAGAAAGGGATAGAAAGAGAGAGAGAGGGAGAGAGAGACAGAGACCCTATTCCATTCGTGTCCAGCAAAGAAGAGCCCCGATAGAGCACGCACACCTTCCTTTATCCTGTGTGCCCAGGTGATACGGGGGATGGGGAAAACCACCCTCAAATGGCTTAACCAGTTTTCTCTAAACTTCTATAAACCTTATTACCTTTTATTTTATCTATCTGGATATGAGATATCTGTACCACTCACTTTGAGACATTTCAAATGACACCAAAAACATAACAGTCAATGATAAACATTCACATTAAACCATATTCTTGTGTGAGTTCTTAGTAGTTTGCGGAAGTGAGGTCGTATGGGGGAGGTCAAATGGTAATTAGCCCTTTGTCTCAGACCAGGGCCTCAACCAGTATTTTCAGTCTTACACGGTCGAGAACGTGCTCAAGCGCTTCCTCCCTCTCATACGGGATCACCATGTGCTAGTCTGCTCGGACAACATGTCTGTGGTATCCTATGTGAACCGACAGGGCGGTGTCAGATCCAGGAACCTCTGCAAACTGACAGAACGCCTTCTCGTGCGGGGTCATCACTTGCTGCGCTCGCTGAGAGCCGCGCACGTGCCAGGCCACCTGAACGTTGGCCCAGACAGACTGTCCAGAGACATCATTCCCCTGGGAGAATGATCTCTGCACCCCCAGACAGTCCAGTCGCTCTGGCGCCTGTTCGGCAGGGCGGAAGTCGACCTCTTTGCGTCAAAAGACAACACTCACTGCCCGACGTTCTTCTCAAAGAGCGAGGACGCGCTGGCCCAAACCTGGCCCAGCCTCTCGCTATACGCCTTCCCTCCGATCTCCCTGTTACCACAGGTCATCAAGAGAATCAGGGAAACGCACCACCCAGTGCTTCTTGTAGCCCCGCGATGGGAGAACCAAACTTGGTACCCAGAGCTAGTGAGGCTGTCGCACTTAGCCCCATGGCCGATCCCGGGGAGAAAGGATCTCCTCTCTCAAGCTGGTGGATCAATCTGGCATCCCCATCCAGAGCGCTGGTCTCTGCATGCGTGGATAATCAATGGATACCCGTTGACCTGCCAGAAGGGCTCGTAAACACGATCACGCAGTCTAGAGCTCCCTCTACAAGAAGGCTGTACTCCTCTAAATGGTCTGTGTTCTCTAAACAGTGCGCTACTAAGAGCCTGGATCCACGTACATGTGGGGTTCCACGGGTGCTCTCCTTCCTACAAGAGCTGTTGGACAAGGGCAGGTCCCCCTCCACGCTCAAAGTGTATGTTGCGGCCATTGCAGCGGTCACGGAGACGACGCGCGGCCGTACAATAGGAAGGAACGAGCTCATCATCCGTTTTCCTCAGAGGAGCCAGGTGGATGAATCCCCCGCGGCCCCCCTCGGTTCCTATTTGGGATCTGTCCTTGGTCCTGGAGGCCCTGAAGGCTTTTCCCTTTGAATCGCTTGAATCCGTGGATTTGAAATACCTTTCGCTCAAAACCGTTTTTCTGATAGCTCTGTCTTCAGTAAAACGCGTGGGGGATCTACACGCGCTATCGGTTAGCCCCGCATGTCTTGAGTTCGGACCAAATGACTCCATAGTCATCCTCAAACCGAGACACGGTTACATCCCCAAAGCGATTGGTACCCCCTGTAGGGCGCAAATCATCTCCCTGTCAGCTCTGCCAGCATTCGATAGTGAGGACAGTGATAACCTCTTATGCCCCGTCAGGGCGCTGAGGGTTTACATCATGCGCTCCGCCGTCTTCAGGCGTTCCGAGCAGCTCTTTGTTTCATTTGGTGGGCACACCAAGGGTCTCGCCGCCTCGAAACAGAGTCTGTCCAGGTGGATAGTGGACGCGATCGCATCAGCTTACGCCTCCAAACACCTGCAGTGCCCTATGGGCATCAGAGCCCACTCCACTAGAGGCATGGCCTCGTCGTGGGCCTGGTCAAGCGGGATTTCTATTCACGATATTTGCATGGCGGCGGGCTGGGCCTCCCTATCGACATTCGTGAGATTTTATAACCTGGAAGTTCCTGCCTTGCAGGCTAAACTGTTATCAGTATAAGTGATATGTATGTTCTGCCCAGTCGCTCATGTGCAGACTACGTTCATGTACTGTTAATATTTCTGGTAAATGGCACCAATACAAGGGAAGAGTGTTTCTATACACAGACCGGCTGAGCCGCTCTGTCTCTGTGTCCCCATTACGCGCTTGTGTACCAGTGCTGGCCCGCGCAGCTGGCCGCCTGTCCTCCAATCAGTCGCGCTGGGGATTATTCTCTCTAACACATAGACCGGCGAGACCGCTCTTTTTTTTCCCTACTATGTGCTTATGTACTGTGCTTACATTATACATAGACCGGCTGTGCCGCTCTATTTTATATGAAGTGCTTTTACATGTGTTTGCCCGTTTCTCCGACCGGTCACCTGTTCCAGCATGTTGTTTCCCCGGTCTCCCTGGGACACATGCACCGGATGCTCGGCGCGCACAGCGTTGACCAGGGGTTCCCGTAGCGTAAGCTAACTTACGCAATACGAGAGAAACTCTCGTAAGAGAACGTACTCGGTTACCTAATGTAACCTCGGTTCTCTCTAGAAGAGGGAATGAGTATTGCGTAACCTGCCG
The DNA here is from genome assembly GCF_949319135.1 of Squalius cephalus. NCBI lineage: Eukaryota > Metazoa > Chordata > Actinopteri > Cypriniformes > Leuciscidae > Squalius > Squalius cephalus. The sequence continues at coordinate 25,544,358 of NC_137145.1, forward strand.
TGTCGCGCCACAAGCTTTTGCGCTTCAGACTATGAAAACCAGTTTCTCAGCCTGTGAACCCTTGCTTATATACACACTAGCCACACCCATCCTGGCGGTTAGAGGGGCGTGGAGGGCGCGAAGCGCCCTCACAGGGCGTGACGTCACACAGGGCTCACTGGTAGGCTGCAGCAGTTGCCGCTGGACAGCCAATGAGCACGCTTATGTAGCCTGCCATGGTCTGCCGGCTTCCGCACTGCATTGACAATGAATACAAAATTAAGGATAATTTTTTGGCTTCAGATCTCGAGAAAAGAGAACTTTCCCGTAGCGTAAGCTAACTTATATTAAGCAATACTCGTTCCCTCTTCTAGAGAGAACCGAGGTTACATTAGGTAACCGAGTACGTTATCTTGCCAAGAAAAATCTTTATTCATATGTCAGGTAAGAAACTTGAGAAGTTGTATTCATGACAGGTCTCTGCGTTTCCGTGTTTCTCTGCCATAGTACAATAAGACTGAACTTAAATACACCACTGAAGGACTTTACAACTTCCTTGTAAGGTAGAAAAACATGTTGCTTGAGCTTTAAAAATGGAACGTATGTCATGCTTAAACATGGCACAATCCACTTTCTATATTAAGAAACTTCCCTTCAGTGTATACATTTGTGGTACATTTATATGAAACATTCCTTTCCCCCAGTTCCCCTCCCTGCCTGAAATGTGATCTTCACCCATGGATCCATGCTCTCTATACTCTAACTCATGCATTTTAAACTCCATAAGATAATACAACTGATTATGAATATTAATAAAGAATAATAATACAGATACATAATATTAAATAATGAAATTATATAAAAAGATGACATTTTAGTCTTCAATACCCTGAACTCTTGATTGATTAAACCAAACCTTGCTTACTCGAGGTATGCTGGTTACAAAAATGTGTCCTGGAGTAAGTTCATCCAACTCAGAGTAAGTTCATGGTCAGAGGTGTGTAGTAACGAAGTACATTTACTTTGTTACATTTACTTGAGTATTTTTTGGAAAATGTTTACTTTTAAGAGTAGATTTGAATGTGGCTATACTTTTACTTAAACTCGAGTAGATAAATCTAATAAAAAAATAAATAAAAAAAACTTTTACTTTGTTATGCGGGGCGACGTTCCTCTCGTTACTTTATTTAAATACAATACATGTTAAGAAACACGTAGTTTATTCCAAGCGTGCTGTCTCTTTTTTTTCTGGGGCATGAGCGATGCCCCATTCACAAATGAATCACTCTTTTGAGTCAATTCTGTTCAAAGACTTGATCAAACAAGTTGGCAAAACTGTCTAAATTGGTTCGCGAATCAGTTTGACTTATTTGTTTAGTCTCCTGCACACACTGAATCGTCTGAACCAGTTTCTCACTCGGAGTCGTAACAGGAAATTTAAGAACATCAAGACTGTTGGATGAAATAGCCGTGGACCTTCAGTCAATTAAAAGCAAATATGCAAAAGCATCCTATTGTTTGCCAGCGATGAAGATCTTAATTAGTTGAACATCTGCGTATGCTGTCTGTGAACGATCCATACAGGTAATAGGTGACATTTTACAAATGCAAAGTATGACATTACAAGTTTTATGGACTTATACCTTAATTTATACACTAAATAAACTACCATTGTTCACAGAGTATGAAATTAACACCCTCCAACCTGCAGTAATTTGTGAGCCATACGGAAATGTAATATATGTACACATATGAAATATACATATATTAAATATATCCACATAGAAAGTGAAAACATATATGGACATATATATCTGCCCATATAAAACCTTTTAGAAAATGGAACAATTTCATTAAAGGTTGTATCAGTACGGAAGCCCTGAACCGCAACGTAAAAAAAAAAAAAAAAAATCTGTAAAAAAAAAAAAAAATTATGAAAAAAAAAAAAAATGCTATCATTTAGAAATTAAAGTCGAAACGTTTCGAGATTAAAGTCGAAACTTTTCGAGATTAAAGTCGAAATGTTTCGAGATTGAAGTCGAAACATTACGAGATTAAAGTCGTAATATTTTTTTAGTAAAGACCTGCGCTCTTGAAGTCGAACTGCTTCTGACATGGATCTAAACATAGCTTTTTACTTTTATCTGGGCTACCTCCATCCAGTCTGAAAAGTGTTTTCGCCTGTAAAGTCTATTCCGGCGCAGTATATTTTGTAACGTCCTAAGACAAATGGTAAATGGTCGAAACATTTTGACTTTAATCTCAAAACGTTTCGACTTTAATCTCGAAACATTTCGACTTTAATCTCGAAATGATAGCATTTTTTTGTATTTTTTTTCAGAAAATTTTTTTTTTACAGATTTTTTTTTTTTTTTTTACATTGCGGTTCGACTTTAATCTTGAAACGTTTCGACTTTAATCTCGAAACATTTCGACTTTAATCTCGAAATGATAGCATTTTTTTTTTTCAGAAATTTTTTTTTTTTTACAGATTTGGTTTTTTTACATTGCGGTTCGACTTTAATCTCGAAACGTTTCGACTTTAATCTCGAAACGTTTCGACTTTAATCTCGAAACATTTCAACTTTAATCTCGAAATGATAGTATTTTTTTGGTTTTCAGAATTTTTTTTTTTTTTACAGATTTTTTTTTTTTTTACATTGCGGTTAGACTTTAATCTCGAAACGTTTCGACTTTAATCTCAAAACATTTTGGCTTTAATCTTGAAATGATAGCATTTTTTTTTTCAGAATTTTTTATTTTTTACAGATTTTTTTTTTTTTTTTTACATTGCGGTTCGACTTTAATCTCGAAACGTTTCGACTTTAATCTCGAAACATTTCGGTTTTGGTTTTGAGTGGTTGGTGAAACCAATTGTTTTTGTGTGCAGATCTCAGAGCCTAGGCTGGCATTTCGACTTTAATCTGGAAATGATAGCATTTTTTTTTTTCAGAATTTTTTTTTTTTTTTTACAGAATTTTTTTTTTTTTTTACATTGCGGTTCGACTTTAATCTCGAAACGTTTCGACTTTGATCTCGAAATGATAGCATTATTTATTTATTTTTACATTGCGGTTCGACTTTAATCTCGAAACGTTTCGACTTTAATCTTGAAACATTTCGACTTTAATCTCGAAATGATAGCATTTTTTTTATTTTATTTTTTTTGACGTTGCGGTTCAGGGCTTCCGTATATCAGTGATTTCAGCCCCCCCTCCCAAAAAAAGGGCTTCTCACAGCCTTCAGCATGGTAAACCGGGACGGAACCACAATCGCCGTCCCCGCGCAACAGGGCCACACCGGGAGGCACGTCACCATCATAGACTGTAAAAAAGGAATAGGTCACCATGCTTACAGATGGCAAAGAGTTGCATTTTTACAGGGATGCAAACAGCGCACTTTTGATCTGTAGAGAAAAGGCTGTGGATTTGCATAAAATGACTTTATTTTGTTGGAGTTTGTTGCCGTTTTTAAACGACTCGCTACCGTGTGCCTGTTAGATCACACATCACAAGGACTAAATCGGCATCAAACGCACAATAACTGGAATTTAAAACTGTGAAGAAACAAATGATCAATAAACTGTTGGACAGATAGACACTAGGATTTGTGCGCTCTACATTTCTTCGCTTTGTGCCGTGAACTTTTAAATGCGCACTTGTGCAGCGCAGCGCTGAACACTGTGACTCCACGTTGCTTTGAGCACATCATTCTGCGCCCGCGATGCGCATACGCGCTTTGTGCGTTCTGTTTTGAAGCGTTTCATATTTTCATAGTTTTGCGCACTGAAATATTATTAAAAGCCTATATTTTTGTATACCTAGCCTGCACAATACATTTAAAATAAGCATAATTTAATTGTATGTTATTTCTGTGTAGTGTAGTGTAGGCTATATAAATATACACACTTCTGAATTCTTGACATTCATGTATAAATATAAAATTGTGAAATGTATGATTGCCTGGTTGAATTTTATAAGAGTACTAATAGTAATTTATTTTTATTAACATGTTTAGAAGATTTGATAAAATTACTGTGCAGATTTTTTCAAGAATTACTTTTTGCTGCAGATTTATACATACATACATAATACATTTATGTAATATTTAAAGGTGTTAACTGTAATCTTACACTGCAAAATGATCACTTACAAAGGATTAAATTCATCACAATTATGTAAGTATCTGGGGGGGCTGAAATCACTGATACAACCTTTAATAAACAAGTGTTTTCTGTATCAGTGTTGGCTGCAAAGATGAAGTTGACGATTCTGACTAACGACCTTCACAGTAGTGAACGTGCCAGAGAGAAATGCACATTTCATGTAGATTACATAAGCAGAGAGCAGTCTGTTTTCTTTCGTTTTGAATTGTTCTGTTTAAAAGTAGACATGTCTGTGAGGCAAGTAGGCGCTGAGTTTCGGTTCATTTATGAGAGGAGCTCCAGTTCATGCACTGGCGACTCCGTGTCCTGATTATCTCTTGTCTACTATATTTACTTCTTATTTATTAAATCCAGGCAACATTGATGAAACATTGATTAAAATTAAGATACAATTAATACAAAACGAAATTCACTTTAAAGAAAGGCTTTGTGCTCTCTGTTTGAGGTCTCTGTGAAAGTTTTAATTCAGTCTTTTAGTGTCGCTTTCAGAGCGCTCACGTCCATAACTGAGAACTGACACGTCCGTAACATAGTTTTTTCCTCATAAATGCGAACACAAAAAAATAAAATAAATATATTATGTTCTGTGGAGAGCCAACCCTTCTTCATCCAGTGGGTATAGTATTACTTTTGGTTTGCTTAGTGTAATTCACTGAATTACAAAAAAAATATTTTGCTACCTAAAAGTTAAAGATATTTTTTGTGTCACGCATGCATGCATGTCTATTTCCCTCATATTAAATATAAAACGCATGTGTAGACTGATATTTTTCTAATGTCTGGACTCCTTTATTATGGATATATAAACAGACGTTTAAATATATTGGTATTAAATGCATTTTCTGAGCATTTATATTTCAAGTTATATTTCAAGTTTTTACTGCAAATGTCATGTCCATAACGCTGGAATTGACCAATTTTAAAGAATTTATCCTCAACTAGTTTTGTGGTGTAGGTCTACGTATTTTATAATGTTAACTTCAAATAATACTAATAGTAATTTAAAGATGTGGTAGCTTTGGATCTGGACGGGATGATAACATGGGAGTTGGAAGGGGTGTGTCGCGATTCTGCCTTCTCACACCGACACAGGTTTGTGGATCTGAGTGTTGCGATTTCGGTTTCATATCGCATATCGTTACAACCCTAGTCATTTTAGAATGTTAAGTTCTACTTCTGTAGTTATTTTGGTGAAAGTAGCTCAAAAGTAATACAGGAGTAATGTAACGCATTACAATTCTGAGACAGTAATATTGTAAGGTAAAGAATAGGTAAAGGCACTGCGTCATATCATTACGCCCAGCAGCAAAGTTTCTTGATTATTACACAGGAATGAGAGTAGAGTTCCTAGCCATATCAGCCTAGAAAATCGCAACTTTACATTTTCCGTCGGTCTTAGTACACGATGTAACTACAGAAGAGTCAAGTTTTAAATAGGAAAAATAACAAAACTCTTTGGTCATTGTTTTATTTGAGAGAGAGATGCTAATGGCCTTGTCCGATTCAATGATCTATGCTAAGCTATGCTAAAAGTGGTACCGCCAGACCCGGAGTTCGGCTGAATGGATTCGAAAACAGTAAAACTCAACTGTTTAACTCTGGGGGAGTTGTAAAATGAGCCTATTTCCAAAAAAAAAGTGGAGTATCCATTTAAATGTTAAAAGATCTTTCAATAACCCTTTTATCACATTCAAGGACCGTCCTCTATTTTCTCCCAAAGCACTTCAGGGTCTCATGGTACTGAAAAGGTGACTGCAGAACCTCTGAACTAAATACAAAGTGCTTAAAGGATCCCATAAGTTCCAGCAAGAACCTCAAAGATTGTCAATGCTCCTCTAGTAACCTTACTATAGGAGAAAGAGCTTTGAGGCACTTAAATTACATTTTGAAGGTCCTTGAGTATCCGACAGGATATTTGAGGCTCCTTTAGTTTTTACAGTGCATACTGTTTAGGGTGGGTAGTATGGACATTGAGACGCAGGGTGTGTCTCCACCCATGTGTGCTGTTGACTTTCATCAAAATTTCTATGCTGATCCAACACACTTTAAACATTGAAATGTCAAACTCAACCAAAATTATGGTTTGGATCAAAACTCAACATTGTATCAATGTAATCATGCTATCTGGCATGTCTCATCCGACAGACAGAAAGGCGGCGCTCGCGAGCACACTTCTGAGCACTGAAATGCGGAATGGGACACCCGTCGGACTCGTACACTTGGCAAGCATGCACAATTTAAGGTCACAAGACCGCGAGTCCACAAGTGTGCTTTTAGGATCCAGCCCTAGTTTTCAGGAGGTCTCCAATCCAGGTACTAACTAGGCTCAACTCTGCTAAGCTTCGGTGGACAACCAGTCTTGGGCTACAGGCTGATGTGGCTGCTGGCATCAATATGAAAATGATGGGAATCATATACAATGACCTTCAGTCACCAGATCTCAACCCAATTGAACACCTATGGGCGATTTTGGTATTTTGATGATGGTGGTAGCACTCTCTACTACCATTATCAAAATGCCAAAAAGGACTACATTTTGAACAAAACAAAAAGGAAAAAACGATATTTGAATACAAAGCCTTGGTGAACTGATGGCAAAGTGCACTGAAGCTGTTTAAGCGGCACGTGGTGGACCCAATTTTTTGTCTCCAATCTGTGTTTATATACATAATCAAGTATTAAATATAATAAACAACCCAAATTCTAGTTTTGAGACAAAAATATTCTGTAGGTTTTTGCCTGTGCTATCTTGGCTCCCCCTCCCTAGAATGACACAGCACTTTCAAATCACTTTTAGCTTCTGTTTCCTGGAAATGGAGGCTGGCATTACATCGATTTTTAACTCTTTCCATCCTGTTAGGACTTCATAATATTTCACTTTGTACTGATGATGTATAGCAGACAATTAATTTGAGATTAATTAAAACAAAATGCATTTAAGTATTCTGCTTCTACAAAATAAATTAATTCAATATGCATTTAAATGTGTTCCCAGTACTGTGTGTAAAATTGAAAGTGAAAGTGAAAAAGGAACAGGAGGCTATATATACGGGCACCATGATGTCAGCTTCCACACTGGGCTGCAGACTGACTGAAAAACGTGAAGTGACCATTCTTCTGAGAAAAACAGCAGATAATGGGAGACAAAAGTGAATTAGGTAATGATTTTCATTTTTTTTTTTGCATAATTTTGCAGTATTATATGATTTGTATTTTGACAGGGGATACACCATAGATAATCATATTTTCTTTTTATATACTGTATGTAGAACTGGAAACACCATGGAGGAGAATTGACTGGGGGTAAGTTTAACATATTATATTCACGCTATGTAGAAAATAATGTTGCCTATTTGTCTTATTTCCATGAATAGATATAAATATATTTATAAAAGGGTGATGGTATATACTGTATGACTTTCATAGCAAAAAAGAATTGGATATGAAAATATATTAACACAATAAATAACAACAGACATTATAGCAATAATAACAAAAGCATAATTTTATCAATAATAGTGGCCTTTAATGTTTCCTATCATTAGTAGATGCCAGTGACTAGAATCAACACTATATTGTTTACCAACATAATGTACTGTTTTAAAGATTTCAGTAAAAGCTTATTATTTTTATATTGCCAAACATATGAAGTCTTTGGCTAAATAAATATCTAAATAAAGGTGTGACCAAATGAGACTTGAATGTGCGATATATGACAAATCAGCAGTTTTTCTGAAGTTCCTTTCTTTAAAGTATTTTATTTCTTGCACTTGCATAGACAAAAAGAAGTGCTGAAGAATCGCCTAGAAATGTTCTCTGTGAGTAATCCAGATGTAAAAGACATCAGGATCCTTGTAGCTGGACAGATTGAAGGAGGGAAGTCCAGTTTTATTAATTCTGTTAACAACGTTTTCCAAGGACGGATCACAAGTAGCGCAATAGCTTATTCAAGTAAAAGTTTCAATTTTACAACAAAAGTAAGTATTATTTTTTAAATAATATTGCACATTATACAGTAAGATTTTTTTTTCTTCCAACAAAATGCATAAACAAGTTTTCATTTTCTCAGTAAACTAAAATTCTTTAGATGACCTGTAGTTGTCACAATGATGTTTCTGTTGACTTTTAGTTTGATACTTTGATTCTTCTGTTTCCGTTTGTCCCTGTTTCTCCTTTCTTTTTACTTTCTGGCTTCCTCGAGCCAATGAGTTGCTGAATGTTGGTGCAGGTCCCTCACGTGAGGCACCATGTATCTCATTCAGCGCTCCGGATAAGGATCTGATGAAGATGACTGCATCGGCTTTTGTCCTCTGGAGAGGATGAGGAATTCTGAATCGGATTCAGAGTTGAAGGCCATGCTTTCCCAGGTCACCGTGGGCATTGGGCTCGAGTGGAACACTCCACCGTGTCCTGAGCCCTCACGGTTGGATGATTAGTTCCTGGCTGAAGAATCGGGTGGAGAATCCTGTGTTTCGTTTTATTTCTGCCGCCACCGCCCCTTTTTCAATAAAAGAGCAGTTTCCAAAACCTCTGGGCCATAATGGGTCTGTGCTGACAGTGAGCGATGCTCTGCTTCCTCACTCTCGGCCATAGCCTCATTCGCCATGGGTAGGTAGCCCACTCTTTGGGGATGCACCGCCTCCTCAGCCCTCACAGGACCCACGGAGATGCTTGGGGTTGAGACGCAATGCCAAGAAGAGTTCACTGTCTCCCCAACAGAGAACTATGTTCCTGGGGGTAGTATGGGACTCAGTTACGATGCAGGCAGAGTTGTCTCCTGCTCGTATAGAGTCAATCTTGACAACAGTCACCAGAATCAAGCTAGGCCAGGAAAATCGTGACTACGGACGCATCCCTTACAGCAGGGCTATTCAATTGGCAGCCCGCCAATCATCTCCATCCAGCCCGACGGCACCAACCTCCTTCCTCCTCTTTTCCTGGCGGTGCGGCTAATTTAGTTTGATACTCGCTCCGATTGACCTGAGAAACGTTTTACGTGCGAATATATCAGCAGTTATTATATGTGTCCCGAATTTATGTCGACTGAACCAGCGATAGGCTACCAATCATTCGTGGATGAATCATTCTTTTGGTTCGATTCTTTCTGTATAACGGTCTAAAACTATTCATATTCATTCGGACCGCTCTGTCACTGAATCATCTGAAGCGGTTTCTCGGTCAGTATAGCAACAACAAATAGCGCTGTTTTCAGTTAGTTGTTTCAACACGGCCCAGCACAGAGTTGCGTTTACTCCCGGTCCCGGACACTAGTATTAAACAGCGTTGCGACAACCAGTGGGAAGCGTTTCAGTTCTACAGAAACCTCTCTGTTACAAACCACAAATCACTCGATGATTTAACTAGTATTAAATCGGATGAAACAGTCTCAACATTCCCAACAAGACTGATGAGGAAAGCAGGAGAAACATTGTGGCATGAACAAAATTAGAAGACTTTAAATCCCCTAATCACCCTTACAAACATTTACCATGAATGTACTGTAGTAATTTACCATGGGTTGGGCAGAAATGTGCAATATTTATATTGAATACTATGTAGTAATAAATAAATAAATATAGTAAATATAGTAAATATATATATATATATATATACTATAATATTATATAGTATAATAATAAATATTATTATTAATATAAATAAATAGTGATTTATATTGCATTAGATTTATTAGGTGGGTCGAGGAATATATAATTAATGTTTGTTATGAAATTATGCCAGTTTCTTTGTAAAGGTGCGTACAGTTTTTAACTTGTGTTTAGGCATTTTTTATACAGTGGGAGTGAGTAGCCTGTGGTTATCAAGTCTCACTGTCAGAATATTTTCATTTAAGCATAACAATTATAAATAAAATAAATATTTTTTCTCACCAACAGCTACGAGTTTGTATAATTAATTTATTTGTTCCAAGAAAAATAGTTGTACACAGCTGTAAATTATAAGTTTTTATGTATTATGGTTTTATATATATGCATATTGCATACTGTTGGGTACCACATTTCCAAGTAAATACCATACTTTTTTTTAGGGTTACTTTAACTTATTTTTTGAAACTGTTATGTTTCAATAAATAAGCTAAACCCCCAAACCAACCCACCGGCCCACCTCAACTTGTCGATCTGATAATCGAGGGAGCGGGCTAGGGAGCGGGCTAGGGAGCGGTCATGGAGGGCCGCTACACCAGAGGTCTATGGAGGGACTATCATCTTTCATGGCACATCAATTGCCTGGAGATGTTGGTTGTGTTTCTGGCTCTAAGACATTTCCTCCTGGACCTCAGAGGTCATCATGTTCTAGTTCGAACAGACAATACGTCTGTGGTCTCTTATATAAATCAGCAGGGTTGTGCCCTTTGTACAGACTTGCTCATCAGGTTTTCCTGTTGTCCCAGAGCAAACTACTCTCACTCAGAGCAATGTTCATTCCCAGGGACCAAAATATGGGGCAGATATCCTTTCAAGGCAGGGGCTGAGGCCCGGGGAATGGAGACTCCACCCCGAGGTGGTGGAGTTAATCTGGAGGGAGTTCAGCCAGGCTGAAGAAGAACTCCATCCTGGGTTCTAAAGTCCTACGTCCTGAGTTGTGCCATGCAAGCTTCACACCAGGACAGGCACTAGTAAGTGTGACTCAATGGGTATTTCCTTCCCCAAAGTGTCGTCTTTGATGCAGCGCGAAAGGGAACGTCTCGGGTTATGACTGTATGACGCTGCATCCCTTTGCCACACCTCCTGAGTGCCTGAGAACAACTTGCTTCGACCTATCAGAAGCTAACACTGTTGTGTGCTGGCGTCCCTTTGTAGCTTCCGTGAGCACCATCACATGTGACGTCATGATGCAACACCAATCGAGATTGCACTTAATCCACACGTGTTTCAGACACGCTGAAGGCGACCACCTCCCCAAGGTGTCGTCTTCGACTCAGCGTCTCGTTCCCTTCTCAGGGAACAAGCGTTACATTCGTAACCCAAGATGTTCCCTCCATCAGGGAATGGAGTTTACAATAGTAGCCGAGATGTTCTTGGTCAGTTCTTGTTTATTATTAGTGTGGTTTGTGTTCACTAGAGCTTTACTTTTACAATCTCATTTGTGTTTTGCTTCGGTTAATCAATAAAGACTGTTAGATTTTCTTGGAACTCCTTCGTTATGAGATTGATACAACCACACTGTTACAATAGTATGTGCATTATGAGAATTTTGGCTGTGTGTAAATTTGTCAGTTTATTTTTTTAGATTTATTTATTTTTTTGTGTAGCTTACAACACACCGCATCAGAAATGAAGATGATGATTTGCCTTTTTCCTTGATTGACACAAGGGGTTTGGAAGCTAATGTAATGTGTGGGTCTCAGCCAGAAGATATCATCAATGCCATTTATGGACATGTCAAGAATAACTACAAAGTAATAAACCACATTTAGTAGAAAAAATTAAACATTGTACAAATACAAATTATTTTGACAGTCTGACATTTTCATATATTTTGTCATTTTAAATCTTAGTTCGACCCAGAGAAGCCTCTTATTCATAAGAGTGAAGATTACATCTGTGACCCTTTGCTCTCTGATCAGGCGTCCTGCCTGGTTTACGTTGTGGCTGCAAATACAGTCCAGTTCTTAGATGAAAAACTTACTGATAAATTGCGCATAATCCGCACAAGATGCAGCGAAAAAAGTAAGACTGGCCTTTAAATATGTGGTTACTGACAGTGGAGAGTTTAAGAGTACAGTACAGAGGTGGGATGTAACATTAATAGAAAACATTGACAACAGTTTGCATGGAATTATTATTGTAATTAATTCTTGTTCAAAACAACTATTGGCAAAACCTTAATTATTCATTTGATTGGATGCAAACCTAGTAAAGAAATATTCTCTAGAATCATTTTGTTAATAATTATTAATCTGTTGAACTTCATTGTTCAGCATGTTCCCCAGTACAATGACATGTCCTCCAAACACAAAGTCCAATTGTGTCATAAGGAATATTTTACATTAATCCCCCCCCAACCCCCCCCCCCCAATAGCTTCTTTCCATAGCTAAATTCTACACAATAAATTCTGTTTGTTTTGGACAGTAAATATGAAAAAGCTCTGTACCAATCACTAGAAGTCAAAGATACATTCTGCAAAATAGATTAAAATTTAATAAATACTTTTGTCTTACATAATTTGTAAACAATGGAAATGTGCTATTTTCTTATAAAAAGATAACAGATGTATCACTATCATTGTAGGGATTCCTCAAGTGATCGCCATGACTAAAGTGGATTTAGCATGTCCACTGGTGAGTAAAGACCTAAGGAAGATCTACACCAGCAAGAAGATCAGAGATCAGGTGCATGTAACATCCTATATGTGTTTTACTTTGTGGAAGTGATTTATTTTTATTTTTAAATACTAGGTTTGTCTGATATTTGTTGAATCATCATTCATTTTTTGGCTTTACATCTTTTTGTTCTTTAGATGCAGATATGTAGTGACAAGATCGGAGTGCCAATGAACCACATCTTTCCAGTGAAGAACTACAGTGAGGAGATCGACCCAGATGATGATGTTGATGTTCTCATTCTAAAGGCATTTGACCAAATGGTAAACCTTGCTAATGATAGACTGAACTGATGCAAACAAATAAGACAATACAGTCAATACAATTACTCTGCTCATTAACAGTGCAAAGCATGGAATGCACATTGATGACACTTACTAACTACATGCATGTATAAAATAACCTTTTCCATGTATGACGAATCAAGTCTAGCAGGTTCACTGCAGGTAATAATGTTCATCATTGTTGAAAATATGCTATATTGTTTATTGCAATTAGTTATATATTTTTTAAAATGTTAATCGTAAAGCAGTACAAGAGTTTTCACTTACAATAGATTCAGCTTTAAGTACATTCGTACACTAGTTGAAGTACTCACATACTTGACAAGTCTACCAGTTGATATTAAAGACATGCATTTATTTCCATTAGAGCACTGTTTGTCATGATTGGTTAAAGGAAATCATTTAGTGCTTGATAAGAACATAAGTAAATATTATAACTAGCATATGCTTGTGTAACCTGAAACCACTTGAACAAATAAAAGTATTTGTTTCTTCCTAAATCTACGTGGTTGTGTGCTGTTTGCATACTGTTTGTACTAACAGAATCCCTTTAGTTGTTATTGATATACAAGACAATTGATTCATCTGTGTAAGAATGCTCCATTATCTATGGCTTTTGTCATGCACGATGAGTCATACAAGTGGATAATGGTAAAAATACGCAGACAGTCCTTTATTACACCATCCAGCAGTTCAAACTGCCCCATTCAAAACTTTAGTTTGTGAACACTTATTGTTCACCAACACCTACACTTTCTGGTCCTGATGTTTTTAACCTTGGTTGTTGGCAAAGATGTGTAGAAGGTGACTGATTTAAATAGTCTTGGTTTACAACATTTACAACATAAAATACAAGACAAAAACACAGAACATACCAGACACAGCACAAATCAGCTACAATTATAAGCCAAAGAAAAATGATAGGTTTTGAGTTTAGCTTTAAACTCATGTAGTGTAGTGGCAGTTCTAATAAAAACAGGTAGGCTGTTCCAAAGTTTTGGTGCAGCAACGGCAAAAGCTTGATCTCCTCTCGTTTTTAATCTGACCCGCGGAACATTTAACAGTCTCTGGTTGGATGACCTAAGAGACCTTCAAGGATTGTGGATGAAAAGTAAATCAGAAATGTATACAGGAGCCAATCCATTCAAGCAAAAACAAAAAAAACAGCATCAAAACTTTAAAATCAATTATGTAACGGATTGGGAGCCAATGCAGAGATTTAAGAACGGGTAATGTGCTCTCGTTTGTGCACACCAGTAAGGAGCCTAGCAGCTGCATTCTGCACCATTTGCAGACGGTTAAGAGTTGCTTGGTTAGTGCCCAAATACAGGGAATTACAATAGTCAAGCCTTGTCGAAATAAAAGCATGAATCACCCTTTCAAAGTCCTTAAAAGAAAGAAATTATTTAACTTTGGCTAGGACTCAGAGATGAAAAAAAATGGTTTTGACTACTGTACTAATCTGTTTGTCAAATATGAGAGCACTATCGAAAACCACGCCCAGATTCTTCACTAAAGGTTTCACACATGGAGATAAGGAGCCAAAATTTGAGCAAAGGGAGCTATCAGCTTCTGATGGTTCAAAAACGTCTCAGGTTACGACTGTAACCTATGTTCCCTGAGAACAGGGAACGAGACACTACGTCAGAATGACGCTATGGGGAACGCCTCAGGCGTGACAGGTGTCTGAAATAAATATCAACTCACGTCAATCATGTTGACCGGCGACAGCCCGTGCATCATCAGCTTGAATGATGAGCGCGCGACCTGGATGTATAAAGGGGAGCCTTGCACACATGACAACATCCTATCGTCTGAAGGGACTGTTGCAGGCAGGCCCCGAGGCATGGCAGGAAGACGTAGTGTCTCGTTCCCTGTTCTCAGGGAACATAGGTTACAGTCGTAACCTGAGACGTTCCCTTTCTAAAGGGAACTCTACACTACGTCAGAATGACGCTATGGGGAACGATATACCAACGCCACCATGCTGAGGGGAGTGCATGCCCAAAGGCAGTGACAACTGTCCGAACCAGTAATTCAGAAACACTGGAACCACTCACCCTTAGGTCACATCGGGCTGTCAGTGACAGCACTCCCTACCGGTCATAGCCCAAGCTAATGAACCAAGAAACCGCCAGAACATAGTTAATGGGGGGTATATCTGGGCCAGCTCAAAGGCTTAGGACATCAGCTTCCAATAGAAGGGGTCCCTTCTAGGGAGTGTGGCTAGGGGACCCAAGGGACTCCCAGCCAGTCACTATTCAGGGGAGCATGCCACCTGAAATACCACCAGGCTGGCCTGGTGATCTATACTAAGACACACAGTCTGGCCATAGCCTGTCTGTCCGAGACAGAGCCTCTGGAAGTTGCCTTGGATAAGGCATCCAGAAACCAAAGGCCTGCGAAGCTAACAGAAACCATTCAGTTCCGGAACACAGAGACGGGATCTCCCGGAGAGTGTGACTCAACCTCAAGAAACGACGGAAGTCGTCCACTCAATCCACGGGTCTACCCAGGAAGTAAGAGAGGGTTCAAACCAGGAAGGTCTACTGAGACCTAAGACCTGATGACCTCCTCAAATGGGGAGCTCCAGTACATGAGGGCTCATATCAGGAAGGCCGGTGAGGCCTGTAACCTGGCGACCACAGTATGTGGGAGCTTGTATTCAGGAAGGCTGGAGAGGCCTGTAACCTGACAGCCACACAATGCGGGGCTACCTTCAGAAAGGCCTAACGAGGCCTGTAACCACGGAATGTGGGAGATAGCTCGAGAGGGAGGCGTCTGTCATAAAACATTGCGACAACAAGACGCATCTAGAGTGGGACTCGAGGTAAAGAACCGGAGTCTGAACCACGTAAAAAAGGGAATGAAGCGGACAGCGCATAACCCTTACCATAAATATGGATTATAGAAAGTACATGAAAGAAAGTGCATGTACTTAGCCATTCTGAATCCAAGAAGGCCTGATGAGGCCTGTAACCTGGCGACCACAACATGGGGAAGCTTGTATTCAACCACAATATGTGGGAGCTTACCGTCAGGAAGGCCGGTGAGGCCTCTGACCTGGCGACCACAGCATGTGGGAACTCCTATCAGGAAGGCCGGTGAGGCCTCTAACCTGGCGACCACAGCATGTGGGAGCTCAAATCAGGAAGGCCGATGAGGCCTCTAACCTGACGACCACAGCATGTGGGAACTCCTAACAGGAAGGCCGGTGAGGCCTATAACCTGGGGACCACAACCTGTGGGAGCTCACTTTCAGAAAGGGAATAAACCGTACAGCGCACAACCCTTACCATAAAACATGAAAATAGAAAGTACATGAAAGAAAGTGCATGTACTTAGCCATTCTGAACCCAAGAAGGCCTGATGAGGCCTCTAACCTGGCGACCACAGCAAGTGGGAGCTCATACTCGGGAAGGCCGGTGAGGCCTGTAACACGGTGACCACAGTGTGTGGGAGCTCATCAGAATGTGGAAGTTAGCTAAAGCAAAACGTCTGTCGTAATAAAGCGACGACAGGACGCATCTAGAATGGAACCCGAAGTGAAAGACCAGGGTCTGAGCCACATAGGAAGGGACAGAAGCGATACGCGCATGACCCTTACCATAGAAAATGGATTTAGAAAGTACACAAGACATAAGTCGTGTGACTTACCAGAAGCATGGTTTAAAGAAGGTACGGAACGTATGTACCAAAAAGGAATGAAGTAAAGGTTTGCACGTACTTCATCACTCTAAAAACACAGTATGTGTGAGCCCACATTCGGGAAGGCCGGATGAGGCCTGTAACCTGACATGTAAAAGCTCAAACCCAGGAAGGCCTGGTGAGGCCTGTAACCAGGGAACCACCGTACGTGGGAACCTATAATCAGGAAAGCCAGAAGAAGCCTGCAACCTGATAGACACAATACGTGGGAGTTCTCATTCAGTAAGGCCTGGTGAGGCCTGCCACCTGACATGAAAGAACTCATAACCAGGAAGGCCGCAGAGGCCTAAAGCCTGGTGACCACTAATTGTGGAAGGTTAAAACTCAGGAAGGCCGGTGAGGCCTGTGACCTAACGACCACAGCACGTGGGAGCTCAAATTCAAGAAGGCCTGGTGAGGCCTATAACTTGATAACCACAGTAAGTGGAAGCTCACAGTATGTAGGAGCTCACACTCAGGAAGGCCGGCGAGGCCTGTTACCTGACATGTGAAGGCTCCTAACCAAGAAGGCCTGGTGAGGCCTATAACCTGGCGACTACAGTATGTGGGAGCTCATATACAACCACAGTATGTGGGAGCTCATACTCAGGAAGGCCTAGTGAGGCCTCTGACCTGATAACCACAGAATGTGGGAGCTCATAACCAGGAAGGCCAGATGAGGCCTGTAACCTGATAACTACAGTATGTAGGAGCTCACATTCAGGAAGGCCGGTGAGGCCTCTAACCTGGCGACCACAGCATGTGGGAGCTCAAATCAGGAAGGCCGATGAGGCCTCTAACCTGACGACCACAGCATGTGGGAACTCCTAACAGGAAGGCCGGTGAGGCCTATAACCTGGGGACCACAACCTGTGGGAGCTCACTTTCAGAAAGGGAATAAAGCGTACAGCGCACAACCCTTACCATAAAACATGAAAATAGAAAGTACATGAAAGAAAGTGCATGTACTTAGCCATTCTGAACCCAAGAAGGCCTGATGAGGCCTCTAACCTGGCGACCACAGCAAGTGGGAGCTCATACTCGGGAAGGCCGGTGAGGCCTGTAACACGGTGACCACAGTGTGTGGGAGCTCATCAGAATGTGGAAGTTAGCTAAAGCAAAACGTCTGTCGTAATAAAGCGACGACAGGACGCATCTAGAATGGGACCCGAAGTGAAAGACCAGGGTCTGAGCCACATAGGAAGGGACAGAAGCGATACGCGCATGACCCTTACCATAGAAAATGGATTTAGAAAGTACACAAGACATAAGTCGTGTGACTTACCAGAAGCATGGTTTAAAGAAGGTACAGAACGTATGTACCAAAAAGGAATGAAGTAAAGGTTTGCACGTACTTCATCACTCTAAAAACACAGTATGTGTGAGCCCACATTCGGGAAGGCCGGATGAGGCCTGTAACCTGACATGTAAAAGCTCAAACCCAGGAAGGCCTGGTGAGGCCTGTAACCAGGGAACCACCGTACGTGGGAACCTATAATCAGGAAAGCCAGAAGAAGCCTGCAACCTGATAGACACAATACGTGGGAGTTCTCATTCAGTAAGGCCTGGTGAGGCCTGCCACCTGACATGAAAGAACTCATAACCAGGAAGGCCGCAGAGGCCTAAAGCCTGGTGACCACTAATTGTGGAAGGTTAAAACTCAGGAAGGCCGGTGAGGCCTGTGACCTAACGACCACAGCACGTGGGAGCTCAAATTCAAGAAGGCCTGGTGAGGCCTATAACTTGATAACCACAGTAAGTGGAAGCTCACAGTATGTAGGAGCTCACACTCAGGAAGGCCGGCGAGGCCTGTTACCTGACATGTGAAGGCTCCTAACCAAGAAGGCCTGGTGAGGCCTATAACCTGGCGACTACAGTATGTGGGAGCTCATATACAACCACAGTATGTGGGAGCTCATACTCAGGAAGGCCTAGTGAGGCCTCTGACCTGATAACCACAGAATGTGGGAGCTCATAACCAGGAAGGCCAGATGAGGCCTGTAACCTGATAACTACAGTATGTAGGAGCTCACATTCAGGAAGGCCTGGTGAGGCCTATAACCTGGTGACTACAGTATGTGGGAGCTCATATTCACCACAGTATGTGGGAGCTCACATTCAGGAAGGCCAGTGAGGCCTGTAACCTAACATGTGGAGGCTCGTAACCAGGAAGGCCTGGTGAGGCCTATAACCTGGTGACTACAGTATGTGGGAGCTCATATTCAACCACAGTATGTGGGAGCTCATATTCAAGAAGGCCTGGTGAGGCCTATAACTTGATAACCACAGTAAGTGGAAGCTCACAGTATGTAGGAGCTCACATTCAGGAAGGCCGGCGAGGCCTGTAACCTGACATGTGAAGGCTCCTAACCAAGAAGGCCTGGTGAGGCCTATAACCTGGCGACTACAGTATGTGGGAGCTCATATACAACCACAGTATGTGGGAGCTCATATTCAACTACAGTAAGTGGGAGCTCATACTCAGGAAGGCCTAGTGAAGCCTGTGACCTGATAACCACAGAATGTGGGAACTCATATTCAACCATAGTGTGTGGGAGCTCATATTCAGGAAGGCCTGGTGAGGCCTCTGACCTGATAACTACAGTATGTGAGAGCTCAATATAACCACAGTATGTGGGAGCTCATATTCAGGAAGGCCTGGTGAGGCCTCTGACCTGATAACCACAGTATGTGAGAGCTCATATTCAGGAAGGCCTGGTGAAGCCTCTGACCTGATATTTCCACAATACCTCTTCTTTTTTTCTTTTTTTTTTTATTAAAAGAGGACTGTCTGGTCAAGGAGGCCTGCAAAGGCCTACTACCTGCCATACAGCACCTCCAAAAAGGAAAAACCTAGATTTTTACCTTCTTACCAAAAACATGCCCCCAAACTCTATACAGGATACTCGGTCTGTAAGAGAAACAGAAATATGTTATTTGCGCACAAAAAACATTACACAAAGAAGACCAGACAGTACACCTGCGGCGTGTGAAGTAAAGACACGTCAGGAATTCCCTCTTTCCCAAAAGAGTACCTGGGTTCACCACTTACATGCCTGAAAGAGGCGCTCATACTAACCAGGCTGAGGGGGGCCATCAGACATGATACTCATCATAGACCCAGCCCCAGGCCTGATGTAAGAAACGCCTGGGGAGCATTAGAAGAAGGCATCCGGGGAGATCATCCCTAGCGCCGCTGAGTGCGCTTTTGCTGGATAACCTCCCTCAGATCCTTCTTCCTGCGGGACCTGCGTCTCCTCTGTGACGAGAAGAGACGCTGGCCCTCTGGGCCTGTCTATGGCCCTCAGACCAAGACTGGCCAGGCCTGCCCGCCTGTTTGGGCGCGGACTCGGATCTCAGCGGTATGCAACTCTTAAATGCAGCTGAGCGCGCCCTCGCCTCCCTGAACTTTTCAACCACCGTCTGAATGGAGGGGCCAAAAAGTTCAGCTGGCGAAACCGGCGAATCGAGAAGAAAGGTCTTCTCTTTCTCCCCGATGTCAGCCAGGTTAAGCCACAGATGCCTCTCCGTGGCCACCATAGCCGCCATTGACCGGCCAATGGCGGCAGCAGATTGTTTGGTAGCCCGGAGAGCCAGATCCGTGGTACGGCGCAGCTCAATAACCGCCTCAGGGGACAGTCCTGCCCCCTGGTCGAGATCCCGCAGCAGGTCGGCCTGGTATGCCTGTAACACAGCGAGTGTGTGCAGAGCAGCACCGGCCTGACCCGCTGCTGTGTATGCTCTGCCATTCAAGCGCGAAGTTGTTTTTAGCGGCTTGGATGGCAGGGTAGGAGCTCTTAGTGTCGATGCCTGCCCAGAAACGAGATAGTTAGCCAACGTCTCGTCAACGGGCGGCATCGACACATACCCATGCTCCGCAGCTCCATCCACAGCAGCGAAACTACCCCGCTGATGTGGATGAATACGAGCAGAGTATGGGTTCTTCCATGCCTTCTTGATCTCAGCATGGAGATCTGGAAGGAATGGAAGGCTCACTTGAGCTGGTGGCCTATGGCTGGGAAGAAACCGATCGTCGAGACGACCACGAGCGGTTTCTTCCCTGACGCGCCTCCACGGCAGCTGTAAACTGTCGGTGGCGCGCCCCATGACATCCACCAGCTCCGCATACACAGGGCAGGATGGTTGAGATGGCTCAGTATCTGCCAGACTGACAACATCAACCATATCCTGCCTGTCCGGAAGAGCAGCAGCTGCAGACGCATTAGGCGATAGTGATAACACGTCATCATCTACCTGCAGCTCACTCTCGTCAGCGGACGAGCTGTCTGAGAGGTTAACCTCCCTCTCAAGACGCTCAGCCAACTCCTTCTGAGACCCCCATGATGAGAGTCGCCGCTGAGCCTCAGCCCGAGCGGGACCCGCACCACGGGGTTCAGAAGCTGAACCCTCTTCCCTCGAGAAAAGGGTCAGACGAGAGCGGAGAGTCTTCAAAGAAAAACTCTCGCAGTTCGCACAAGAAGCTCTCTCGAGAGCCTCTCGTGCATGCTCTTCACCTAAACAAATGACGCACAGATCGTGTGTGTCACCCGGCGTCAAAAACCTTGGGCACGGGTCTGCACACTTACGGAAGCTCTGCTTCTTATCTGCACGTTTCATAATGTAAGCGATATTCTTACCAGACAAAACAGTCCCTGAAGACGAAAAGATGTTGTCATGTGTGCAAGGCTCCCCTTTATACATCCAGGTCGCGCGCTCATCATTCAAGCTGATGATGCACGGGCTGTCGCCGGTCAACATGATTGACGTGAGTTGATATTTATTTCAGACACCTGTCACGCCTGAGGCGTTCCCCATAGCGTCATTCTGACGTAGTGTAGAGTTCCCTTTCGAAAGGGAACTATGATCTTAGTTTTGCCTTCATTAAGGTGAAGAAAATTTAGGGACATCCAGGCCTTTACCTCTGCTAGACAAGCCAGCAGAGTATCTAAACCCATGTTATTTGATCCCAGGGGCAAATAGACTTGGGTATCGTCAGCATAACTATGAAAGGAGATGCCATGTTTCCTAAAAATCGACCCCAGGGGAAGCATATACAAGGAGAAAAAAATCGGAGCAAGGATAGAACCTTGAGGGACCCCACACGTAAGATGCGCTACATTTGAAGTAAACTCACCAATATTAACAGAGAACCTTCTGTTACTCAAATAGGATTGAAACTATTTAAGGGCATTTCCCCGAATGCCCACCCAGTGCTCCAAACGTGAAATTAGAACAGAGTGGTCAAAAGTGTCGAACGCCGCACTCAAATCTAACAGCACCAACACAACAGACTTGCCAGAATCAAGGGTCAGTAAAATATAATTTAAAACTTTAACCAATGCTGTTTCTGTAGAATGTTTTTTCTTAAAACCTAATTGAAACACCTCAAAAATCTTTTTCATTCAGAAAGCTCTGTAGTTGATGAAACACTATTTTCTCTAGGATCTTAGATATAAAAGAAAGATTTGAGACTGGCCTAAAATTTGTCAGAACTGTCGGATCTAAATTTGGCTTTTGAGAAGTGGATGTACAATAGCATGCTTCATGTCATCTGGTACCGTTGCTGTTACAAGGCAGATGTTCATGGTCTTTTGGACAATAGGCCCAATCACCTCAAAAATTTGTTTAAAAAACGTGGGGGAAGAACGTCATGGGGAGATCCTGAAGGTTTGATCTTGCCTAAAATATCTTGTAAAGCAGGCAAAGTTACAGGCTCAAAATGACTCAGAAGACCAGTGCAAACTGGCGGGACAGAAGACTCAAGAGGTACAGTGGAGATATGTTGCCTAATATTACTTATCCACAATTTTTTTTAGAAATGTGTCAACGAGTGCCTTCAGTATGGCACTTGGCCTGCGGCCTCGTGCCTATGGCCGAATAGGCACAAGCATGGAGCAATATCACAAGGCTGCGAGTGTGATATTGCTTTAAAAAAAAATGTAAATTTTTTTTTAAAATTATTTATTGGTTTAGGGTGGTTGCTAGGGTGCTGTAACTGGTTGCTAGGGTGTGGCTATGAAGATTTTAGGCCATTACTTATTGGTTGCTTGATAATATAAATCCTCTGAGGGAGAGAGAGAAAGAGAGATGCAGGGATGTCAGGCCCTTTGGAGTCTCTGTGTGTGAAAACGGCAGTTGGGATTTAATTTTTTTAGAATTCCCCAATGTTAAGTCAATGGGACTTTTTTTGGCCGCTTTTTCATCCGCTGTGCAAACATCGTACACCCGATCGCTTAGAAAAGTCATAGCACACCTCTCCTCAATGAGCCGGTCGATTTGACACCTCACTCAGGGGTCTGTAACAAACAGTGTGGGGCGAGTTACACGCAACCCTAGTTTTCGAGGAAAACAGAACTGTGCAATTGCAAATGTGAATAAAAAATGGTGGCCATCTTGAAAATGGTTGCCATCCTGAATTTTTGAGTGGCACATACCTTTTTCCAAAAGGGTATTCCTTGAAGAGTATTTCTGCCTAATTTTATGCTTGAATTGCCATTTGAATAATTGAAATAATTCATATTCGACAGGAACGGTGGCCATCTTTAAAAATGGTGGCCATCTTGAATTTTTGAGGGACAAGCATCTTTTTCCATTAACATGTCCTTTAGAGAGTATTTGTATCAAATTTTATGCTTGGATCACTGTTTGAATAATTGATATAATAAGCATTGAATAGCAATGGCGGCCATCTTGAAAAATGGTCACCATATTGAATTTTTGAGTGGCCAACGCCTTTTTCCAAAATAGTGGCCCTTAGAGAGTATCTGTGCCAAATTTCATACTTTTATACCAAAGTGAACGATTTTTTTACTAATCTGCTCAAAGCTCAAAAGCCCTCTTCGCCGCTGGTTCCGTCCAGCTCAAAGCCCTCTTCGCCGCTGGTTCCGTCCAGCTCAAAGCCCTCTTCACCGCTGGTCCCGTCCAGCCCAGAGCCTTCAACACTGGTCCCGTCCAGCACAGAGCCTTCACCGCTGGTCCCGTCCAGTACAGAGCCCTCTCCGCTCGTCCCATCTGCCCAGCCGGAGACTGTTCGCGTCCCGTCTGCCCAGCCAGAGACTGTTCATGTCCCGGTCGCAGTTCCTGTCCCAGAGCCTGTTCCAGAGCCTGTCCCAGAGGCTTGTCTTGACGCCTACTTTGCCATGGCCACCTCCTCAGCCTGCACCGCCATGGTCTCCTCCTCGTCCTTCGCCGCCGGAGTCCTGGAGTCTCCCGGAGTCCTGGAGTCTCCTGTCTGTCATCTCCCTGTCCACCCTCCGGTCACAGACTCCAGGATGCCCACCCCCCCTCCCGTGTTGTGCCTTCTACAGTGCGGTAATTCACAAAATTAACGGAATGCATAGCTGATATTAAAAAAACTGGATGACTAGCAACTTCCTATTACTTAATTCTGAAAAAACAGAGATTCTTACCCTGGTAATCCAGAGTTCTCGCGAGAGCACAAGTTGAATTTGCTCAGCGAGTTACTCTGGTGTCGAGCAATGGAGCTCATTAAATATGCCCCTGGATCTGAGCTGCACCAATCACAGCGGGTTATCAGATATAGGCGGGCCAGAGGCGAGCTAAACAGATGACGACAGCGCTGTGACGTCGAAGTCATTAGTAAACATTGCAAGATGGCTATGGATGAACACCAGTTGTTTGAAACGGCTTTGGCCGCTACAATGAACAAGTTAGACTTGGCTTTTTCCCTAAAAGAGGAACAGAAGACGGCACTCAAATCGTTCCTTTGCAAGAAGGACATTTTTGCTGTTTTGCCAACCAGATACGGTAAGAGTCTAATCTAGTAGCTCCGCTGGTAGCGTATGGGGTTTATTGTTGTGATTGGTCGTAATGTTATCCAATTGCGTGCAGTGAGATTTTCAAATGCATGCTTGGTGCTGCCCCTCGAGCTGGCCGATTTTCATTGACCGACCCCAGACCATTAATCTTTTAGATTTTGGTCTGGATTTCCAGGCTAAGAGATTCTAATTATTGGACAAAAAATGTCCTTGAAGGTTCCCATAACCTAGAATAATGTCTAACACTTGATGGCTGCTCTGTCAAACCTTCATCGTCGGTTAGGAACCTGGGTGTGCTCTTTGATACCAATCTTTCATTTGAAAGTCACGTGTCTAGAATCTGTAAAACCACATTCTTTCATCTTAATCTAAATTACGTCACATGCTGTCAATGAAAAATTCAGAACAATTAGTCCATGCGTTCATGACATCAAGGCTAGATTATTGTAATGCTATTATGGGTGGTTGCACAGCACGCTTAATAAACAAACTACAGCTGGTCCAAAATGCAGCAGCTCAAGTTCTTACCAGAACCAAGAAGTATGACCCTCCTGGGATGGTGCTGCTCTTCTCTCTAGTAATATGGCTCATAGTCTTAGAGCTCAAACATGACAAATTGGGCACCAGGTCAGGAAGCAGACAGACAGGCTAAACCGACCGTCTGCTAGCGGCCTCGTGTCACCCAGGTCAGATAAATCCCATCACATAGAGCCTCTTTCACCTAGCTATCATCATATAGAGACTGTGTCTGTTCCCCGAATTTGGAAATCCAAAAAACGTTTAAACCCATCTACCCAAGGTAAAAAATGTAATTGATGTTCAACAAATAAAAAACAGCTATAATACAGATGAGCAAATGCTAAAGCTTGGGTTGCTGAATATTCGAACGCTTACTTCAAAAGCACTCATTGTTAATGATATGATTTCAGATAATAACCTAGATGTGCTGTGTTTGACAGAAACCTGGCTAAAACTAAACGATTACATTACTTTAAATGAGTCCACCCCGCAAGATTACTGTTATAAACATGAACCTCGTCTGAAACGCAAAGGGGGTGGTGTTGCTGTAATTTATAGTAATATTTTCAAAACCACTAAGAAATCAAGTTTTAAATATAATTCTTTTGAAGTGTTAGTGCTTAATGTAAAAATATATAGTATAAATGATAAATCACATTTGAGATTTGTGCTGGCTACTGAATACAGGCCACCAGGGCACCATACAGACTTTATCAAAGAATTTGCGGACTTTCTATCAGAGTTAGTATTGGCTGCAGATAAAGTACTAATTGTTGGTGAATTTAATATACACATCGATAATGAAAAAGATGCATTGGGTTTGGCATTTAAAGACATTGTAAACTCAATTGGAGTTAGACAACACGTGCCAGGACCTACTCATCGTCGTAATCATACTCTAGATCTAATATTATCACATGGAATAGATGTTGATGCCGTTGAAATTCTGCAGAAGAGCGATGACATCTCAGATCATTATCTAGTCTCGTGTAAATTACATTTAGCCAAGGCTGCAAAGCCGACTCCGTGTTTCAAATATGTTAGACCTATCACTTCTGCCACTAAAGATTGCTTTATTCATAATCTTCCTGATCAGTTCCATCATCTCAGCATCCTTAGAAGAACTTGATATTGCAACAGAAACTTTTAACTCTCTTTTCCAGCACTTTAGACACAGTTGCTCCTTTGCGCTTAAAGAAGATTAAAGAAAATAATCCAACGCCGTGGTACAACGAGCACACTCAGGCCCTTAAGAGAGCAGCCAGAAAAATGGAACGCAACTGGAAGAAAACAAAACTAGAGGTATTTCGCATTTCATGGAAAGAGAGCTCGATTGCATACTGAGAGGCTTTAAAAGCTGCTAGATCTGCTTATTTTTCAACCCTATTAGAAGAAAATAAACATAATCCTAGGTTTTTATTTTAAACAGTGGCTAAACTAACGAAAAAGAAAGCTTCAAACACAGATGTTTCCAAGCAGCACAGCAGTAATGATTTTATGAACTTCTTCACTTATAAGATTGATAATATCAGGGACAAAATTATAACTATGCAACCGTCTACTACAGTATCGCATCAGGCAGTGCATTGTAGTCTCCCTGAGGAAAAATTTTATTCATTCGTTGCTATAGGAGAGGAAGAATTTACTAAACTCGTTAAATCATCTAAATCGACAACATTTATGTTAGACCCTATACCGACTAAGCTACTGAAAGAGATGCTTCCAGAGGTCATAGATCCTCTTCTTAATATCATTAATTCGTCTTTGTCTCTAGGATACGTACCAAAAAACTTTAAGCTGGCTATGATTAAACCGCTTGTTAAAAAAACACAACTTGATCCTACAGAATTAGTCAATTACAGGCCGATCTCAAATCTACCTTTTCTGTCAAAGATACTAGAAAAGGCAGTATCTTCACAACTGTGTTCCTTTCTTGAAAGAAATGATATCTGCGAGGATTTTCAGTCAGGATTTAGACCGTACCATAGTACTGAGACTGCTCTCGTTAGAGTCACAAATGATTTGTCTCATCATCTGATCGTGGTTGTGTCTCTCTATTAGTGTTACTCGATCTTAGTGCTGCGTTTGACACCATTGACCACAACATTCTTTTAAATAGACTAGAAAACTATGTTGGCATTAGTGGAATTGCACTAGCATGGTTTAAATCATACTTATCTGACCGTTATCAATTTGTAGCAGTAAATGAAGAGATGTCTCATCGATCACAAGTTCAGTATGGCATACCACAAGGCTCAGTACTAGGACCGCTGCTGTTCACTCTGTACATGCTACCATTAGGAGATATCATTAGGAAACATGGAATTAGCTTCCACTGTTATGCTGACGATACTCAGCTCTATATTTCTTCAAAACCTAACGAAACTTACCAATTCACTAAAATTAACAGAATGCATAGCTAATATAAAAAATTGGATGACTCGTAATTTCCTACTTCTAAATTCTGAAAAAACAGAGATTCTAATTATTGGACAAAAAACTTCCTCACGTAATAACCTAGAATACTGTCTAACACTTGATGGCTGCTCTGCTCTTCGTCGTCGGTTAGGAACCTGGGTGTGCTCTTTGTTACCAATCTTTCATTTGAAAGTCACGTGTCTAGTATCTGTAAAACCGCATTTTCCCATCTTAAAAATATATCTAAATTACGTCATATGCTCTCATTGACAAATGTGGAACAATTAGTTCATGCTTTCATGACATCAAGGCTAGATTATTGTAATGCTCTACTGGGTGGTTGCCCTGCACACTTAATAAACAAACTACAGCTGGTTCAAAACGCAGCAGCTCGAGTTCTTACTAGAACCAGGAAGTATGACCATAGTAGCCCAGTTCTGTCAAAACTGCACTGGCTCCCTATTAAACATCGCATCAATTTTAAAATATTGCTGATGACTTACAAAGCACTAAATGGTTTAGCTCCGCAGTACTTGAGCGAGCTCTTAACGCATTATAGTCCTTCACGTCTATTGCGATCTCAAAATTCCGGCCAGTTGATAATACCTAGAATATCAAAATCGACTGCTGGCGGTAGATCCTTTTCCTATTTAGCACCAAAACTTTGGAACAGTCTTCCTAACATTGTCCGGGAAGCAGACACACTCTGTCAGTTCAAAGCCAGATTAAAGACACATCCCTTCGCCTGGACCCGATGACAACGCAGTGCTGAAGTGCCAATTAGTCTCTCTCTATGGATGATCCCTTTACCACTCTACAGATAAAACGTCGTCGGGAAAACTCAATTTGCATATCTACCCCGAATTGATAAAATAAAATAAAATTCTGAATCAAAACTATAAGTAAACACCAGTAATTTGTTTAGGCTTGGTTTGTAGGGAATAACAAACCTGCACACATATATTCAAACGCACATAACTATAGAACCAATTCTTAATGTGCATGTGAACGCCATCAGCGTTTCTTACAGGAACGCGTTTAAAGTTTGTGTAAAGAGAATGGTGTCTTCTTAGCGGCCCCTAATTTAATAACAAATGATCGTTGCGACGGAAGCGAACCAATCAAAACTAACTTTAGCTGTAAAATAACTTTATTAAAGAACCGCTATAAAGCCAAAACATTCTCTGTTACCTTAAATTATACGTTTATTTCTGTAAAGCTGCTTTGAAACAATCTACATTGTTAAAAGCGCTATATAAATGAAGATGACTTGACTTGACTTGACCATATTAGCCCCGTTCTGTCAACACTGCATTGCCTCCCTATTAAACATCGTATAAATTTTAAAATATTGCTGATCACTTACAAAGCACTAAATGGTTTAGCTCACCAGTACTTGAGCAAGCTCTTAACACATTATAGTCCTTCATGTCTATTGCGATCTCAAAATTCCAGCCAGTTGATAATACCTAGAATATCAAAATCAAAGGCTAGCGGTAGATCCTTTTCCTATTTAGCACCAAAACTTTGGAACAGTCTTCCTAACATTGTCCGGGAAGCAGACACACTCTGTCAGTTCAAATCTAGACTAAAAACACATCTCTTTGACCTAGCATACACATAACACATTATAGACTTTTATAATTCAATGTTAGGCTGCATAGTTTAGGTCAGCCGGAACTGGGAACACTCCCCATAAATCCTGATGTACTTGTTACATCATAATAAGGATGGCGTCTATGCTAATATTAGTCTCTCTGTTTATCCAAGGTTTACCGCAGTCCGCCGTGTCAGGATGTACACTCGGATACCAAGGTGAAGGATTCAGTATAACTTTTTATTGAAGTTGGATAGTAGGTAAATGTATATGCATTAACAGGTACTGTGAGAATAACATTGATGAATGATCGTCTTTTGTCTTGCAGATAGCGGCAGGCTTGAATGTGGCACGAAACACAATCCGAGGAACACACCGAGGAGAACGCGGGTATCTCAGGACGAGGAAGTAGGTAAGTATCACAAGGATGTACTGTGGAAACAGACTGGAACAGACTGGGGTCTTTCCTAGTTCAAGGTTCGACAGGGACTGGAGGTGAGGTGTGTTCCTTTGTAGTGCTCAGTGATTGCTGGGATTGATGACAGGTGTAGGTGATTAGTATTCAGGTGAGTGTGATCTTTGTGTTGTGGATGTGAATGAGCCTGATTGATTCCTGACATTACCCCTCTCCAGGGTCCGCGCCAGCGAGGACCGAGGACCCCGAGGTCGTGGTGGTCTGCCTCGAGGTCGTGGAGCTGGTCGATGTGGATGCTGTTGGTGGAATTCAGTGAGAAGATCCGGGTCTAGGATATCGTCTCGAGGAACCCAAGATCTTTCTTCTGGCCCATAATCTTCCCAATCAACAAGGTATTCTAAACGACCACCACGACGTCGGGAATCCAGGATTTCATGGACCGAGTAGATGGGATCTTCTTCGATGGTAGGTATGGGAGGTGTGTGGTCAGGATCAGGCTCTGTGGAGGGAGGAAGAACAGAAGGATAGTGAGGTTACAGGAGTGACACATGGAACACTGGGTGAATCTTGAATTGAGGAGGGAGTTGGAGCCTGTATGTGACTGGATTGACTTGATGGAGAATTTTGAAGGGTCCAATATATCGTGGGCTTAATTTACGGCAAGGCTGGCGTAAACGGATGTCTCGTGTTGAGAGCCAGAAAAGTTGACCAGGTTCAAACGTGGGCGTGTCATTTTGTCGTGCAAATCTTTTGTGTCTGTGTATGGCCTGCTGGAGATGATGGTGGGCATCATTCCACACTCTTTCACTTTCTCGAAACCAGTAATTAACAGAAGGGACCTCGGAAGGCTCACCGGACCACGGAAACAGTGGTGGCTGGAAACCAAGGAAGCATTGGAAGGGAGTTAGTCCTGTGGTGGTCTGATGCAAGGAGTTTTGGGCATATTCTGCCCAGGCGAGGAATTGATTCCATGTGTCTTGATGATTTTGACAGAACGTGCGGAGGAAACGATTTATCTCTTGAACCTTTCTTTCAGTCTGCCCATTGGCCTGAGGATGGTACCCCGATGTCAAGCTTTTCGTTACTCCGAGAAGAGAAAAGAAAGCTTTCCATACTCGTGAGATAAATTGGGGTCCTCGATCCGACACAATGTCCTCAGGAATGCCAAAATGACGAAAAACCTGGTTGAAGAGGCTCACGGCTGTCTCAAGAGCTGTAGGAAGACTAGGTAAGGGGATCAGTTTACAGGCTTTGGAGAATCTGTCGACTATAATAAGAATGCAGGTGTTGCCTCCTGATGGTGGTAAGTCAGTAATAAAATCGATGCCCAGATATGACCATGGCCGTTGGGGAATGGGTAGAGGTAATAGTTTCCCTGAAGGTAAGTGACGTGGAATCTTCAATACAGCGCAAACTTGACATCCCTGGACGAAACGCTGCACTTCCTCTCTCTAATGCCCGGCCACCAATATCGTTGTTGTAGAAGGGTGTAAGTTTGTGTTGCTCCGTGATGACCTGTAGCAACTGACAAATGAGCGGATTCAATGAGAGGTAGGCGATATTCATTTGGAACGTACGTGAGAGTGTCAGGGCATTCTGGTGGTATAGGATCTTGTCTCGTAGCTTCTTGGATCTGATCATCAATGTCCCATATAATAGGGTTAACAAAAACTGTAGCGGGCAGGACTGGTTCAAGTTCATCAACGGTGTCTAGAAAGGCATGGAGTCTGGTCAAGGCATCTGCACGGATGTTCTTGGTTCCTGGATGATAGGAAATGTGGAAATAGAACCGAGCGAAGAATAAGGCCTAACGGGCTTGACGTGGGTTTAGTCTTTTGGCTTCTTTGAGATATTGTAGATTCTTATGATCAGTAAGTACCATGAATTGATGTTGTGCCCCTTCGAGCCAGTGGGCCCTATTTTAACGATCTGAAACGCAAGTATCAAGCGCAAAATGCAAGTAACTTTGTGGGCGGGTCTTGGGCGCTGTTGCTATTCTACCGGCGGGATAAATGACTCTTGCGCCCGACGCAAATCTAAAATGGGTTGGTCTGAAGTAGCTTCATTATTCATAGGTGTTGTTTGGGCGTAACATGAAATAAACCAATCAGAGCGTCATCTCACATTCCCTTTAAGAGCAGGCGCGCTTGTTCTATAGCGGATTCCTATTATAACGGCGGATTTGCCAGGCGCACACGAGGAGCGGTTCACAGCCGAGGAGACTGATGTTCTCGTCAGGGACATTGGGGATGGAGAAACACACCCAAATTAACTTCGGTTAAACAGGCGTATGATAATTTGGGTAAATGTGTAAGCTAGATGTATGCTTTTATAATAAACTGTATATCTATCTATCTATCTATCTATCATCTATCTATCGTAATAATGTATGATTTGCAAAAATGATAACTGCTGCGTCTGTGTGTAGATGAGAGAATCAAAGTGTATGCGCGTTGAGCACATGCTACATTGATTATATGGCCCTTAAAATAGCATATGAATAACATGAGCAATGCCCCACTGACTTTAAACTCTTTTTTTTTTTTCCGGCCAGTGGCGGAATTGTTTTCTAAACCTGCAAAATAGCACCAGGGAACGTTTGCGCCGGAACACGCCGCCTCTTTGCGCTGAACCGCCCCGGGAAGTGTATTTCTTAGTTAACCGACGTGCGTCTGTGGAGGGAAAAGTCCGCTTTGCGCCGGTGCAAAATATGAATGATACATGCGTCGGTGTACAAAGTCAATTGCGCTGGGTGCTCCACTCCTCCAGATCCAGCTTAATGGCGAGAAGTTCCCGATTACCCACATCATAGTTCTGTTCAGCTGGTGACAACTTCTTTGAAAAGAAGGCACAGGGAAGAGGTTTATGGACATTCTTCTGGTGCTGAGATAGTATGGTACCTACTCCAGTCGTGGAGGCATCGACTTTCTGGAGGCAGCGAGATCTGGGTTAGGGTGACGTAGAAGAGGAGCAGTGTTGAATTTGTTCTTCAAAGTTTGGAAGGTGTGATCTGCTTCAGGACTCCAGGTTAAGGACTTCGGTTTCCCTTTCAGAAGAGAAGTAAGTGAAGAAGTTATGGTACTGTAGTTGTTAACAAATCTGCGATAGAAATTTGCGAAGCCAAGGAATCGTTGGAGTTCTTTTACTGTTTTACTGTGGAGTGGGCCATGAAGTGACTGCGGCGACCTTTCCATCGTCCATCTGTACTCCTTGCTTACTCAAGATATACCCAAGGAAGGTAACTGATTCTTGATGGAAAATGCACTTCTCTGCTTTCAGGAAGAGAGAATGATCTCGTAATGATTGGAGAACTCTGGATACATGTCGTCGATGTGCAGATTCATCTTGGGAGAATATGAGAATGTCATCGATATAAACAATCACAAATTTGTTGAGGAAATCACGGAGTACCTCGTTCATGAAATCTTGAAACACAGAAGGGGCGTTGACCAGTCCATAAGGCATAATGAGGTATTCATAGTGACGTGAGGGGGTGATGAATGCAGTTTTCCATTCATCCCCCTCTCGTATGCGAATGAGATTATACGCACTCCTGAGGTCTAGTTTGGTGAAGATACTAGCACCTCGTAGTTGTTCGAGTGATGTGGGTATGAGAGGAAGTGGGTACCGAAACTTTGTGGTGATCTTGTTAAGAGCTCGGTAATCGATGCAAGGTCTTAGACCCCCGTCTTTCTTTGCCACGAAGAAGAAACTAGATGCTGCTGGAGAAGTTGTTGGACATATGTACCCCTAATTTAAGGCTTCTTGTATATATTCTTCCATGGCTCGTTGTTCTGGAATGGAGAGCGAATAGATGTGACCGCGGGGCACCGATTTTCCAGGTTCCAAGTCAATCGCACAATCCCAAGGTCTGTGTGGAGGAAGATGAGAGGCTTTCTCAGGATTAAACACGTCTGCAAAGGAAGCATAACGGGGGAATTTCTGTGGACTGTTTTTCTCGAGGGCTCTCGATAGATGTCACTGCAATGGAGATAGTCTTTGGCGAAGAAGGGACAGGTCTTGGAAGTTTTGGGAAGCAGGTAGGGAAACAGGTAGAACCCCAGCGCAGAATATCTCTGTTATTCCATGAAACCTCTGGATTATGCTGGATGAGCCAGTGTCTGCCAAGAATGATCGCGAAAGTGGAATGTTCTAACACCAAAGGAGTGAATGATTCTTTGTGTAAACAACCTACTCTTAACTTGATTGGTTTTATTCTGTGTTTCACATACCCAGGATTCAAGGCTTTTCCGGTCACTGTTTTGGCTGTGAACGGGGTTGGGGGAGTCTTCGGGAGTTGAAGTTTCCGGCAGAGGTCACCCGAAATGAAATTGCCCGCTGATCCTGAATCGATGAGGGCTGTAACGGAAATGATAACAGCAGCAGAAATCAATGATACTGTGGTGGATAGTGGAGCAACACTGAGGCGACTGATTGCCATCGAACTCACCAAGAGACGAGGTGGATGAACAGGACAGACACTGATGTAATGGGTGTTGTCTCCACAATACAGACAGAGATTGTTGGTCATGCGTCTGGTTCTTTTTGATGGAGAAAGACGGGTATGGTCAATTTGCATAGGCTCAACCACAGGCTCAAATCCACGGTGATCTGGGTTCTCAGTAGGTCTGGATGAGAAAGCATTTGATGATTGGTGATGATCAGCATAATAATTTTGAACTCGACGGGAGGCCCATGACGTCATCATAAATTGCGAGTTGTAATCTGAGGGCTGGATTCAATCCTTGACGGTAAGTAGTGATGAGTGCTCTCTCGTTCCACCCACTCACAGCGGCAAAGGTTCTAAACTTCAATGCATAGTCAACAGACATTTGGCCTTGTTTGAGGTGATATGGGCGGCAGTGGCTCAGTGGTTCATGTAGGTTGTCTACAAACCGAAAGGATGGTGGTTCAATCCCCGGTTCCACTTGACCAAGTGTCGAGGTGTCCATGAGCAAGACACCTAACCGAAGCTGCTCCCGACGAGCTGGATGGCGCCTTGCATGGCTGACACCACCGTCGGTGTATGAATGAGTGAGTGAATGGGTGAATGTGAGGCTATATGTACAGCGCTTTGGTGGTCATAGGTCTGTGAAAGCGCTATATAAATGCAGTCTATTTACCATTTACCATTTGATATAACTATTCACAAATTGATGAGTCACCTATGGGACAACCAAAGACTTCTTTGAAGTGCGCTATGAAATTCTGAAGAGAATCAGTAACCGGTCCTGTCTGATTCCACATGGTTTCTGCCCATTGAAGTGCTCGTCCAGATAGAAGTGAAATGATGAATGAGATCTTTGAACGTTCAGTAGGAAAATGGTAAGGTTGTACCTCTAGAGCAAGCAAGCATTGAAGAAGAAATCCATTGCAATCTTCTTCCCGACCTGAGAAGGGCGCTGGTTTCAATCGGACTGGAAATACAAAATGGAAATACGGGGAAGAAGCGACAGATGCGGAAGTGGGGATCGGTGCCGCTCCGCGCTCAGCAGACTCGAGTGGAGGAATTCCAGCTGGATTGATCCCTGGATCGGGTTGTGCTGAATCCATAGCGGTTAAAGGTTGAACCTTCTGTCAGGATGTACACTCGGATACCAAGGTGAAGGATTCAGTATAACTTTTTATTGAAGCTCTCGTTGGATAGTAAGTAAATGTAGATGAATTAACAGGTACTGTGAGAATAACATTGATGAATGATCGTCTTTCCATCCAGGCCGTATCCAGATCTGATGAAGGACACGATGACAACACAGTCCTGAAGTGTCAACTCCCTGTTTACTGAAGTCAGCTGGATCCCGGCCGTATCCAGATCAGATGGTGGACCTGCACCTGCACCCATCCATGATGCATCCCTGAATTGCCAGCCTCATCAGCCCTGTGAAAGCCTCATCGACACGAACAATCTGAATTCTGACCTGTAATGCTGCCTGGATCATAATCATACACTGAGCCTGGGTTCTCCCAAGGTTTTTTTTCTCCATTCTGTCACTGATGGAGTTTTGGTTCCTTGCCACTGTTGCCTTGGCTTTTGGCTTGCTTAGTTGGGGACATTTAATATTCTACAATATTATTGATCTGCCTTACTTAAGGTGGATGATGACGCAATTTTCTTCTAGAAACAAACTTTGTTGTATTAATTTCATGTTATCACTGTGAAGCTGCTTTGATACAATCTGTATTGTAAAAAAGAGCTATATAAATAAAGGTGACTTGACTTGACTTGAGTCTTTTTGGATGTCCGCAGCTCAATGACCTTCTGATTAATAGCTACCCCTAATTGGCCCCTGGTTGTTCCAGGAAATTTCTGGATAACTACATTTGTAAAAAAAAGAGAAAGAAAAGCATTTTAGTTTTATAACATTTATCTAAGGACATCCAAATTATAATCACCAAAACACACTAAATTAACACAGGACATACATTGTTAGCTTAATGTTACTGAAATGTAGGCATTATTCAAAACCAGGTGTAAGTGTCATCACACTGATACACCAAGATGAAACTGATAAATTCTGATGGTTTTACTGTCACATTTGGTTTAACACAATTCAAGACCAATTAAATATAATATGCATACTCATTATTGCATCAATTTTTATTCTGTCCAGTGGCTCTTTTGTTTCCCCAGGGCTTGCATTTTTGGACTTGCCACCTAAGAAAGAGCAACATAAATAGAGATTAGAACAAAATCAGAATTAACTCCACTCCTAACTACTCAACCATACACTACATTTTTCAGCCTGCTTTAGTAAAATGGGGATAATGTAAATAGTCCAACTCAAATTATGTATAGCATCATATTTCAATGTAAATGTGAACAAGTGTACATATATCTGTATATATTCCAGACTTACTATAATAGAGCAGTTTTATTTTTTGACTTTGACCCCTTACCCAAAGACTTCAGATATGAAGTTCAATCTATATAATTACCAAATAAATGTAATAATTATACAGACAAATACTCCAAGGAGAAGCATCCATGCCATGGTAGTGGGGCTGTTTGCAAGGCTAGCTGACCACAACACATTTTTTGGAACATAAACTCCTGAGCATGGGTGAATTTCAAGCTGTGGGGAGAGGACAAACATGCATTAATATTAGAGTTATATTACAAAATAAAACATTGGCCTGATACAATTTAGCTCTGCATCACATACTTTCTATAAGTGGTGACTTCGGTGGTCTGCTTCTGCACGACATATTATGTCATCCCATCGCTTGTGAAGTACCGACCCAGTGCCGAAAAAATCCATCTCATTTTCTCCTCCAACTTCAAAATTTGTCCGACATTGATGTTTTACATTTATTTTTGTAAAGGGCGTTTGATTTAGTCTTTGCACATTCTGTCAGAATGAGAGTCTTAGATCCAAATGCAAGCAAGCAGTTTATTGTAGACAAGCAGAAACAGGGAAGAGTGACATGGATAAACCCAGCGCGGATGCAAACTGGAACTGGACGACGAGAATTCCAAACGATGGATACACAGACGAGATCGAGGAAATAACTCCGCAAGGAAATTCAGATATAGGAACTGGGTAAGAGAGCATAGACAAGAGTGATGAACCAAGCTAGATATAGGCAGCAAACAAACAATTGTAACAAGCTGCAGATGCAGGCTGATTAGGTGATCAGCTGGTCTCTAAGCAACAAACAAGCACTACACACACAGATCCCCACCCCCACAACAACCAACAGATACACAAAATGAACACACGGATCGATGAACCGTGACACATTCATTTTAACACTGGGTCGTTACTTCCACCTAAATCACGCGCGTGATCTTTCCAATGTGATAACGTAACATGTCATGCAGAACACCTAAGTCGAGCATTTGTGGCAAAAAAGTATAAAATGTTTTTTTTATTTTATTTATTTTTTATTATTGATGGTTTGACCCTTATTCCTCGGCTGGGATCGTGTAGAGCCTTTGAAGCCCTTTGAAACTGCATTGAGTTGGTTGCAATTGAAGTCCATTATATGGAGAAAATCCTGGAATGTTTTCCTCAAAAACGTGATTTCTTTTTTGATTGAAGACAGAAAGACATGAACATCTTGGATGACATGGGGGTGAGTAAATTATCAGGAAATTTGAATTCATAAATGATTAATAAGTGATATGTTAATTATTGTGTGTATGTTTTGTAGATTCAGTTATAAGTCAATTACAGTTGATTAGTTAATGATTAACTAATCATTTTTAAAAAATGAATATGCGTTTCATAAATGTTTAATAAATTATATATA
This sequence comes from Squalius cephalus, assembly GCF_949319135.1. Classification (NCBI taxonomy): domain Eukaryota; kingdom Metazoa; phylum Chordata; class Actinopteri; order Cypriniformes; family Leuciscidae; genus Squalius; species Squalius cephalus. The sequence goes on from NC_137145.1 coordinate 25,581,795, forward strand.
TATATATATATTAGGGCTGTCAGTTAAACGCGTTATTAACGGCGTTAACGCGAACCAATTTTAACGGCGTCAATTTTTTTATCGCGCGATTAACGCCTAGCAAACTTTGTAGTTTTTTTTTTTTTGACATGCTTTTGCAACAACTAGTAACGTTAGTACAACACCACCGGATCTAGCTAGACTGGAAACAAAACAACAGGCACGCCGCACACACTTGTTTGGGCTTGCGAGCCGGCCAAAGAGTGGACGAGAAGCCGCGTCTAGGACAACTTGTATCGCACATCGGACGCGTACTTTCTCAGTTTATGGCCAGCAATAAAAGGTGTGTGTACACTCATAGAGAATAATGTGTTCGAATTTTAAATATGAGGCGCTGCGCTTCGCTTCTCGTCCAGTGTGCGACCCCCCTTTAACATTACGTTTTGAGTGGATGAATGATGAGCGCGAGACGCCGAAATGGATGCCAATAAGATTCTGAATGGAAAGTTTAATTTTAAAAAAGTGGCCAAAATGGTTCAGTTGACAAGACCAAAGTGATCTGTGTGTTTTGTCATTGTGAACTGAGCTATCATCGCAGCACGTCCAGTCTGAAATAGCCTACTACTTGATGGCCAAGCACACTGATTCGCTGATGCGAATTCTCCGCCCCCTCGTCAATATCAGGACCTCGTCAGTATTTCTTTCACCCTTTTATTGATGGACAGTGTTACATTGTGTGAGAGATTATTTGCTCCAAGTGAGAATGTTAGTGTGAAATTGAACACTACAGTATGCCAATGTTGATTTCAAAAAGAAACATTTGCACAAAGCAAGCCGATCCACTTTTCCATGTTGATAAGAGCATTAAAATGAGAAAAAATAATGTGACAAAAAGAAATCAAGAGACATTTAGAATAGATAAAAATGTGTGATTAATTGTGATTAATCGCGAGTTAACTATGACATTAATGCGATTAATCGCGATTAAATATTTTAATCGTTTGACAGCACTAATATATATATATATATATATATATATATATTGTATATATGTAGCAATTAGAGGGAGCAGAAAGTGTTGTAAATGCCTTGTATACACGTACAGAGCATTTGTAACAGGTCAGTAACAATGAAGTGTAAACGCATGAATAAATCAAACGCCCTCCCCCCACTGGGGCCCAGGGCCCAATAGGCCTGAGCACGCCTGCCATGCTTTCATGCTCCCAAAAGGGAGACTGCAAAACTGCAAACCTACCATCACTGAACGGGCAACCATAAACTCTTGGCCTTCTCGGCACTTCAGGATGCCGCACCGTCATCCAGCGTCCCCTTAACAGGCCAGGCGACTCACAACAGCCATGTGATCGAAGCCACCATGCAAGCTCCGACCCACAACAGTGTCGGAACCACACGATGGCAACTTGCACCAGTGACTTTTGACACTCAGGGACCCATCAACACACTCCAATTTCAACCACTTCAAGAATTGTATCCACTGCAACTGACCATGCAAGTATCAATTTAATGAGGTGCTCTGAAATAAGATGATGGTTCTTTTCAATGTTAAATAGATCTTTTCCATATTTCTATTTCCTGCTTCCGGTTCCACATCATGAACACCATGGCAAAAACACCATGGCAGTCAATGGCATCAACTGTCTGGTGACCAACACTGAGGTCATGACATGAGAAACCAAATTTGCCTTGATCTTTTGGTATATAAGAGGTCTTTGTACCATTAAAACGTCCTGCAAGTTTCATAGCTTAAGACGTCCTCCCCATTATAAACGAATAATTTATTTAATCAAGCTCTAAATACAGCTCGTTCTAGATCCATGGTATGAAGTGACGTCACGTTACGAAGTGACGTACCAGTCGTTTGCATATGACTGCCTCTTATGGCGCATACTCCGTGCCGAAATTAAACATCCGAACGACTGACCGACCGATCGAACGTCTATTCGAACGTCTTGAACTTTCAAACGGGTGACCCACGTGACGACCTGACGTGACGTCAGCGTCTTGAAATTTGCAGATTTTTAACCATACACAAGGCCGCCTTAATGCACGGGCTTATCTGGGCTGAAGCCCAGGGGCCTCCCGAGTTCAGGGGCCTCCCATGTTCAGGTTCATGATGAGCTGAAAAGGTCATATTGTTTTGTAACTTGTCAGATTTTGTCGCTGTATGTCGCTAGTCTCTATACTGTGAAGTCTCTTGTGGGTGTTGGTAGTGCTGTCGCTCTAATGTTATTGGTAGACTGCTCGTCTGGCCACATCTATACAAAACACCATCACAAGTGATACAACTATATTATTTTAATTTGACTAGGAATTAGGCTCAAAAGAAACAGTATGCTGTTCGGGAGAGTGTTTTTATATTACCAAACAGCAGTGTTCAGGGATTAAATAATTTACTAGATTAACGATCGATCAATCTACAAATTAAACTCACTCATACTGTCATAAATTACTAAAACGTCATCTGAATTTAACAAATAATACATTTTCTTGTCCCTAATAGTCAACATAATGCAGGGGAAACTGTAAAATGAACTGCAGCAGTGCTAAACTTGCATCAAAAAACTACAACACTCGAACTATAAATGTATGAATTAAACTCACTGAGACTGTCGACAGTTTCTTTTCCATGCATCATTTTATTATATCCATGTTTGTGGTTAGTTACAGTCAAATCATATAAAACAGTGAAATCGCCGTCGAACTTTTCTGTCTTGCCTGCACTGCACTCGAGATGGTGACGGGAGCTGAGCTCCACAAGGCTTCTTTCCTATTGGTTGTCCCTCGCAAAAATCGCTTCTCATTTGCATAAAGTTGAAATTTAGTTGCTGTGTGTGGTTGTTAAATAAAGTGTCTTGTGTTTATGCTCAAGTGGGCTCAGTGATATGTTAATAACAATATTATGGTGTTTTCTGGCTCAAAAAGGGAAAACTCACTGTTGTAGGTCTCGAAAGAAACTAATGCATTTTGTGATGTAGATTAGCCTAAATTACACTTTTTTAAAATGAGACTCTATAAATCGAGGGTATGGGGGGCCTACAAAACCTCTCAGCCCCGGGGCCTAACATTAGGTTAAGGCGGCTCTGACCATACAAGTATACAAGCTGATGTGTAAAGACTATAAATGGACATGATAGGCAATACATATAAATATTGTAGCCCAAAAACAACTTTCCTGGATCCTGTTGTGGGGCTATGTGTTTTACTTTCAAAGCAGAAATACTGCCTATATAGGCTACAGAGGTGGGTAGTAACGAAGTACATTTACAAGTTACATTACTTTACTTTTATTTTTTTGGAAAAACTGTACTTTTAAGAGTAGATTTGAATGTGGGTACTTATTACTTTTACTTGAGTACATTTCTAATGAAAAAACTGTACTTTTACTTCGTTACGTTGGGCGACGTTCCTGTCGTTACTTTATTTTAATGCAATATGTGTTGTTAAATGCGTAAGTGCGATGTATCTTTTTTCTGGGCTTGAGCGATGCTCAATTCACAAATTAATCACTCTTTTGAATCGATTCTGTTCAAAGACTTCATCAAACAAGTTGGCAGATCTGTCTAAATCGGTTCGCAAATCAGTTTGAATGATCTGTTCAGTTCCCTGCACGCACTGAATCGTCTGAAGCGATTTCAATTCACACTCGACTCGGAGTCGTAACAGGAAGATTTAAGGACATCAAGAGCGTTGGATGAAGTGGCCGTGGACCTACAGTACAGTCAAGTGAGAGCAAATCTGCAAATGCATCATATATTTGCCAGCGATGAAGATCTTTATTAGTTGAACATCTTCGTAAGCTGTCTGTGAATGAATGATTCCACAGGACGATATATTCGATTTCATTTCACTCAGGTAATACATTTTACAACCAAACAGATTATTTCGCCATGATAGCACTACTAGAAAGTATGACATTACCCGTTTTTTGGACATATACATTAATTTATACATTAAATAAGCTACCATTGTTCACAGTTTATGAACACCCGCCATCCCGCGGTAGTTTGTGTGTATTGTTGCGCAGTGGCGTGCAAACTCGACTTGAAAACGAATGCCTTTGCCAATCAAATATACATTTGATTATATTTTGGAGAACCGACAGAAGAAGATTCGTCGATGTCCTTTTTTTTTTTTTTTTTTGTGTTCAGATATTACCTCTAATATCTAACCTCGTAACCTCTGTTCCCTTTCGTGGTCACTCTGAGTTACGTCGGATGACGATGATTGGGGTTTCGCTTAGAAAGCCTCTCACCTTCGAGTATATAAAACGAGCCAATGGCAATGAAATGCCATGGGTCTGCGGAATTTGCATAGCGTATCTCCGCCCACCGCAGGGGGTATATAAGGAAGTACGCTGCAACATTCAGATATGTTTTCGCTTCGGAGCCAAGTTCAGTACTTCACTCCACAAGCCTTTTGAGTGTCATCTCAAATCTCTTCGAGACGAGCGGCTCTTCAGTGTGTTGGTGTGACGGCGCTTTCCAGCGAGATCGCATTTCCTGCTGCTGATTTGTGCAGTAATCTGCCGACAGTGAGTGTGTTTCTCCCTGGGCGCTTCAGCACTCTGCTGAGCTTTTCCACTCTCTAAAAGAGCTGCACGCGGCACGTCTTTTTCAAGACGGCTCGCCCGTGTATTTTCTGGATGTGTGTGCGTGAGTCATCTGCCTAACGGTCGCGAGCGCTGTTTTGCGTGTTGGGCTTAATCACGCTCGGCAGCGCTCGTTGATGAGTCATGTTTTCATTGCGGGAACATGACCATCGCGATGTTTATAGATCAAGACTCAATGATCTCCATGTGAGTAGAGTTCCCTCTGCCACACCCCAATTTATCTCTTCCTCGAGAAGGGATACTTTGGCTGGTGGCCAGGGTGATCTGAGGGTTTGGTGTGGCACAACAACCGACGAGTCAATTCCTCGGGCCACACCCCCCTCCACATCGCAGACCATGCACTCACAGCATCACAAGGCGGGCTTGATTCCTCTGGAAATTAAGTTTCGACTGCGTTGCCTCCCACGGGAGTGCCATCGTTGCCAGGACCGATCCAGAGCTGTCAGCCATGCTTTCCCGGGCAGCTGAAAGCATCGGCTGGAGTGGCCCCGCCCTCCCCCCGAGCGCTGTAAGCTTCTCCCGGACGTGCATCAGGACGCCTGCGCTGCGCGAGACTCCACGTGACTTTCGTGGCCCGCGGGTGTCCTCCGCCTTCGCTGCTTTCGATCGCACGGCGATCATGGTCTGCATGTTCCCTGTCACTATCGTGGCACGGTCATGCAGTGCTGTGTGTCGCCTGCGCCTTCGATGCAGTGCTGTCCCGGGAGTTCTGTCGAACCGGCCGCAGTGGAACGCTAGTCCTTCCCTGGCCAACCCTGGCAGAACGCGGAAATTCTAACCACGCCCCTATGCTGGGACGCTATGCCTCCCATGCCCGGCCTTGTTTCAAGAACAGATGTCCCTTCCTCCAAGCCCCAAGAGGCTGTGGATGACAGCACGCGCCACCCACGGGCCACGCTCCTCTCATCCCCCTCTGTCGCCAGACCCTTGCCAGAGCACGCCCCCGTGGGACGTGCCCTCCCCTGGCCTCCTCTGGCAGGACGCGGTTAATGACCGTGCCCCCGCACAGGGCCGCTATGCCACCCTCGCCGGTGCCGGTCATTCCGCCTCGCTGCCCCACCGACGGTACGTCTATGGTCCGTATGACCCCTCTGGTGCACTTTCTGGAGGCCTGGCTAGAGCTTCCCAGACTGTCCCGCTGGGTCGCGAGAACCATCAGATTCGGCTACGCGATTCAGTTCGCGATATATCCTCCCCGCTTCAGGGGAGTCCGCTTCACTATGGTCGGTGGCAATGCCCCTGTCATGAGAGCGGAGGTCGCCACCCTACTGGTGAAGGGTGCGATCGAGATTGTCCCTCCAGCCGAGATGAAGTCCGGCTTCTACAGCCCTTACTTCATTGTGCCCAAGAAGTCCGGTGGGTTACGGCCAATCCTCGACCTGCGCGTCTTGAACCGCTCCCTTCACAGGCTGCCGTTCAAGATGCTAACGGCCAAACACATCCTCCAGTGTGTGCGGCCGCAGGATTGGTTTGCAGCGATCGACCTGAAGGACGCCTACTTTCATGTCTTCATTTTACCTCGACACAGACCATTTCTTCGGTTTGCTTTCGAGGGGAGGGCATACCAGTATGCGGTTCTCCCTTTCGGGCTAGCCCTGTCTCCTCGCGTCTTTACGAAGGTCGTCGAGGCAGCCCTTGTTCCCCTCCGGGAACACGGGGTTCGCATCCTGAACTATCTCGACGACTGGCTGATCCTAGCTCACTCTCGAGACCAGGTTTGCGAACACAGGGACCTAGTGCTCCAGCACCTAGCTCGTCTGGGCCTTCGGGTCAACTGGGAGAAGAGCAAACTCTGCCCCGTGCAGAGGATCTCTTTTCTCGGTATGGAGATCGACTCGGTCGCCATGTGCGCGCAGCTTACGAGCGAGCGCACGCAGTCACTGCTGACTTGTCTTCGTCAGTTCGAGGGCAAGAGTGCGGTTCCACTGAATCTTTTTCAGAGGCTCCTGGGGCATATGGCATCCGCTGCCGCAGTAATGCCGCTCAGATTGCTTCATATGAGACCGCTTCAGCTTTGGCTTCGCGACCGAGTCCCGAGGTGGGCATGGCAACACGGCACGCTCCGAGTCCCAGTGACTCCAGTCTGCCGTCAGACCTTCTCCCCGTGGACGAACCTCAATTTTCTACGGGCCGGAGTGCCCTTAGAACGAGTTTCCCGGCATGTTGTTGTATCAACAGATGCCTCCACCACGGGCTGGGGCGCCATGTGCAATGGACATGCTGCCGCGGGCTCCTGGACAGGACCCCAGCGCCTTTGGCATGTCAATTGCCTCGAGTTGCTGGCTGTACGTCTCGCCCTGCACCGCTTCCATGCACTGCTCAAGGGTCAACACGTACTAGTCCGATCAGACAATACCGCAACAGTAGTGTACATCAACCATCAGGGTGGTCTACGCTCCCGCCGTATGTCGCAACTTGCTCGCCACCTCCTCATATGGGGTCAGAAGCATCTGAGGTCGCTTCGAGCCATTTATATCCCGGGACACCTGAACCAGGCGGCCGACGAGCTGTCTCGAGTTCGGCCTCTCGCTGGAGAATGGCGACTCCATCCCCAGACGGTCCAGCTGATTTGGGATCAGTTCGGGGACGCAGAGGTAGATCTGTTTGCCTCCCACGACTCGTCCCATTGCGACCTGTTTTATTCCTTGACCGAGGGCACGCTCGGCACGGATGCACTGGCGCACAGCTGGCAGCGGGGCCTACGCAAGTATGCGTTTCCCCCAGTGAGCCTTCTTGCGCAGACCTTGCGCAAGATCAGGGAGGACGAGGAGCAGGTCATTTTGGTTGCCCCGTATTGGCACAACCGGACCTGGTTCTCCGAACTAGTACTCCTCGCGACAGCACCTCCCTGGCCAATTCCTCTGAGGAAGGACCTCCTTTCTCAGGGACGGGGCACCCTTTGGCACCCTCGTCCCGATCTTTGGAACCTCCACGTGTGGCTCCTGGACGGGACGAGGCAGGTTTGAGTACCCTACCACCAGCGGTGGTGGCTACCATCACTTCCGCTAGAGCATCGTCCACGAGACATGCCTATGCGTTGAAGTGGAACCTCTTCGTCAACTGGTGTTCTTCTAAACATCAAGAACCCACGAAATGCCCGATCAGTGTCGTCCTTTCCTTCCTGCAAGAGGGGTTGGAGCGAAGGCTGTCTCCCTCCACCCTGAAAGTGTATGTTGCCGCTATTGCCGCACATCACGATGCAGTTGATGGTAAATCTCTGGGAAGGCATGACCTGATCATCAGGTTCCTGAGGGGAGCGAGGAGACTGAATCCTCCTCGTCCTCCCCTCGTACCCTCTTGGGACCTCTCAGTGGTTTTAACTGCCCTGCAGAGTGCTCCGTTTGAGCCTTTGCAATCAGTAGAGCTTAAGTTCCTGTCTATGAAGACAGCACTCCTGGTTGCATTGGCCTCCATCAAGAGGGTAGGGGACCTACAGGCATTTTCGGTTGACGAAGCGTGCCTGGAATTCGGGCCGGCTAACTCTCACGTGATCCTGAGACCCCGGCCTGGATATGTGCCCAAGGTTCCTACCACTCCCTTTCGAGATCAGGTAGTGAACCTGCAAGCGCTGCCCTTGGAGGAGGCAGACCCAGCCTTGGCACTGCTCTGTCCAGTACGCGCCCTCCGTGCTTACGTGACAGAACGCAGTGTTTCAGGACCTCAGACCAGCTCTTTGTCTGTTATGGTTGGAAGCTGAAGGGAAAGGCTCTCTCAAAGCAAAGGTTATCTCACTGGATAGTGGATACCATTGCTTTGGAATACCAGCAGCAAGGTCGTCAATGCCCCCTTGGTGTGAAAGCCCACTCCACTCGTAGTGGGCTTCCTCTTGGGCTCTAGCGCATGGCGCCTCGCTACAGACATTTGTAGAGCTGCAGGCTGGGCGACACCCAACACATTCGCGAGATTCTATAATCTCCGAGTAGAGCCAGTTTCTTTCCACGTACTCGCTTTAACCAGCCGGTACTAGATTCTGCTCAGGTGTCTTCGCTTGCTCGCCATTCCTCTCCACGGACGGGATACGTGCGATCATCTTCTCAGGTGAGTCTGATAAGCTCTGAGTTTCCTCCAGCACTGGTTACGTCAACGCCTGAGTTATGCCAATCTGCCATAACACAGCTTTTGCGCTTGACTAGGTGCCTCCATGTGCATGGTCCCCCCTCTGGGTGACCCCCACATGTGTATTCCATTGTAAGTCTCTTTGAGCGTGTGTCTTTCCCTTGGCAAGCCACCTTGCCACTCCTGGGGTTGAAATATTCCACCTGCGGCTGGACACCTCAGTGATACCCCATATGCATCCCTCTGGGTCATATGTGTCTCTCAAGTCCCCCCCTTAATGGTTGGGCGTAATTGCATATTTCTCCTGAGATATGTTTCCCAGTGTACCTTGGTATTCCTGTGTTAAGTAGGACTCCTTCGTCCGTGCTAGTCTCACAACAGGGAGCTCAGACTTACGCAGGGCACTGGATGACAGCCGAGGTGGCGTGATTAGACTGGAAACCCAATCGTCGTCATCCGACGTAACTCGGAGTGACCACGAAAGGGAACGTCTCGGTTACGGATGTAACCCTCGTTCCCTGAGTAGGGAACGGAGACGTTACGTCATCCTGCCACTTCCGCTGTATCGCTGAAAAACGCCTGAGTTCAGTCTCGGCTCCTCAGCGAAGACATATCTGCATGTTGCAGCGTACTTCCTTATATACCCCCTGCGGTGGGCGGAGATACGCTATGCAAATTCCGCAGACCCATGGCATTTCATTGCCATTGGCTCGTTTTATATACTCGAAGGTGAGAGGCTTTCTAAGCGAAACCCCAATCGTCGTCATCCGACGTAACGTCTCCGTTCCCTACTCAGGGAACGAGGGTTACATCCGTAACCGAGACGTTCTCTCTAGAAGAGGGAACGAGTATTGTGTAAGTAGCTTACGCTGCGGGAAAGTCATCTTTTCTCGAGATGTGAAGCCAAAAAATTATCCTTAATTTTTAGAATCTTGTCAACGCAGTGCAGCAGCATGCAGACCTAGAGCAGGCATACTAGCGTGCTCATTGGCTGCCCTGCGGCAACTGCAGCAGCCTATCGCTGAGCCCTTGGCGTGACGTCATGCCCAATGAGCGCGCTTGGCACGCTTCACGCGTCACAGCCCGCCAGAAGGGGTGTGGCTTAGCGGATGAAGCGAGTGAGCTCGTGGCGCGAGCACGGCGGGTTACGCAATACTCGTTCCCTCTTCTAGAGAGAACAGAGGTTACGTTAGTAACCGATACGTTCTCTTACGAGAGGTTCTCTCGTATTACGTAAGTAGCATACGCTGCGGGAACTCCCTTGTCAACGCCGTGCGCGCCCAGCATCCACTGAATGAGTCCCAGGGAAAGCCCGGGGAACATGATGAGTGGGAGCTGGGCGGCCAATAGAATGGCTAGCGCAGTACATAAGCACACATTAGGGCGCTCAGAGCAGCACGGCCGGTCTGAACTGACAAATCCCTGTATAGTGCAGCTCAACCAGGAGAGCTAAATCAAGCAGCAGTAGCCCGCGCACAGATAGTGGGCCGGTCTACGCGTGACTTAGACTGATAAAACTTTCGCCTGCAAGGCGGGAACTTCCAGGTTGTAAAACCTAACAAATGTAGAGGGGGAGGCCCAGCCCGCCGCCGTACAAATGTCATGAATGAAAATTCCGCTGGACCAAGCCCATGACGAGGCCATGCCTCTAGTGGAGTGAGCTCTGATGCCCAGTGGGCATTGCAGGTTTTTAGACGCATAAGCAGCTGCGAAAGCGTCCACTATCCATCTGGACAGGCTGTGTTTCGAGGCGGCGAGACCTTTGGTGCGCCCACCAAACGAAACGAAAAACTGCTCCGAGCGCCTGACAGCGGCGGAGCGAGTGAAGTAAATTCTCAGCGCTCTGACAGGGCAGAGGAGATTACCATCGACCTCACTGCTGGTTGTCGGCAGGGCTGAGAGAGAAATGACCTGTGCTCTGAAGGGAGTGCCCAATAATTTGGGGACATAACCGTGCCTCGGTTTGAGAATAACTTTCGAGTCATTAGGTCGGAACTCTAAGCACGCGGCGTTAACAGATAACGCGTGAAGATCTCCCACACGTTTGACTGAAGACAGCGCTATCAGAAAAAACGGTTGGGGTGGATGAGGATGCCAGATCGAGCCGCGGGCTTGAGAGAGAAGGGTATCGCCGGTATCGGCCAGGGGGCTGTGTCTGCCAGCCGTATTAGTTCCGGGAACCACGTCTGGTTCTCCCAGCATGGGGCTATGAGGAGCACTGTGTGGCGCGCTTCCCTGATTCTCTCGATGACTTGTGGCAGCAGAGAGACCGGGGGAAAAGCATATAGCGGGCCGCTGGGCCAGGTTTGGGCCAGCGCATCCTCGTTCTTCGAAAAGAACTTTGGGCAGTGAGCATTGTCTTTTGACGCAAGGAGGTCGACTTTCGCTTTGCCGAAACGGCGCCACAGTAACTGGACTGTTTGGGGATGCAGAGACCACTCCCCAGGGGAAACATTGTCCCTGGACAGTCTGTCCGGGCATTCGTTCAGGTGACCAGGCACATGCGCGGCTCTCAGAGAGCGCAGTGAGTGCTGAGCCCACACAAGGAGGCATTCCGCCAGGGTGCAGAGCATTTTGGATCTGACACCGCCCTGGCGGTTTACATAGGCCACTACTGATATATTGTCCGTGCAGACTAGAACATGGTGACCTTGTAGGTATGGGAGGAAGTGCTTGAGCGCGTTCTCGACCGCGAGCATCTCTAGACAGTTTATGTGAAGGAGACTCTCCTGGTCTGACCAGAGGCCATAGACCGGTCTGCCTTCGAAGAGCGCTCCCCAACCTCGGTTGGAAGCGTCTGTCGAGACCACTTTCCGGTGCGAGACAACTCCCATCGTCACTCCCGTGTGATACATTCGGCTGCCAGCCAGGGCTGCAGGGCTGAAATGCAGCCCTGATTTACCCTGACTCGCGAGCTGCCGGCCGCCCAGGCTCGGTGAGGCACGCGCGCTTTCAGCCAGCGTTGAAGCGGGCACATGCGCAGCAGGCCCAGCTGAAGTGCTGCTGCAGCTGAAGCCATATGCCCCAGGATTCGCTGGAATGTCCTCAGCGGAGCCTGGCTGCCCTTCTGGAAAGATGCGGCGAGATGTCGAAAACGGCGCGCGCGCTGCTCCGACAATCTGGCCGTCATAGCCACCGAGTCCAGTTCTATTCCAAGAAAGGAAATTGACTGACGGGGCGATAATGAACTCTTGGTCCAGTTGACCGAGAGACCCAGGCTTTCCAGATGGCTGAGAAGCGCTGTTCTGTGAGACACAAGCTCTGTCTCTGACTGCGCCAGAATTAGCCAGTCGTCCAGATAGTTCAGTATACGCATTCCACGTCTTCTCAGGGGAGCGAGAGCCGTGTCCGTGCATTTCGTAAATGTACTGGGTGCCAAAGACAGGCCGAACGGCAGGACTGTGTATTGATATACCCGGCCGTCGAAGGCGAATCTCAAGAATGGTCTGTGACGGGGTGTTATCTGGATCTGAAAATACGCGTCCTTCAGATCGGGAGAGATAAACCAGTCTCCTGGGAGAATTTGCCCGAGGATTTGTCTGGTTGTGATCGTTTTGAACGGCCGTCTCATGAGAGCTTTGTTCAAATGTCTCAGATCTAAAATAGGTCTTAGCGCTCCGTCCTTCTTGGGTACAAGGAAATAACGGCTGTAAAAGCCCGACTCGCTCAGAGAAGGATGTACCTATTCTATAGCCCCTATGCGCAGCAGCTTTGCTATTTCTGCTTGAAGCAGATGCGCCACCTCTGTATTCACTCTCGTCTCTGTCCGTGCTAGAAGCGCGGGGGACGGCGAGCGAATTGAAGCGAATAGCCGTGCTTTATAGTATTCAGCACCCATTCTGACACGCCCTGGATTGCTTCCCATGCTTTCGCACACATAGCTAGGGGTCGAATGGTCTCTGGGTTCAGATCGCCGCGCTGCGCGGGATGGGGAACCTGGATCAGAGAAGATGGGGCGGCGCGCGCGCTGCCGGTGCTCGAATACGGGGGCTGACCAACAGTGGTGACTGGCTGTACAGCGTTTAACTGCTCGATCACAATGGATGGGGCACAATTTGCTGTTAAAAAACTTGTGGCGCGAGAGCGGCGTGGGGGATATAGTGTTTGTTAGTAAGTGCACGTGCTCGTGAGCGGGCGCGAGGCTTACATTCGTAACACGGCCAGTGTTTGGGAGCTTTAGAGGATCTGCAACCCGGCGTAACTGTGTGACAGAGCGGGCAGTGGGTAGGTGTGGGCACAGAATTGTGAGCACATTCTCTACGCTTAGCACTCGAGCGGCGCGTGCCCGCTTTATGAGAGTGCGCTCTGTGAGCGTTACCAGGGAGACCGTGTTTGTGTGTAGCAGTGAGCACAGGGGTGTGGGCACATTTTCTACACTCATAACACCATCGGCGTGAGCCGGATAACCAGACATATACTCCTGAGATTTCTCTGGTAGCCGTAAAGACGGTGTTTGGGTGCAGGCGAACGGGTTGTACAAACGCGCTCGTTGGCTGCAAAATACCCATCTGCAGATGCCTTTTAAAGGAAACTGACAGAGCGAAATGCTTTGATGGCTCATATGTTTAGACGCTCATAAATACTCAAGCACCATCCTGTGAGCGGGAGGGTGCGAGATACGGGTTCGCTTTCTGTATGTAAGAAAGCTGGCCACGAGCTCGGAGAAGCAAACAGAAAAAAATTAATCTGCCGCCAGAGCCGAATTCGAACACGGGTCTCTGGCGCGAAAGCCTAATGTTCTGCCACTGAGCCACAGGGGCGCACATGAGCTTTTCAGTTAGCGCGAGCATGGCGTGCGTGCATTAAAACAGGCTCGTTTACTGCAATATTGACATTTCCAGTCGCCTGAGCTTAGGAGGGGACTGAGAAATGTGTGAGAATGGAGGTGGGTCCGGTCTCGCGGGACTAGACACTCTTTTCTCCTTTCGCCGGTGAGTGACGCGTGCGAACGAGACGCGGGGTAGCTTTCTTATAACGTAAAGGAAGCTAGCCCGTGACCGTCCACTTCTGACATCCCTTGTGAGCGGCGCCGTTTGCGCGGCTCGAACAGAGGGGGAGAGCGCGGGAAGGGGCGAGCGTCATCATGTTTTGCGTCAGCGTTTGTTTGCAGGCGTGCATGTATAAAAACAGACCCGTTACTGCAATATAAGTATTTCCAGTCGCCTGAGCTTAGGAGGGGACTGAGAAATATGTGATAAATGGAGGTTAGTCCGACCTGGGTGGGCCTAAACACTCTTTTCTCCTTCCGCCAGTGACGGGGGGGGATTTCTTGTAACGTAAAGGAAGCTATAGCCCATGACCGTCCGTTTCTGACATCCCTTGTGAGCGGCGCCGTTTACGCGGATTGACAGAGGGGGAGTAAAAGTGAGCAGCTGTCTATGATAGCAGCGTCGTCTGCTTCATCCCCTGAGGCGTCGGGAAGGGGGGGGGGGGGGGAGAAGGAGATAGCGAGGCTCGCGGGAGGGGCTCCAGCTAGCGCTCAGCTGCTGCATCCGCCTCTGGGAGCGGCGTTTCTTCTTTTTCTTCTTCTTACATCTTACGTTTTTTGGAGGCGGACGGAGAGACAGCGGAAGCGTCGAACGTGGCAAGTCGAGCCCACAGGGTCGACATCGGCAGTTCTTCGCAGAGCTTGCAGCCGCCCGAAGCGAGGGCGAGGGCTGCGGCACACAAACACACAAATACAGAGCAGTAAAAGGATATAATCGCCGGATAGCGAAGCAGGCAGGGATGGCTGAAGGCGGCGAAGACGGCCGGCTTCCTCAGGCTTATCCTCGGCTTGCAGGTCGCTTGATTCGACGGCGGCGGCTTCCTCAGAGTCCAGCGATGCAGAGAGCTTCGCTGAAGAGACAGAAATCAGTGAGAGCAGCCTCCGAGCCTTCTTTATATACGCTA